>NW_027361776.1:12672500-13272500 GCF_039654945.1 Dendrobates tinctorius
CCCTGGGGGGAGGCAGCCCAGTTAGGGCAGTTGAAATGATGGCATATGTTGATGTTGGACATTCAGCAGCTGAAAATGGAGTAATTGGAAAAGTCTGAGGAAGAGGAGGACAAAAGAGATCCATTTTTCGGGCAACCTACGTGTCAGCAAGGGAAAGTTGGGACAAAATCCTTTGAAACCCATGCATGGTTCATTTTAATGAAGGTTAGATCATCAACATTTTGGGTCGACAGAGATTTTAGGAGGCTGAACTATTATCTCAGGCCCACTATAGATTACACCTCAGTTTAACAGGCTGAAATAGGCAGGTGTATGACCATGCACAAGGTGTGCATATAGTATTGGGGAGAATTGGAAGCTCCCTAGAGATTTTAGGAGGCTGACAATGATGCTCTCAGTCCAAGTATGGCAGCAGGCAGCCTAATAAGCAGGACTGCTGCACACAAAAGTGTGGAAAAATGAAAGTTTGGTAACTGTGCAGAAAAGAAGAAATGTATTTTTGCTTTTAAAAAAGCAGCTTGCACAGCAGTGTGCAAACAGCAATGAAGCTATCAGGGAGCCTTATAAGGCAGCCTAATAACCAACAGAACTGATGCACAAAAAATATAGCCTCCCCTGTCACTGCACACAAATTGTTTTTTACATACACAAACTGTTGTGTGACATTGAGAATGCACGCATATGAATGATATATATGGCACTGTTTACTATATAGTCTAACTTTATTCTTCCTTTCCCTCCTAGGAGGACCATCTTGTTCAATCCACATATGATATAGGGACAATCATATTCCCTTTGTCTTTGTCACTACCTGCAACCAAAAATTTTTTTGAGCACTTGTATCCTTTTTTCTACTACTGAGGACCTTTAATTCACTATATCCAATAATAATATGGTTGGTTTTTTCCTTAATACCAATCTTTTACATATATCTCCGCAGAAGAATCACACAATGTGCCTCTGTGCAATCTTCACAGCACAGGATTATATATATGTACTTTATTCGACGTAACTTGTTTATGGACTTGTTTCAATTTTTCTTTTGAGCATCATATGACACTGTAATATATTTATTTCTGTTTCTTTTCATATTTATTTTTAACAGTACATCATAATTCTCTGATGAAGGTCCTATCCTGGACCGAAAACATTCAGAATACATGTGATTTGGATGCCAATAAAACAAAAAAAGAATCTTTTTCAAGCATT
Organism: Dendrobates tinctorius; assembly: GCF_039654945.1. Lineage (NCBI taxonomy): Eukaryota > Metazoa > Chordata > Amphibia > Anura > Dendrobatidae > Dendrobates > Dendrobates tinctorius. The sequence continues at coordinate 12,673,710 of NW_027361776.1, forward strand.
TGAGTGCCAGGTTTATCATTTTACTCATATACATGGAGTTCATTCCCATATATAAGAGCCAGCGAACACACAGCATGTCACAGCCCCCTGAGGAAGCCCACGCGAAACGCGTGTTGAGGCTGGCAGTGCTGTGGTCCTAGGTGGTCATTGTGGTTAAAAAAAAAGTTAGCCTTTATTGTGCACTTTTTTTCCCTTAAAGGGATGTACACCGTATTAACTTAATCGGTGATTTTATCCCTCTGGTATCTTTAGTACATAAATAATCATGTGATTGGGAAACCCCCTCTTTTTTCTGAGATTTGGGAACAAAAAAAAGCATTAGCACTAGCACTTTATATAAAGATTTATTTTTTGCTACTTCATTATCTTCCCCTATCCACTACTTATTACTGGGGCCAATGCACCTTACATCTGTGGTAATCATCTATTTAGTTTGTCAATTTATGTGATGTTTGTTAATCAACTTTTTAGATATCTTGTAAAATAAATTTTATAGAATTTTATAGAATATATTTTGCTAGTTTTTTTCTGTTTTCGTTTATGATGGGATCATCCCATGCTGAAATAGCGCCCCTCACCACTTGGTATAGGGATTGATTTTCTTTAAAAAAAATGTATTCTGTTTCAAGGATTTTGATTATACAAGCTCAATATAGTCAGTGACTTGTGTTCACAGACTAATTAGCATTTTTGGGATAAATCCCTCATGTCCTTAAAATACTGCATAGTGACCACCCAAAAGAGTAAATTACCATATCCTCTACAAAGCAGACTACATAGGTTAATTCACAGGCCAAAGAATGTCCTAGTAAGGTGAGGAATGGGAACACATTTGTATATCCACATTAATATATCACCAATCCAAATGGCAGTACACACACACGTGAACTCCCCACCAAATTACAACTTGCTTCCATGGGGATAAACCTGATTGCTATATAGTACCCTATTTGGAGAGGCCACAGGGTGTCAGTCAGTCCTGTCAACAAGAGGCAGGCAGAGCAGAGATATGCATGGTTTATCACACATATTATTCTGCCTTCAGGCACGCTGACACGATGTGCAATCCAGCATACAGCATAAACCACAGCTCTATCTTCCAAAATAAGCAGACTGTTCTCTGTAGTCTAACTTGTTTATTTGTGTATAGAACATGCGTGGTAAAACTACAAGGAATACAAATAACATGTATAAGTATTGGGCAGATGATACACACAGTTAACACAGATACAGGAAGCATTTAGTGTGATGCAATTTACATAGTGTGGTGTAGTTACCACTATGTCAGCTAGGGGGCGCTGTGTGGGTGTCCCAGGACGGGTGTACAGGCACATTCAGTGTGGTAACAGGAGCAGGGTCCTAAATGACCATTATGGGTCTCAAGGTGGGTGGCCTTGGGATGCAGGCTCCAGGGTGTATTGATCAGCAGAGGTACTGCTGATCTTTCTGTTACACTGTGTCAGGGAAACCTGTGTGTCTATACAACCTTTAGTGATGTCATAGCCATGTGATCACCTGTGGGTGTGGTTACAGGGCTATGTAATTGAGGTGTTTGGCACATGTGAGAGAGAGTGGAGTCTGTCAGAGTGTGGACAGACTTCCATGTGTCCAGGTGGGACACTACAGAGAGTGTATATGGGGAGGACTACAGCTCCCAGCATGTGCTGAGACTCTCAGTCCGAGTCTGAAGCCACGGACATTTCTGTTCCTTTGCCTGAAGTGAAGGTTACATTTCAGTGTTATGCTGTCTATGGTTTATGGAGCAAATAAACGTCATGAACTTTGGGAAGAACCTGCCTCATGATTGTCTCCCGCTGCACCTGAGCGAGTCACATCCCTACAATAGAAAGAAAACATAGGTGTCCAATTACGTCTACTGAGCACTGACTACTATGCAGCTAATAAACTCTCTGCACACACTGCATTGTAAGAAAGATTAAGCTTACCAAATATGCATTAACCGGATAATGAATTCAAGTTGGAGAATTAAGATGGAGGACAGAAAAACACGTGCATCCTATGATATACACAGAAGCAAATTGGCCCTTCTTCATCCCAGAATACATTGCTTCCTTCCTACAAAGCATTACTTCAATCCCAAAGTGCTTTGCTTCTGTTAAAATCACAGGCTTTATAATGCTATTAAAGACACTGCTATAAATTCAGCCACCACTAGATGGTGCTATAATTAACCCAGCACATAATACAAAACAGACTGCCCTATATCAGAGGGCAGAACACATATTCAGACTGTCATATTGACCATGTACATATTACCTTGTTCCACGTTACTGCAAACATAAGCGCCACTGTGGCATATTCAAAAAGCAAGTCAAATAGAATGTCAGCTGCAGCAGATCCACAGGTCAGCAACTGACCATAAGACATCAATGGAAGGAAGGAAATGTTGTAGATGGTTTCTGTGCTTGTCGACAGCTGATGAAATGTATATCCCAGGATATAAATTGAAATGATGGTTTATTCTCTGCGTTTCAAAGTACAAATGACTTCATCATCAAGAAATTCCACAAGTATACGTGTGGTCTTTCTTGATGAAGTCATTTGTACTTTGAAACGAGTAGAATAAACCACCATTTTGTTTTATATCCTGGGATATACATCTCATCAATTGTCGGCAAGTGCAGAAACCCTCCACAAATCTTTCCTTTAATCCTTTGATACAAGTACTTAGTCGACATATACAGTATGTATACCCCACGTGGATAATGTTTTAAAATTTGCAAACCTTTGTACGTTGTGCAATGGTGAAATGTGTACACCCTATCTCTAGCAATTACAATAACTGGAAAAAATTTTATGAGGTCCCCATCACGGTGTTTTGCCGTGTATAACACAGACCCCTTGGGTAATTTTTGGAAACCTTTGTACATTGTTCAATGGTCAAACTGTCAATCTTTATATATGCTATCATATTTTTTTATTGTGTTGCTCTTCTGACAGTCTCTTTAAGGCCGGGATCAGACATGCGAGAAACTCAGACGAGTCTCACACGTCAATACACGGCACTGCCACCTGCACTTGGATCGGAGTGTTCAGCTGCATAGAAATACAGGCAGCTGAACGCGCCGATCCAAGTGCCGGTGGCAGTGCTGGGTATTGACGTGCGAGACTCGTCCGAGTTTCTCACAAGTCTGACCCCGGCCTAAGCGTGTCTGGGAGCCTGATGTTGCTTTTTTGGTCTGCACTTTGACATTGTGGAACATCAATGCATTAACATGCTCAACATACTTCAGGTTTCAGCCTTACACAGAATAATATGAGTAATGAAACATGCTCTATACAGTATATATTCTGCTAGTTTGAAAATCTTACCCACACATGCCTTTCTATTAAGGGAAATTCAACCTAATACCTCTGTTAGCATATGCCATATACTGCTGACATAAGCAGCACCCCAGAAGGTGTGCGGAAGGCATGTGTCCGAAATCTGTGTCTATATGAAACCACTGGTCCTTCCCCTGTTATGTCCTTAACAATCTGCTGTCCAGGAAAGAGCACCAATGCCTCTTGCCAACAACCTGCAGTTGCACAGGCACAACAGTCAGCAGCCATGTCCAGTTCATTGTCTTTTGTCAGCATATGTCTCTTCCTAAATTGTCAGATAGGGCATACATATTCGTTAGCACTTTATATTGTCCTGTGCTGGACAAAGACCATTCCTGGCTTTTCCAGGCTCCTAAATTAAACTTGTGTCTCTTTATTAAACTGTCACTTCCCTTAAATTTGATACATTTTGGTTACAAAAAAATGGTGGTGGGGTATTGACCAGTTTCTGTACATTTTATGTACATCTAAGAGACTTTGTTAATGTGCTCCACAGACCTTTTCAAGCTGCAGCTTTACACATATTGGAACATTGTCATTGCCAGGCTTTCTCCTTTACCTGAGTTGTCTGAGCTACCTGTCACCTGAATAATACACTCTACAGACCTCGTCACTCTCTGGGACATATCCTGTAATTATTCCATTGTTGCTCAAAACCATGCAAAATATAAATTCTAAGAATACAACAATTATCGGACTTATATACTACTATATGCCGAACTGAAGAGACCCAGAATTGATTAAAAAACGTTTTATTAAGTATATTAAAAGTGTTTAAAAAAAGCAAAATAACCCAGTAGGAGGAATTATACGTCCAAGACGCAATAAATTAGATCAAAGATAATCATATAAATATTATTATCTCAGGCCAATAAAACAAAATTAGCAACCACAATACCAACACCATATAAACTGTGAAGAAGCGACTGCGAAACGCGCGTAGGGGTTGGGGAGGTCACGCCATGCACTGTCACAGACGCCCGTTTATATGAGGTAATTGTTCATTTGTATTTCTCATCTTACTTAGGATTTTTTATCCATGATGATGTTAGTCAATAAGATGGGTATTTAAGGTTGAGATGTAGATTTAATTAGCAATACAGCCATTACTATGTTGGCACCGATTGTGTATTTGTAATTTACATACAGTTTATATGGTGTTTGTATTGTGGTTGCTAATTTTGTTTTATTGGCCTGAGATAATAATATTTATATGATTACCTTTGATCTAATTTCTTGCGTCTTGGACGTATAATTCCTCCTACTGGGTTATTTTGCTTTTTTTAAACACTTTTAATATACTTAATAAAACGTTTTTTTAATCAATTCTGGGTCTCTTCAGTTCGGCATATAGTAGTATATAAGTCCGATAATTGTTGTATTCTTATGGTTTATGAAGTGCCAGTATACTTGATATTAGGACTATTTTTTGATTAAAATATAAATTCTGCCTGGTTAGATAGTTTAGAAGTGAGAGTTCTCCCAAACGTATGATATAGGGCCACCTGAGGGCCCTTTCCAAACTCCGGTTTCACGGCACCTGCTGGCCCTCTGAAAATGTCAAGCAAGGGCCGCATAATGACGTGGCAGTGGACATGATGGTGGTAGCGGGCATAGCCCAAAATTCGAATGGGCATGTTTTGCTGGCATTGTAAAGGGATGGGGATTATGTATTTTACTATCTAGCTAACGATTTGGAATGAGGGAGGGTCCTCCTAAATGTAGGAGTGAGAGAACTCACAAATGTGAAAGGAAAACTAAAGCTAAAATGCTATGTGAGAACATATGCTAAAGGGGAGGAACAATTTATTTTCATTTTATATACTGTATGAGTAATTAAGGAAAAAATTTTCTTAACATTTTTTCCTTTCAAATAAAAATTGGGTTTGGTAGTATCATGATCCAGACCGGGTTTTGAGTCCTGTCTTTCCATGTTCCCTGTCTGGTCTTTTCAGGGGTTAACTTTTTCAGCCTCAGTCTGGTTTCAGGTTTGCTATTTAGCTCCGCTGAATCCTGCAGGCAGTGTCAGCTATAGTTCTGCCTTTGGTGTGTGAATCTGACTCTTTATTTCCACTATCCTTCCAGACTCAGTGTTTTCCTGTAAATTTGTTGACTCCATGGTTTTGACTTGGCTTGCATTCAGACCTCCTTGTCTTTTGTCTTTGTCTTATCTGCTTCTGACTGTTACTGATCCCCTGGCTTGTTCTGAAAACGTGTACTGCTGTGACCTCTGGTACTTCTGCTCCTGACTGTTTCTGACTCGGTTAATCAGATCACTCTTTATTCGGTCATCCATGACAGCACCACCTAAGAGAGGGGATCCGCCCTCCAGGAACAGGAAATCCTACAGATACATAAGGGCGGCACCTCTCCCACGCATCAGTTGGTTTCCTGTTCCTGGAGGACTGGATACCCTACAGATCATGCCATCATGGATGAGGAATCCCCAGGCCGGCTGTCTGACTCAGGTAGCGGGGGGTCTCCTACCTCGGGCAGTGCGGAGTCCCCTGGAAGCGCCACGATGACCCGCGCAGGGTTTCAAGTCAGTGTGAGGGGCAGGTGGGAGCAGGTCCGGCGGATGCCCATCTGCTGGGCCGGTGGGTAAGTATGGCCTCCCCCCCCAGATCCTGGTCCTTGTTCCAGATGGTGCGGTCTCCCCTCGTCTGGATCGCAGTTGGGGGCGTGCGGCTGCACCTCGGTGGCGTCCGGGGAGCACTGTACATCGGCGCTGCCATGGCGCTGGTGGCCTGCGCATCCTTGTGCGCGACTGGACTGGAGGTGATGCAGGGGGGTGAGGCCGGTGGCGCTGGTGGCCTGCGCTTCCTCGCGCACACCCGGACCGGAAGTGATGCGGCAGGGGGCGGGGCCGGTGGCGCCAGACTGGAAGTCAGGTGCCGGCCGGCTTTCTCTCTCCCCATGCGTCGTCGGGCGCGGCAGCGCGAGTGCCGACGGAGCGGTGGGGGCGGGGGGCGCGGCACGCAGAGGGATTGACGTCGGGGAGAATGGGGGGACGAGAATCAGCCCCTGGCCACGTCACCTGCGAACCCAGATTACAGGGGGGAAGAAAAGGGCGCAGAGGCACTGCCGAGTGGCTTCAGCTCAGGTGCAGGATGGACGAGCCGGAAGCTCCCGTGCCCCAGCTGGACAGAGAGCAGGAAAGTACCTCAGAGAGGTCCCAAACCAGCTCCCAGCAAAAGAAAAAACGAACTGGACAATCCGGCCATAGAAGTTCCTCCAGGCTGAAAGATCCAGCTCACCCCCCCTCCGTGATCCGGTACCTTCGCCTTCTGCTCAGGGTAAGAGATCTTCGTGAATGTGCCCTGACGCAGTGTCCCCCTTATGTTTTCCTCCTATAGGGGAAGAAATGTGCTGACAAGGCAAAAAACAGGGTATGCGCCCTTTGCAAATGCCCCTTGGCGGACGCCTACCCTAAGAGGCTGTGCCAGTCATGCATACAACAGACGGTAAAAAAAAAAGGGGGGGCATAGTCCAAACAAATTACAGGCATACTTCCTTACATAGGCATAACAGACACCAAACCTGAAGGTCAGCACAGGACCTATTGTTCGGGGGTTTAGACCCCAGGAAACGTAAGTCGTTCCCGTTAAACGACAAAGTCCAAAATTTGATTAATAGAGAATGGAGGAAACCAGAAAGAAAAGGCTCCCTACAACCAGCCTTTAAATGGCGATATCCTTTTGAGGACCCTGTGGTGAATAAATGGGATGGATAAAGCCTCGAAATTGGATGCAGCAGTGGCTAAGGCATCCAAAAAATCCGCTATATCCTTTGATGACATGGTCTCTTTAAAGGATCCTCTGGATAAAAAGGCGGACTCCTACTTGAAAGGCCCTGGGAAATGTCAGCTGGCGCCCTGAGACCGGCGGTCGCAGCTACCTGCACGGCCAGATCTTTGATGGTCTGGCTGGACCAGTTACAAACACAGGTAGAGGACAGAGCCTCGAGGGAATCTATCTTAAAAACCCTACCTACCATCCAGGATGCGGCAGCCTTTCTAGCCGACGCTTCGGCAGACTCTGCTAGAATGGCGGCCAAGGCCGCAGGGCTATCTAATGCAGCCCGACGGGCTATATGGCTGAAATGCTGGCCCAGGGATATCCAGGCCAGATCCAGGCTGTGCTCCATCCCGTGTGAGGGGGAATATCTATTCGGACCAGTCCTAGATGAACTCCTAGAGAAGGCTGGCGACGATAAAAAGAAATTCCCTTCTCTGCCCACCCCTTCCTATAGACATCCCTTTGCTAGGAAGAGGTTTTTTCGGAGGAGGTCATCCAGGGACCGGGGCAGATGGGAAGATAAGAAAAGAAAAGGTACCGGTTTTATGTTTGGAGGGGGACACCAAGAAGCATCCCGTGAGACCAAGAAACCTCCCCAATGACTAGAGGCCCTGGTGGGAGGTAGACTATCGGCCTTCTACCAAGCCTGGTCGCGGATCTCGAACAGTAGCTGAATCCTGGGGTTGTTAGCCTCAGGCCTAAAGCTCGAATTTGCCTGTGTCCCCCAGAACAGCTTTAGGGTCACCCTGCTTAGGTCTTCCTTGGCGGAACAGACTGCCCTGGAAACCGAAATTGTTGACCTATGTCAGAAGGTGGTACTGATAAAGGTACCAGAGGCGGAGAAGGGCGAAGGCTTCTACTCCCCCCTATTTTTGGTCCGTAAACCAGATAATTCCTACAGGACCATAATTAATCTGAAGGCACTCAACAGATACCTGGTCATTCGACCTTTCAAAATGGAAACGATCAGTTCCACAATAAAATTGCTGTTTGAAAATTGTTTTATGGTGGTGTTGGATTTAAAAGACGCTTATTACCATATACCCATCTATGCGTCTCATCAGCGTTTCCTTAGAGTGGCAGTTCATTTGGAGGGGTCATTACAGCATTTTCAATATGTCGCCCTTCGCTTTGGTATAGCAGTCGTCCCCCGGGGGTTCACTAAGGTTATAGCGGAAGTTATGGCCCATCTAAGGGAAGCAGACATCCTAGTAATCCCCTACCTGGATGACTTCCTTATTGTAGGAAAAACAGCGGTCCATTGTCTGGATCAATTGCAGAAAGCAAAATTGGCTTTGGAACGGTTAGGGTGGCTATTAAACATTAAGAAGTCCCGTCTACAGCCCATGAAGGTCCAGCAGTTCTTGGGCTTGATCCTAGATTCGCAGAATCATTAATGTCGTCTTCCACCCAAAAAATTGCTTCACCTACGTCAGCAGGTCTTGAATGCCTCCAATAGCCCTTCCTTGTCTCTCAGGAAAGCAATGTCCCTCCTGGGTTCTCTCTCATCCTGCATCCCCGCGGTCCGGTGGGCCCAGTTCCATACAATGGTGCTACAGGGCAAGGTTTTAAGCCATCAAAAGATCCTGGGCAGTTATACTTTGAGTTCCCTTGAGTGGTGGCTAGACGATAACAATCTAGCCAAAGGGGTACCCTGGGAATATAACATAACTCGGGTAGTCACCACAGACGCAAGCCCTACGGGCTGGGGGGCCCACATGGGGGAAATCTTGATCCAGGACCTGTGGGATAGTCATCAGTTGGGGATGTCCTCCAACCTGAAAGAGCTAACAGCCGTAGAGCAGGCAATTAAAAGCCTTCTTGTGCATCTACAGGGTCGCCATGTTCGAATATTCTCCGACAATCAGGTCACCGTGGCTTACATCAACCACCAAGGTGGCACTCGGTCCAGGCCTCTGATGGAGGTAGCAGAACGACTGTTCCAGTGGGCAGAGCAACATCTCCTGTCTTTTACAGCTCTGCACATAAAAGGAAAGGAAAACACCACGGCAGACTTCCTAAGCCGCAACCTTTTAAAGCAAGGGGAATGGTCCTTAAAAGCGTCCATCTTCAATGGGATAGTACAAAAATGGGGGCAGCCAGAAGTGGACCTCTTCACTACCAGAGAGAACAGGAAGGTGCCTCGGTTCTGCTCCCTGAATCCCAGGGAGAACCCTCTGGCAGTAGATGCTCTTCTAATCAAATGGGACTTCAGGCTAGTATACGCCTTCCCTCCCCTGGCTCTACTACCCCTGGTGATGAGGAAAGTCAGGAAGGACAAAGCGAGGATTATAGTGATCACCCCGTTTTAGCCCAGGAGGGCATGGTTCTCATGTCTGAGGATTATGTCGGTATCCGACCCTTGGGTCCTACCAAACATCCCAGACCTCCTGTCCCAGGGCCCAGTTTACCTTCCTCAGGTAGCTGGCCTACATCTGACTGTGTGGATTTTGAGCGGGCACTGCTAAAAGAGAAAGGTTTTTCCCCGGCCCTAATTAACACCCTGCTTAAAAGCAGAAAGCCGGTTACAACCAAAATCTATGTGAGAATCTGGAAGAGATTCCTTCAGAGCTCAGGGGTAGTAGTTGGACAGAACACTCCCATAGCGCAGATCTTAGAGTTCTCGCAATAAGGTCTGGACATGGGACTCTCCACCAGCACCCTTAAGGTACAGGTGTCGGCTCTAGAGTCACTGTTCAACTGCAACATCGCCAGTAACCTTTGGATCAATAACTTCATTAAAGCAACAGGCAGGTCCAGACCGTTAGTGAAAAATAAATTTATGCCATGGGATCTAAACCTAGTTCTTACGGCCATGACAGAGGCCCCGTTTGAACCTATATCATCAGCTTCCACGAGAAACCTGTCCCTTAAAGTGGCTCTCCTGGTGGCATTGACATCAGCCCACAGATTGAGTGACATCCAGGCGCTATCTAGACTTCCTCCTTACATACAATTCAGGAATGACAAGGTAATTCTTACACCCGATCCAGCATACCTGCCTAAAGTAGCCTCCAGTTTCCATAGAACTCAGGAGATAGTTCTTCCATCCTTCCTCCCTAATCCCACGAACGATAAGGAAAGGAAATAACACACTCTAGACGTTAGGAGATGTCTCCTAGAGTACCTGGCGGTTACTGACCCCAGGAAAAAAGATAATGCTTTATTTATTTCCTATCAGGGCACTAGGAAGGGCCTTAGGGCTTCAAAAAGTTCGCTAGTGAGATGGATTAGGGAGGCCATGTCTTTAGCATACACCTCAAAAGGCAAACCAGCCCCTGGCAAGCTGAGGGCGCATTCCACCAGGGCCATGACAACCTCGTGGGCAGAGAGATCGGAGGTCTCAATCGACCAAATATGTAAGGCAGCTATTTGGTCCTCTCCGAGCACCTTTTATAACCATTATAGATTAGACCTGGGTGCTTCCTCAGACCTCTCCTTTGGTGTCAGGGTTCTGCAGGCTGTAGTCCCTCCCTAAAGTAATTATTACTCTCTGTAATTCTCTCAGGTGGTGCTGTCATGGACGACTGAATAAAGTCATAGTTACTCACCGGTTAACAGTATTTTTCGGAGTCCATGACAGCACCCGTATATTCCCTCCCTTTAGTATAATTTGGGTGTGCACTTCTTCCTCTTATAAGTACACGGGTAATTAATAGTCGTGTAGAGTATTGTATATAAATTATGCCATTATCCATTGCGGTCCTCTTGTGCTCTGTAAACCAACTGATGCATGGGAGAGGTGCCGCCCTTATGTATCTGTAGGATTTCCTGTTCCTGGAGGGCGGATCCCCTCTCTCAGGTGGTGCTGCCATGGACTCCGAAAAATACCTTTAACTGGTGAGTAACTACGACTTTCTTCACCTGGTGACGCTTGTTCTGCTGCTCAGTGTTACTACGCTGTGTGTGCAACCTCTCTTTCCTCACCAGCACCTCCTGGTGGAATCCGCTTTGTAACTTGGTGGATCAGGTGTCCAGTCTGACCCAAAAGATGCAGGATTTGTCAGTGGAACATAGGGCTCTTGCTTCCTCTCAAAACCAACTCCAGTGGGAGCTTGTTCAGACTGTTAAATCTTTTCAGGGTTCCTCTCCTACCTCTGCCAAGGGGGGAAAGAGGATGCAGCCCACATCTCTGACACACTAGTGGAAGAGGTAGTTGACTCTGAGATGGTTCAACATGATTGTCTCCCTCTCCTGAGACAGGAAACCTCCAGATTTGACTCAGTCACTGATGTACCTTTGGAAGATCCTGACCTAATGCTCTTTGTGGTTGAATCAAGGTATGAAGACCAAGAAGGCCGTTTTCACACGGTATAGCAGTAGTCACAGAAGACACCGTGCTTCTTGCAAAGCCACTGCCTCCATCCGTATCTGCATAGGAGGCAGAACTGCGGGCCTTGACAGAAGCATGCAAAATGTCTGCCCAACGCAAAGCTGTAATATACTCTGACTCGCGCTACGCTCATGGTGTATGTCACGACTATGAATTGATCTGGAAGGCAAGAATCTTCATCATGGCTAACGGAACACCTGTCAGACATCACAAAGGCATACAAGAACTGATGGAGTCGTTATTGATGACAGTAAGAGTTGTGGTGGTAAAAGGTGAAGGTGCACACTGGAGAAACCTCAAGGGAAGCAGTGGCCAGCAGACTGACTGAAGCAACAACAAAGGAAGCAGCAGTGATATCACTTGACACAGTAACATCTCATCTGTACTTCCAATGATTCCGGAAATAGAAGGGGACAACCCTGGAAAAAAATGTTATGACACTCCAGAAGCGAGCATCCAAAGAAGGAATGGACCCAAGATGGAAACACACAGGATGAAATGCGCCTAAGGATGAACAAAATAAAAGTTTAAGGCCTCAAAGGAAAAAAAACCCTATATACTTAATGCTGGACAGTAAACAGGGGAGCCATAGCATAAGAATTTTAGCCTTCCCTTTGAGTCTCATACACACGCACTATCAGGTCCAACAAAAATGAGTCCCTAGTAGATCCTACTTGTAAACACTCGCAGTTTTGGATTATATTTCCTCACTATAGTTGTCCGTATGCAGACTAAGTTGGTTGTTAAGTTAAATAAAACGTGTAACTAAAATATCTTTACAGGTTTCATCCATCCCAGATCCTGCCCGGTGACTGGGTCCTCACCACCAAGAGGTTCAACAGACGTATCCTCGAACCTAGAGATGACAGCCTATTCCAAGCCCTGTCTACTACCACAGCAATTCATGGATCCACGCTTCCCACTGCAAGCAAATGCCAGGTCCAGAGGACAGTGGCCACTGCCACTATTCATCCATCTAACATTTATCCTTTGCATAGTCCAAAGTGCAGCCAGTCACCAGGGGGCAGTCACTCATGAGGAGGGTATAGTGACCTTCTGTTATGTCTCGACATATCAATTTGAATACTGCCTCATAGTAGAGTGCCCAGGCCCCTTGGCACAGTATGACATCTGGTTAGGCACACAATTCATCTGTGCCACACTGCTGCGACAGGGGAAGGTTCAAACTGTGAGGATTGGTCACATGTTGGGTGGCACACTGGTGAAAGTGACCGGGCACATCAACTAGTCTAGGCCCTGCAATGCAGAGACAAATGGGGAACCAGCCTATTAACCCGCATGACCCTGACCAAATCCCCCTTTAAGAGCCAGAGGGGCGTTATGGGTTCAATACTCTACATCCTTGCCACTCATTGCCCCAAGGAGGGATGCATAGTCACCATTGACAACCCTTCAGAGAATGATCACGGGTTATATGTATTAGGCTCAAGTACAAAACTTGGGAGGGAGGGAAATGGTGACAAAATGGGTACATTTTGGCTAAGAAACATAGAAACCATTGGAGTCTCACAGGGAGGACTTGTTTAGTTCAATGTCAGAAAAAACACAGCCGCTGGATCTGAACACGGATTCCCCATGATTGAGATAGGGAAGAATGTAAAATGGATAAACTACCTATACTATAGTCAACAACAGTTTACAAAATACACTGGGGATGCCATAAAGGGCTTTATTGACCCATTAAATTTGGAATAGCTATACTATGTGGAATTTCCCACACAGCTTTTACCATAAAGTGAGACTAGGGACTTTTTTTTTTAAGTGGCGGAGGAATACAGTGCGGAAGGATACCTACCTTCCGTCATTGGATTCCTGCAGCCCGTAGAGAGCAGCAGCATCAGCTGATGCTGCAGTTCTCTACCCAAGATCGTCGTGGGACACACTCGTGGACTGCTTCGGATCATGGGTGAGTATTTTTGTGGTTTGTTATGTTAATATTTATTCCGTAAAAGACAATGGCTTCGGGGAACAATGTGACAAGTATTGGTAAGTATGTTACTCTATGTTATATGTACTGTATGTATGTATTGTATGAATGTATTGTATGTAGCATGCATGTAGTATGTATGTAGCATGCATGTAGTATGTATGTAGTATGTATGTAGTATGTATGTAGCATGTAGTATGTATGTAGCATGCATGTAGTATGTATGTAGTATATATGTAGCATGTAGTATGCATGTAGTATGTATGTAGCATGCATGTAGTATATATGTAGTATGTATGTAGTATATATGTAGCATGTAGTATGTATGTAGCATGCATGTAGTATGTATGTAGTATGTATGTAGCATGTAGTATGTATGTAGCATGCATGTAGTATGTATGTAGTATGTATGTAGCATGTAGTATGTATGTAGCATGCATGTAGTATATATGTAGTATGTATGTAGTATGTATGTAGCATGTATGCAGCATGCATGTAGTATATATGTAGCATGTAGTATGTATGTAGCATGCATGTAGTATATATGTAGCATGTAGTATGTATGTAGCATGCATGTAGTATGTATGTAGTATGTATGTAGCATGTAGTATGTATGTAGCATGCATGTAGTATGTATGTAGCATGTATTATGTATGTATCATGCATGTAGTATGTATGTAGCATGTAGTATGCATGTAGTATGTATGTAACATGCATGTAGTATGTATGTAGTATATATGTAGCATGTAGTATGTATGTAGCATGCATGTAGTATGCATGTAGTATGTATGTAGCATGTAGTATGTATGTAGCATGCATGTAGTATATATGTAGTATGTATGTAGTATGTATGTAGCATGTATGTAGCATGCATGTAGTATATATGTAGCATGTAGTATGTATGTTGCATGCATGTAGTATATATGTAGCATGTAGTATGTATGTAGCATGCATGTAGTATGTATGTAGCTTGCATGTAGTATATATGTAGCATGCATGTAGTATATATGTACTATGTATGTAGCATGTAGTATGTATGTAGCATGCATGTAGTATATATGTAGCATGTAGTATGTATGTTGCATGCATGTAGTATATATGTAGCATGTAGTATGTATGTAGCATGCATGTAGTATGTATGTAGCATGCATGTAGTATGTATGTAGCATGCATGTAGTATATATGTACTATGTATGTAGCATGTAGTATGTATGTAGCATGCATGTAGTATGTATGTATGTAGTATTTTTTTTTTTTTTTTTTTTTTTTTACATTTAACACATTAGCCGGATGATGGGACTACTACTGTCCCATCATTGGCTATTGTGTCAATCACTGTCATGGTGGCAGGCATCGCCCGATGGGACTTGTAGTCCCATCGGGCGATGCCTGCACAGACTACCGGAGCCTGCACAAACCCCCCGGCAGGCCGGCACAGCCCCCCGGCAGGCCGGCACAGCCCCCCGGCAGGCCGGCACAGTCCCCCGGAGCCTGCACAGACCACCGGCAGGCCGGTACAGACCCCGGGCAGTCCGCACAGCCCACCGGCAGGCCGGCACAGCCCCCCGGCAGGCCGGCAGAGACCCCCGGAAGGCCCGTACAGACCCCCGAGAGGCTGTACAAGGGCAGGAAAGGGTTTTTCCAATTCCGATACCGGAAGTCTCATAGACTTGAATGGGACTTCCGGTATCGGCATCGGCGATACCGATACTTTTTTTAAAGATCGGCCGATCCATTCCAATCTGATATTTTGAAGTATCGGACGGTATCGCTCAACTCTATTAGATAGGCATGGGGGGACAGATCAATTGGCTCAACGAGTTTAGGGTTTTGATTTTCTATATCTCCAAAGGGGGGGACTGTTAAGGATATGAAATCAATATTTAGTTATGAAGATATCCAAAATATATAGAAGCATAGCCGTTTACACCTGAATCATGGACACTCACATCCAATATGGACGCTTTTAGTATATACTGAAATAGAATGATGATGTGGCGTTTAAACTATATCTGCCAACACATTACAACACAGCAACCTTTGGTGTATGTTAACACAATGAGTCAAGAACAAAGGAGAAATGTCCTTGCATCCGGGAGTTAGTGCTCTTATATTCTTCTTATATCCGGAAGGGAGCCACGTCAGCAGCCAAAGAATCAGCAATGTTTATCATTAACCAATGAGATAATGCACTGGAAGAGTACCTTGCTTGTCCATAAATACTCGGCATTTCCAGCAAAAAAACAGTAATCATTGAGACATGACTAGTGTTGAGCGATACCACCCAATATTGAAAAATATTGGATCGGATTGGATCGGCCGATATGAAAAAAGTATCGGGTATCGCCGATTCCGATCCCGGAAGTCCCATTCAAGTCAATGGAACAGAAATATTGGAATTAAAAAAAACCCTTTCTTTCCTTGTAGTTTAATTCTACATGAAGGAAAACAACTAAGAATAATGTAGAATGTATTGGGGGAGGTGGAGGAGACATTAAAGGCAAAGAGGTTTAGCCCAATCAAATGGAATAGCAGGAATAAATTTTTTTTTTTAAAGATGTTCGGAGTTACAAAGATATTGACTATGTTAACCTTTTGTATATTTTGTTAGATATGTATGTTTCACTACTTCCATGCTCTTCACCTTCTTTTTTACTTCTCCAACACTTTCTCCTTCATCATCCTCAGCAGCAGCATCTTTTTCATCAACTTTTTCTTCACCTTATTCATCTTTTTCTTCTTTACCTTCTTCCTATTATTCTCTTCTTTTACATTCTTCATATTCTTCTTATTCAACCATTATTCTTCTTCATATTCTACTTCTTCATCTTCTTCCTAGTCTTCTTCTTCATCATCATATTCTTATTTGTGACAGGCATTCCTGTAGTTGTTATCTATAAAAGTTTGAAGATTACACCTTCCATTCTGCCTGTCACAAAAGATTTACAACAGGATTTGTCCGCGTTCAGTTTGGCCTGCAGCAGCAGGCATTTTCCAGGGGCACCACGAGGAGTAACGGACTCACCCCCATACACTGCTTAGTCTTCTTCTGCTTAGAATTTAGATAATATCTTTTGCTCTGATTTTTAGTCTTATGCTTAATGTTCTTCTGCTTTTGGTCCTTCTGCTTTTTGTTCTTCTGCTTCTTGGTCTTCTGTCTCTTGTTGTTCTGCATCTTGGTGGATGTCTTCATGTTCTTTGTCATCTTGGTCATCTTCTTTAGGGTCATCTTTTTGGTCTTCTTCGGTGTGGTCTTCAGGGTCGTCGTCTTCAGGGTCGTCGTGAGGGAGATCCAGAGTGAGAACCAAAAACCATTTCCACATGTGTGAACTTTGAAAAGTAGCAGAAGGTACAAGAAGGCTGAGAAACTGCCAAAAACCAGCTGATGGTACTGGAACCCGGAAGGGCAGCAGAAGGAAAAAGAGCCAATGACACAACAGTGGACCAGCTGACGGTGCTGGAACACGGTTACTAAGCAGGAGGTACCTGTGCTACAAAGCACTAACATGGACCAGCAGACGTTGCTGGAACTCGGATACCAAGAAGGAGGCACCTAGGCCAAAGGCACTGCCGAGAACCAGCTGACGGTGCTGGAACCCGGATGGGTAGCAGAAGCTACAAGAGTCAATGGAACTACCGAGAACCAGCTGACGGTGTTGGTACCAAGAGTGGCAGCAGAAGGAACAAGAGCCAATGGCACAACCATGGACCAGCTGACGGTGCTGGAACACGGTTACTAAGCAGGAGGTACCTGTGCTACAAAGCACTACCAAGGACCAGCAGATGTTGCTGGAACTCGGATACCGAGAAGGAGGCACCTAGGCCAAAGACACTGCCGAGAACCAGCTGACGGTGCTGGAACCCGGATGGGTAGCAGAAGCTACAAGAGTCAATGGAACTACCGAGAACCAGCTGACGGTGTTGGTACCAAGAGTGGCAGCAGAAGGAACAAGAGCCAATGGCACAACCATGGACCAGCTGACGGTGCTGGAACACGGTTACTAAGCAGGAGGTACCTGTGCTACAAAGCACTACCAAGGACCAGCAGACGTTGCTGGAACTCGGATACCGAGAAGGAGGCACCTAGGCCAAAGACACTGCCGAGAACCAGCTGACGGTGCTGGAACCCGGATGGATAGCAGAAGCTACAAGAGTCAATGGAACTACCGAGAACCAGCTGACGGTGCTGGTACCCAGAGTGGCAGCAGACGGAACAAGAGCCAATGGCACAACCGTGGACCAGCTGATGGTGCTGGAACACGGTTACTAAGCAGGAGGTACCTGTGCTACAAAGCACTACCAAGGACCAGCAGATGTTGCTGGAACTCGGATACCGAGAAGGAGGCACCTAGGCCAAAGTGTTGTGAGCTCATTTTCTCATTCACCTTTGATGTCCGATGAACTCCCTCTGCTGGTGAAAGGAGGTGGTGAAACTGATTTGGATGGGAGAAACCTGTCACCTGAACAGGTGGATTGCGATTGGACATCCGGAATCTCTGAGTGGATATAAGGCAGCCGACGCCCTGTAGGGTTGCTGGTGATTTCTCTGCTCTGAGCTGTGGCCTCCAGTTCAGTTCCTGTCTTCTAAAGCTAAGTTTTGCTCTGTTATTGCTCCATGAGATTTTGTCTGATTTGCTTAGTTTTTTGTTCAGCCAGCCTCGGCTGGGGCTCTGCTGAATTTCCATTTTTGTCCCTGATCGGTTAAATCTCTTTTGCTCTGTCTTCAGAATATATCGGAGTGCTGATATAGGGATTTTGAAGTCTAGTGACTTCAGGGCCGTTTTTCCTATCAGACGTGTTGGGACATTTTTGGTAGGGTTTTTGCGGATTGCAGCCAGCATCTTTTCTGTCCTTTCCTATCTAGTTAGTTGGGCCCCATCGTTTGCTCTGCCTGTCTTTCAGTCTGTGTTTGTGTTTTCATCTCTTTTCACCAACAATACATGTTGGGGGCTGTCTATTGCTTTGGGGTCTGCTCTGGGGCAGTTTAGATTTCCCCTTTCTTTCTTTAGGCTTATTTAGTTCTCCGGCTGTGAAGAGGCGTCTAGGACCACCGTAGGAACGCTCCACGGCTACTGTTAGTTGTTGTGAATAGTATCAAGGGTCTGCAATCCGCTAGCTACCAACCTCTCCGGTTTTCTGGACTTAGCTTGTATTTTTGATTTTTCCTCCTCCGGTGACTCATTCATAACACCAAAGGCACTGCCGAGAACCAGCTGACGGTGCTGGAACCCGGATGGGTGGTAGAAGCTACAAGAGTCAATGGAACTACCGAGAACCAGCTGACAGTGCTGGTACCCACAGTGGCAGCAGAAGGAACAAGAGCCAATGGCACAACCATGGACCAGCTGACGGTGCTGGAACACGGTTACTAAGCAGGAGGTACCTGTGCTACAAAGCACTACCAAGGACCAGCAGACGTTGCTGGAACTCGGATACCGAGAAGGAGGCACCTAGGCCAAAGGCACTGCCGAGAACTCAGCTGATGGTGCTGGAACCCGGATGGGTAGCAGAAGCTACAAGAGTCAATGGAACTACCGAGAACCAGCTGACGGTGCTGGTACCCAGAGTGGCAGCAGAAGGAACAATAGCCAATGGCACAACCGTGGACCAGCTGACGGTGCTGGAACACGGTTACTAAGCAGGAGGTACCTGTGCTGCAAAGCACTACCAAGGACCAGCAGACGTTGCTGGAACTCGGATACCGAGAAGGAGGCACCTAGGCCAAAGGCACTGCCGAGAACCAGCTGATGGTGCTGGAACCCGGATGGGTAGCAGAAGCTACAAGAGTCAATGGAACTACCGAGAACCAGCTGACGGTGCTGGTACCCAGAGTGGCAGCAGAAGGAACAAGAGCCAATGGCACAACAGTGGACCAGCTGACGGTGCTGGAACACGGTTACTAAGCAGGAGGTACCTGTGCTACAAAGCACTACCAAGGACCAGCAGACGTTGCTGGAACTCGGATACCGAGAAGGAGGCACCTAGGCCAAAGGCACTGCCGAGAACCAGCTGACAGTGCTGGAACACAGATGGGTAGCAGAAGCTACAAGAGTCAATGGAACTACCGAGAACCAGCTGACGGTGCTGGTACCCAGAGTGGCAGCAGAAGGAACAAGAGCCAATGGCACAACCGTGGACCAGCTGACGGTGCTGGAACACGATTACTAAGCAGGAGGTACCTGTGCTACAAAGCACTACCAAGGACCAGCAGACGTTGCTGGAACTCGGATACCGAGAAGGAGGCACCTAGGCCAAAGGCACGGCCGAGAACCAGCTGATGGTGCTGGAACCCGGATGGGTAGCAGAAGCTACCCCTGAAAAACAACGTTGCAAGGCCACGAGCCGGCCGCAGTTACCGAAACCCACAGTCCTACAGGGGGTGCTTGTCCTATTGGCACTACAGAACCAGCCTTTATTACCAGAACCCGTAGCCCACATAGGATGCACCTAAACTGCAGGCACCATAGACTCGGCTAACCCGACCGCAACATGACAGGACTATATATTGGTGGCAAAGTGACGTTGACAATCCCCAGAAACAGCAGGCGTGCTGGAACCAGGCTGGGCAGGAGGGAGTACCCGTGCCAAAGACACTTCTGAGCAGCAACTGGCGATGTTGGAGCCCAGAGTCAATCATGCAGCAGGCTGAGGCCTACTTGGAGCGAGTAGAAAGTAAGATGTAGTGTGATTTTGGAGGCAGCAGGAGACTTTGTCGCCCACACAGCAGGGGAGCAGCTGGCGTAACTGAACCCCACTAACACTAGAGCATGTGTTTTTCTCTGTGCATATGGCACTTCCGAGCAACAACTGAATGTGTTGAAGCCCAGGATCAATCATGGAGTAGGCTGAGGCCTACTTGAAGCAAGTTTTATATCGGTTGTACACTACTACTGATTGTAACCGTGCTCCAGTTAGGCCTCTGGCTCCACTGTCTCTAGCATTTCCCCCGGCCTCCAACCCCGCCAGTTGCTGCTCAGACGAGGTGTCTGCACAATCCACACTTGTTCCTGGGTTACAGGAGCTCAGTCACGTCAGTTGATCCCCTGATGTGTGTCCGGAAAGGTCTCCTGCTCTGTCCACATTCCCACTACTAGTAAAGGGAATGTGTTTAGAGCAGGAGACATTGCCAGACACACATCAGGGGATCAACTGACGTGACTGAGCCCCAGTAACACAGGAAAAAGTGTGTATTGTGCAGACGCCACTTCAGAGCAGCAACTGGTGAGGTTGGAGGCCAGGGGAAATACTAGAGACAGTGGAGCCAGAGGCCTAAGTGGAGCGCGGTTAAAATCAGTAGTAGTGTGACTGTGTAGGCAGCGGGAGACTTTGCCATCCACACAGCAGGGGAGCAGCTGGTGTTACTGAACCCCACTGACACAGGAGCTAGTGTTTCTCTCTGTGCGGATGGCACTTCCAAGCAACAACTGGCTGTGTTGAAGCCCAGGGTCAATCATGGAGCAGGCTGAGGCCTACTTGGATCGAGTAGAAAGTATAATGTAGTGTGATTTTGGAGGCAGCAGGAGACTTTGTCGTCCACACAGCAGGGGAACAGCTGATGTTACTGAACCCAACTAACACAGGAGCTAGTGTGTTTTTCTCTGTGAAGACGGCACTTCTGAGCACCAACTGGCGTTGTTGGAGCCCAGGATCAAGCATGGAGCAGGCTCAGGTCTGATGGTTTGTGAATGTTGAGGCAGCAGGAGACTTTGTCGTCCACACAGCAGGGGAACAGCTGACGTTACTGAACCCCACTAACACCGGAGCTAGTGTGTTTTTCTCTGTGAAGACGGCATTTCTGAACACCAACTGGCGTTGGAGTCCAGGATCAAGCAAGGGGCAGGCTGAGGACTGATGATTTGTGAATGTGGAGGCAGCAGGAGACTTTGTCGTCCACACAGCAGGGGAACAGCTGACGTTACTGAACCCCACTAACACAGAAGCTAGTGTGTTTTTCTCTGTGAAGACGGCACTTCTGAGCACCAACTGGCGTTGTTTGAGCCCAGGATCAAGCATGGAGCAATCTGAGGCCTGATGGTTTGTGAATGTGGAGGCAGCAGGAGACTTTGTCGTCCACACAGCAGGGGAACATCTGACGTTACTGAACCCCACTAGCACAGAAGCTAGTGTGTTTTTCTCTGTGAAGACGGCACTTCTGAACACCAACTGGCGTTGTTGGTGACCAGGATCAAGCATGGAGCATGCTGAGGCCTGATG
The DNA here is from genome assembly GCF_039654945.1 of Dendrobates tinctorius. Taxonomy (NCBI): domain Eukaryota; kingdom Metazoa; phylum Chordata; class Amphibia; order Anura; family Dendrobatidae; genus Dendrobates; species Dendrobates tinctorius. The sequence goes on from NW_027361776.1 coordinate 12,695,347, forward strand.
GTTTGTGAATGTGGAGGCAGCAGGAGACTTTGTCGTCCACACAGCAGGGAAACAGCTGACATTACTGAACCCCACTAACACAGGAGCTAGTGTGTTTTTCTCTGTGAGGACGGCACTTCTGAACACCAACTGGCGTTGTTGGAGCCCAGGATCAAGCATGGAGCAGGCTGAGGCCTGATGGTTTGTGAATGAGGAGGCAGCAGGAGACTTTGTCGTCCACACAGCAAGGGAACAGCTGACGTTACTGAACCCCACTAACACAGGAGCTAGTGTGATTTTCTCTGTGAAGCCGGCACTTCTGAACACCAACTGGCATTGTTGGAGCCCAGGATCAAGTATGGAGCAGGCTGAGGCCTGATGGTTTTTGAATGTGGAGGCAGCAGGAGACATTGTCGTCCACTCAGCAGGGGAACAGCAGACGTTACTGATCCCCACTAACACAGGAGCTAGTGTTTTTCTCTGTGCAGACAGCACTTCCTAGCGACAACTGGCTGTGTTGAAGCCCAGGATCAATCATACAGCAGGCGGAGGCCAACTTGCAGCAAGTTTTATATAGGTTGTAAACTAGTACTGATTGTAACTGTGCTCCACTATGGCCTCTGGCTCCACTGTCTCTAGTATTTCCCCTGGCCTCCAACCCCACCAGTTACTGCTCTGAAGTGGCGTCTGCACAATCCACACTTGTTCCTGAGTTACTGGGGCTCAGTCACGTCAGTTGATCCCCTGATGTGTTTCCGGCAAGGTCTCCTGCTCTGTCCACATTCCCACTACTAGTAAAGGGAATGTGGACAGAGCAGGAGACATTGCCAGACACACATCAGGGGATCAACTGACGTGACTGAGCCCCAGGAACACAGGAACAAGTGTGGATTGTGCAGATGCCACTTCAGAGCAGCAACTGGCTGGGTTGGAGGCAAGGGGAAATACTAGATACAGTGGAGCCAGAGGCCTAAGTGGAGCACGGTTAAAAATCAGTAGTAGTTCGATTGTGGAGGGAGGAGGAGACTTTGCCGTCCACACAGCAGGGGAGCAGCTGGCGTTACTGAACCCCACTAACGCAGGAGCTAGTGTTTTTCTCGGTCCAGACGGCACTTCTGAGCGACAACTGGCTGTGTTGAAGCCCAGGGATTACAGTTCAGGTGGTAGAAACATGAACGCAACAGGAGACCTGGATACTGTTGCCAACCAATTATTTATTCTGGTAGAGGACTGGCAAATTCTAGCGAGATCCAGGCCTTGTTCATTTTCAGAAAAGTAAGCCGGTCAATGTTATCGGAGGATAGTCGCGTGCGACGTTCTGTTAGTACACCACCTGCGGCACTAATGACGCATTCTGATAATACACTGGCAGCAGGGCAAGCCAGCATCTCCAATGCATACTGGCTAAGCTCTGGCCATGTATCCAGATTTGAGACCCAAAACTTGAAGGGGAAGAGCCATCTGGGAGTACACTCACAGGGCAAGACATGTAGTCTGTCACCATCTGAAGGAAACATTGCCTCCTGCTGACTGGAGCCGTCTGTGATGGTGTAGACATTTGTGGCACACACACAAAACTTTGCCACAATTGGGCCATAGTGGTCTTGCCTTGTGCTGAGGCGCTGCCTCCTGCTCCCTCTTTGTGCCAAGCTTCCTCCACTGCCTCGACGCACAGAGCTGCTTTGTAAAGCACTACCAGCACTGCTGTCGGTTGGAATGGAGAACATGATGGACTGCACCAGTGTGTCTTGGTACTCCCGCAGTTTACGCTCCTGGTTCAACGGTGGTATGAGGCTTTGTAAGGTGTCCCGGTAGCGAGGATCTAGGAGAGTGTACACCCAATAATCAGTCGTGTTGAGAATGTGAGCAATGCGGCGGTCATTTCTCAGGCACTGCAGCATGAAATCAACCATGTGCTGCAGACTCCCAACTGCCAAAGAAATGCTGTCCCCTGCTTGAGTCGTCATCTCTGCATGCTCTGCATCACCCCACCCTCGCTGTAAATACTGACTAGAGCATTGTGTACCTCCCTCCTCTGGAGAGATACCTTTCTCCTCCATTGACTCCTCCTCATCCTCCTCACAAAGTGTCCCCTGCCTAGGCCTTTGTGAGGAACCACGTAGCGCAGACTGTCCAGAAGCAGATGGCATTTGTGACTCCTCAGTGTGACTTGTTTGCGCCTGATGCAGCTGGTACTCCATGACTGCTGCCTGCTACTCACATAACCGCTCCAACATATGTAACGATGAATTCCACCTGGTGGGTAGGTCACATATGATGCGATGTTCCGGAAGGTGTAGTCGGCGCTGCAGAGCAGCAAGGAGCGATCTTGCCGTGCTGGAACGCCGCAAGTGAGCGCACTCTATGCGGACCTCGTGCAGCAGTGCATCAAGAACAGGATAGTCCCTCAGAAAGCTCTGCATGACCAAGTTCAGCACATGTGCCAGACATAGGATGTGAGTGAGGTTGCCTAAGCCAAGAGCTGCCACCAGATTTCGGCCATTGTCACACACTACCAAACCCGGCTGGAGATTCGCTGGCACAAACCACACGTCACTCTCCTGCTTGATGGTATTCCAGAGCTCTTGCGCTGTGTGGCTTCGATTCCCCAAAGAAATAATTTGAGTATGGCCTGTTGACGTTTGGCCGCGGCTGTGCTCATATCGGTCGTAACAGGCTCCTGCAGCGCTGTTTCTGAGGAACTTGAGTAGGAGGAGTCAATGTGTAGAGACTGGATTCCTGCAATCCGTGGAGTTGGCAGAACACGTACAGCACCACTCTCCAGATCTGTACCCTGCTCCACAACATTGACCCAATGGGCAGTGAGGGAAAGGTAACATCCCTGTCTATGGTTACTGGGCCACGCATCGGTGGTCAGGTGGACCTTGCTACTGACGGCGTTTAGTAGTGCATGTTTTATTTTTCCCTCCACATGTTTTTGCAGGGCAGGGACGGCATGCCTACTGAAATAAAAGCGGCTGGGCACGGTGTATTGTGGGACTGCCAATGCCATGAAGTTCTGGAAGGTGTCAGTCTCCACCAGCCTGAATGAGAGCATTTCAAGGGCCTGTAGTTTGGCAATGTCAGCATTCAGAGCCTGTGCTCGGGGATAGTTTGCCGAGTATGGCCGCCTTTTATCCAATGCCTATCCTACCGATGGCGGTAGAGTGGCCTGGGAGTGTGAGGATGACTGGGAACGTGGTGCTGTGGATGGAATGTCACTGGGTCTCCGGACAACAGTGCCAGAGGTTCTTCCTTGGCGATCCTGTGAGGAAGCCGAACCAGCTGTGTGTGAGCTGGAGGAAGAAGCCCCAACACGAGCTGAAGAGGTGGTAGGTGGTGCTGTACATTGGCCTACGTCTTCAGTGTGTCTGTGTAACTCCACCTCATGCTTGGTCCGCACATGTTTCCACATATTTGTAGTATTGAGGTTGCTGACATTTTTCCCTCTTTTAATTTTCTGATGACACAGCTTGCATTTGAGAAAGCAAATGTCATCTGCAACTGTGTCATAAAAGGACCACGCACTGCAAGTCTTGAGAGCGCCCGTTTTGGCTTTTGAACGAGGAATGCTCCTAATGGGTGCCGAAGTGGAGGCTACAGGCAACCAAGTCTGCCCCCTCCCTCTCCCTCCTGTTTTGGCCGTTCGGGGAATCTCTTCCTCAGAGCTGCTCCCACCACCTTCCTGTTCCTCACGCCATGATGGGTCAAGGACCTCATCATCTACACTCCCCTCTTCAAACACCTGCTTCTCCTGGGTTGTCTCGCCAGCACCGTACGCACCAGAAAGTGGCACCTGAGTCTCGTCATCATCTGATGCGTACTGAGGTGTGCTGACCATAGGCACTGGCCCACCTGCCTCTTCAGATTCAGAGGGACAAAGAAGTTGGGCATCACTGCATACTCCCTCTTCTTCACATTCTTGAATGCTGCTTGGCTGGCCCCCTCTTTCCAAGCCAACAGATTGAGAGAACAGAAGTAGAGACTGTGATGGCTCCTGTCCAGGGCTCTCTGACTGCCTGGGCACTTTGGCAGGTGGTGAAGAGACAGATGGTTGCTCTTCAGTGCTCTGGCCCTGAGAGGACATGGAAGTCATTGAAGTCGATGCGTTAGCTGCCATCCATCCAACAACGGCTTCAATTTGTTCCTTCCGCAGCAGTGGGGCACGGCGAGGTCCTACAAAGCTGCGCATAAACGACTGTTGCCTGGTAAAACTGGGGGATGCTGACTCACTGGTGTCAGCAGCAGGCACAGAATCCCCACGTCCTCTCCCTGCAAAATCCCCACGTCCTCTCCCTGTAGAATCCCCACATCCTCTCCCTGCTGAAACTCCACGCCCACACCCACGTTCCTTACTCCCTGCCTTCTTCATCTTGGTAGACTGATAAGGATAGGCAGAAAAGTACAAAGGGGGGCTTAGTGTGCTTATTCCTGAACAGCTGGTAACAGGTATAAGAAACACTAATTTTATGAAGTGTGTGTGTGGACTACACTTTAATAGGAGCTAATGTGGCCTACACAACTGTGAAATGGAGTGTTTGGTGAACTTTATTTTGTTTTGTTTTTTGAAAAAAAACTAAAAGGATGTGACCAAAGATTTGAAAGCGATAGTATCACTAACTTTTTGGAGCTATTACAATGCAGGAAGGTAACCTACAATGCAAAAGATGAGGCTCCAAAAATAGGGTAATACTAATCTGGCTGCAGATGAAGGGCACAAGCCAGAAAAAAGCCTCTATCCACTCCTATATAGTGTTTGCAACCAACGAATGTAGATGGATACGGATGGATGCACACTAATAGGAGAATAAAAAATGAGCTGCAATAAAAGAAAAATATGTGTGAGGCAGTGACGCACGCTGAGCGGCCTACAACCAGACGTAGCTGAAGGACACACTACTCAGCGTGAGCTGCACTCACACACAGTCAGAGACCTCTCAGACAGCCATGAACAGTGCAGCAAACTGGGCACTAGCACTGAAAGGCTGCAGAGAGGCTCCGCTGTCTACTCCTATAGTGTTTGCAACCAACGTATATGGATACGGATGGATGCACAGTGCACACTAATAGGAGAATGAAAAATAAGCAGCAAAAAATGAAAAATATGTAAGAGGCAGTGACACGCTGAGTGTCCTACAACCAGACGTGGCTACAGGACACATCTACTCAGCGTGAGTTGCACTCACAGAGACCTTGCAGACAGCTGTGCACACTGCTGCAAGGCAAAAGAAAGCTACACTTATTGAGAATGTAGCCTGGGTAAAGCACAATGTAATTTGTAAAATCACTCTCTACCTGTCCCTCAAAGTCTTGAACAGCAGCCTGTCCATAACTGAATTCACAGCAGAGTGAACCAGAAATGGCGGCTGCAGCGGCTTTTATAGTGCATCATGACATCATTTCAGCAGCCAATCACTGCCATGCCATTAGTTAACATGCCTAACAGGATGTGCCCACACTTCTGAGGATTATCATTGGCTGAATCAAATCAAACTGGCTCATAGCATTATGGGAACTTCCAATTCCGGTATTCGATATGATAAAAGTATCGGAACTCAGTATCGGAATTCCGATACAGTGAATATCAGCCGATACCCGATACTTGCAGTATCGGAATGCTCAACACTAGACATGATGCATTGTGTGCTGTTATTTTTCCAGCGGTAAAACTCTGGCATATAATTTCGCAGCAGACAATTAAGATGAGAACACACGCAGCTTGTGTGCCCCAACAGTTTTCCAAACTTGATCTCAGAGGAGCATATAACCTTATTCGCATTCGAGAAGGGGATGAGTGATAAACGGCATTTCTCATCGCCGAGGGTTTGTCTGAAAATTTGGTCATGCCCTTTGCTCCCACGAGCCCGCCCGCTGTGTTTCAGAACTTCATGAATGATGTTTTCTCTGATTTTATCGGGTGCTTTATGGTTGTATACCTGGATGATATCCTTGTTTTCTCGCCTGATAAGGAATCCCACATTGGTCATTTACATGCTATTCTTCATAAGTTACAAGGAAATTCTCTGTTTGCTAAACCCGAGAAATGTTTATTTTGTGTCCAGGAGCTTTCCTTTCTGGGGATCATCCTTACTGCCAATGGGTTTCGGATGGATCCCGGAAAAGTACAGACCATTGTTGATTGAGTGCAACCCAGAGACTTCAAGGGTTTGCAGCATTTTCTGGGTTTCACCAATTATTATCCATAATTCATCAAGAGGTTGTCTCAGGTGGTCAAGCCACTCACCTATCTCATTCGCAAGGGGGCAGATCTCAAAGTTTAGTCACCCTTGGCAGTTGAAGCTTTTACTACATTAGAGAAATTTATTATGTCTGTTCCTGTATTGGTTCAGCCGGATCCATCAGAACCATTCATCGTAGAGGTGGACACATTGGGGGTGGGAGGGGAGGCGGTGTTGTCTCAGGGACCCGTTACTTTGACCAATTTAAGACCATGTGCATTTTTCTCCAGGAAGTTTTCTGCTGCAGAGAGGAACTATGATGTTGGTAACCGGGAGTTATTGGCCATGAAATTGCCTTTTGAAGAATAGAGGCATTTTTTGGAAGGGGTGGTTCATTGGTTCACGGTGATTGCGGATCACAAGAGCTTGTCTTACATTGAATTTGCCAAGCGTTTAACTCCTGGACAGACTAGGTGGTCGCTTTTTTTCTCGTTTTCATTTTTCTATCACTTTTAGGCATGGTTCCACGAATGTCAAGGTGGGTGCCTTAAGTGTCAGTGATAAGCGGTCATAAAGGAGCAAATAGACCTTGGTCTCATTTGTCAATGGATTTTATGACTGATCTCCCTCCTTCCAATTGCAAAACTTTTATCTGGGTAGTGGTTGACAGATTCAGTAAACAGGCATATTTTGTACCTTTGACAGGATTGCCTAATGCAGAAACACTATCTAACACTATCTAAGTTATTTGTTGAGCTCAATGTACGGCTGCATGGCGAGCCTTTGAGTGTGGTTTCTGATAGAGGGGTACGATTTGTGTCCAAATTTAAGAGGGCATTTTGTAAAAGATTGGGTATTTGCTTGATCTTCTCCTCTGCCTACCATCCTGAGACCAACGGTCAGATGGGGAGGACCAATCAGTCACTTGAACAGATTTTGCGGTGTCTTGCTACGTCTCAGCAGGATGATTGGTGTTCTTCATTGTCCATGGCTGAGTTTGGTTACTTCATTTGTTATATGCAGTCTACTGACACCTCTTCGTTCTGCAACTATGGTTTTCACCATCATTTTGGTGAATTTTCTAGGCTGGATTCAGGATGTCCTGGGGCTGATTTGGCAGTTCAGTGGTCGGGGAAGGTATGGAAGGAGGTCCAGAAGAACATTGTGGAAGCTCAGGGAAAACAAACATTTTGCTGATAAGCGACGGTCTGTAGGACCTATGTTCCTGGTGGGAGATAAAGTGTGGTTGTCTACCAAGAACTTTCGTCTAAAAGTTGCTTCTGCTAAGCTAGGTCCCAGGTTTATTGGTCCTTTCAAGATCATTAAGATTGTCAATCCAGTTGCCTTTCGCTTACTCCTTCCTCCATCATGTCGAATCCCCAATGTGTTCCATAAGTCCCTTCTTAAGTCATTTGTACCAAGTCCCTTCTTAAAGGGAAGGTGCCGCAATTTAATATAATTTGCAAAAAAATAGTAAGTAACAAAACATGTTGTTTCAGCAAATGTTGTACTAACCAGGATTTATGGTTTATTTGTAATAATGTTTTAATGTAGCCACTGGGCGCTGCCATATTGATTTGCAGATCTGTGGAGGACTCATACAGTCTGCAAATATGGCTGTCCCTGGACATAGGAGACTGCGTCGGCTCCCGACCCCACATTGCAGCCTCATTAGCAGTGAACTGGGCATGCCCCTGTGGGCTGCACCATTCACTGCTGTAGGTGTGGCTGGGCGCCATTTTACTGTAGCCCAGTGCTATCTGCTGAGCTCCACTTACCCTCTATCACAGGACCACTTGTGGCAGAACAGGTCCTGTGTTGTGAGGAGAGGCTGTAGATATGGAGAAGGTGGTCAGCAGAGGAGAGAAACGCTCACTGGAGCCGGAGGATGGAGAGTGGTGAGTGCGGGTGACTTTCCTCTATGCTCCTCTGTCCTGCTTACTCCAGGCTCGGCCCTGTGCTTCCTGCTCTACTGTGTTCTTCTGCTCTGTCTCTGCCTCCTCACTCACAGCCCCAGTGATCTCCGGTAATCTGACACCTTCCTTTCTATGAAAAGGAGGATGAATGAACTCATGGAGATCAACATCCGACACTGCGAAGACACCATCACATGTTTCTCAATGCAGTGATTCTAGAGCACTGCCCCCATCCCTTATGGGAAATATGTAAAACATGCAAAACAGAAGCCGCAGAGACACCATCACGTGTTTCTCAACGCAAGTAATGACCAGCCAGGTCTTTGCCCGGGAAGGAACAACCACGGGAAGGGCAGTCTCCAATGAAGGAAACCACCTATGCCAAAACATGGTATCCATCCACATACAGCTGTTTCGGGGTATTGCCCCTCATCAGTGTGGAGTAGGAAACTGGCTGGTAGGAGCAATGCCTAGTAAAAAGACTATGAAAAGGAGGATGAATGAACTCATGGAGATCAACATCCGACACTGCGGAGACACCATCACGTGTTTCTCAACGCAGTGATTCTAGAGCACTGCCCCATCCCTTATGGGAAATATGTAAACCATGCAAAACAGAAGCCGCGGAGCCACCATCACGTGTTTCTCAACGCAAGCAATGACCAGCCAGGTCTTTGCCCGGGAAGGAACAACCACGGGAAGGGCAGTCTCCAATGAAGGAAACCACCTATGCCAAAACATGGTATCCATCCACATACAGCTGTTTCGGGGTATTGCCCCTCATCAGTGTGGAGTAGGAAACTGGCTGGTAGGAGCAATGCCTAGTAAAAAGACTATGAAAAGGAGGATGAATGAACTCATGGAGATCAAGGGATGGGGGCAGTGCTCTAGAATCACTACATTGAGAAACACGTGATGGTGTCTCCGCAGTGTCGGATGTTGATCTCCATGAGATCATTCATCCTCCTTTTCATAGTCTTTTTACTAGGCATTGCTCCTACCAGCCAGTTTCCTACTCCACACTGATGAGGGGCAATACCCCGAAACAGCTGTTTGTGGATGGATACCATGTTTTGGCATAGGTGGTTTCCTTCATTGGAGACTGCCCTTCCCGTGGTTGTTCCTTCCCGGGCAAAGACCTGGCTGGTCATTGCTTGCGTTGAGAAACACGTAATGGCGGCTCTGCGGCTTCTGTTTTGCACCTTCCTTTCTATGACAGCTTTTATGGCTGTCTGAGGAGGACAGTGACTTATACAGCCCATAGTCTAGTGTATAATTGGGGGGGGGGGGCTGGAAGTTTCACCAGTGTGGGCATATCTGTAATACTGTCTTGTGTGATACTGCCTGCTGAGCCGTGTATCTAATCCTATCCTGTGTGATACTGCCTGCTGAGCCATGTATCTAATCCTCTCCTGTGTGATGCTGCCTGCTGAGCTGTGTATCTAATCCTCTCCTGTGTGATACTGACTGCTGATCCGTGTATCTAATCCTCTCCTGTGTGATACTGCCTGCTAAGCCGTGTATCTAATCCTATCCTGTGTGATGCTGCCTGCTGAGCCGTGTATCTAATCCTCTCCTGTGTGATGCTGCCTGCTGAGCCCTGTATCTAATCCTATCCTGTGTGATACTGCCTGCTGAGCCATGTATCTAATCCTCTCCTGTGTGATGCTGCCTGCTGAGCCGTGTATCTAATCCTCCCCTGTGTGATGCTGACTGCTGAGCCGTGTATCTAATCCTCTCCTGTGTGATGCTGACTGCTGAGCCGTGTATCTAATCCTCTCCTGTGTGATGCTGACTGCTGAGCTGTGTATCTAATCCTCTCCTGTGTGATACTGACTGCTGATCCGTGTATCTAATCCTCTCCTGTGTGATACTGCCTGCTAAGCCGTGTATTTAATCCTATCCTGTGTGATGCTGCCTGCTGAGCCGTGTATCTAATCCTCTCCTGTGTGATGCTGCCTGCTGAGCCGTGTATCTAATCCTCTTCTGTGTGATGCTGCCTGCTGAGCCGTGTATCTAATCCTCTCCTGTGTGATACTGTCTGCTGAGCCGTGCATCTAATCCTATCCTGTGTGATACTGACTGCTGAGCCGTGTATCTAATCCTATCCTGTGTGATACTGACTGCTGAGCCATGTATCTAATCCTATCCTGTGTGATACTGACTGCTGAGCCATGTATCTAATCCTATCCCGTGTGATACTGTCTGCTGAGCCGTGTATCTAATCCTATCCCGTGTGATACTGCTCTCCTGAAATACTCTGTGCTGCTGTCACCCTGCTGGTTTTATGTGTCATCTACATGGTGGTATGAACTATATGGCGGCATTATGTGTGAAGTATATGGCGGTATTATGTGAGAACACTATGGCAGTATTATCTGCTAAAAGGGGACCCATTCTAGGGTGGTTCTGGCTGAGCACCTGCACGCGGGTCAGGGGTAATAGGTGCAGTCAGGGGAGGGCTGGGGAGGCAGCTGAAGAGAGGGGTCTCATTTTTATCATTACTGTATGGCTCCAATCCCCCCCAGCCTGCTTCCCAGCGTCACCCCAGACTGCGCCTGTCGCCTCGCTTTCACACATCGCCAGGACAGAATCTGAGGAGGGGAATGTGGTCTTTGCCTGCAAAGTCTGAATCAGAACAGGCCATCAATCAGCAGAAATGTTTCCTGGATTTCTGTGCTGCTGTCTCCCTGCTCCTCCCCATATATCTCCCTCTGTTCCCCCCATAGACCAGCACACTGCTCTTCTGAAATACTCTGTGCTGCTGTCACTCTGCTCCCAGAATCCTTGCTGCCTGCCATCCTCAGTGACCGAAGACCCCATTCCTCTCCTCAGATCCTGTCCTGGCGATGTGTGAAACCGAGGCGACAGGGGCCTGATGTATGGTGGAAGGAGCAGGGCGACAGCAGCACAGAGTATTTCAGGAGAGCAGTGTGCTGGTCTATGGGGTGCACCCTGTTCGGTGCCAGGGATTGTACATAGAGCGCTGTGTTTTATACACATGGATGGACCGTCTGCTTGTCTGCTCCACAGAAATCCAGGAAACATTTCTGCTGATTGATGACCTGTTCTGATCCAGACTTTACATGCAAAGACAGTCAGTAACTTTGCAGGCCCCATCAAAATGGCTGCTCACTGTGTTCCTAGATGTCATAGGTTTTTGTGCCAGATTTCAGTAGCTGCTCCCCCTAGTGTTAACAAGTGGAAATGTCAAACTTTTTAAAATTATTTTTCATATTTTGCAAAGTTAAAAAAAATATATATATTTTTTAAGAAAATGTAAACATTAATTCTTTACATTTTTTCAATTGCTGAAAAAAAATTTTTTGGATGGCACCTTCCCTTTAAGTCATTTGTACCATCCTCTGCTGGGTCCCCATCCCCTCTGCCTCCTGTCTCTGTGGATGGTCAGACTGAGTATGAAGTGGAACGGATTGTGGATTCTTGCATGCTCGGCAGTTCACTTTGATATTTGGTCCATTGGAGTGGTTACGGTCCTGAGGATCGATCTTGGGTCCCGTCGCGATCTGTCCATGCTGATCGATTGTTTCAGGCATTTCATACACATTATCCTGGGAAGCCTGGGGGTCCAGTGGCCCCCCCTGAGAGGATGGTACTGTCATGATCCAGACCGGGTTTTGAGCTCTGTTTTTACATGATCCCTGTCTGGTCATTTCAGGAGTTAAGTTTTCTCAGGCACAGTCTGGTTTCAAGTTTGCTATTTAGCTATGCTGCATCCTACAGGCCGTGTCAGCTATAGTTCTGCCTTCGGCGTGTGTATTTGACTCTGGTATATCCTGATTTGTCCTGCTGTGATCCTTGACTTACCCCGTGTCTGTTTATGCCCTCTGTCTGTCCTGACTTAGTGTTTCCCTGTAAATTTGTTGACTCCCTGGTTTTGACTTGGCTTGCATTCAGACCTGCTTCTGCCTTTTGTCTTTATCTTATCTGCTTCCGGCTGTTGCTGATCCCCTGGCTTGTTTCTGACCACGTGAACTGCTGTGATCTCTGGTACGTCTGCCCCTGACTGTTTCTGACTCCGCTCGTCTGACCACTCTTTCGCCACCTGTTGGTGCTTGTGCTGCTGCTCAGTGTTACTACACTGTGTGTTTATCAACTCTTCCCTCATCAGCACCCCCTGGTGAAGGTTGCGCTATACTGCACTGCAGTAGCATGACAGGTAGGTCTTTGTATAAATCCTTAAAACTGGCGCAATAGTCTGACAACATTATTCCCAGGTACCATATGTGAGTCAGAAAGGCATTCAGGAAACGTCTTCATGCTTTTCCCATTTAGTTTAGCACTTTACCATCCATTTCAGCTTTTTTCTCAGGCCCCCAGGCCTGTTTGTTTGGGTCCAGCAGAAAAATATTTGGCTTTCCCTTTGACTTCAATTGGATTCATTATTTGGTACAAATACACGGATATTAGAAATTATTCATGCCAATTTTCCCGAATCCGACTATTTCACTATTTGCTCATTACTAATAATAGCAAATATCTTCAAATAGAAATATAGTGTAGCTTTTCTGATTCGCTATGGTTTTTTTTTATCATGTGTAGGCATTCCAGGAACTTCGGTATTCATGGTTACAACCACTGATTATAGCAACAGTTAGCTACTTGCTAGTGGTGGCAATCATGGATATTTAAATTCATGCAATGCCTGCACATGATAAAAGACAGTGAATCAGAAACTGCACTACATTTCTAATTGAAAATATTGGCTAATAATATTACACTAACTACATATTGGAGTAGTATCTTTGACACAGGAATACCCCTTTAAGCTTGGCTGGTTATCAAAAATGGGGTGACTCAATGCTATTTTGTTAAATTTATTTATTTAAATTAAAAACAAAGCATGAGAAAACCTCTATTTTATTATAACCAGCCAAGAAAAAGCTGCCACATTTGATTTTTTGTTTGGCTTTTTTGCTAGGCTCACTAAATGCTAAAACTGACCTGCCATTGTGATTTTCCAGGTCATTATGAGTTCATAAACACTAAACATGTGTAGGTCCTCTTTTATCTAAGTCGTGAAAAAAACTCCAAAGTTTGCTAAAAAAAAAAGGAACAATTTTCCGAGACCCGTAGCATCTCCATTTTTCATGATCTCGGGTCGGGTAAGGGCTTATTTTTTTGCGCGCCAGGTTGATATTTCTAATTATACCACTTTTGTGCAGATACATTCTTTTAATCGCCTGTTATTGCATTTTAATGCAATATCACAGCGACCAAAAAAGCGTAATTTTGGCGTTTTTTTTTCTCACTACGCCGTTTAGCGATCAGGTTAATCCTTTTTATCTGAACGTGGCGATCCAAAATGTGTAGGTTTGATTCTTTTTATTGCTTTATTTTGATTGGGGTAAAAGGGGGGTGATTTAAACTTTATTAGACTGGCGAATCCGAGCAAGTAAATAAAAAGTTTGTGTTCAAAATTCAATAAAGGAAACCTGTTGTCTGAGGTGGACCCCAAACTTTCCAGTTCGGGTTTGCTCATGTCTAGTCATCACTTTATGATCTGTATATCTGTAAGAGGGTGAGTTTCCGCTATGTAACCGGGCCAGAACCAAGGGTGCTGTCACCAAGGTTGCCAGGGGATCTGTTTCCGGGGAACATTATTAGAGGACAGACCAGAGACAGTTCTAGAAAGTATGGGGGTGGAGAGACGCCAGCAGGGGCACTCGACAGAGCGGGAGAGAAGGAGCAGGAAGCCTAGGTGGCGCCAGAGAGCCGAGAGAATCCAGCGTCTGCCAAGGAGATTGACAGGGACTCACCAGTACCAGGGGAGGACAGCTCTAAGAGACACAGCCAACTGACAGCGACCGGACGCCCCCGGTTGCACTCCAGATGCAGAGAACCACGGCTGCCACTGCCTAAATTCAGCCCGTGGCTGCGGCCTGCCCGCCATCACCCGCAGCCACCACTGCCCGACTCAAGCCCGCGGCTGCGGCCTGTCCACTGTCGTCCACGGCCGCCAATGTCCGACTCCAGTCCGCGGCTGTAGCCTACCCGTACCACCCGCGGCTGCCGCTGCCTGACTCCAGCCCGCGGCTGTGGCCTACCCACTGCCGCCCTCGGCCGCCACTGCCTAATTTCAGCCTGTGGCTGCAGCCTGTCCGCGCCCGCCACTGCCCGACTCCAGCCCGCGGCTGCGGCCCACCCGTTGTCACCCGCGGTCGCCATCATCTCGCCTCCCCGAGGGGACCCTACACTAAGGGATTCCCCTGGGGCCTGCTCTGCCCCATCAACACCTGGGTGTAGGAACGCCAGAAGCCTGCGTCAGCTCCTCGTCAACTGGGCCCAGCGGCTGCGAAGCCGAATGGAGAGTACTTTGATGCCATTTTTGTTTTGTTTTCCATTGACCCATAGACTTGTATTAGCAGTTTTCATTCATGATACCAGAAAACAACGGCCATGTATCCATAATTTTTCAGACACATGGTCAGTGAAAATATACGGACATGTGAATAGCAAACAGATTATAATGGGTACGTGCTCTTTCCGTGAGAAACAGATAGGACACATATACGTGCAACACATTTAAAGGAGGAATAAGATTTGCTCAATAATTGTGCACACATAGATATTCTCCTCAGGGCTTGCTCATACTGAGTAGAAGGCGTACAACTCAGACTATTGCTATCCAATGTTTCATCAGATAGTACTTGCTCTAATATTATACTTAATAGCAGTGCCTACTTGCATTTATTTTCTCATGATGTGTCAGCATGAGAAAAAAAATTGCTGCAAGCTACGACTGGCAGCATATATCCAACAGTGTACCCATACAAGTCTATGGGTGCTTGCAAAACATCGGACTGCACTTGGATAGCATAGGAGTGCAGATCGATAAACACCGACTCACAGAATAGAGGTGATGGAAATTTTAAGTTCTCCATCTTCTCCGCACCTGTGGTCTGATTCTCGCATGTGAGAGAATAGGTGTAGGAGGGAGAGTCCCCACTATGTAACCGGACCAGAACCAAGGAGACTGTCACCAAGGTTCCTAGGGAGACTGTTTCTGGGGGACATAATTAGAGGATGGACAAGAGACAGTTCTAGAAGGAGTGGGGGTGGAGCAGGTGTAAAAGGAACTGAGAACGCCAGCATGGGGCACTCGACAGAGCAGGAGAGAAGGAGCAGGAAGCCTAGGTGGCGCCAGAGCCAGAAGGAGTGAGCGACGACCAGAGAGATTGGAGGGAGACTCACCACGGTCACGGAGGAGACAGCACCGAGCAGTCCAGCAGAGGGACACTGACCGAATGACCACGCTCCCGCTCCCGTCACTCCAGCCCACAGTTGCAGCCTGCCTGTCGTCACCCGCACGTCATGATCCATGCGGGATCATGTCAGATAAGAGCACTGGTAACCTTTTTCTTTCTCTCTCTAAACTTTGTGCTTAGAGATAGTTTTGCCCCCTGTTGGCCAGTATGGTCATTGCACTGGTGAGCTTAGAGATAGTTTTGCCCCGGTGGCCAGTATGGTCATTGCACTGGTGTGCTTAGAGATAGTTTTGCCCCGGTGGCCAGTATGGTCATTGCACTGGTGTGCTTAGAGAGAGTTTTGCCCCCGGTGGTGGTTACTGTAATTGCACGGTGTTATGAATGAGTCACCGAGGAGGAAAAAACAAAAATGCAAGCTAAGTCCAGAAAACCAGAGAGGTTGGTAGCTAGCAGATTGCAGACCCCTGATCCTATTCACAACAACTAACAGTAGCCGTGGAGCGTTCCTACGGTGGTCCTAGACGCCTCTTCACAGCCGGAGAACTAAATAAGCCTAAAGAAAGAAAGGGGAAATCTAAACTGCCCCAGAGCAGACTCCAAAGCAATAGACAGCCCCCAACATGTATTGTCGGTGAAAAGAGATGAAAACACAAACACAGACTGAAAGACAGGCAGAGCAAACGATGGGGCCCAACTAACTAGATAGGAAAGGACAGAAAAGATGCTGGCTGCAATCCGCAAAAACCCTACCAAAAATGTCCCAACATGTCTGATAGGAAAAACGGCCCTGAAGTCACTAGACTTCAAAATCCCTATATCAGCACTCCGATATATTCTGAAGACAGAGCAAAAGAGATTTAATCGATCAGGGACAAAAATGGAAATTCAGCAGAGCCCCAGCCGAGGCTGGCTGAACAAAAAACTAAGCAAATCAGACAAAATCTCATGGAGCAATAACAGAGCAAAACTTAGCTTTAGAAGACAGGAACTGAACTGGAGGCCAGAGCTCAGAGCAGAGAAATCACCAGCAACTCTACAGGGCGTCGGCAGCCTTATATCCACTCAGAGATTCCGGATGTCCAATCGCAATCCACCTGTTCAGGTGACAGGTTTCTCCCATCCAAATCAGTTTCACCACCTCCTTTCACCAGCAGAGGGAGTTCATCGCACATCAAAGGTGAATGAGAAAATGAGCTCACAACACTTTGGCCTAGGTGCCTCCTTCTCGGTATCCGAGTTCCAGCAACATCTGCTGGTCCTTGGTAGTGCTTTGTAGCACAGGTACCTCCTGCTTAGTAACCGTGTTCCAGCACCGTCAGCTGGTCCACGGTTGTGCCTTTGGCTCTTGTTCCTTCTGCTGCCACTCTGGGTACCAGCACCGTCAGCTGGTTCTCGGTAGTTCCATTGACTCTTGTAGCTTCTGCTACCCATCCGGGTTCCAGCACCGTCAGCTGGTTCTCGGCAGTGCCTTTGGCCTAGGTGCCTCCTTCTCGGTATCCGAGTTCCAGCAACGTCTGCTGGTCCTTGGTAGTGCTTTGTAGCACAGGTACCTCCTGCTTAGTAACCGTGTTCCAGCACAGTCAGCTGGTCCACGGTTGTGCCATTGGCTCTTGTTCCTTCTGCTGCCACTCTGGGTACCAGCACCGTCAGCTGGTTCTCGGTAGTTCCATTGACTCATGTAGCTTCTGCTACCCATCCGGGTTCCAGCACCGTCAGCTGGTTCTCGGCAGTGCCTTTGGTGTTATGAATGAGTCATCGGAGGAGGAAAAAACAAAAATGCAAGCTAAGTCCAGAAAACCGGAGAGTTTGGGAGCTAGCAGATTGCAGACCACTGATACTATTCACAACAACTAACAGTAGCCGTGGAGCGTTCCTACGGTGGTCCTAGACGCCTCTTTACAGCCGGAGAACTAAATAAGCCTAAAGAAAGAAAGGGGAAATCTAAACTGCCCCAGAGCAGACCCCAAAGCAATAGACAGCCCCCAACATGTATTGTCGGTGAAAAGAGATGAAAACACAAACACAGACTGAAAGACAGGCAGAGCAAACGATGGGGCCCAACTAACTAGATAGGAAAGGACAGAAAAGATGCTGGCTGCAATCCGCAAAAACCCTACCAAAAATGTCCCAACACATCTGATAGGAAAAACGGCCTTGAAGTCACTAGACTTCAAAATCCCTATATCAGCACTCCGATATATTCTGAAGACAGAGCAAAAGAGATTTAACCGATCAGGGACAAAAATGGAAATTCAGCAGAGCCCCAGCTGAGGCTAGCTGAACACAAAACTAAGCAAATCAAACAAAATCTCATGGAACAATAACAGAGCAAAACTTAGCTTTAGAAGACAGGAACTGAACTGGAGGCCAGAGCTCAGAGCAGAGAAATCACCAGCAACCCCACAGGGCGCCGGCTGCCTTATATCCACTCAGAGATTCCAGATGTCCAATCATAATCCACCTGTTCAGGTGACAGGTTTCTCCCATCCAAATCAGTTTCACCATCTCCTTTCACCAGCAGAGGGAGTTCATCGGACATCAAAGGTGAACGAGAAAATGAGCTCACAACTGCACGGGAATCACTAACATGTGTGTTTACTCAATAAAGGTGTGTCAGTTGTGCTCACTCACGTTGGTGATATTGTTGGTCTTTTCCAACCTTCCTGGGTGAAGGAGGAAGCTGGGAGAGTCCAGGGCAGCTCAGTCGGAGTCCTGGTGTGGCAGCTATGGTGTCAGCGAGGAGTTCATGTAAAGCATGGTGGAGTGGCAACTATGGTGTCAGTGAAGAATTCTTGCAAAGCTAGTGGCAGCTATGGTGTAGAGCTGCACCCAGTTGCTAGACTCTGTTGCTGGAAGCTGCACTCAGGTTTTGGACTCTGTTGCTGGACAGTTGCACTCAGGTGCTGGACACTGTTGCTGGACAGCTGCACTCAGGTGCTGGACTCTGTTGCTCCAAGGCGGCACTCGGGTGCTGGACGCTGTTGCTGTAAAGCTGCACCCAAGTGTTGGACATGGTGGGAGGAAGATCCACTCAGGTGTTGGACTCTGTTGCCAGGAGCAAGTGCATCAGAGCAAAGCTAAGTGTTTCCCTGTTTGTCACTTTTCCTCATGTTGGTGTTAGTACAGCGGCGGGCCCAGTGCCTGCACCACCCAGCTCCCTAGTAAGGAATAGGTGTAGGGTTTGCTAGAGTGACAGGTATCCTGATCGGCGACAGGTGAAGAGCCTTTATAGGGAACGTTAGGAGTGTTAGGGACTCTGACTAAGGGGAGTGCAGAAGGTCTCCACGTCCCCCGCTCCCTATCGCAGGGCCCACCATTGTAAATGTTTCCCTATCCCCTGTGTCTTGTTGAATTAGTTACCGGCCTGCGAGCCGCGTCACACTGGACAATTACACGTGCCGTGTCCTGTTGTATTAGTTTTCGGCCTACTGGCCGTGTCACACAGGACGGGGCACGTGACACCGCGGCCACCACTGCCTTACTTCAGCCCGCGGTTGCAGCCTGCCTGCCGCCACCTGCGGCTGCCACTGCCTGGCTCCAGCCCACGGTTGTGGCTGGCCTGCTGCCACCAATGGCCACAACCGCCCAACTCCAGCCCGCAGCTTCGGCCTGCCTGCCACCACCCGTGGCCGCCACTGCCCGAGTCCAGCCCGCTGCTGCGGCTGCCGCCATCCGACTCCAGCCCATGGTTGCGGCCTGCCTGCCGCCACTCGCGGCCACCACTGCTCGACTACAGACCGTGGTTGCCGCCTGCCCGCCGCCACCAGCAGCCACCGCTACCCAACTCCAGCCCACAATTGCGGCCTGCCCGCCGCCACCCGCGGCCGCCAGTGCCTGGCCCCGCCCCGGGCCCCGGCTGTCGCCATCCCGCCTCTGCCGGGAGGCACAATGCAGAGGAACTCTTCAGGGGCCTGTTGTGCCCTCGCTCCACCTGGGCGTAGGAACGCCAGAGGCTTGTCAACTCTTCGTCGGCTGGGCCCAGCAGCTGAGACGCTGAATAGACATCGACCACTACACTGCCAGACGTCAGAGGAGGATAAGTGACACGTTGTAGTTGATTAATCGTAGTTCCTGGACCTGTAGTCGGCCACACCGCAGCCTCATATTTATCGTTTCCGACAAGGTAGTTATCGTGTTACCTGTGTATTATTGTTCTGATCCCTGCGAGGATAACTGTTGTTAGCCTGTTGGTTACTCAAGATAGCCATATATTTAATATATACAGTGGGGAAAAAAAGTATTTAGTCAGTCAGCAATAGTGCAAGTTCCACCACTTAAAAAGATGAGAGGCGTCTGTAATTTACATCATAGGTAGACCTCAACTATGGGAGACAAACTGAGAAAAAAAAATCCAGAAAATCACATTGTCTGTTTTTTTTTCATTTTATTTGCATATTATGGTGGAAAATAAGTATTTGGTCAGAAACAAAATTTCATCTCAATACTTTGTGATATATCCTTTGTTGGCAATGACAGAGGTCAAACGTTTTCTGAAAGTCTTCACAAGGTTGCCACACACTGTTGTTGGTATGTTGGCCCATTCCTCCATGCAGATCTCCTCTAGAGCAGTGATGTTTTTGGCTTTTCGCTTGGCAACATGGACTTTCAACTGCCTCCAAAGGTTTTCTATAGGGTTGAGATCTGGAGACTGGCTAGGCCACTCCAGGACCTTGAAATGCTTCTTACGAAGCCACTCCTTCGTTGCCCTGGCGGTGTGCTTTGGATCATTGTCATGTTGAAAGACCCAGCCACGTTTCATCTTCAATGCCCTTGCTGATGGAAGGAGGTTTGCACTCAAAATCTCACGATACATGGCCCCATTCATTCTTTCATGTACCCGGATCAGTCGTCCTGGCCCCTTTGCAGAGAAACAGCCCCAAAGCATGATGTTTCCACCACCATGCTTTACAGTAGGTATGGTGTTTGATGGATGCAACTCAGTATTCTTTTTCCTCCAAACACGACAAGTTGTGTTTCTACAAAACAGTTCCAGTTTGGTTTCATCAGACCATAGGACATTCTCCCAAAACTCCTCTGGATCATCCAAATGCTCTCTAGCAAACTTCAGACGGGCCCGCACATGTACAGGCTTAAGCAGTGGGACACGTCTGGCACTGCAGGATCTGAGTCCATGGTGGCGTAGTGTGTTACTTATGGTAGGCCTTGTTACATTGGTCCCAGCTCTCTGCAGTTCATTCACTAGGTCCCCCCGCGTGGTTCTGGGATTTTTGCTCACCGTTCTTGTGATCATTCTGACCCCACGGGGTGGGATTTTGCGTGGAGCACCAGATCGAGGGAGATTATCAGTGGTCTTGTATGTCTTCCATTTTCTAATTATTGCTCCCACAGTTGATTTCTTCACTCCAAGCTGGTTGGCTATTGCAGATTCAGTCTTCCCAGCCTGGTGCAGGGCTACAATTTTGTTTCTGGTGTCCTTTGACAGCTCTTTGGTCTTCACCATAGTGGAGTTTGGAGTCAGACTGTTTGAGGGTGTGCACAGGTGTCTTTTTATACTGATAACAAGTTTAAACAGGTGCCATTACTACAGGTAATGAGTGGAGGAAAGAGGAGACTCTTAAAGAAGAAGTTACAGGTCTGTGAGAGCCAGAAATCTTGATTGCTTGTTTCTGACCAAATACTTATTTTCCACCATAATATGCAAATAAAATGAAAAAAAAACAGACAATGTGATTTTCTGGATTTTTTTTCTCAGTTTGTCTCCCATAGTTGAGGTCTACCTATGATGTAAATTACAGACGCCTCTCATCTTTTTAAGTGGTGGAACTTGCACTATTGCTGACTGACTAAATACTTTTTTGCCCCACTGTATATATATATACTATATATATTGTGAGGTAGCGCTGTCATTTAAGTAGGGGATCACTCACTTGGCAGCCACAAAATCAGATCCGGCACAGATTTTCCATAAACCAGTATAGTCCATGCGGTTTATTAAACATCATAAACCATGACCAGCAATATATAAACGGCATAGCGTCCATGACAGAGCTTCACTCTGTTAGCAATCTCCAATATGCAGGCTTTTCAGCCTCAGTGTTATATCTCACCCCGTCAGGGTTCTCTCATGGCTGCTTCTCCATACTGCAGACATTCATTCCCTCCACGGAACTCTCAGGCACTTGCAGCCATTACTCACAGCGTCCACAGGTGCAGTCAGGCAGGAAGCCCCTTCTCAGCGGGACCTTCCACACTGGACCAACCGGGTCCAAGCATTCACCACCTGTGACCAACCCTGGCCACATTATATGGTTCATAGCCACGCCCACCGGGTCACATGACTCTGACCTCATCACAGGTCCTTCCAGCATTTACACAATCTTTCCAACAGTGCTTTAAACATACCCCATGGGTGGGTTTGTAGGTAACCAGGCCCGCACATCTCTCTAGTTACCTGGAGACTTCTTCCTTACACATTGAAACAACACCTCAGCAATATCATTGCTGAACAACACATAAGTCTCCATCCCAAAGCCACCCACTTTGGGATACATAATGGCTATTCCATATCCTGCTATTCATCCTTTCTCCTGGGACATCCACACAGCGCCCCCTAGCGGACACAGTGGTTACTACACCACTATATATATATATACACTCACTGGCCACTTTATTAGGTACACCATGCTAGTAACGGGTTGGACCCCCTTTTGCCTTCAGAACTGCCTCAATTCTTCGTGGCAGAGATTCAACAAGGTGCTGGAAGCATTCCTCAGAGATTTTGGACCATATTGACATGATGGCATCACACAGTTGGCGCAGATTTGTCGGCTGCACATCCCTGATGCGAATCTCCCGTTCCACCACATCCCAAAGATGCTCTATTGGATTGAGATCTGGTGACTGAGGAGGCCATTTGAGTACAGTGAACTCATTGTCATGTTCAAGAAACCAATCTGAGATGATTCGAGCTTTATGACATGGCGCATTATCCTGCTGAAAGTAGCCATCAGATGTTGGGTACATTGTGGTCATAAAGGGATGGACATGGTCAGCAACAATACTCAGGTAGGCTGTTGCGTTGCAACGATGCTCAATTGGTACCAAGGGGCCCAAAGAGTGCCAAGAAAAAATTCCCCACACCATGACACCACCACCACCAGCCTGAACCGTTGATACAAGGCTGGATGGATCCATGCTTTCATGTTGTTTACGCCAAATTCTGACCCTACCATCCGAATGTCGCAGCAGAAATCGAGACTCATCAGACCAGGCAACGTTTTTCCAATCTTCTACTGTCCAATTTCGATGAGCTTGTGCAAATTGTAGCCTCAGTTTCCTGTTCTTAGCTGAGAGGAGTGGTACCCAGTGAGGTCTTCTGCTGCTGTAGCCCATCTGCCTCAAAGTTCGATGCACTGTGCGTTCAGAGATGCTCTTCTGCCTACCTTGGTTGTAACGGGTGGCAATTTGAGTCACTGTTGCCTTTCTATCAGCTCGAACCAGTCTGCCCATTCTCCTCTGACCTCTGGCATCAACAAGGCATTTCCGGCCACAGAACTGCCGCTCACTGGATTTTTTTTCTTTTTCGGACCATTCTCTGTAAACCCTAGAGATGGTTGTGCGTGAAAATCCCAGTAGATCAGCAGTTTCTGAAATACTCAGACCAGCCCTTCTGGCACCAACAATCATGCCACGTTCAAAGGCACTCAAATCACCTTTCTTCCCCATACTGATGCTCGGTTTGAACTGCAGGAGATTGTCTTGACCATGTCTACATGCCTAAATGCACTGAGTTGCCGCCATGTGATTGGCTGATTAGAAATTAAGTCTTAACACACAGTTGGACAGGTGTACCTAATAAAGTGGCCAGTGAGTGTATATATATATATATATATACTAGCTGAAGAGCCCGGCGCTGCCCGGGCATAGTAACTAACTGTGGTTAGTTATAGCAAATTATAATTATCCTCCATCCCATAGTCGAGTGCCCATATACCCATCATACATATCCTCCATCCCATAGTCGTGTGCCCATATACCCATCACACATCCTCCATCCCATAGTCCCATGCCCATATATGCATCACACATCCTCCATCCCATATTCCCATGCCCATATACCCATCATACATATTCGCCATCCCATAGTCCCGTGCCCATATACCCGTCATACATATCCTCCATCTCATAGTCCAGTGCCCATATACCCATCACACATCCTCCATCCCATAGTCCCATGCCCATATACCCATCACACATCCTCCATCCCATAGTCCCATGCTCATATACCCATCATACATATTCGCCATCCCATCGTCGAGTGCCCATATACGCATCACACATCCTTCATCTCATAGTCCCATGCCCATATACCCATCATACATATCCTACATCCCATAGTCCCGTGCCCATATACCCATCATACATATCTACTATCCCATAGTCCTGTGCCCATATACCCATCATACATATCCTCCATCCCATAGTCCAGTGCCCATATACCCATGACACATCCTCCATTCCATAGTCAACCACTATGACATCATAATGAGCGGCGGGGCTTGCAACCTATGATGACATCAGCGTCGCCGTGGCAACCATTATGACATCATAATGAGGGGCGGGGCTTGACACACACACACTTTTTCCCCATTATGTAGATAGGGGCAAAATTGTTTGGTGAATTGGAACGCACAGGGCTAAAATTTCACCTCACAACATAGCCTAGGACACTCTCGGGGTCCAGACGTGTGACTGTGCCAAATTTTGTGGCTGTAGCTGCGACAGTGCGGATGCCAATCCCGGACAAACACACACACATACATACATGTGTTATGGGTATATGGACACTGGACTATGGGATGGAGGATATGAATGACGGGTATATGGGCACGGGACTATGAGATGGTGGATATGTATGATGGGTATATGGGCACGGGACTATGGGATGGAGGATATGTATGATGGGTATATGGGCATGGGACTATGAGATGAAGGATGTGTGAGTATATGGGCACTCGACTATGGGATGGTGAATATGTATGATGGGTATATGGGCATGGGACTATGGAATGGAGAATATGTATGATGGGTATATGGGCATGGGACTATGGGATGGAGAATATGTATGATGGGTATATGGGCATGGGACTATGGGATGGAGAATATGTATGATGGGTATATGGGCATGGGACTATGGGATGGAGGATGTGTGATGGGTATATGGGCACTCGACTATGGGATGGAGGATATGTATGATGGGTATATGGGCACGGGCCTATGGGATCGTGGATATGTATGATGGGTATATGGGCACGGGACTATGGGATGGAGGATAATTATAATTTTCTATAACTAATCACAGTTAGTTACTATGCCCGGGCAACGCCGGGCTATTTAGCTAGTTAGATATATATTACAGTCTAAGCTCACTCTGGCTCCCGTCTCGTCACTGCATCCCGCGTGCCTGCGATTACTACATTTTTTGTAGTCGGCAGGATGCAGTCTCCGAGCACGAGCGGAGATGCTGTGGACAAGGGGGGCGATGGCGGCCCCCGGTCCAGTTTATTCTTGGGGGCTATGCTGAGTAACCTGCCCAGGTCCTCTGGCATCAATACTATGCTGTGGAGCTGGATGGAACGGATGCGAGGGCTATTTAGGATGCATCCGATGACCCCTGACCTAGAGGCAGAAGTGGCCCTAATGGCGTTGGATGGGGAGACCTGGGATTCCGTGATGTTGAGGCCCCTGGGACAGCGAAACATCTTTATCAGGGTCTTGCAGATCTTGGAGGAGACTCATGGGGACCTGACGGATGTGGGAGAATTGAGAACCCGGTTGTTCAGTCATATGCAAGGGGAAGGGGAGACGGTCACCCAATACATGAACGTCCTTCAAGAGCTATACACGGACATTGAGCGGAAGGACGGTGTAGGCGTAGGACGCATTGACATAACCCTACGCAACCTCTTAGTGACGGGCTCTGAGACCCCCTGACTAAGCAAGCATTGCGGAAGTGGGTCCAGGTAATCCTGCATATGGCTTTCTCTGAGGTAGGGAGTCAGGCGCGTGCCCGAGAACAAGAAAAAGAGCTGACAGTCCCCGTGGGAAAGGTCCGGAGCACTGAAGTCTCCATGAACGCCATTGGAGACCCCAATGGGTGGAAGAAATGAAACAAGAGCTGAAGAGCATTAGGGGCGAATTGGCCGAGGTGAAGAGAAGGGCCGAGACCACAAGTGGTCAGTCTGGGCCAGGCCTAGCACTTTAAGGCCCTCGTAATCCCAGGGGCGGTTGGTCCCTGCGGCCTCGGGAATGCTTTGAATGTGGCGAACTGGGCCTCTTTGCCCGAGGGTGCCCGCGGCGTGGGAGATACCCACCCAGGTGGCCAATAAACTAAAAGCCTCTGAGCTGGGGGATGCCGCTCAGAGCCAGAATCCATAATGTGGGGTGGTGGGAGTCCCGAAGATCTGATTGCAAAGTGTCCGTTGATATTGGTAGAGTTTGAAGGACGTGCAGTGCGCTTACTGGTGGATACGAGGTCGCAAGTTACGACCATGCCGGAGACCAATTTCCGGCAGCACTTTCCCGAGGCTGTGAAGCCCCAGTGGGGGTCTGTGATAAAGCTACTAGCCGCTAACCAGTCCCTGTTGTCAGAGTACCCTGGATGGAAATTTCATTGTGCAGCAAACCACTCAGCCGCCGAGGTGTGATTCTGACCCAGGGAGACGCAAGTAAAAAGGACCCTGTCGTCAGCCTGGGTATGAACATATTGAGGGAGTTTGGCAGTCTACTCCTTAGTGAGCCTACACAAGAGACCATGAAACAATGGGGCTCCCGCACTCCCCAAGGGCTGATCTTCCAACAGCTGGTGCAGGGGGCACGGGTCCTGCAGGACTGCCAGGAGGAAGAGGTGCTGGGAAGAGTGATCACACCTGCGACCCCTCAGCTCCTGCTGCCTCCAGGGAAGATGGTGGTAGCCCTGCCCATCCAGGCCCATGTGCCTCTGGAGGGAGTAGAGGTGCAGGTGGAGCCGTGCTTCTCGGAGAGCCTACCCCCTGGAATCCTAGTGGTCCGTGCATTGGCCACTGTGAGGAATGGGACAGTTCTCGTGCGCTGTGTCAAGCTAGAAGATCAAGACATCATACTAAAACCACATGCCGAAATGGCGAAACTGTTGAAACCTCTGGAGGAAGTGCTTCCGACCCCAGCATTACAGCTAAAAGTGCAGGCGGTGGACCCATGGGCGGTGACTATTCGTTCAATCCAAACCGCAGGGTCCTCGCCCGAAGAGAAGGGCCGAGCCATCCTGGAGGAAATGCGAGCAGATCTCTCTGGCCCAAATACATAAAGTAGAAGCACTCCTGGGCCAGTACCGAGAGGTATTCGTCAATCATGAAAATGACTTCGGGTGCACCACGGCCATCATGCATGGCATTCCCACAGAAGGAACTGCCCCTATCAGGGAGCGATACCGACAGATTCCTCTGCAGCTATACCAAGAGGTAAAAACACTACTGGGTCAAATGCTGCAGAAAGGGGTTATCCGGGAAAGCCAGAGTCCTTGGGCGGCCCCCATTGTGTTGGTCCAAAAGAAAAACGGCACCTTGCAGTTCTGCGTGGATTATCGAAACTTTAACACCTGTACCATCAAAGACTCATACCCTCTGCCCCGTATAGAGGAGTCCCTATCAGCCTTGGGGAAGGCAACGTACTTTTCTACCATGGATCTGGCCAGTGGGTACTGGCAGGTGCCAATGTTGGAGGAAGACCGCACCAAGACTGCGTTTATCTTGCCCATGGGACTGTTTGAATTTAATCGCATGGCGTTCGGGCTTGCCAACGCCTCCGGGACTTTCCAACGGCTAATGGAGCGATGTCTGGGAGATCTCAACTTCGAGGCCAATTTGATATACCTGGACGACATCATCATCTACGCTGCCATGTTTGAAGACCACTTGCAGCGGTTGGGGCAGGTGCTCGGTCGGCTGCAAAAGTTCATGTTGAAGGTAAAACCCCAGAAATGCCACCTGTTCCATACGCAGATCGAATACCTAGGGCATACCCTCTCTGCCGAGGGCATTAGACCGCCTATGGAGAAGGTCGCTACAATACAGGGGTGGCCTACTCCCGAGATGGTAAAAGATGTACGAGCCTTTCTGGGGTAAGCCGGAAATAACCATTGCTTCATAAAAAACTTTGCCCTCCGGGCCCGAGCCCTGCAGGACCTGCTGAAAGGGGCCCCTGCCAGGGCCAATAGTTGGAAGATCCAGTGGCGGGAACCACAGGAAGAGGCCTTCAAAGATCTCAAAACTGTGCTCTCGGAAGCCCCAGTGTTGGCCTACGCGGATTTCTCGCTGCCGTTCATGCTGCACACCGATGGGAGTCTACACGGGATGGGAGCTGTATTATTATGGCCGGGAAAGAGTGATCACATACGGTAGCCGATTGCTCCACGACTCTGAACGCAATCCCGACAATTACAACTCCTTTAAGCTCTAGCTTCTCGTGGTAGTGTAGGCCATGACGGAGCAGTTCGCGGAGTACCTGGCATGCTCTGAGGTACTGGTACGGACTGACAACAACCCACTGGCCCACCTCGACAATGCCAAATTGGGGGCCCTAGAACAATGGTGGGTGGCCCAGATGGCCAAATTCAAATATAAAATCATCTACAAACAGGGAGCGGAGAATGTGCATGCCAATGCCCTATCCAGAATTCGACGTGCGACCCCTGGGCAAAGCCGGGATGAAAAGCTGGAAGGAGAAGAGACTCCGTTCTCTCTGGCCCCCGCCGCAATCTCAGCTGTAGCCTGAGAGCAATCCCACACAGGACCCGCTAGGGGCATGTTAGAAAAATCCCAGGATTATTGGATCTACCAACAGCAAGAAGATGGAGAGATTGGCCCCCTGCGTCAATGGGTAGCCACGAGACAGCTACCCAATGACACCCAAAGAAAGACATTGACTCGACACTCTGCTAATGCTACGCCAGTGGGAGCAACTAATAATCAAAGGAGGACTATTGTACCAAAAGGCAGTGCTGAGCACAGCACCAGCGACAGCCTGGCAGGATGTAATACTGGGAGCCAAGCTCACTGAACTTGCTTGCGGAGCTCACGAAAAAGGGGCTCATTTTGGGGCACAAAAGACTTTTCAGTGGTTACAACAAATAGCCTACCATCGTCATTTACAAGCCGAAGTGGAAGGAGTTTGCCGTGCATGTCGCCTTTGTGAACTAACTAAACCACCTGAGCAACAGGCCCCAGTACAAACAATAGTGATAGCGGCACCCCACGAACTCCTGATGATAGACTATTTAACCATCGGTCCCGCTCACCAGGGGTACGAGCACTGTCTAGTCATGGTGGACCATTTTACCAAATTCGTCCAAGTCTATGGGTGCGCAAAAAATACGGATTACACACGGACCACACATGTGACTTGCGAGAAATACGCACCTGGTGTCTTTTAGCAAAGCCGGCAATTCAGTGCGCTATACAGTAAACTCACACTGACAGTTTTAATAAAGAAACGAAAGAATAGATATAGACACATAGAATACACACACATATACACTCACTGGCCACTTTATTAGGTACACCATGCTAGTAAGGGGTTGGACCCCCTTTTGCCTTCAGAACTGCCTCAATTCTTCGTGGCAGAGATTCAACAAGGTGCTGGAAGCATTCCTCAGAGATTTTGGACCATATTGACATGATGGCATCACACAGTTGGCGCAGATTTGTCGGCTGCACATCCCTGATGCGAATCTCCCTTTCCACCACATCCCAAAGATGCTCTATTGGATTGAGATCTGGTGACTGAGGAGGCCATTTGAGTACAGTAAACTCATTGTCATGTTCAAGAAACCAATCTGAGATGATTCGAGCTTTATGACATGGCGCATTATCCTGCTGAAAGTAGCCATCAGATGTTGGGTACATTGTGGTCATAAAGGGATGGACATGGTCAGCAACAATACTCAGGTAGGCTGTGGCGTTGCAACGATGCTCAATTGGTACCAAGGGGCCCAAAGAGTGCCCAGAAAAAATTCCCCACACCATGACACCACCACCACCAGCCTGAACCGTTGATACAAGGCAGGATGGATCCATGCTTTCATGTTGTTTACGCCAAATTCTGACCCTACCATCCGAATGTCGCAGCAGAAATCGAGACTCATCAGACCAGGCAACGTTTTTCCAATCTTCTACTGTCCAATTTCGATGAGCTTGTGCAAATTGTAGCCTCAGTTTCCTGTTCTTAGCTGAGAGGAGTGGTACCCAGTGTGGTCTTCTGCTGCTGTAGCCCATCTGCCTCAAAGTTCGACGCACTGTGCGTTCAGAGATGCTCTTCTGCCTACCTTGGTTGTAGCGGGTGGCAATTTGAGTCACTGTTGCCTTTCTATCAGCTCGAACCAGTCTGCCCATTCTCCTCTGACCTCTGGCATCAACATGGCATTTCCGGCCACAGAACTGCCGCTCACTGGATTTTTTTTCTTTTTCGGACCATTCTCTGTAAACCCTATCGATGGTTGTGCGTGAAAATCCCAGTAGATCAGCAGTTTCTGAAATTCTCAGACCAGCCCTTCTGGCACCAACAATCATGCCACGTTCAAAGGCACTCAAATCACCTTTCTTCCCCATACTGATGCTCGGTTTGAACTGCAGGAGATTGTCTTGACCATGTCTACATGCGTAAATGCACTGAGTTGCCGCCATGTGATTGGCTGATTAGAAATTAAGTCTTAACACACAGTTGGACAGGTGTACCTAATAAAGTGGCCAGTGAGTGTATATATATATGCATTCTATGTGTCTATATCTATTCTATGGTTTCTGTTTAGAAACCCTGTCATAGGGCTCCATTATATGTCCATTTTGCAAGCCTGCGAGAAAATCTCGCCATACGGATGCCATACGTATTACATACGGATGCTTACATGCGCAAAATACGCGACCACACCTTGATTACGGATGACATACGGAGCACTGTTTAGGGGCCATTCATCCGTATTACGCATGTAAAATACTGACCGTATTTTGCGTCGGTTAGTGTGACCCCGGCCTTACTGTAAGTATCCAGGTTTCAGTTTTAGTAACCTTTTGGATTGACGGACAGCACTGTAGTTCAATAATCCAAAAAATCATCAAAAATGCAAATTGCCTAATTTTCATGCAGTGTACTATAACATCATCATTTACAATATAGAAATGTGCAAAAAAAAAATGGTATATATTTTTCTGCAGCGCACATATATTGCAAGGTAGAAAAAGTGTTTACATTTCTGCATTGTGGATTATTTATATAAAAAATATTGAGGGGAAAAAATGCAAAACTTTGATCAGTTTGTTCAAGTATTTACACTATGTAGTGGTAAGTTTTCAATACAGGTGTTTCTAAGATCAAATAAAACCAGTGAATTTTTTTTTGTACAAGTAAACATTCCATTAGTTTGTAACAAGAAGAGGTCACAAATATGTATTAAGAAATATCCTGAGCAATCACTCAGGAAATTACAAGTGAAGATATTTTATTTATGCTCTAGTCTATTCACCTGTAAATTTGAAGCCAATCTAAAATATATACTCACAGGCAAAAATACATTGTCAGGTAGGTCAAGGAAAATAATCTTAACCTGACCTGATATAAACCTGAAATGAGGCCATAAGTATATATCCAGGGGAAATCAACACGCACATGTCTGGCAAAATGGTATTTTTCTCAACTTTTCTGTGCAATGTTTCACCTTCGCTTTATCCCTTTTGGCTCTAGGTACATACATTAAGAGTATAGTTATATAGAAATATATCCATAAATATTTTTAAATTTGTCTCCAAAAAATAAACGTGAATATTCAAATGAAATATTTGGCACTCAACTATCAAATTTAGGTTTCAGATGTTAATATATGTTGAAAGAAATTCAAATGGCCACAACATCAATTGATAAATGTTGTCCTATCTTGTCATACTCTGGTGTGCATATGGTCTGCCTTGTTGTCCTCTCAAGCAGAAACAAAAATGATGAAAGTGAACAAGCTTAATCCTTTCTTATGGTTTGTGCGCAGTGGCATGGTATTGATAGCAAAAAAACACATAACTGCTGTTGGGGCCGGGTGGCAAATGTATTGGTTGGGCCTTCTTGGCACCTCAACCCCTTAATGACCAATGCACCTTTTATCAGCGTCAGTTAAGTGTACTTATTCCTCAGCGCCGCATTTTAACGGCACCGAGAAATAAGTGTATAGCATCCCCCAGCTTCAGAAAATGGGAGCAGAAGCAAGAAGATGGGGGCACTATCGAACTATTAAGGGGATGCAATCTTGACCTATAGCAGAGTAAGTGATTAACAAAAGAAAAAAGAAATAGGCCACAAAGCAGGAGATAGCATAAACAATTCAAATTTTATTCAACACAGGAAAACAGACAAAAAATTGTTAAAAACATTAAAAATGGTCAAACATATGACACATATACACATTGCACAAAGCTCATAATAGAGTATACCATCTACCGCTAACACTCCACAATGGGAAAATGACCCTAGGTCCATGTAAACAGCATACAAGAGTGTGAAAAAATACACCCCCTCAAATAGAAATATTTAACCATGCAGAAGGTAGAAAACACTCTCTGTGTAGTAAAGGTGGACAATAAATTCATTGCCTGAAAAGAGGGTTAACACTAATATCATAAGTCACCACAGATAGAGATAAATAACTCCTGGAGTTTCATGTCCAAATGCAATAAAAAAGAATATATTAGAGGAAAACGGTTTAAATCACCCCCTTTAAGAACTGATATTGCACTGCTTCAAAAATACACATGAAGCATACAAGTAACCCACATGGTCAAAGCCGCTGAAGTAAGGAGAGAGAGGTATTGGCTAAAATAGCCTCCTACAATGGTCAGCACATGTTCACATTAGCAATATACAAAACACATGTAGAGAAAGGTATGAGCAAAAATAGCCTCCTACATTGGTCAGCCCATGTTCACATTAGCGATATACAAAACCCATGTAGAGAAAGGTATGGGCAAAAATAGCCTCCTACAATGGTCAGCACATGTTCACATTAGCGATATACAAAACCCATGTAGAGAAAGGTATAGGCTAAAATAGCCTCCTACAATGGTCAGCACATGTTCACATTAGCGATATACAAAACCCATGTAGAGAAAGGTATAGGCTAAAATAGCCTCCTACAATGGTCAGCACATGTTCACATTAGCGATATACAAAAGCCATGTAGAGAAAAGTATAGGCTAAAATAGCCTCCAACAATGATCAGCACATGTTCACATTAGCAATATACAAAACACATGTAGAGAAAGGTATGAGCAAAAATAGCCTCCTACATTGGTCAGCCCATGTTCACATAAGCAATATACAAAACCCATGTAGAGAAAGGTATAGGCTAAAATAGCCTCCTACAATGGTCAGCACATGTTCACATTAGCGATATACAAAAGCCATGTAGAGAAAAGTATAGGCTAAAATAGCCTCCTACATTGGTCAGCCCATGTTCACATTAGCAATATACAAAACACATGTAG
This sequence comes from Dendrobates tinctorius, assembly GCF_039654945.1. Taxonomy (NCBI): domain Eukaryota; kingdom Metazoa; phylum Chordata; class Amphibia; order Anura; family Dendrobatidae; genus Dendrobates; species Dendrobates tinctorius. The sequence continues at coordinate 12,728,166 of NW_027361776.1, forward strand.
AGAAAGGTATGAGCAAAAATAGCCTCCTACATTGGTCAGCCCATGTTCACATAAGCAATATACAAAACCCATGTAGAGAAAGGTATAGGCTAAAATAGCCTCCTACAATGGTCAGCACATGTTCACATTAGCGATATACAAAACCCATGTAGAGAAAGGTATAGGCTAAAATAGCCTCCTACAATGGTCAGCACATGTTCACATTAGCGATATACAAAACCCATGTAGAGAAAGGTATAGGCTAAAATAGCCTCCTACAATGGTCAGCACATGTTCACATTAGCGATATACAAAAGCCATGTAGAGAAAAGTATAGGCTAAAATAGCCTCCAACAATGATCAGCACATGTTCACATTAGCAATATACAAAACCCATGTAGAGACAGGTATGGGCAAAAATAGCCTCCTACAATGGTCAGCACATGTTCACATTAGCGATATACAAAACCCATGTAGAGAAAATTATAGGCTAAAATAGCCTCCTACAATGATCAGCACATGTTCACATTAGCGAAATACAAAACCCATGTAGAGAAAAGTATAGGCTGAAATAGCCTCCTACAATGATCAGCACATGTTCACATTAGCGATACACAAAACCCATGTAGAGAAAGGTATGGGCAAAAATAGCCTCCTACAATGATCAGCACATGTTCACATTAGCAATATACAAAACCCATGTAGAGAAAGGTATGGGCAAAAATAGCCTCCTACAATGATCAGCACATGTTCACATTAGCGATATACAAAACCCATGTAGAGAAAAGTATAGGCTAAAATAGCCTCCTACAATGATCAGCACATGTTCACATTAGCGATATACAAAACCCATGTAAAAAGACGTAAAGGAACACTCCAACAATGAGTAATGAATCAATAATAAACAAAAATAATATATAATTTAGTAAATTGACAATGTGTTCCTTTGAGGTTGGATGGCAGACCATCCGGTATCAATAAAGAAAGAAGGAACTACCATGTGATGTACACTAGGTAAATGCTATGCCAATGAACAAAATGTCTAGCGCTCAATGGCGAAACATGAAACCCTAGAATAAATTACCATGTGGCGCTATATGCTAGAATGGATCAGCAAGAAAATGCAATCTACAATTATAGGAGCGCTTATGTAGAAAAATGTCTAACGCACCATGTATGCAATAAGCAAAATATCCAGGGCTTCTATAGCACAGAGGGCATATGATCCAATATAATATGATAAACTGCCATATAGCGCTATGTATAGAAAATAAGCCAGCACAAGAGGGATGCTATGTAACACTGTGCAATAAATAAAACAATAAAAAAATAAATCAAGCGCTTAATGGTAAGGTATATAACCTAATGTAATGGATTAAATTGCCATGTAGCGCTATATAATAAACATGGGCCAGCACAGGAATACAATCTATGACATTGTGCAATGAACAGAGTATCAAGTGCTAGCATGAATGAAGTTCTTAGAACTGTGATAGCAATATCCCCCTGACGAAGGAGTTTTTCCGAAACGCGCGTCGGGGAGCATTACCCTGGCAATCCGCCTCCACCACTGTCCTTCATTCAACCCACTGGGTAACATACTATGCTTTTTTAAGCTATATGCCTTTTCTATTATTGAGCGCTAGATACTTCGTTCATTTCACAATGTCATAGATCTAGTCTTGTGCTGGCCCATGTTTACTACATAGCGCTACATGGCAATTTAATCTACCACATAGGTTATATGTTAACATGCTAGCACTTGATACTCTATTCATTGCACAATGTCATAGATTGTATTCCTGTGCTGGCCCATGTTTATTATATAGCGCTATATGGCAATTTAATCCATTACATTAGGTTATATACCTTACCATTAAGCGCTTGATTTATTTTTTTATTTTTTTATTTATTGCACAGTGTTACATAGCATCCCTCTTGTGCTGGCTTATTTTCTATACATAGCGCTATATGGCAGTTTATCATATTATATTGGATCATATGCCCTCTGTGCTATAGAAGCGCTGGATATTTTGCTTATTGCATACATGGTGCGTTAGACATTTTTCTACATAAGCGCTCCTATAATTGTAGATTCCATTTTCTTGCTGATCCATTCTAGCATATAGCGCCACATGGTAATTTATTCTAGGGTTTCATGTTTCGCCATTGAGCGCTAGACATTTTGTTCATTGGCATAGCATTTACCTAGTGCTAGGAACTTGTCTCCCACAATTGCATATTTGAGCACTTTTTATGTGAGCTCAGTATTTTTTACCCCATTATTTCAGCAGCTATTTCTTCACAATTTTGAGTTATTTCACTTCTGTGTCATTTTTCATATATGTAATTGTTTTTTACACACATCAATAACACACATGTCACTTTATCACAATTACTATATAGTGCTTTATATTTGACAATTTTCTCATTGTATACCATTATTACAAAAAAAAAAAAATTTCACTCTACTTATTTTCATACACTTACATTGATACTTTTTTTGCTGCATTATTCGGGGATTATTATACATTTTTGATCCTTATCACAAAAAACTTACTTGTGCAGTGGTGAAATTAATATAGTATGTAATTACTAATACATTGAGGTGTTCTTTTTGCCATACTATATAACAATTTTGTGTCATTCATACATTGTTGTTGTATATTGTGCTAGAATCTATAATAATAAACATTATTTTTGTTATATTTTCTTTGGTTTTCATTGAATTTCTCATATTTACACATTTATTAATTTGTGGTTCGTGTACATCACATGGTAGTTGCTTCTTTCTTTAAAACCCATGTAGAGAAAGGTATGAGCAAAAATAGCCTCCTACAATGATCAGCACATGTTCACATTAGCGATATGCAAAACCCATGTAGAGACAGGTATGGGCAAAAATAGCCTCCTACAATGATCAGCACATGTTCACATTAGCGATATACAAAACCCATGTAGAGACAGGTATGGGCAAAAATAGCCTCCTATGTTGTGAGTTAATTTTTCCCTTCACCATTGGGGTCTGATGAACTCCCTCCTCTGGTGAAGGAAGGTAGTGAGGCTGATTACCAAACACCTGAGCAGCTAGATGATGACTGGGTGGCTGGAATTGAGGACTGGATATAAGGCAGCCGACGCCATTCTGCCTTGCTGGTGATCCTGCTGGATTCTTGGAGACCAGTCTGATTCCTGCGTCTAAAAGCTAAGTTTTTCTGCTCTGTTTTGTACTCTTCAGTTTTGTTTTTGTTTTGCCTTGTTTTTTGGGAGTTCTGCCCTCCCCGGCCGGGGGTGAGCTGAATTCCATTTTTGTCTCTGATCTGTTGATCTTTTGCTCTGTCTTCAGAATATACCTGAGTGCTGATATAGTCTTTTGAAGCCTAGCGACTTCAGGGCCTGTTTTTCCTATCAGTCGGTTGGCTCATTTTGGATAGGGTTTTTGCGGATGGCAGACAGCAGCTTTCCTGTCCTGTCCTATTTAGTTAGCTTGGGCCCCATCATTTGCTCAACCTATCTTTCTATCTGTGTTAGTGTTTTCATCTTGCTTCACCGTCATTATATGTTGGGGGCTGCCTATTGCTTTGGGGTCTGCTCTGGGGCAGTTTAGTTTTTCCCTTCTGTCTTTAGGCTACGTAGTTCTCCGGCTGTGATCGAGGGGTCTAGGGCACCGTAGGAACCCCCCACGGCTACTGCTAGTTGTTGTGGATAGGTTCAGGGGTCTGCAATCCGATAGCTGCCAACCTCTCTGGTTTTTCTGGACTTAGCTAGTATTTTGCTTTTTCCTCCTTCGGTGACTCATCATAACAGAATCACCAGCCATACCGCAGATCCTAGGGTACTCTATAGCAGGAGAGAATTGTAAAAGAAAAGAAAAAAAAATGTCAGAATTTTTTTTTTTGTGTGCATATTTTTTCCTCTATATCTCTGAGGCCGTAGGGGGAATTTTTCTCTTAATGGAGATGAAGCAATTGTCTGATCGTGTGGAGCACCTCGCAGCTGAAGTGCGGGGAATTTCCGCCTATCTTGCTCATTCACATGCTGCTGAACCAAAGATTCCTACTCCTGATGTGTTTTTTGGGGATCGGTCTAAATTCTTGAATTTCAAGAATAATTGTAAATTATTTTTTGCCTTGAAGCCTAACTCGTCGGGGAACTCCGCGCAGCAGGTTAAGATTGTCTTTGAAACCTGATGATCCTATTCTGAATAATGTCAACGCATTTTTTCAAGCCTTAGGGTTGTTGTATGATGAACCTAATGCTATTGATCAGGCTGAAAAGACCCAGATGGCATTAAGCCAGGGTCGGGATTCGGCAGAGTTGTACTGTCAAAAATTCCGAAAGTGGGCGGTCCTTACTACCTGGAATGATGGTGCCTTGACAGCCCTCTTTCGGAAGGGTTTGTCAGAAACTGTAAAAGATACTATGGTGGGATTTCCTGTTCCTTCTGGTCTTGACGATTCTACGTCATTAGCCATTCAAGTGGATCGGCGTTTACGTGAACTCAAAACTACACAAGAGATGTTGCCACCTGTTGAACAAATGTCTGAACCTATGCAATGTGATAGAGTTTTGTCTAGGGCGCAACGTCAGGAGTTCAGAAGGCGTAATAAGCTGTGTCTTTTTTGTGGAGATGCCTCGCATATTATTTCTGTCTGCCCTAAACGAGAGAAACGTTGTGCACACACGTTTTCTGTGGGTGGTGTTCAACCTAATTTTCTTCTGGCAATTACTCTGATCTGCTCCCTGTCCACATTTTCTGCCAAAGCTTTTGTGGATTCGGGAGCAGCTCTGAACCTGATGGACTTGGATTTTGCTAAACGTTGTGGATTTCCTATGACTCCTCTGCGGACGTCTATCCCTTTGAGGGGTATTGATGCTACTCCTTTGGCGAAGAATAAACCTCAGTTTTGGACCCAGGTGGTAATGCGGGTCGCCCCAGACCATCAAGAAAATTGCAGATTTTTGGTGTTGCATAATTTGCATGATACCATTGTTCTGGGGTTTCCCTGGTTGCAAATCCATAATCCAGTTCTGCACTGGAAATCTTTGTCTGTGGTGCGTTGGGGTTGTCGGTGTGCCCTTAGTGATGCTCCTGTTTTCTCCACCTCTCCCCAGTCGCATGATGTTCCTGACTATTTGGCTGACTTTTATGATGTATTTAGTGAGAATGAGTCTGCGTCTTTGCCTCCTCATAGGAGTTATGACTGTGCAATTAAGCTGAACCCGGGGTGTAAATTCCCCAAGGGTCGGCTTTTCAATTTATCTGTACCCGAGCACGAGGCTATGCGATCCTATATTAAGGAGGCATTGGAGAAGGGTCATATTAGACCATCCTCTTCACCCTTAGGTGCTGGGGTTTTTTTCGTGGCTAAAAAGGATGGTTCATTAAGGCCTTGTATTGACTATCGTGCCCTCAACAAAATTACTGTTAAATATCAGTATCCGTTACCCCTGATTTCTGATCTATTCTCCAGAGTTAAAGGTGCTTGCTGGTTTACCAAGCTTGACCTCAGGGGGGGCGTATAATCTTATTCGCATTAAGCATGGGGATGAATGGAAGACGGCGTTTAATACTTCGGAGGGACATTTTGAGTACCTGGTGATGCCTTTTGGGCTCACTAATGCCCCTTCTGTCTTCCAGTGCTTCATGAACGATATATTCCGAGACATTGTGGATAAATTTTTGATTATCTATCTGGATGATATTTTGATCTTCTCCAAGAATTGGGACTCTCATGTGGAACATGTTCGGACTGTGTTCCGGATTTTGAGGGAGAATTCCCTGTATGTCAAGGGATCGAAATGCCTTTTTGGCGTACAGAGGATTTCATTTTTGGGATTTATTTTGTCTCCGTTAACTATTGAAATGGACCCGGCCAAGGTACAGGCCATTTATGATTGGGTTCAGCCCACTTCTTTGAAGGCCCTCCAGAAGTTTTTGGGTTTTGCTAATTTTTATCAGAAATTTATAGCTAATTTTTCTGGTATTGCCAAGCCATTGACGGATTTGACTAGGAAGGGTGCTGATGTGCTGAATTGGTCTCCGGAGGCTGTTTCTTCCTTTCAGGAGCTGAAGCGAAGATTCACTTCTGCTCCGGTTTTGCGGCAACCTGATGTCTCACTCCCGTTTCAGGTGGAGGTGGACGCTTCTGAGATTGGTGTAGGAGCGGTGTTGTCCCAAAAAGATCCTGTGACATCTAAAATGAATCCTCGTGCTTTCTTTTCCCGAAAGTTCTCCCCATCCGAACGTAACTATGATGTGGGGAATCGGGAACTGTTGGCCATGAAATGGGCATTTGAGGAATGGAGATATTGGTTGGAGGGAGCCAAACACCAAGTCGTGGTCCTTACTGACCACAAGAATTTGATTTACCTGGAGTCGGCCAAACGCTTGAATCCTAGACAGGCTAGGTGGGCCTTGTTTTTCACACGTTTTGATTTTGTGGTCTCTTTTCTTCCGGGCACTAAGAATGTCAAGGCAGACGCCCTCTCTAGGAGTTTCCTTGCTGATTCTCCTGTTGTGACTAAGCCTGCTACCATCTTAGGCGAGGGGGTAGTTCTTTCTGCCATCTCGCCCGATTTGAGATGTGCTCTGGAAGAGTTTCAGGAGGACAAACCTGAGCGTTGTCCCAGTGGAAAGTTGTATGTTCCTGACCAGTGGAGGAAGAGCGTGATGTCTGAAGTTCATTGCTCTGCATTTGCTGGTCATCCAGGTATTTTTGGTACTAGAGATCTGGTGAGTCAGTCTTTTTGGTGGCCCGCCTTGTCTCATGATGTCAGGAATTTTGTGCAGTCCTGTGGGACTTGCTCCTGGTCTAAACCTTGTTCTCGCTCTAGTGGCTTGTTGATGCCTTTGCCGGTGCCCAGGAGGCCATGGACCCATATTTCAATGGGTTTTATCTCTGATATGCCTGGCTCTCAGAGTATGACTGTTATTTGGGTGATTTGTGATAGATTATCTAAGATGGTCCATCTTGCACCACTCCCTAAGTTGCCATCTTCCTCTGAGTTGGTGCCCTTGTTTTTGCAACAGGTGGTTCGCTTGCATGGGATTCCTGAGAACATTGTATCTGACAAAGGAGTTCAGTTTGTGTCTAGATTTTGGAGGACTTTCTGTTCCAAGCTGGGAATTCAGTTGTCCTTCTCCTCTGCGTTTCACCCTCAGACCAATGGGCAGACGGAGAGAACAAACCAGACTCTGGAGTCGTATTTGAGATGTTTTATTTCTGCCGATCAGGATGATTGGGTTTCATTTTTACCCTTGGCCGAATTTGCTTTAAATAATAGAGCTAGTTCTGCCACTTTGATGTCACCTTTTTTTTGTAACTTTGGGTTTCACCCTCGATTTTCTTCAGGGCAGGTGGAGCCTTCTGCCTGCCCAGGTGTTGACAATGTGGTGGAGAGAATGCACCAGATCTGGGACCAAGTAGTGGATAAGTTGTCTCTCTCCCAGGAAAAGGCCCAGCGGTTTTCCAACCGGCGTAGGACCGTTGGTCCCCAGTTTATGGTGGGTGATATGGTTTGGTTGTCATCAAAAAATATCGCTATGAAGGTGGCTTCTCCTAAGTTTAAGCCTAGATTTATTGGACCTTACAAGATTTTGGAGATTATTAATCCGGTCTCTTTTCAGTTGGCTCTTCCTGTCACATTTAAAATTCATAATGTGTTTCATAAGTCCTTGTTGAAGAGGTTTGTTGAACCAGTAGTTCCTGTGGTGGCACCTTCTGACCCTATATTGGTTGAAGGTAACATGGAATATGAGGTAGAGAAGATACTGGATTCCCATCTGGCTAGACGGAGACTCCAGTATTTGGTTAAGTGGAAGGTTTATGGTCAGGAGGATAATTCCTGGGTCTCTGCCTCTGATATTCATGCCGAAAGATTGGTGTGTGCCTTTCATCGGGCTCACCCGGATCGCCCTGGTGGCATGGATGAGGGTTCGGTGACCCCTCCTTAAGGGGGAGGTACTGTTGTGAGTTCATTTTTCCCTTCACCATTGAGGTCTGATGAACTCCCTCCTCTGGTGAAGGAAGGTAGTGAGGCTGATTACCAAACACATGGGCAGCTAGATGATGACTGGGTGGCTGGAATTGAGGACTGGATATAAGGCAGCCGACGCCATTCTGCCTTGCTGGTGATCCTGCTGGATTCTTGGAGACCAGTCTGATTCCTGCGTCTCAAAGCTAAGTTTTTCTGCTCTGTTTGTACTCTTCAGTTTTGTTTTTGTTTTGCCTTGTTTTTTGGGAGTTCTGCCATCCCCGGCCGGGGGTGAGCTGAATTCCATTTTTGTCTCTGATCTGTTGATCTTTTGCTCTGTCTTCAGAATATACCTGAGTGCTGATATAGTCTTTTGAAGCCTAGCGACTTCAGGGCCTGTTTTTCCTATCAGTCGGTTGGCTCATTTTGGATAGGGTTTTTGCGGATGGCAGACAGCAGCTTTCCTGTCCTGTCCTATTTAGTTAGCTTGGGCCCAATCATTTGCTCAACCTATCTTTCTATCTGTGTTAGTGTTTTCATCTTGCTTCACCGTCATTATATGTTGGGAGCTGCCTATTGCTTTGGGGTCTGCTCTGGAGCAGTTTAGTTTTTCCCCTTCTGTCTTTAGGCTATATAGTTCTCCGGCTGTGATCGAGGGGTCTAGGGCACCGTAGGAACCCCCCACGGCTACTGCTAGTTGTTGTGGATAGGTTCAGGGGTCTGCAATCCAATAGCTGACAACCTCTCTGGTTTTTCTGGACTTAGCTAGTATTTTGTTTTTTCCTCCTTCGGGTGACTCATCATAACACTCCTACAATGATCAGCACATGTTCACATTAGCGATATACAAAACCCATGTAGAGAAAGGTATGGGCAAAAATAGCCTCCTACAATGGTCAGCACATGTTCACATTAGCGATATACAAAACCCATGTAGAGAAAGGTATGGGCAAAAATAGCCTCCTACAATGGTCAGCACATGTTCACATTAGCGATATACAAAATCCATGTAGAGACAGGTATGGGCAAAAATAGCCTCCTACATTGATCAGCACATGTTCACATTAGCAATATACAAAACCCATGTAGAGAAAGGTATGGGCAAAAATAGCCTCCTACATTGGTCAGCACATGTTCACATTAGCGATATTCAAAACCCATGTAGAGAAAGGTATAGGCTAAAATAGCCTCCTACATTGGTCAGCACGTGTTCACATTAGCCATATACAAAACCCATGTAGAGAAAGGTATAGGCTAAAAGAGCCTCCTACAATGGTCAGCACATGTTCACACTAGTGATATACAAAACCCATGTAGAGAAAGGTATGGGATAAAATAGCCTCCTACAATGATCAGCACATGTTCACATTAGCGATATACAAAACCAATGTAGAGAAAGGTATAGGCTAAAATAGCCTCCTACAATGATCAGCACTAGTGTTGAGCGATACCATCCGATACCTTAAAAGATCGGATGGTATCGGCCTAATACGAAAAAAGTATCGGGTATCGCCGATTCCGATACCGGAAGTCCCATTCAAGTCTATGGGACTTCCGGTATTGGAATAAGAAAAACCCTTTTCTGTCCTTGTACAGCCTCTCGGGGGTGTGTACAGACCTTCTGGGGGTCTGTGCCGACTTCCCGGGGGGGTGTGCGGACTGCCGGGGGTCTATACCGGCCTGCCGTGGGGCTGTGACGGCATGCCGGTGGTCTGTACCGACTGTCCGGGGGTTTGTGGAGGCTGCGGGGGTCTGTGCAGGCATCGTCCGATGGGACTACAAGTCCCATCGGACGATGCCTGCTACCATGACGGTGATTGACACATTAGCCAATGATGTTACAGTAGAAGTCCCATCATCCGGCTAATGTGTTGAATGTAAAAAAAAAAAAAAATACATACTACATACATACTACATTCTACATACATACATGCTACATACATGCAACATACATACTACATACATGTTACATACATACTACATATATACTACATGCATGCAACATACATACATACAACATACTGTATATACCACATGCATGCAACATGCATACTACATATATACTACATGCATGCAACATACATATACACTACATATATACTACATGCAACATGCATACTACATATATACTACATGCATGCAACATTCATACATACAACATATATACTACATGCATGCAACATAACATACTACATATATACCAAATATATACTACATGCTTGCAATATACATATATACTACATATATACTACATGCAACATGCATACTACATATATACTACATGCATGCAACGTACATACATACTACATATGTACCACATGCATGCAATATGCATACTACATATATACCACATATATACTACATGCATACTACATATATACCACATGCATGCAACATACATATACACTCACTGGCCACTTTATTAGGTACACCTGTCCAACTGTGTGTTAAGACTTAATTTCTAATCAGCCAATCACATGGCGGCAACTCAGTGCATTTAGGCATGTAGACATGGTCAAGACAATCTCCTGCAGTTCAAACCGAGCATCAGTATGGGGAAGAAAGGTGATTTGAGTGCCTTTGAACGTGGCATGATTGTTGGTGCCAGAAGGGCTGGTCTGAGAATTTCAGAAACTGCTGATCTACTGGGATTTTCACGCACAACCATCTCTAGGGTTTACAGAGAATGGTCCGAAAAAGAAAAAAAATCCAGTGAGCGGCAGTTCTGTGGCCGGAAATGCCATGTTGATGCCAGAGGTCAGAGGAGAATGGGCAGACTGGTTCGAGCTGATAGAAAGGCAACAGTGACTCAAATTGCCACCCGTTACAACCAAGGTAGGCAGAAGAGCATCTCTGAACGCACAGTGCGTCGAACTTTGAGGCAGATGGGCTACAGCAGCAGAAGACCACACTGGGTACCACTCCTCTCAGCTAAGAACAGGAAACTGAGGCTACAATTTGCACAAGCTCATCGAAATTGGACAGTAGAAGATTGGAAAAACGTTGCCTGGTCTGATGAGTCTCGATTTCTGCTGCGACATTCGGATGGTAGGGTCAGAATTTGGCGTAAACAACATGAAAGCATGGATCCATCCTGCCTTGTATCAACGGTTCAGGCTGGTGGTGGTGGTGTCATGGTGTGGGGAATTTTTTCTGGGCACTCTTTGGGCCCCTTGGTACCAATTGAGCATCGTTGCAATGCCACAGCCTACCTGAGTATTGTTGCTGACCATGTCCATCCCTTTATGACCACAATGTACCCAACATCTGATGGCTACTTTCAGCAGGATAATGCGCCATGTCATAAAGCTCGAATCATCTCAGATTGGTTTCTTGAACATGACAATGAGTTTACTGTACTCAAATGGCCTCCTCAGTCACCAGATCTCAATCCAATAGAGCATCTTTGGGATGTGGTGGAACGGGAGATTCGCATCAGGGATGTGCAGCCGACAAATCTGCGCCAACTGTGTGATGCCATCATGTCAATATGGTCCAAAATCTCTGAGGAATGCTTCCAGCACCTTGTTGAATCTCTGCCACGAAGAATTGAGGCAGTTCTGAAGGCAAAAGGGGGTCCAACCCCTTACTAGCATGGTGTACCTAATAAAGTGGCCAGTGAGTGTATACATGCATGCAACATACATACTACATACAGTATATACTACATGCATACTACATATATACTACATGCACAATATATATGTACATATATATATATATATATATATATATACAAGGCACAGATTGGTGACAAGGTGTCATATTCCCCTCTCTGTACTGTTAGGACCTTTCCCTCACTTTATCATCCCATGCATGTATGATTTTTCCACCAGACATATCCATTAGTGAAAATGAGAAGCAAAGCTTGTCAAGAAGGCCTTTGAACAGAATTTTTTTTCACACCACCTGTTTCTGTGTTCCAACTTTGACTCTGTTTGGGAAATTGCTTCCTGTGCACCCTGATTGCTATCAATTGCTAGGGTTTCATCATGAGGATGGTTTATATCTTGTCATATCTCTCCATGGGATGCGCAATATCATAATAATAATAATAATAATAATAATTTATTTCTATAGGGCCAATATATTCCGCAGCACTTTACATTATAGAGGGGACTTGAACAGACAATAGACATTACAGCATAGTATAGCCATAAACAAATAGATCAAAACAGATACCAATAGGAATGAAGGCCCTGCTCGCAAGCTTACAATCTATAAGGGAAAAGGGGAGACACGAAAGGTGGATGGTAACAATTGCTTTTATTGTTTTTATTGTTTGGACCATCCCTAGTGTAAGAACTGGATGTTCCTGTTGCTGCATGAACCAATTAACAGTCTAAATATGCAACAGTACAGACACAGATGACTATTAACTGCAAAAGGCATGTGAGAACATGATGCGAGGAACCTGGATATGGTAAAAAATTTTGAAATGAGCCACACAGGAATATTTAGGTTAGTGCGTTGAGGCGATAGGCCAATTTGAACAATTGCGTTCTTAAGGCACGCTTAAAACTGTGGGGATTGGGAATTAATCGTTTTAGCCTTGGTAGTGCATTCCAAAGAATCAGCGCGGCATGTGAAAAGTCTTGGAGATGGGAGAGGGAGGTTCTGATTAATGAGGATGTTAACCTTGGGTAATTAGCAGAACAGAGGGCATGGGTAGGGTGGTATACTGAAACAAGGGAGGAGCTGTAGGGTGGTGCTGAGCCATGGAGGGCTTTGTGGGTGAGGGTAATGAGTTTATACTGAATTCAGGAGTGGATGGGTAGCCAGTGTAAGGACTGGCACAAGGTAGAGGCATCGGTGTAACGATTGGTGAGGAATATGATCCTGGCTGCAGCATTCAGGATGGATTGGAGAGGGGACAGTTTGGTAAAAGGGAGACTGATTAGTAGAGAGTTACAATAGTCCAGACGAGAATGAATAAGAGAAACAGCAAGAGTTTTTGCAGAGTCGAAAGTAAGAAAGGGTTGAATTCTAGAAATGTTTTTGAGGTGCAGATAACAAGAGCGAGCCACTGATCGGATGTGGGGGGTGAATGAAAGCTCGGAATCAAGTATGACAACAAGACAGCGGGCATCTTGCTGGGGAGTAATGGTGGAACCACACACAGAAATGGCAATGTCGGGCATAGGTAGGTTAGTAGAGGGAGGAAACACGAGGAGTTCTATTTTTGACAGGTTCAGTTTCAGATAGAGGGAGGACATGATGCTAGAGACAGCGGGTAAGACAATCGCTGGTGTTTTCCAAAAAGGAAGGTGTGATATCAGGAGAAGTGTAGAATTGAGTGTCATCAGCATAGAAATGGTACTGGAACCGAAACCTACTGATTGCTTGACCAATAGGGGCAGTATACAAAGAGAAGAGGAGGGAGCCTAGAACCGATCCTTGAGGAACCCCAACAGTAAGGGGAAGATGAAAGGAGGAAGAGCAAGCAAAAGATACAGTAAAGGAGCTTTCAGAGAGATAGGAGTCCTTGAGGCCAATGAAACGGAGCATAGTGAGGAGGAGCTGATGATCCACAGTGTTGAATGCTGCGGAGAGATCCAAGAGAATTAGCATGGAGTAGTGACCATTAGATTTAGCTGTTAAAAGATCATTAGAGACTTTAGTGAGGGCAGTTTCAGTAGAGTGTAGAGAGCGGAAACCGGATTGTAGAGGGTCAAGGAGAGCGTTATCTAAGAGATAGCAGATAAGACAGGTTTGGACCAGGCAATCCAGGAGTTTAGAGATGAAGCGAAGATTAGAGACAGGTCTACAGTATAGTTAGTGGCACAGTTTTGGTCGAGGGATGGTTTTTTAAGTAATGGCTGTATGATGGCATGCTTAAATGAGGAAGGAAAGATTAGGTGAGTGGTGACAGCAGGGGAAAGGGACTGGAGGAGATGTGATGGAATGGGGTCACTGGTGCAAGTGGTAGGGCAAGAAGATGCAAGGAGCCTGATTACTTCTTCTTCTTCTGTGACTGGTTCAAAATCAGAGAGTGAGCTAGATGCAGTTGGGGAGGGAGGATAGTGCATGGTATGAGGGGATTGGGAGATAATTTCCTGTCGGATATGATCAATTTTTTCTTTGAAATAATTAGCCAGATCGTCAGCATGGAGATCCGTGGTTAGGGCCTGCACTCTTGGGTTAAGTAGGGAATGAAAAGTGTCAAAGAGGCGTTTTGGGTTATTGGATAGTGAGGTGATGAGGGTGTTGAAATAGGTTTGTTTTGAGAGGTGAAGGGCAGTGTTGCATGTTTTAAGCATAAACTTGTAATGGATGAAATCTTCGGGTAGATTGGATTATCTCCACAGATGTTCAGCGCACCTGGATCACCGCTGTAGGAAACATGCTTGCAGCGTGTGCCACGGTTGTTGCCATCTGTGCCTAGTTGATCTATGTATAGGAGGTGCAATTTCATCCAGGGCACTTTGTATTATATCATGTTCATATTTGAAATGTTTAGTTTATCCCTGAATGGTGGATTAAGAGTCTAGTGTTTCCTCAGTTCTTCATTATTTGGGCAATTTTTTGTTTCTTTGGGCCTGCGAATAAGGCAATTTATTATCAATTGTCATAAAATTATTATGCTCTTCTGAAAAGAATTTGTGTTCCTCTATCAGAAGCTAAGACATAAAGTCCTAACATGTGGCTGTCTTTTCTTGGGATAGAGATTGACACAGAGCTGATGATTTTTTTGTTGTCTAGAAGTTCTTACTTGCATACACAGCGCAGATCAACTCTTGGCTGCTAAAATAGTCACATTACAACAATTGCAAGCATTGTTTGTTTGCTTATTAAAAACCTGTAAGGTCATGCTTGTGGATAGTTATTTGCAGGTGATTATCCCCTGATATGCGGTACTAATCAAAGTTATTTTTTTATTAAAGTTTTAAAACCATAAAGAAGTAGGACATTTTATTGACATTTAAGTTATTTGGTTTTATTTTTCTTTTAAATGCTTCAGACTGACTGAAAATTTGGAATGTAGAGGATTGATAAATCTTCTGATTTGAGAAAAGAGCAGCAGATTGCGTTTGTGTATTAAATTAGGGTTTTACAAGGGCAGGCATTGGTTAGTAAAAACAAAAACGGTGGCTTCATTGGAAACAGGTGATGCTTAAAGTTGTTGCTGTTGCTCAAAGGAGCCAGACCTCTGCTATACTGGTAATACACAGAGGAGGTAATGATCTTGGAAACACAAAGTTATGAAATTATTTTGTGGATAAATGGGGATTTCAGCTGTTTTTCAGAATTGGTCTGAGGTGCCAAGGAAACATTGGAAAGGTCTGAGAAATTAAGGTGCTCTGGAAAGATGCAGAAGACATAACATGAGTTATAACATGTAATGCAATTAGGTGGGTTGGCTTTCCATCATAGAGACTGAAGGCTCTACTTATACATGCTGACATCAGCTTAAATAGTATAGGTTTGGATATTTTTCTACCTTGGCTCCATGATAGTTTGGAGAAGGCACTGCCTTTTTCGAGTGGTGTATTGACACACTTTCTCCTTCATGGCTGAAGTTTGTGCACTTACAAGCAGAAAGTCTTCAAGCTGTCTAACAGACTTTTGGATATATTTGCATTGAGAAGCAATTAAAAGCATGGGCAATTCTTTGTGAATGCATTTAAGAATGGTTGTTCAATGTTTTTAAAAAATATAAAAAGCTGGGGCCAGTACACAACCCAAAAGACATGTTATAGATTTTATTTAAGGTAACACTGGATTTCTATAGGTCGGGATAATAATTTGCTTGGGAAAGCAGAATCTGCAATCTCTAGTTTTTTATTAACTAAATTTGTCTTTATAGACTCTAACCTATGTTTGCGCTATTAGTTTGAATATTTTTGTCAACTACTTTACATCAAATTTTGGCGCAATTTCAGTGTGCAAGATCTCAATTAGTCCATGCGCATCTTCTACCCACTTCCAAATGTGCTACACACCCCGTTTCAAGCATGTGAAATGTATGGAATGTGTGTAAAGCATATAAAAAATGCGGTGCTAGAAGTTAAATGTTTTTCAACTCAAATTAAACAGATTTCTGGTAAATGCAGCATACTTAATTAGCCCTATTGTGTGCAGTTTTATATTTTAATAGAGTTTAAAATGACATCCAAATGCATGATTTTTGGCAAAGTGACAGTGCCTTAAAAAACTCCATGTGAAAAGTGATTTTGTATCTAAAAAATGTAGTGTATAAAGCCATCCTAATTCTGTTAAAGAGCATTCTTTATGAAAGGCTTTCCCAAATTAAAAATGTCCTTTTCTCAGTTTGTAGTGATCTAATTTGAGGCCATGATTAACCTAAAGTTTTATTTATGAAAAAAGTTTTGTTGGTGCCAATTTTACATGAATTTTGTCATATTTAAGTAAGTAGTTCTCCTCCAGTGTTTTTGCTCACTTCTTGTAGAGTTTTCATTGACATTTTTTGGTTTTTAATTGCTGTGGCCAGATGTCATTTTAACCTCTTTCAGGATTGACTTATTTTTCACCTTTTATGACCATTTTTTCATTTTTTATTCTAAAATGAATATATTTATTTCCTAATATGTAGTATGAGGGGTTGATAATATTTTTCAGATAAGGTATGCTTATCAATGTCACTATTTTGGGTAAAGGTATTCAGACTTTGGCATTTGTGGTGAGAGCAATGCAGTGGTTTATTAAACTGAAACAGTATAGGAGATAAGTCATAAAGCACAATTAATATTAGCAAGGCAAAGGGTATGTGCACACGTTGCGGATTCATCTGCGAATCATCAGCGGATTTGGCCTTGCGGATCCGCAGCAGTTTTTCAGGGGATGTACAGTACCATGTTATCCTATGGAAAACAAAATCCGCTGTGCACATGCTACGGAAAATTCCGTCCGGAAACGCAGCAGTTTATTTTCCGCAGCATGTTAATTCTTTGTGCGGATTCCGCAGCGTTTTTACACCTGCTCCATTATAGGAATCTGCAGGCGAAATCCGCACCAAATCCACTAGAAATCTGCGGTACATCCGCAGGTAAAACGCAGGTATTTTGACATGCGGATTCTGCAGATTCCGCACGGAAAAATTCACATACTAATCCGCAATGTATGCACATACCCTTATAATCAATAATTAAGGCTGGGTTCACATGTATACAGCACTGTGTCGTAATTTTTACCAGGAATTTGTCATTGTTTGCAATGGAATCATTAATTCTTTCCAGCCCTTGAGCTGTTACATCGGTCAAGTAACAGTCCCATTCTACAGATAAGAGTACAGGGTTTCATGAAACATTATCTGTCATGAGTAAATGGGAGAAAAAGCTTTAAGTGAACTCAATTTTAGAATGTCAATACTGAAAATTGAATGCTCATGCCTTTACATGAGCATTCAATTATTAGTACAGATATAATAATAAAGTATCTTGCTTATAAGATTGGAGGATCTTTCAGGTGCAGTGGACGTGAACTTCTATGGATAGGAAGGCAATAGCAGGATAGAACACTGTTGCAGCAATTCAAGAGAGAAATAGGCCAAGTTTGTAGGTAGGCCGCCCAACTTTTACAGATGAATGTCTCACACTCTTTGGATCTAATGGGTTCATGACTGCACATAATGACTTAATTACTGCAGACACCATGTAATGCTTAATTTCCACTTGGTGAGCTGCAGGAAAATTAAACACATAATAGATTCCCCAGTAGAAAACTAATAATTGAGATACCGTGTGGTAATCTCATATTAGAAGTCTCTTAAAATATAAGATATGGAAACAGGATGATGACTGTTTAGTATATTGATGTCAGGCTGAATTTAGCAACCAATGTGTAGCTTTTTAGGCAATGTTATGCCACATTTCCTGGGTACAGTATAAGAAATATATGATCAAATGCCTCTGGGAGATTCCACATCAGCTTTATTTAAGAGGATCCTCTGATATGATTGCTAGTAACTAAGCTAATAGCTTGATGCAAGCGTGTATTTGACTAAATCATCCATTTATCATTCTGACTGAAAGTCATTGCATGTAAAGGTTAGAAATCCATTTACGGTATTTATTTAAGCAGAACTATATTTTACTTGAATTTTACCGAAATCTGTAATCGGAATACAATTTTTTTTAATTCACTCCATGCAATTTCATTAAAATGTCACCTACAGTTGAAACCAGGAATCTACATATGCTATATAAAAAGACACATATGCATGTTTTTACTCAATATCTGACATGAAATCAGAATAAAGCTTTCCTGTTTTAGGTAAGTTAGGATTACCATGGTTATTAATATTTGCCAAATGCCAGAATAATGAGAGAGAATATTTTAAGGCATTTTTATTGCTTACTGCAAAGTCAATAGTTTACATACATTTCATTAGTATTTGGTATCATTGCCCTTAAACTGAATGACTTGTGTCAAGTATTTGTGATATCCTTCCACAGGCTCCTCACAATAGTTGGTCGGAATTTGGGCTCATTCCTCCTGACAAAACTGGTGTAACTAATCCAGGTTTGTTGGTCATCTTGCTCGCACCTGCCTTTTCAGCTTTGCCAATAAATTTAAGATGATTGAGGTCGGGGCTTTGTGATGGCCACTCCGCAACATTGACTTTGTTATACTTAAACCACTTTGTTACAATTTTGGCAGAATTCTTGGGGTAATTGTCCATTTGGAAGACCCATTTCTGCCCAAGCTTTAACATCATGGCTGATGTCTTGATGTTGCCTCAGTATTGCCACAAAATATTCTTTTTTCAAGATGTCATCTATTTTGTGAAGTGCACCAGTCCTGTCATGATCCAGAACGGGGTTTCGCTTTGGCCCGTCCTGGTCTGACTGGGGGTTAATTGTTCCACCTCTCCCTGGCAGAGAGCGGCTATTTAATGCTCACTGGACCTAGGTCCGGTGTCAGTTATACTCCTGCCCTCGGCTGAGTTAGTTGACCTTGTGCGTACGTGTGCCTTGTGCCTGATATCTTGCTTGCTTGTTTGGTTTTGATCCGGTTCTGTCCCTGTTACGAGTTCTGCCTGTCCCTCTTGTACTGCGCTACCTCTCGTGTATGACTCTCTGCTTGTGACCCGATTTCTCTCTGCTCGTCCCCTTGGTACCACGTCGCCCTCTTGTGCATGAGCTTTGGCTTTGTCTGACCTCCCGTCTGTTTATCCCTCCTGTACCTCGCTGTCCGTACTGTGTATGAACTCCGTTTTGCCTGACTCTGAGTTTTCTGTCTTCTCTGAAAGCAGGACGCTAAGACCCGCCCCCTTGCAGTCACGTGACCGTAGGTCCCGTGCCGGCTTGCTAAACTTCATCACTCAGGTCCTGTGCACCTATACTTTCTGGCTGTCCTTATCCCCAGGGGTCCCTACAGTACGGGTGAGTCCCTGCTCAGCGGAGGCTGTACGCCGGCGCTGTCAGGATCCTGATATTATAACTGACCAATACCATTTTTTTTCTCTCAGCTCCCCTTCTTCTGTGTATGTGATGGATCCTATGCACGCTCTTTCTGAACAAGTTAAACACCTGACCCAGATGTCTCAGAACCTCCTTGGAGAACAACGAGTCCTGGCTCAGTCTCAGCAGCTGATCGCTGACACTGTGCAGGGGTTTTTTTCATCAGGGGCTCAGGATATTACATTAGTTTCCCCTGAGTCTCCAGTGAAGTTACTGGATACCTTTTCTGGAGATAAAAAGAGTTCAGAGTTTTCAAGGAGGGCTGTAAGCTTTTTTTTCCTTAAGTCCATACTCTTCTGGGGATGAAAGTCAGAGAGTGGGCGTCATTATGTCTCTGTTAAGGGGAGCCCCCCAAGCTTGGGCTTTCTCCCTTCCGACCACGGCCCCTGAGTGTATGACGGTAGATGCATTTTTTGACGCCCTGGGGCATATTTATGATGAGCCTGATCATATGCGTATGGCTGAGGACATGGTGATGAGTGTGTGCCAAGGGAAGCACTCAGCTGAGTGGTTTTGCTCAGAGTTCAGACGCTGGGCTGCTGAGGTCTGCTGGAATGATGCCGCCCTCTGGGGTTTGTTCCGTAGAGGTCTGTCTGAACATCTGAAAGATGCTTTGGCTCTCCACCCTCCGCCTGATTCCCTGGAGGAGGCTGTGACACAGGCCGTCCGAATGGATCGCAGGCTACGGGCGAGGGGAGTGATGCAAAGTGAAAGACCGTTATTCTCGCAAGGAAGAGGAGCCAATCCTATATTGGAGATCATGGAGATGGGAACCATCGACCTCAAAGAAAATGAAAGGAGACAACGGCGCGTGGGAAAAGGCTGTTTTCACTGTGGCAATTCTGGACATTGGAGAAAGGTTTGCCCCTCCCGTCCACTAACCAAGTGACTGAGCCCGGGTGATTGTTGTGGAGGTCACTCAGGCTCTCAGGTACCTTTTTCTGCCTTCTCTAAAATGTTGTTGCAAGTGGAACTTTGTTGTGGGAGTGTCTCCACATCCACTTCTGCCTTCGTGGATTGCGGATCAGCATTGAACTTTATTGACTCTGATTTGGTATCCAGGTGTAAGTTAGGGACAGATAGGTTGGAGACTCCTATTCACATTGTGGCCATTGACAAAACACCACTGGTAAAGAATGACATGTTTCGTATTGAAGAGTTTCTCCTTAAAGTGAGTTCCTTGCACCAGGAACATATTTCATGTTTTGTGATGGACAACCTGCCAGCGGGACTGGTGTTGGGGTTCCCCTGGCTACAATTGCATAATCCTGTAATTGATTGGGAATGTCAGGACATTGTTAAATGGGGTCCCTATTGTTCTGAGAAATGTCTTGATACTGTGTCTGTGTCGTCCGTGGGTCTGGAAGTTATTCCGGAGTGCCTGATCAGACTATACTGATGTTTTCTCTAAAAAAGAGGCTGAGGTTTCACCACCACACCGCCCATTTGATTGTGCCATTTACCTGGTTCCAGGTGCTAAATTGCCCAAGGCCCGCTTGTATAATCTTTCGGGTCCTGAACGGGCTGCGATGAAGGAGTATATTTCCGAGAGCCTCCGTAAGGGACACATTCATCCTTCTGTTTCTCCTGTGGCGGCGGGGTTCTTTTCTGTAAAGAAAAAAGATGGTGGTTTACGCCCATGCCTCGATTTTCATGAGTTAAATAAGATAACTGTGAGGAATACGTATCCCCTTCCACTTATTCCTGATTTATACAACCAATTGTCCGGAGCTAAGTGGTTTTCAAAATTAGATCTACGGGGAGCGTATAACCTTATCCGAGTCCGAGACAGAGATGAATGGAAAACCGCTTTTCTCACTACTGAAGGGTTGTTTGAAAATCTGGTCATGCCTTTCGGCTTGACCAATGCTCCAGCGGTCTTCCAAAACTTCATAAATCACGTGTTCTCTGATTTTATTGGACAATTTTTGGTGGTATATTTGGATAACATATTGATCTATTCTCCTGATAAACAGACTCACATTGGTCATGTTCGGGCAGTTCTCCAAAGACTCCGGGAGAACTGTCTCTTTGCTAAACTGGAAAAATGTTTGTTTTTTGTTCAGGAACTGTCGTTTCTGGGGTTCATCGTGTCTGCTGAAGGGTATCGCATGGATCCTAATAAGGTGCAGGCCATTGTCGAGTGGGTTCAACCTTGTGATTTGAAGGCTCTGCAGCGTTTCCAAGGATTCGCCAATTACTATCGCAAATTTATAAAGGGGTTCTCACAGGTGGTTAAACCCCTCACAGACATGACTCAAAAGGGGGCCGATATCAAGAATTGGTCAACCGCAGCGGTAGCGGCATTTCAGTTTTTGAAAACACGTTTCATGTCGGCCCCGGTTCTTGTTCAACCAGACCCGTCGGAACCATTTATTGTTGAGGTAGATGCCTCAAAGGTGGGGGTGGGGGTGGTATTGTCCCAGGGACCCTCCACTTTGACCAATTTAAGACCTTGCGCCTTTTTCTCAAAGAAATTCTCTCCTGCGGAGAGAAACTATGATGTGGGAAATCGAGAACTTCTGGCCGTTAAGTTGGCCTTTGAAGAATGGAGGCATTTTTTAGAGGGGGCTGTCCATCCTATAACCGTAATTACGGATCACAAAAACCTAGCTTATATTGAGTCAGCTAAGAGGTTGACTTCTAGACAGGCTAGATGGTCACTTTTTTTTTCCCGTTTAACTTCTCGATCACTTTTCGGCCAGGGTCCAAAAATGTCAGAGCGGATGCTTTGTCATGCAGCTTAGATCCGGTGTCCCCCCCAGAACCTCCATCCTCCATTCTTCAGCCTGGGGTGGTGGTGGCAGGTATTTCGAATATGTTGGAGCAAGAGATTCGGGAAGCCCAGTCTCTTGCACCGCCGGCTACGCCGGTGGACAAACTTTATGTGCCAGCTTAGCTTCACCTTAAGGTCCTCCGGGAGTTCCATGACTCAGTTCTGGGTGGACATCCAGGGATCTTGGCTACCCGGGAGGCCATTGCTAGAGTATTCTGGTGGTCTGCTTTAGCCTCTGATGTTGGGGAATATGTGTCTGCTTGTGATGTTTGTGCCCGTGCAAAAACCCCCCATAACCTTCCAGCCGGGGAATTGGTACCACTGCCAATTCCTGAGAGACCATGGACGCATTTGTCCATGGATTTCATCACCAACCTTCCCCCCTCCAAGGGTAATACCATCATCTGGGTTGTGGTGGACAGGTTTAGTAAGCAGGCACATTTTGTACCTTTGGCAGCTCTACCTAATGCGGAAACATTGTCCAGATTGTTTGTTGAGCATGTGGTGCGGTTGCATGGGGTACCCTTGAATGTGGTGTCTGATAGAGGAGTGCAATCTGTTTCCAGATTTTGGAGGGCTTTTTGTAAAAGGTTGGGTATTGGTCTGTCCTTTTCACCTGCTTATCATCCAGAGACTAATGGGCAGACCGAGCGGACCAATCAGTCGCTGGAGCAAATTCTGCGTTGCTTGATCTCAGACCGACAGCATGATTGGTGTTCTGTGTTACCGGTGGCTGAGTTTGCATTTAACAACCGCGTTAACCAGTCTACGGGTACATCCCCCTTTTTCTGCAATTATGGGTTTCATCCTCATTTTGGGGAATTTTCCTGTTTGAATTCTGGGTGTCCTGGGGCGGATGAGACGATCCAGCGGTTGGGGGAGGTATGGCGAGAGGTCCAGAGTAACATTACGAAGGCCCAGGACAAATTTAAATTTTTTGTGGACAAAAAACCATCCGTGGGACCGGTATTTCATATTGGGGATAAGGTATGGTTGTCCACCAAGAATATAAGACTCAAGGTCCCCTCTGCGAAGCTTGGACCCAAGTTTATCGGTCCTTATGAAATTAACGAGGCAGTTAACCCGGTGGCTTTTCGGTTGCGTCTCCCGCCATCTCTGCGGATCCCAAATGTTTTTCATAAGGCCCTTTTGAAACCTGTGAGGTCCGCTGGGGAGGGATCATCAGCTTCCCAACACCGGTTTTGGTAGACGGGTACGAGGTGGAACGAATTATCGACTTCAGATTGGTCCGTCGTGCCCTTCAATATCTGGTACATTGGAAAGGCTACGGTCCAGAAGAAAACTCGTGGGTTCCTGCTCGATCGGTTCATGCGGATCGGTTGGTCTGGGTCTTTCACGCCAAGTACCCTGAGAGACCTGGGGGTCCAGTGGCCCCCCCATTGAGAGGAGGGTACTGTCATGATCCAGGATGGGGTTTCGCTTTGGCCCATCCTGGTCTGACTGGGGGTTAATTGTTCCGCCTCTCCCTGGCAGAGGGCGGCTATTTAATGCTCACTGGACCTAGGTCCTGTGTCAGTTATACTCCTGCCCTCAGCTGAGTTAGTTGACTTTGTGCGTACGTGTGCTTTGTGCCTTATATCTTGCTTGCTTGTTTGGTTTTGATCCGGTTCTGTCCCTGTTACAAGTTCTGCCTGTCCCTCTTGTACTGCGTTACCTCTCGTGTATGACTCTCTGCTTGTGACCCGACTTCTCTCTGCTCGTCCCCTTGGTACCACATCGCCCTCTTGTGTATGACCTTTGGCTTTGTCTAACCTCCCGTCTGTTTATCCCTCCTGTACCTCGCTGTCCGTACTGTGTATGAACTCCGTTTTGCCTGACTCTGAGTTTTCTGTCTTCTCTGAAAGCAGGACGCTAAGACCCGCCCCCTTACAGTCACGTGACCGTAGGTCCTGTGCCGGCTTGCTAAACTTCATCACTCAGGTCCTGTGCACCTACACTTTCTGGCTGTCCTGATCCCCAGGGGTCCCTACAGTACGGGTGAGTCCCTGCTCAGCGGAGGCTGCACGCCGGCGCTGTCAGGATCCTGATAAATCCCTCCTGCAGCAAAACAACCACACAACATGCTACCACCCCCATGTTTCACAGTTGGGATGGTGTTCTTGGGCATCCAGCCTTCTCCCTTTTTCTGCCAAGCGTAATGATGATCCTTATGCCGAAAAATGTTCAACTTCAATTTCATCAGACCACAGGAAATGTCTCCAAAAATTAAGATCTTTGCTTCTGTGTGCATTTGCAAACATTAACCTGGCTTTTCTGTTTCTTTTGGAGTAATGGCTTTGTTCTGTCCTCACTAAATGAGGCAGGCTCATGTAGCAGGCAGATAAACCGCTATACCGGAGACCAATAAGGAGACTGTGGTTGAGTCTTTGCTTTTACTGAACTTTATAGTATATTGATGCAGTGAAACTGTAAACAATCAAATACATACAATCAGTGCATGGTACAGCAGAAATACACATTATGCAAGTTATACTTTGTGCATGAACATTTATAAAGCTATTAACTGACCTAGGGGTGCAACTGACTAAGCTAAGCTAATATTAGAGCAGAAGTTAACTATACAATGCATAAATACATATCGACAATGCAATCACAAGGGGGATGTAATGGAGGGGTCTTTCTTTAAATGCAGAGTGTAGGAAAATGAAGGGAAATAGAGGGAAATAGAGGGAGATGGAGGCTGAGCTACCATAATACCTTTCAAAAATGGGAGGAGATTCAGACATAAGAAAAGGGAAAAAACAGAAAAAAGGACCGTGAACATGGCTCTGGCCCCTAGAGGGAGCCAAAACACTGCAAACAAATAAAGATTATGAATATGCAAGTTTCTGTATACTCATACTAATGAATAACTGCAAAATTGTGCAAACAGATAAGAGATAACAAATTAATGTCGGAGACAGAAGAGGCTTCTTCCTGGCAGTGGTCTTTCAGCCCAAGTCACTACAGTACTCGTTTCACTGTGGATATTGACAAAATTTACGAGCTTCCGCTATGATCTTCACAAGGTCTTTGCTTTTGTCCTTGGGTTAAAATGCACATGTCGGCGCAAATCACGTTCATCTCTGGGACACAGAACCCGTCTCCTTCCTGAGCAGTATGATGGCTGGACAGTCCCATCTAGTTTGTACTTGCGTATAATTGTTTGTACACATGAACGAGACACCTTAAGATATCTTTAAATTGTTTCCAAGAATGAGTCAGACTTGTGCAAGTCCACAATGGTCTTCAGATATCTTTGCTGATTTTTTAGACTTTCCCATGATGCTACACAAAGAAGCAGTGTGTTTCAGGTGTGCATTAAAATGCATGCACAGGTGTGCCTCTAACACAGATGTTGCCAAAATAACCTTCAAAAACAGCTTCCAAGCACATGACATGATATGGTCAGTCCAGAATTGTTTAAAAGCATAGTAAACTTAATGTATGTAGACTTTTGACTTTGCAGTAAATAATAAAAATGCCTTAAAACATCCTCTCACTCATTATTCTAGCATGTTACAAATATTAATAATTATAGTAATCCTAATTGATCTAAAATGGGAAATGTTTATTCTGCCTTCATGTCAGATATTGAAAAAAGGCATATGTCTTTTTATTTAATGTACGTAAACTTTTAGTTTTAATTGTAGCTGCGACCCAGATTTTGCTGATCTGTTGAGGGCCAAAAAAAAAAAAATAGTTGTTTTTTTTTAATTCATCACCCAGCTGCCTTTTGCTGACCACTGCTCACTGTTAGATCCTCAGAGCATCTTCTTTCTGCAAAACAGGACTTTGAAGACTGGTCACAGCCAAGAGGTCAGGGAACATTACGATACTTTGACCTCTGAGGCTTGGTGTCTTCTATCAAGACATCTGGTAGTAACCAAGCCTCAGATGTAGTGTTTTGTCTTAACGTCATGATGTCATTATGTGCCCAGAAGTCCAGGTATTAGTCGCTGCTGTAAACCTTGTTCTAGAGTGTAGGCACAAGCCATGTATGAAGTAGGTAACTAGATGCAGCGGTGGTGATGGGACAGGTGAATGGTGATGTGCGTATTTTATTTTTTATATGTTGTGTTAATTATTCTCTATGGTTTGCACAGAAATATTACATTTGCAGAAAATAACATCTCTCCTAAATGAATTTATCTTTAAAAAAAATGGTGAATTTAAATCTAGCCAGATCCACTCATCTCTTGTATGTACCCTATTTTAGTGGGGGCAGTTCTGGAGCCATTCATAGTCACAGTTTCTTGGCACTTAGCACTCTCATTACTCCTGGATTGCCAGCCTCATTAGGATTGGATATATGTGATAGCTTTCTCAAAATGAAGATGTCAGTTAAGTTAGAATGGGCATCCTAAAGAGCTAGAATACCTTGCCTCTGCATAATTGCAGCACTCTGCAGTCCATAACTTTTACTAAGCATTTTATACACGGCAGCACACAAAGGTGAACATTTTTTAAGGGGCCAGAATGTGAACTGATTTTAAACAGAGGCACAAAATGCTGTTTAGAAAAGCCACATTACTATTTTAGTAAGTAAATATGTTGACTTTTTTCCTGTTTGGTGCTATGACCTGGATATAACCCATACAATGCACTGTCAAGCTATCTTTAGGTCATAGAAATGGAGCTTCCTACTGCACATGCTTGCACCTGACCAATTTAAATTGTAGGACAGGTTATTGTCAGTGTGACAATATAAATGTGCCATAATGGATACCTCCCTATACAAAAAATATAATTTGCCAATTAAAGGTATTAAGGAATTTATTCATAAAGGCATTTTATTTCTTAAAAACACTGAATAAGAAAGAAATTGGTGCTGTTGCACATGCAGTCATTCAAACTTCTTTCAGTGCTTCAGTGAAGAACTGAAACTCAGACTCTGATTTGTTACTAATGGAAAAGGCACTTTCCTTTTAGATGGGACTGTGAAGAGCTGAAATACAAGTTCCCTTTACATTCTTTACTTTTCCGTAACAGACAATAGAGCTAACACTTTAGACAATGCTTTAGGACATGTAACCCATATTCCTTGTCAGTCTTCAGTTCATTTGATGGTCTGGTAGGTCTACAGTCTGGTTAGGCATGTCTCTGAGGACTAGATGCATCTGCTCCACCTTTGGCAAGTGCACTTCATCTGCTGTTCAGCTTTACAATTATGAGAGGCTTACCTTTCCTTTTCAATCTCATGGTGATTATTTCCCTGTACAACTGTTTCTAAGCAATAGGTTGACTTATAGCCTTTTTTTAAATTGATTTGCTTTGCT
The DNA here is from genome assembly GCF_039654945.1 of Dendrobates tinctorius. Lineage (NCBI taxonomy): Eukaryota > Metazoa > Chordata > Amphibia > Anura > Dendrobatidae > Dendrobates > Dendrobates tinctorius. The sequence continues at coordinate 12,755,600 of NW_027361776.1, forward strand.
TTCAGTTCTAAATGTTACAGTATACTCGAGTATAAGCCGACCTGAATATAAGCTGAGGCACCTAATTTTGCCACGGAAAACTGGGTAAGATTATTGACTCTAGTATAAGCCAGGTATGCATTGTCTCCTCATCCCTGTCCTGGTATGCGTGTCTCCCCCCCCATCACTGTCCTGGTATGCATGGCTCCCCCATCCTGTCCTGGTGTGCGTGGCTCCCCCATCCTGTCCTGGTATACGTGGCTCCCCATCCTGTCCAGGTATGCGTGGCTCCCCATCACTGTCCTGGTATGCGTGGCTCCCCCCATCCAGTCCTGGTATGTGTGGCTCCCCCATCTTGTACTGATATGCATGGCTCCCCCGTCGCTGTCCTGGTATGCGTGGCACCCCCCGTCCTGTCCTGGTATGCGTGGCTCCCCCGTTGCTGTCCTGGTATGCATGCTTCCTATTACCAAAAAATACAAAACAAACATCCTACTCATCCTCCATCGTACCCTCGCAGCACCTTCCAGCAGCTTTTCCTGTGCTGAGCGATCACATCGTACCACTGATTAAGGTAATTAATATTCCCTCCACGCCTATGGGATTGGAGACAGGTGCATATTCATTATCTTAATTAGCGGTGCCACATGATTGCTCAGCACAGGAAGTGCTGTCAGAAACCAGCACCAACGAGATGCTGTGAGGGCGCCAGCACCAACAAGATGCAAGGTACGCTGGAGGGGTGAGTATGATGTCTTCTGGAAACCGGCAGCTGCAGCTGTCACTATGCGCGCTGTAAGAGAAATGAATATTCATTTCTCTTTAGCAGCGGCACAGGCTGTAGGCACAGCCGCTGGCTCCTGCCTCTGTCACCAGCTACTCCGCAGCTCCCCCTCTCCTGCTGGCCCTCTGGGACAATTGAGTCATGTACAAGCCAAGGGAGGCATTTTCAGCACAAAAAAAAATTCTGCTGTTACAGATACAAGGCATCATGGAGAAATCTGCTTGACCTTACCTGAGAACATGTGAGCCTTATCTGGCTAATGCAATCTTCTGCAATGTGCAAAATGAAAGGCCATTCTTGGTGATAAATGCAAATTGAATCAGATTTTTTCACATTTGCCGTTATCGGATAATTACTAAATATTTCACCAAAACTCAATTTGCATTGAATTAATTCACTAATCATCAACAGTTAGGCTGAGTGCAGACGGACTTTTTGGCCCTGCGGATTTTTCCGCGCAGAATGGAAGAAATCCGCAGGTCAAATGACCTGCATTTTTCCTGCAGATTTCTTCCATTTTTCATGCGGTTTTCATGCGGTTTTCCATCGCGGTTTTCCCCCTGCGGATTTGGTGACAGGGGAGATGGAAAACCGCACAAAAGAAGTAACATGCTGCGGATTTTGTAGCGTGGAAAAATCCGCAGCGTCTGCACAGCGTTTTTTTTTTTTTTACATTGATTTTAAGGCTGTGCGCACACACTGTGGATTTTGCTGCGGTTCCGCAGCGGTTTTGGCCGCTGCGGACCCACAGCAGTTTCTGCTGCGGTGTACAGTACCATGATTCCCTATGGGAATCAAAAACCGCAGTGCAGACGGTGCGGAATTTTCCGCGCGGATTATCTGCGGTTTTCAATCCGCAGAAAGAATTGACATGTCAATTCTTTCTGCGGATTCTCCTGCGGTTTGCCATCTCCTCCATTGAGGAAATGAAAAACCGCAGGGCAAAACCGCAGAGCAATCCGCAGGTAAAACCGCAGGTCTTTTGACCTGCGGTTTCACCTGCAGATTTTACAAAATCTGCGCGGATGAATCCGCACCTAATCCGCAGCGTGTGCACACAGCCTATGGCTACTGTACATCACAATGCAGAAATGCAACGTTTCTGCGCGGTAAAATCCGCTGCGGATCCGCTGCAAATCTGCATCGTGTGCACACAGCCTGAGACTTCATGTAAGGTAACAGGGAAGATGTATATCTTTGTACCGCGTTAGCCAGTAGATAGAAAAATATTCAGAAATAGAAATAGATAGAAATAGAGACATCCCTGTATCAGAAGCCAATCGACCATCCAACATACCTTAAATGGGACAGTTTCCATCCAAAACACATAAAGAACTCTATTATCTATAGCCAAGCCATCAGATACAATCGTATATGCTCCAACCCCATGGATAGAGACAAACACCTTGGTCGCCTCAAAAAGACCTTTTTGAATCAGGGTTACCATCCAAGAACAATTGAAAACCAAATTACAAGAGCCACCAGATTGTCAAGGAATCACCTGCTAAATTACAAAGCTAAAGAAGAAAATAACCGAGTGCCTCTAGTAGTCACCTACAACCCAAATCTGGAGGTGCTAAGGGGAGCTGCACGGAAATTACAACCTTTACTACAAAAAGATGCCCGATTAAAATCCATTTTTCCAGACCCCCCACTGCTGTGTTTTAGGCAGCCCCCAAATTTAAGAAGCATCATTGTCAGAAGCTCCCTGTCCTCTACAACAACTGCAGGAACCTTTCCTTGCAACCAGAAAAAATGTAAAACCTGTCCATTTATAATGACCACGGACAAGATAAAGATCCCCAACTCACATCAGGACTACAAGATCGCAGGTACTTTCAGCTGCATTACATCTAATGTGGTGTACTTAATTATTTGTACTAAATGTCCAACTGGGGGTATGTATGTGGGGGAGACAGGGCAAAAGCTTAGAACAAGGATGAATGCTCATCGTCACACAATAAGAGAAAAAAGAATGGATCTACCTGTGGCAAAACATTTCTGTATCCCTGATCACAGCAGCGTGGATATGAAATTCACAACACAGAACTAGACCCCAATCAGAGGACCATAAAACATCCGGACTCCTTATCTATGAACTGGTCCAATGTTTATATTTATGTTTCTCCCTCTCCCATATTGATAGTTCTGCTTCACGTCACTTGGCTTATCTATTGCATTTTTTCTAGGCTGTATTGTGCATAAATATGTGACTCTTCAGATTTTGTATTAGTCTAGCCTGATGAAGAGACCTGAGTAGTCTCGAAAGCTTGCAATGTGTTACCATCTTTTCAGTTAGCCATTAAAAGGTATCAACTACTGAGGACTCTCAATCCTGAATATTTTTCATGTAAGGTAAGTGATATGTATATTTTTTTCATAACTTTTGATCTTGGCATTTAGCACAATAAGAGAAATAATGCTAATGCAACCAGCCTCACTGTAATCTACTACAAAATGAATTGATTCAGCTCTGCGCAGCCTCAATGGCTGCCTGTAGATGAACTAATTACTGTGGGAAAGTTTCTGACTTTTTCCCATGGTCATTAGTTCATTCACAGATCAGCCGGGGACTCTTGCTGATGTCACAGAGGCTGCGGGGAGTCCCCGGCTGATCTGTGAATGAACTAATGACCGTGGGAAAAAAATCTGCCCCCAGCCACCCCAGAAATGGCACATCTATAAGATGTGCCAATTCTGGCACTTATCCTCTCTATTCCCATTGCCCTGTAGCAGTGGCAAACGGGTTAATATAACAAAGAGTTAATGTCACCATTTGATGGTAAGGTGACATTAAGCCGATTAATAATGGAGAGGTGTCAATAAGACACCGATCCATTATTAACCCTATACTAAGAAAGGGTTAAAAACCACACACAGACATTAAATTAAAAAGTAATTTAACGAAATAAATACACCAAGTTTTTGACAAATTTTTATTAGTCTGGTAATCCCAAAAAAACCATGACCTGCAAAAAAAAATAACATAAAAAATCACCAATATCCTTACCTTTCCGCCGTTCAGTCATGTCCCATGCTGCAATCCATCAGAAGGGGTTAAGTAGTTTACAATAAGGACTGGTGCTAATGCGACCAACCCCACTGTAAACTACTACTAAATGAATTGATTCAGCTCTGTGCAGCCTCAATGGCTGCATGTAGATGATCTAATTACCGTGGGAAAGTTTCTGACTTTTTCCCACGGTCATTAGTTAATTCACAGATCAGCTGGGGACTCCCCACAGCCTCAGTAACGTCAGCGGGAATCCCCTGGCTGACCTGTTATAACTCTGTGAACTCTGAAAAGAACTCTGTGAAGTATATATATATATACAGTATATATATATATATATATATATATGTGTGTGTGTGTGTGTGTCTCAATGACATGTGTGTATGTATGTGTATATATATATATATATATATACAGTGGGGCAAAAAAGTATTTAGTCAGTCAGCAATAGTGCAAGTTCCACCACTTAAAAAGATGAGAGGCGTCTGTAATTTACATCATAGGTAGACCTCAACTATGGGAGACAAACTGAGAAAAAAAAATCCAGAAAATCACATTGTCTGTTTTTTTTTCATTTTATTTGCATATTATGGTGGAAAATAAGTATTTGGTCAGAAACAAAATTTCATCTCAATACTTTGTGATATATCCTTTGTTGGCAATGACAGAGGTCAAACGTTTTCTGTAAGTCTTCACAAGGTTGCCACACACTGTTGTTGGTATGTTGGCCCATTCCTCCATGCAGATCTCCTCTAGAGCAGTGATGTTTTTGGCTTTTCGCTTGGCAACACGGACTTTCAACTCCCTCCAAAGGTTTTCTATAGGGTTGACATCTGGAGACTGGCTAGGCCACTCCAGGACCTTGAAATGCTTCTTACGAAGCCACTCCTTCGTTGCCCTGGCGGTGTGCTTTGGATCATTGTCATGTTGAAAGACCCAGCCATGTTTCATCTTCAATGCCCTTGCTGATGGAAGGAGGTTTGCACTCAAAATCTCACGATACATGGCCCCATTCATTCTTTCATGTACCCGGATCAGTCGTCCTGGCCCCTTTGCAGAGAAACAGCCCCAAAGCATGATGTTTCCACCACCATGCTTTACAGTAGGTATGGTGTTTGATGGATGCAACTCAGTATTCTTTTTCCTCCAAACACGACAAGTTGTGTTTCTACAAAACAGTTCCAGTTTGGTTTCATCAGACCATAGGACATTCTCCCAAAACTCCTCTGGATCATCCAAATGCTCTCTAGCAAACTTCAGACGGGCCCGGACATGTACAGGCTTAAGCAGTGGGACACGTCTGGCACTGCAGGATCTGAGTCCATGGTGGCGTAGTGTGTTACTTATGGTAGGCCTTGTTACATTGGTCCCAGCTTTCTGCAGTTCATTCACTAGGTCCCCCTGCGTGGTTCTGGGATTTTTGCTCACCGTTCTTGTGATCATTCTGACCCCACGGGGTGGGATTTTGCATGGAGCACCAGATCGAGGGAGATTATCAGTGGTCTTGTATGTCTTCCATTTTCTAATTATTGCTCCCACAGTTGATTTCTTCACTCCAAGCTGGTTGGCTATTGCAGATTCAGTCTTCCCAGCCTGGTGCAGGGCTACAATTTTGTTTCTGGTGTCCTTTGACAGCTCTTTGGTCTTCACCATAGTGGAGAAAAATGCTCGAAATTAAAAATAAATGCAGTGCTTTCAGACCTGAAATAATGCAAAGAAAACAAGTTCACAATAATTTAGAAGCAACAATACTAATGTTTTAAACCAGGAAGAGTTCAGAAATCTATATTTCGTGGAATAACCATGATTTTTAATCACAGCTTTCACGCGTCTTGGCATGCTTTCCACCAGTCTTTCACACTGCTTCTGGCACAAATATTTAAGCAGTTCTTCTTTGTTTGATGGCTTGTGACTATCCATCATCCTCTTGATTACATTCCAGAGGTTTTCAATGGGGTTCTGGTTGGGAGAATGGGCTGCCCATGACAGGGTTTTGATGTGGTGGTCTCTTAATTTTTTCCAGAGCTGTATATATCATATAGGGTACATACACTTGATTTCCTTTCACAGCATGTTGAATTTTCTTCGCATATACTGACATACCAGTATGTCACAATCACAGTACACATGTATTGAGATGCTACGGAGCCGATCCAGCTATATACTGGACAGATGCTATCTATGTCATTGAGATATACCTATAACAGCAGTCATTGGAGCTTCTTAACAATGGCATTTAAATATAGTGATCATGACTTGAGTGCATTTTATGATGCTGACTCATAGGAAATTGTCAGATTTTACAAAATAATTAACCCAAATGTATGAAACATGCCTATTAATGAATTTAGCACACATTACTTTAACAGACTCTACATACAAATTGGCACATAAAATGACAGCATGGTGAATTTAATCAATAGGTTCTATGGCTTCTTACACTGCTACATAAATAGTGACATAAAAAAATGTGACATTCAAAATGTGTCATATATCAAGTAATGGGGTGCTCACTGTGGCACACAAAATTTGATAATTATGATTTTTTGCAAGATTTATTTTTATTCCAAAAAACAAAAAGCAAGAGGATGGACCAAACAGAGACACAGATAAATTCACCGACGTTTTGGCTATAAGCCTTTTTCAAGATTTATCTAGAATGACAAAATTAATAATAAAATAAAGAAATTCTTCCAATCAAAATGAAAAAGAAAAAAACAATAATGAAAGGGTCCATACAGCTCATATAATTATCAATATACAACATATTAATATGCGACATGATGTATACAAAATCTTCAAACCACATTATAGTGAGATGTCATCTGTATGAAAAAGACACTACATAATAGAGGGCTACTACAATCCTTTTTAACACACATAAATATATGAGCCTTAGGCTGGAGTCACACACAACGTATAAAAATACGGACCGTATTGTACAGCCGTAATACGCATAAATGGTCCCTAAATAGTGATCCGTAAGTCATCCGTTGTCAGGGTGTGGCCGCATATTTTTCTCATGTAAGCATCTGTATGTAATCCGTATGGCATCCGTATACCGTTTTTTTCTCGCAGGCTTGCAAAATGGACATATAGTGGAGCCCAATGACAGGTTTTCAAATCCAAACAAAAGAATAGATCTAGACACATAGAATACATATATATATACACACACACACACACGTCATTGAGACACATTATATATATACTGTATATATATTTCACAGAGTTCTTCATAGCAGAATAGCCACTAATTCAATTGCCGGCTTCTGTCAAATCATTCCCCAACCCGACATGAAATGACACATGGTTTACATACAGTAAACCATTTCATGTCATGTTTTTTTTTTTTTATATGTCCCTGACTAATAATTAGATGAGGGTTTGTGTGCAAAATTTGGGAGGTGTAGGTGTTAATTTAAGGGGTTAATTCATTGTAAAACTGCGTTGACTTCCGCTGTAATTTGTCAACCAGAGAGATTAAGCAGGTGAGTGAGGGCAGATTTTAATAGCCTTGAGAGGGACCATTGTCTTTGCCCCCCTGGCTACAAAAATCTGCCCCCAGACACCCCAGAAATGGCACATCTATAAGATGTGCCAATTCTGGCACTTATCCTCTCTATTCCCATTGCCCTGTAGCGGTGGAGAATGGGTTAATATAACAAAGGGTTAATGTCACCATTCGATTGTAAGGTGACATTAAGCCAATTAATAATGGAGAGGTGTCAATAAGACACCGATCCATTATTAACCCTATACTAAGAAAGGGTTAAAAACCACACACAGACATTAATTAAAAGTCTTTTAATGAAATAAATACACCAATTTTTTGACAAATTTTATTAGTCTGGTTATCCAAAATAAAACCATGACCTGCAACAAAAAATCACCAATATCCTTACCTCTCCGCCGTTCAGTCATGTCCCATGCTGTAATCCATTAGAAGGGGTTAAATAGTTTATAATGAGGACCGGTGCTAATGCGACCAGCCTCACTGTAAACTACTACAAAATGAATTGATTCAGCTATGCGCAGCCTCAATGGCTGCCTATAGATGAACTAATTACCGTGGGAAAGTTCCCCCCACATTTGGGGTACCAGCGTACTCAGGACAAACTGGACAACAAATTTTGTGGTCCAATTTCTCCTGTTAGCCTTGTGAAAATTAAAAATAGTGTGCTAAAAATCATTTTTGAGGAAAAAAAAATATTTTTTATTTTCACTGCTCTGTGTTATAAACTTTTGTGAAGCACTTGGGGGTTCAAAGTGCTCACTACACATCTAGATAAGTTCCTTAGGGGGTCTAGTTTCCAAAATGGGGTCACTTGTTGGGGAGCTCCAATGTTTAGGTACACAGGGGCTCTCCAAACGCGACATGGTGTCCGATAACGATTGGAGCTAATTTTCCATTCAAAAAGTCAAATGGTGCTCCTTCCCTTCCGGACCCTGCTGTGCACTCAAACAGTGGTTTATGACCTCATATGAGGTATCGGTGTACTCAGGAGAAATTTTTTAACAAATTTTAGTATCCATTTTATCCTGTTGCCCATGTGAAAATGAAAAAACTGAGGCTAAAAGAAAATTTTTGTGAAAAAAAAAGTCCTTTTTTTTTACAGATCAATTTGTGAAGTACCTGGGGGTTCAAAGTGATCACTATGCATCTAGATAAGTTCCTTGGGGGGTCTAGTTTCCAAAATGGGGTCACTTGTGGAGGAGCTCCAATCTTTATGCACACAGGGGCTCTCCAAACGTGACATGGCAACCTTAAATATTCCAGCATATTTTCCGTTCAAAACGTCAAATGGTGCTCCTTCCCTTCTGAGCCGTGCCGTGCGCCCAAACAGTGGTTTATGACCACATATGAGGTATTGGTATACTCAGGAGAAATTGCCCAACAAATTTTAGGATCCATTTTATCCTGTTGCCCATGTGAAAATGAAAAAAATTGATGCTAAAGAAAATTTTTGATGGAAAAATTAAAATGTCCATTTTTTCTTTCCATGTTGCTTTAGTTCCTGTGAAACACCTGAAGGGTTAATAATCTTCTTGAATGTAGTTTTGAGTAGCTTGAGGGGTGCAGTTTTTAGAATGGTGTCACTTTTGGGTATTTTCTGCCATATAGACCCCTCAAAGTGACTTCAAATGTGAGGTGGTCCCTAAAAAAAATGGTTTTGTAAATTTTATTGTAAAAATAAGAAATCGCTGGTCAACTTTTAACCCTTATAACTTCCTAACAAAAAAATATTTTGTATCCAAAATTGTGCTGATGTAAAGTAGACATGTGGGAAATGTTATTTAGTAACTATTTTGTGTCACATAACTCTGGTTTAACAGAAAAAAAATTCAAAATTTGAAAATTGCGAAATTTTCTAAATTTTCGCCAAATTTCTGATTTTTTCACAAATAAACGCAAAAATTATCAACCTAAATTTACCACTAACATGAAGCCCAATATGTCAGGAAAAAACAAATCTCAGAATCGCAAGGATCTGTTGAAGCATTCCTGAGTTATTACCTCATAAAGGGACACTGGTCAGAATTGCAAACAATGGCCTAGTCATTAAGGTCAAAATACGCTTGGTCATGAAGGGGTTAATAAAGAATCAAAATAATAGATATATACACATAGTGTGTATGTGTGTATATATATATATATATATATATATATATATATATATATATATATATATACATACAGTGGGGCAAAAAAGTATTTAGTCAGTCAGCAATAGTGCAAGTTCCACCACTTAAAAAGATGAGAGGCGTCTGTAATTTACATCATAGGTAGACCTCAACTATGGGAGACAAACTGGGAAAAAAAAATCCAGAAAATCACATTGTCTGTTTTTTTTTCATTTTATTTGCATATTATGGTGGAAAATAAGTATTTGGTCAGAAACAAAATTTCATCTCAATACTTTGTGATATATCCTTTGTTGGCAATGACAGAGGTCAAACGTTTTCTGTAAGTCTTCACAAGGTTGCCACACACTGTTGTTGGTATGTTGGCCCATTCCTCCATGCAGATCTCCTCTAGAGCAGTGATGTTTTTGGCTTTTCGCTTGGCAACACGGACTTTCAACTCCCTCCAAAGGTTTTCTATAAGGTTGAGATCTGGAGACTGGCTAGGCCACTCCAGGACCTTGAAATGCTTCTTACGAAGCCACTCCTTCGTTGCCCTGGCGGTGTGCTTTGGATCATTGTCATGTTGAAAGACCCAGCCATGTTTCATCTTCAATGCCCTTGCTGATGGAAGGAGGTTTGCACTCAAAATCTCACGATACATGGCCCCATTCATTCTTTCATGTACCCGGATCAGTCGTCCTGGCCCCTTTGCAGAGAAACAGCCCCAAAGCATGATGTTTCCACCACCATGCTTTACAGTAGGTATGGTGTTTGATGGATGCAACTCAGTATTCTTTTTCCTCCAAACACGACAAGTTGTGTTTCTACCAAACAGTTCCAGTTTGGTTTCATCAGACCATAGGACATTCTCCCAAAACTCCTCTGGATCATCCAAATGCTCTCTAACAAACTTCAGACGGGCCTGGACATGTACAGGCTTAAGCAGTGGGACACGTCTGGCACTGCAGGATCTGAGTCCATGGTGGCGTAGTGTGTTACTTATGGTAGGCCTTGTTACATTGGTCCCAGCTCTCTGCAGTTCATTCACTAGGTCCCCCCGCGTGGTTCTGGGATTTTTGCTCACCGTTCTTGTGATCATTCTGACCCCACGGAGTGAGATTTTGCGTGGAGCACCAGAACGAGGGAGATTATCAGTGGTCTTGTATGTCTTCCATTTTCTAATTATTGCTCCCACAGTTGATTTCTTCACTCCAAGCTGGTTGGCTATTGCAGATTCAGTCTTCCCAGCCTGGTGCAGGGCTACAATTTTGTTTCTGGTGTCCTTTGACAGCTCTTTGGTCTTCACCATAGTGGAGTTTGGAGTCAGAGTGTTTGAGGGTGTGCACAGGTGTCTTTTTATACTGATAACAAGTTTAAACAGGTGCCATTACTACAGGTAATGAGTGGAGGAAAGAGGAGACTCTTAAAGAAGAAGTTACAGGTCTGTGAGAGCCAGAAATCTTGATTGCTTGTTTCTGACCAAATACTTATTTTCCACCATAATATGCAAATAAAATGAAAAAAAACCAGACAATGTGATTTTCTGGATTTTTTTTTCTCAGTTTGTCTCCCATAGTTGAGGTCTACCTATGATGTAAATTACAGACGCCTCTCATCTTTTTAAGTGGTGGAACTTGCACTATTGCTGACTGACTAAATACTTTTTTGCCCCACTGTATATATATGCACAGTATATGCACATGTCATTGAGACACACAAAGTTTTTGACCAAATTTATTATCCTGCCAATCCGACAGAATCCCTTGTTCTCCTCCAACCAAAAAACTATAAAAAAAACAACAATATCCAAACCTCTGGTCCCCCACTGCAATCCATCACAAGGGGTTAACTAGTTTGCAACCAGGACCGGTGCTAATGTTACTAGCCCAGCTGTAAACCACTGCAGAATGAATGAAATCATCTCTGCGCAGGCGCCCCGACTGAACGGAGATGAACTTTTTCCCATGCTGTCAGTTCACATCAGGTCAGCTGGGGACTCTAAGCAGCCTCAGTGACATCAGGAGTAGTCACTGAGGCTGCGCATAGTCCACAGTTGACTTGAGGTGAACTGACAGCAAGTTCAGAAACTTTCCCACACCAGGGATTGGAGAAGCAGGAAGCTCATCTGCATATTTCCGGTGCATTCTGGGAAGAGGAGAAGAGATGCCTTAAGCTGATTGATCGCTGTGACGTGCCGGGTCTCGCTGTTTGAGGACATCGCAAAACCAGGGATTGGAGAAGCAGGAAGCTCATTTGCATATTTCCAGTGCATTCTGGGAAGAGGAGAAGAGTCGCCTTAAGCTAATCGATCGCTGGGACTTGCCGGGTCTCGCTGTTTGAGGACATCGCAAAACCAGGGATTGGAGAAGCAGGAAGCTCATTTGCATATTTCCAGTGCATTCTGGGAAGGGGAGAAGAGTCGCCTTAAGCTGATCGATCGCTGGGACTTGCCGTGTCTCGCTGACTGCATCAGCAATATCAATATGGAAGAGAAGAAAATCCACATGGTCACCTGCAACACATGCTACACGTTTACAGATCTTCCGGCCCAAAAACTCAACTTTACCTGTCAGAAGTGCAAACTTGTTGCCCTCTTAGAGGAAAAGGTGCAGGGACTAGAAAAAAGAATAGCAACATTGAAGGTAATTAAAGAACATGAGGACTTCTTGGATGAAGCAGAAGCAACCATTCAGGAAACGGAAAGTGAGAAAAGCTTCAGAGCACATACAGAGCCTGAAAAGTGGAGTCATGTGACGAAAAGAAGCAAACGGATCAAGTGGTCATCACCACCCACACAGCTTAGCAACCAATATGAAGCCCTCATGCTGGAGAATGAAAATGACACAGCTCAGGATGATACCGAATCTACAAGAGAAGACACACTATCAACAAAAGAAGTTACTCCGTCAACAAAAGCGGAAACAAATGACACTCAAAAACACTCACGAGCAACAAGTAGTGCATTTGGAAAGAAAAGAAGAGTGGTAGTTATGGGCGACTCACTACTAAGAGGCACGGAGGCAACTATCTGCAGGCCGGACATAACCGCACAAGAAGTATGCTGCCTCCCAGGAGCAAAAATCAAGGATGTGGCCAACAGGATACCAACTATCCTCAAATCCAAGGACAACTACCCTTTCCTACTGATACATGTAGGCACAAACGACACGGCAAGAAATGACCTACCAACTATCTGCAAAGACTTTGAAATTCTGGTGAAGAAAGTAAAGGAACGGAACGTACAGGTTGTTTTCTCATCAATCCTCTCAGTCGATGGTCATGGCATAAGAAGATGGAATAGGATACTAGAGGTGAACAACTGGCTTCGACGGTGGTGCAGGCAGCAAGAATTTGGATTCTTGGACCATGGGTAGAATTACCTCTATGATGGACTTCTCGCAAGAGATGGGATACACCTCACAAAACCTGGGAAACACACATTCGCCAGAAGACTTGCCACACTCATCAGGAGGGCTTTAAACTAGAAGAAGAGGGGATGGGAGGAAAAACAGCAGACAAGAACATGCAGCAGAAGGACAAACTAATCAAGGATACTAGATGTGGTACAGAGGACCCAAGACAGGGTACTCAGAAGGAAGCTAAGAAAAAGGAAGCAAATCTTCTTTCCTGCATGCTGACCAACGCAAGAAGCCTGACCAATAAGATTGAAGATCTGGAGTTGGTAATGTATGAGGAAAAATACGACATAGTAGGAATAACTGAGACATGGTTAGATGACAGCTATGACTGGGCGGCTAACTTGCAAGGATATGATTTGTTTAGGAGGGATCGCAAAAAAAGGAAAGGGGGTGGAGTCTGTCTATATATAAAGTCCACTTTAAAGCCCACACTAAGAGAGGATATACAAGAGAGAAATGAAGAGGTGGAGTCTCTATGGGTGGAGATACAAGGAGGGAAAAGTAGTAAAATCCTCATAGGGGTTTGCTATAAGCCACCAAATATAACAGAAGCCACTGAAAATGTATTATTGAAACAAATAGACAAAGCAGCAAATCACAATGAGGTGATTATTATGGGGGGACTTCAATTACCCCGACATAGACTGGGAAACTGAAACCTGCGTATCTCAGAAAGGAAATCAATTTCTGTCAGTGACCAAGGATAATTATCTGTCACAACTTGTGCAGGGCCCAACTAGAGGGACAGCCCTTCTGGACTTAATTTTAAGCTACAGGCCAGATAGAATAACAGAAGTACGAGTCGATGGGCACCTAGGGAACAGTGACCACAATATAATACAATTCCACTTGTCCTTCAGTAGGGTGCCCTGGAAGGGGGTTACAAAAACGCTGAATTTCAGGAAAGCAAAGTTTGATCAGCTTAGAGAGGACCTTCGCCGAATTGATTGGGACAATGTCCTCAAAAATAGGAGCACAGAAAATAAATGGGAAATATTTAAATCAGTTTTACACACCCACTGCGAGCTAGCCATACCGTACAGAAATAAAAGAGCTAGGAACAGGAGAACACCAATGTGGCTAAATAAGGATGTAAAAAAGGCAATAAATAACAAGAACAAGGCATTTAAGAAGCTAAAACAAGAAGGCATTAAAAAGTTATAGAGAAAAAAAATAAAATGTGTAAAAAAACAAATACATTTAGCAAAAGTGGAAACTGAGAGACGCATTGCTAAGGAAAGCAAACCCCAAACTATTCTTTAATTATATAAACAGCAAAATGATTAAAATTGATGGTGTCGGCCCTTTAAAGAACAATGAGGGTGAAGACATAGAGAGCGATGTGGGAAAAGCAAATGTTTTAAATACTTTTTTCTCAACAGAACCTGGAAACTATAGGCCGGTAAGCTTAACATCTGTTGTGGGTAAAATTTTTGAAGGGTTTCTAAGAGATACCATTATGGAATATCTCAATGTTGATAAATGTTTAACTCCATATCAACATGGATTTATGAAGGATCGCTCCTGTCAAACTAACCTGATCAGCCTCTATGAGGATGTAAGCTCTCAAATGGACCAAGGAGAATCATTGGATGTCATTTATCTCGACTTCTCTAAAGCATTTCACACTGTCCCACATAAAAGATTGGTAAGTTAGATGAGAAAGCTTGGGCTAGGGGAAAATGTATGTAGATGGGTAGGCAGCTGGCTTAGTGATAGAAAACAAAGAGTGGTTATTAATGGCTCATACTCAGATTGGGCCAGGGTTACTAGTGGGGTACCACAAGGTTCTGTATTGGGCCCCCTACTGTTTAATATATTTATTAATGATCTAGTGGATGGCTTACACAGTAAAATATCAGTATTTGCAGATGATACAAAACTATGTAAGGTAATTAACACAAAGGAGGATAGTTTGCAACTACAGACAGATTTGAGTAAATTGGAGAATTGGGCTGAAAAATGGCAAATGAGGTTTAACACAGATAAGTGTAAGGTTATGCACATGGGAAGGAGAAACAGATGCTACAATTACTTACTAAATGGGAAACTGCTGGGGAAATCAGACATGGAAAAAGATTTAGGCATCTTAGTCAATAAGAAGCTAAATTGGAGTGACCAGTGTCAGGCAGCTGCCACCAAAGCAAATAGGGTCTTGGGATGCATTAGAAGAGGTCTGGGGAGACGAGATGAAAACATAATTCTCCCTCTGTACAAATCACTCACCAGACCACACTTGGAGTATTGTGTGCAATTTTCGACGCCGGTGCTCAAGAAAGACATTACTGAACTTCAAAGGGTTCAAAGGCGGGCTACTAAAATGATAAATGGAGTTGGTTCACTACAATACCCAGAAAGGTTATCAAAATTAGGTCTATTTACTCTAGAAAAGAGAAGACTTAGGGGAGACCTAATATATATGTACAAGTATATCAGAGGGCAATACAGAGATCTCTCCAATGAACTGTTTGTACCAAGGACTGTGACAAGAACAAGGGGGCATTCTCTTCGTTTGGAGGAAAGACAATTGCTGCACCAGCATAGAAGAGGGTTCTTCATGGTAAGAGCAGTGAGGCTCTGGAATTCTCTTCCTGAGGAAGTGGTGATGGCCAACTCACTGAATGAATTTAAGAAAGGAATGGATGCTTTTCTTGTGAGTAACAGTATAGAAGGTTACGAATAACAGAATATTAAAGGTAGATGGTTGACCCAGCTTAGGGGAAGGAACTTTTTCCCTATGGAGAAAATTGGCTGCTACTCTGTGGGTTTTTTGCCTTCCCCAGGATCAACAATGCAGAACAGCTGCACTAAAAATAGGCTGAACTAGATGGACATAAGGTCTTCCTTCAGCCTTCAAAGCTATATGTAACTATTTAATCAGTTCATCTCCGGTCAGTCGGGGCGCCTGCGCAGACATTATTTCATTCATTCTGCAGTGATTTACAGTCCTGCCAGTAGCATTAACACTGGTCCCTGTTGTAAACTAGTTAACCTCTTGTGATGGATTGCAGCGGGGGGAACTTACTGAACTACGGAGAGGTATGGATGTTGTTGTTTTTTTATTTTTTTGTTTGAGGAGAACAAGGGATTCTGTTGGATTGGCAGCATAATAAATTTGGTCAAAAACGTTGCAATTATTTCATTAAAATAATTTAAAATAATTTAATTAATGTCTGTGTGTATGTTGTTAACCCTTTACTACTATAGGATTAATAATGGAGAGGTGTCTTATTGACACCTCTCCATTATTAACCAGGCTTAATGTCACCTTTCAATAGCAAGTAGACATTAACCCCTTATTAACCCATATGCCACCGCTAAAGGCAATGGGAATAGAGAGGCTAAGTGCCAGAAAAGGCGCATCTTATAGATGTGCCTTTTCTGGTGTGACTGGTGGCAAATGTTTGTAGCCGGGGGGGGGGCAATAGCCTTGGTCCTTTCCTAGGCTATTAATATCTGCCCTCAGTCACTGTCTTTCCCTCTCCGGTGGAGAAATTACAGCGGGAGCCCACGTATTTTTCTACAACGAATTTAGCAGTTAATTTAACACCTACATGTCCCAAATTTTACACACATACACTAATCTAATGATTAGCCAAAGACATATAAAAAACTAAGTGAAATGAAATGGTTTATTGTATGTAAACCATGCGTCATTTCATGTTGCGTACTGTAATGATTTTACAGAAGCCGGCAAATGATTTAGCGGCTATTATGCTATGTAGAACTCTATGAACTGTAAATATACAGTATATATGTGTCTCAATGACATGTATATATATGACAGGACTGGCAAGTGTGAGGACCCGTGACATGGGTTGTGAGCTTGCATATTTTGGCCATAATATCAACTCATACCTCACATATTCTTATTTTTTTTTGCACCTTATTTTTCAGGGTGCAGTTGGGTCCATTTGGCTCTGTAAACTGTGATGTCTGTCCACATGGGATGCATTTTGAATAACACTGGGCAATCCGCCTAATCTAATAATATGGGTGTTACCAATAGGTCCTGGGGCTGTGATGCAGTGAAATGGCATGTGATGCCTGATCAGTAGAGTTGAGCGAAACAGGTCGGCCAGATTCATAAGTCGCCGACTTATGGCAAAGTCAGGTTTCACCGACCGAAACCCGACCACAGCGCCGACCAGAGCACCAAAGTCGGATTTCCCAGAATGCTTGCACGTGACTTTTTTCAGCCACTGAGCAAGGACGTACACTGTGGGCAACGAGATGACATGTGCAGCATCTGGGGAGAGAGAGATTTTGCGCACTTTAAAAAAAGCGGTCTGGCATGTAGGTGTGTTTACTGTCCTCCACTCCCTGTTGACTTTGCTTTCCCATTGATTTGCATTGGGTTTCATGTTTCAGTCGGACCTTCGACGTTTCCTGATAGTCGGCCAATTTCATTCGACTCGACTTTTGAGACAGTCGGGTTTCATGAAACCCGACTCGACCCTAAAAAAGGCAAAGTCGCTCATCTCTACTGATCAGCAATGGCATAACTGTCAAAATGAGCATGAAGAGGAAGTCTGGTCTACAGTTGTAGCTTGGACTTCCGCTACATGTTCAGTTTGTCGTATTGTGGAGACAGTGACACCAGCACTGATTGCGCCCCAGACATCACATGTCATTTTGCCGTAACACAGCTCTGGGTCCACGAGTGGTGACACTGCCAGACAACCCCTTTAAAAGCATTTATTTTGGGCTACAAAACAATTTTAAACTTGGATTTCATTAAAAATTGTGCACTGTTTGCCTCTTCTACAATATCTGTGTTGTGATGTCTTCTGCTGGCTATAGAATAAATTAACTGCGTATCCACCAGTCAGCCCACTAGACTATCTGACAAGGAGTTTGTAAATTTTTCATATGTTTTTTCTTTTTTATAAAAGTTGAATTTACAAGGAAAGAACTGGTGAAAGACAAACCAAGGAAATTGGAATCAAAGTTGCCAGGGTGTGTATACTGCAATCCATAAGAACAAATATTAATATTTTGAGCCTCATTTACTATAGGAATTGTCTTTTTTCAAAATGGCATAACTTTGTGCAATATTAATCATGAAACCGTTTTTCTGTGTGGGATGCATTGTTCTCAGTTTAAGGTGTTTTACTTAATGATTAAAGCAGGTCGTATTTCTCTAAATATTGGTCTGGTATACAGTAGAGTTTGTTTGTAGATTGCATTGTAGGTGGATTGCAATAAAAATGCTAGTTTTTTAATCATTGTAGGAACAAAACCTAGATATATTTCTGGAAAAAAGGCAAAAAATTAAAATGCTAAGTTTGTTACTCATTCTTACATGACCTTTAAAGAATGGAGTTGGAAATTTAACACCAAGTTGGATGTAACAAAGTCTGACAGCTGTAAAGTTAAAGATTTTATTCTGGCTTTTCACCAAACTCTCAAACAATGTGCATATCCTTTGAGTATTAGACTGGACGTCAGCCAAAGGAAATTCAGAATTTTGATCAGCACTTAACTAAAGAAACAATATTCATTCTGCATTTTCTAGCAATTTACTTTTCTACAAACTATGTCCTGCATATGTCAATGAGTCAATTCACTTTATTAAGCTATGCAAGAATATAACATTATTGTGCAGACTGAAATATGTCAAATTTTTTGGCAAGGGAAATGATGATTAACTATAGCAGCAAGACCAGACTAAGAACAGTTGCACACATCTGTATTTTTGGTACATGTGCTATCTATTTTCACAGGTAGATCATGGACTTATTACAATCAATGTACATTTTCACATGTCCCATTTTCTGCTGTCTGATTGATGTAGATATTATATCATTTCAGAGTATTGCAAATCAAGCAGGGTTAAAGGGGAATTCTACCAGGATACAAAAATCAGTAGGTTGTGCAATAAAGGTATTAGAGCAAAAAGAGGCAGCTCAACAGTAGTCAGTTATAATAAGACCTATGCTTGTTGCTATTGCTCAAGTTATCCCATAGAAACATAGTATGCCAGTGCAGGGGAACCTCAGTATATTAAAACATTTCTGTATAAAAAAGTGCTACAGTGCATATAGTTCAAACCTATAGTCAAAAAAGTAAAGTGCGTGTGCTATCCTGTAACTTTCATTGTAATAGCGACCAGGACCCCAGCCTGCAGCCTCAACGTGCGTTTTGCCGTTCTTCGTCAGGAGAGTTAGCCTAAGGCCATGCTTATATCAGTATATGTACTGGGGATTGGCCAATCAAGTAAGTCTGCCTTTCAGTGTCGTGGGCCGACGGATGGCGCATGCACGAGCTTCGCTGCGCCATGTGGGGGTACTTCCTTCTGTGCCCTTGGAACACAAGTGATCCACCTCTGCTAAGCAGCAGTGATCACATGCAAGTCCAGTGAGCGCATCAGGAAGGCCTCGATGCAGCGAGCCCGGGCATGCGCACGAGACGGGGAAGCAAGAAAGTGAAAGTATATGCTGTTGCTAGAGGGTCAGTGACACAGAGGAGCATGGTTAGGACAATGGAAGAAATTGCTGGGTATAATAAAGGTGCCTTAATGTGAGTAGTAAAAATGAGTTGTGGAAAGAAAATATGTGATGTATGTGAATGTAATTGAGTTTAATTATGAAATATAGGAATGAGGAGAATGTGTGAGGTATAATAAATAGTATATATGTATGTATATATATATATATATATATATATATATATATATATACACACTCACTGGCCACTTTATTAGGTACACCATGCTAGTAAGGGGTTGGACCCCCTTTTGCCTTCAGAACTGCCTCAATTCTTCATGGCAGAGATTCAACAAGGTGCTGGAAGCATTCCTCAGAGATTTTGGACCATATTGACATGATGGCATCACACAGTTGGCGCAGATTTGTCGGCTGCACATCCCTGATGCGAATCTCCCGTTCCACCACATCCCAAAGATGCTCTATTGGATTGAGATCTGGTGACTGAGGAGGCTATTTGAGTACAGTAAACTCATTGTCATGTTCAAGAAACCAATCTGAGATGATTCGAGCTTTATGACATGGCGCATTATCCTGCTGAAAGTAGCCATCAGATGTTGGGTACATTGTGGTCATAAAGGGATGGACATGGTCAGCAACAATACTCAGGTAGGCTGTGGCGTTGCAACGATGCTCAATTGGTACCAAGGGGCCCAAAGAGTGCCCAGAAAAAATTCCCCACACCATGACACCACCACCACCAGCCTGAACCGTTGATACAAGGCAGGATGGATCCATGCTTTCATGTTGTTTACGCCAAATTCTGACCCTACCATCCGATTGTCGCAGCAGAAATCGAGACTCATCAGACCAGGCAACGTTTTTCATTCTTCTACTGTCCAATTTCGATGAGCTTGTGCAAATTGTAGCCTCAGTTTCCTGTTCTTAGCTGAGAGGAGTGGTACCCAGTGTGGTCTTCTGCTGCTGTAGCCCATCTGCCTCAAAGTTCGACGCACTGTGCGTTCAGAGATGCTCTTCTGCCTACCTTGGTTGTAACGGGTGGCAATTTGAGTCACTGTTGCCTTTCTATCAGCTCGAACCAGTCTGCCCATTCTCCTCTGACCTCTGGCATCAACATGGCATTTCCGGCCACAGAACTGCCGCTCACTGGATTTTTTTTCTTTTTCGGACCATTCTCTGTAAACCCTAGAGATGGTTGTGCGTGAAAATCCCAGTAGATCAGCAGTTTCTGAAATTCTCAGACCAGCCCTTCTGGCACCAACAATCATGCCACGTTCAAAGGCACTCAAATCACCTTTCTTCCCCATACTGATGCTCGGTTTGAACTGCAGGAGATTGTCTTGACCATGTCTACATGCCTAAATGCACTGAGTTGCCGCCATGTGATTGGCTGATTAGAAATTAAGTCTTAACACACAGTTGGACAGGTGTACCTAATAAAGTGGCCAGTGAGTGTATATATATACACACACAGTATATAAAAATCAAAATCTGTAGTAGCCCACTCTATACAAATCCACAGTTCTTGCCCGATTTGGGTGAAATTAGGCATGTCCCCTCTACTCCAACAGGAGCAGAATACTGCACATGTTATATCTCACTAGTGTCCCCCTGTCATGAGATTGGGCCCCCATAATTAGGCCCTATATGGTACATATAATGGAGAAATGTAAAGGTGAAAGTAAAAGTGCTGAGGGGAAAACAACAGTTGTGACTGACAGGAAGGGATTATAGCGACGACCCAATGAGCCACTGCAAAAGGAGCCACACCACCACACACAACACACAAACATTTCACAAATACCATACAAACATCACACAGACAGCACACATTCTCCAACCACAAGCACAACAACACACCACACAAGCACCAGACTACTCTAGACACACACAGCACAAACACCACCCCATAAATACCACATGCACACCACACACACACACACACACACACGCACACAAGGACCACACAGGCATGCAAACACATTCAGATGGATTCACCCTATGCTCATGGGCGAACCTTACTGAGCAGCAATATTGGTCAGGTGAAAAATGCCTCATAGTAAGATTGTCATTATTGCTTACTATGCATCCAAACATACAGTGCATCCAAACAACACAGAGTGCTACTACCTCCGATTATTGCTTCACACTATCCATGGGCCAACTTCTTTCATAGATTTGAAAATAGTTGATGGAGTTCAGTGTCAAACTTACAGGGAAGCATGCGAAGATGATCAACACTGGAACATGAAATTGCAGGAAGTATCTCTCACGCACTTTCCACCTCAACTTAGGCTAAGTTCACATTAGCATTCGGGGGCTCTGTGGAGGGCTGCATACTTCCTCTGTTAAGCCCCATCTACTTCCCCATACTTCTGCATGCGTTCTGCATACCTATCTATAACATTGGGTATGCAGGACATGCGGATGTATGTGGATGCATTGTTTTGACATGCCCGCCGACCGCAAGGGAACGCAACACACGAGCAAATTTTTTTATTCTGTGTAGTCATTTGCTACCAAGCGACATGCCTTTCAATTTTAAGTGTCTGCAGTTCCTGATCCAACTTGCATTTGCTATGACTATAAACAAAGCATAAGGTCAATCACTTAACCAGATTACTACCAAGGGTGGTTTGCATGTTAATGACCAGGCCAATTTTTACAGTTCTGACCACTGTCCCTTTATGAGGTAATAACTCTGGAACGCTTCGATGGATCCCAGTGGTTCTAACATTGTTTTCTCGTGACATATTGTACTTCATAGTTAATGGTATAAATTGGTGCACTGCTAATACCTCAGTAAATACAGGGCGGAGGTGCAAACCAGTGGTCTATGACATGAGCACAAAACAAAAAAGAAAAAGCAGGCCACTAATAGGAATGCACACTACCAATATATCATAAAAAGAGATGACTTTATTGATAACAAATTATTAAAAATATTAAAAAAAACACACACAGTGAAAACCGCATAGGTACTGTGCACATCATAAGCATTATAAAGATGGTAAAAATAGCTCCATAGAAAAAAAAGCCAGCAATTCATGAATTCCTTTTCTGGGGGCGTTTACACCGTTCTGCGTGTGGTAAAATTGATAAAGCGGTTTTATTCTTCGGATAAGTACGATGTCAACTATACCTCAATTGTATTTTGTTTTATGCTTTGGCGCTTTCATACAATAAAAACAATTTTATATAAAAAAGAATTAATTATTTTTGCATCGCTTTATACTGTGAGCTGTAACTTTTTTATTTTTTGCTGATGATGCTGTATGGCGGCTCAGTTTTTGTGATGACGTTTTCATTGGTACCATGTTTATTTATATCCTTCTTTTTTATCACATGTTATTGCACTTTTTGTTCAGTGGTATGATGTTAAAGCATTGTTTTTTTGCATTTTTTTAAGGGGTTCACTAAAGGGGATAACTAGTGGAACAGTTTTATAGGGTGGGTCGTTATGGATGCAGCATTACTAAATGTGTTTTATTTTTTTTATTTACAAAAAAACGAATTTTATTAGGGAATTTTTTTTTATTTAGGAATTTTTTTTAAATTATTGTTACGCGTTTTTTTTTACTTTATTACATTGTCCCAGGGGGGCATTACTTTATTGTGTTCGATCGCTGATATAACACTTTGCACTGCACTGTGTCAGATCAGCGATCTGACAGACAGTGAATGCGGCCTCTCAGTGCCTATTCTCAGCAGGCACTGAGAAAGCCACCTCCCTGCAGGATCCTGAAGGCCAACGTGGCCATTTTGTATCCGGGGCCTGCAGGTAGGAGGCCTTGGAACAACATGAGCACATCACATTGTTCCAAGGGTCTCAGGAAGCACACAGGAAGCCCCCTCCCTGTGCAATGCTTCCCTATTACCCCTGAACATTGTGATCAAGTTTGATCGCAGTGTGCTGGGCGTTAATGTGCCGGGAGCGGTCTGTGTCCGCTCCTGGCACATATTGATGGGTTTCAGCTGTGATAATCAGCTGCATCAGCTGTGCTCCCCCATAAGTGCACCTGATCATGATAACGTACTATCCCGTCCACGGTCATATGGGCCCTGGTTATATGGATGGGATAGCATGTCAGATGTCAGGAAGGGGTTAAAGTAGCCGGCATTAATTTGGAGAGCCCATGTTTTTCACATGGACAGTTGAACGTTGCGTGCTCTAGAGTGGGTAACACCAAAATTCTTTTCATATGTGCACCTGAAAGTAAAACCAGAAACATTGTTTACCAAAAAGCACAATAAAGTAGATAGTTGTTTAACTGTAAACCAATTATTACTTATAGATTACAATGGAGGGAGGGGGAAGGGTTGCACTATGTTGTTAATTGGGTGTAAATGTTTTATATGTTTGTGTAAGATGCATACATTTTCATTTTGGATAAAAAATAGTTTAAAAAAATTGTTGTAATAATTTATACTACATAATATGTATTGAATATGTTAATTCAATAAAAATGTTAATTTAAAAATATATTTTTCACAATAATGTTAAGACAAATTAGTAATATGCCAAAATAATAAAAATTTAAAGTGGAAAAATAAATTTACTGTAGCACTCTGAAAATGTCAATTTCAGGGTGACACTGAAAAATGTACTTTAGCTACCATAACCAACAATCTAATATATAAAGCTCAGTGTATGTGTGTATGTCTGGGATTGGCATCTGCACCATCACAGCTACAGCCACAAAATTTTGCACAGTCACACGTCTGGACCCCGAGAGCGTCATAGGCTATGTTGTTAGGTGAAATTTTAACCTCGCGCATTCCAATTCACCAAAGAATTTTGCCTATTATTCTTATCATTTCTATGGTGATTTCATCCTTCTGTAAAGCTGGAAATAACACAATTTATTACCGTGCCAACACAGACCCCCCTCTGACACAGACTGCAGTGGGAGCCCAGTATTACACAGGAGAGGATTAGACACATGGCTCAGCAGTCAGTATCACACAGGATAGGATTAGATACACAGCTCAGCATTCAGTATCACACAGGATAAGATTAGATACACAGCTCAGCAGTCAGTATCACACAGGATATGGTTAGATATACAGCTCATCAGACGGTATCACACAGGATAGGATTAGATACACTGCTCAGCAGTCAGTATCACACAGGATAGGATTAGATACATGGCTCAGCGGTCAGTATCACACAGCATATGATTAGATACACAGCTCAGCACACATAATAGTATTAGATACACGGCTCAGCAGACAGTATCACACAGAATAGGATAAGATACACGGCTCAGCAGTCAGTATCACACAGGATAGGATTAGATAACACAGCTGAGCAGTCAGTAACACACATGATAGGATTAGTTACATGGCTCAGCAGTCAGTATCACACAGGATAGGGTTAGATACGTGGCTCAGCAGACGGTATCATACAGGATAGGATTAGATACACGCTCAGCAGTCAGTATCACACAGGATAGGATTAGATACACGGCTCAGCAGTCAGTATCACAATGCATAGGATTAGATACACGGCTCAGCAGTCAGTATCACACAGGATAGGATTAGATACACGGCTCAGCAGTCAGAATCACACAGAATAGGATTAGATACACGGCTCAGCGGTCAGTATCACAATGCATAGGATTAGATACACAGCTCAGCAGACAGTATCAAACAGGATAGTTTTAGATACATGGCTCAGCAGTCAGTATCACACAGGATAGGAATAGATATACGGCTCAGCAGACAGTATAACACAGGAAAGGATTAGATACACTGCTCAGCAGTCAGTATCACATAAGATAGGATTAGATACATGGCTCAGCAGAAAGTATCACACAGGAGAGGATTAGGTACACAGCTCAGCAGACATCACACAGGATAGGGTTAGATACACATGTTGTTTATCAAAAGGCTCTTGAATGAGTTGAAAATAAAATACTATCAATACTTGGGTAATCGTTTAGTTAATTTGTGTTGCAAATCTGTAGTGTTGAATATATGATGTGAAATGTTTTTATGTGCAATATAATCACTATCATTTGGTATAACTAACCACAGTTGGTTACTATGCTCAGGCAACGTTTTTCAGCTAGTTTATTATATAAAGCTCAGTGTGTGTGTATGTATGTATGCACAGTAAGTGTGCATGTCTGTGATTGGCATCTGCACCGTCGCAGCTACAGCCAAAATATTTTGCACAGTCACACGTCGGGCCCCCGAGAGCATCATAGGCTATGTTGTGAGGTGAAATTTTAACCCTGCGAGTTCCAATTCACCAATTTGGCCTATTATTATCATTTCTAGGGTGTTATCGTCCTTCTGTAAAGCTGGAAATAACACAATTTATTACCCTGCCAACACAGACCACCCTCTGACTCAGACTGCAGGGGGAGCTCAGTATCACACAGGATAGGATTAGATATACAGCACAGCAGTCAGTATCACACAGGATTGGACTAGATACACAGCTCAGCAGTCAGTATCACACAGGATAGGAATAGATACACAGCTCAGCAGACAGCATCACACAGGACAGGAATAGATACACGACTCAGCAGACAGTATCACACAGGTTAGAATTAGATACACGGCTCTGCAGTCAGTATAACACATGATAGGATTAGATTCACAGCTCAGCAGAAAGTATCACACAGGAGAAGATTAGGTGCACAGCTCAGCAGACATTATCACACAGGATAGGGTTAGATACACAGCTCTGAAACAGGATGTGCCAAAGGAGAGGACATTTTCATTCCAAGAATTCCACTCATTCCATCTGATTTTGTTTTTTGATTTTAAACGCCTCCAGTTTCCAGTTCAACTGCTATTTGCAATGTCCATTAACAATGCCCAGGGACAGTCCTTGAAAGTAGTAGGGATCGATTTGCAATATCCATGCCTTTCTCATGGTCAACTTTACGTGGTCTGTTCAAGAGTTGGAACTGCCAAAAATCTGTTCATCTTTGCACCGAAAGGAAAAACCAAAAATGTTGTTTATCAAAAGGCTCTTGAACGAGTTGAAAATAAAATACTATCAATACTTGAGTAATCGTTTAGTTAATTTGTGTTGCAAATCTGTAGTGTTGAATATATGATGTGAATTGTTTTTATGTGCAATATAAATCACTATAATTTGTTATAACTAACCACAGTTGGTTACTATGCCCAGGCAATGCCGGGCTCTTCAGCTAGTTTAACATATTTTCCGTGAGCGAAGCCACTTGTATTCAACTAGTAATATATAAAGTGTGCAGTTAATTTGTGAGAAACAGGGTGATATGTGTATACTAGTGATAGCAAAGATGGTGTAAAAGCTAAAAAATTGATAAAGAAGAGAAAAAGAAAAGAAATAATACAAAGACAGTAGAAATATAAGTAGTATGAAGTATATACAGTGGGGGAAATACGTATTTGATCTCTTGCTGATTTTGGAATTTTGCCCACTAAAAAAAAAAAAAGACATTGACAGTCTATAATTTTAAGGGTGGGTTCATTTTAACATTGAGAGATAGAATATCAAATAGAAAATACAGAAAATCACATTGTATAAATTATATAAAATTATTTGCATATTGCAGTGGGAAATAAGTATTTGATCCCATTGGCAAACAAAACTTAATACTTGGTGGCAAAACCCTTGTTGGGAAGCACAGCAGACAGACATTTTGACATTTTCTGTAGTTGATGATGAGGTTTGCGAACATGTCAGAAGGAATTTTGGTCCACTCCTCTTTGCAAATCATCTCAAAATCATTAAGATTTTGAGGCTGACCACTTGGCAACTCGGAGCTTCAACTCCCTCCTTAAGTTTTCTATGGGATTAAGGTCTGGAGACTGGCTAGGCAACTCCATGATCTTAATGTGCTTTTTTTGAGCCATTCCTTTGTTGCCTTGGCTGTATGCTTTATGTCATTGTTTTGCTGGAAGACAACCACGAACAATTGTTAATGTCCTGGTGGAGGGAAGAAGGTTGTCACTCAGGATTTTATGGTACATGGCTCCATCCTTTCTCCCAATGAGAAGTAGTCCTGTGCCCTTAGCAGAGAAACACCCCCAAAACATAATGTTTCCACCTTCATGCTTGACAGTGGGGGAAAAAGTGTTCTTTTGGTCATAGGCAGCATTCCTCCAAACACGGCGAGTTGAGTTAATGCCGAAGACCTAAATTTTTGTCTCATCTGATCACAACACCTTCTCACAATCACTCACAGAATCATCCATGTGTTTACTCGTAAACTTCAGATGGGCCTGCACATGTGCCTTCTTGAGCAGGGGAGACCTTGCATGCACTTCAGGATTTTAAACCTTTACGGCGTAATGTGTTACCAATGGTTTTCATAATGATTGTGGTCCCAGCTGCCTTGAGATCATTAACAAGTTTCCCCATGTAGTTTTAGGCTGATCTTTTACCTTACTCATGATCAAGGATACCCCTGTCATTTTGTATTTCTTTCATTTTCGTACTGTTGCACCAACAATTGTCTGCTTCTCACCCAGCATCTTACTTATGGTTTTGTAGCACATTCCAGCTTTGTGAAGGTCAGTTATCTTGTCCCTGACATCCTTATAAAGCTCTTTGGTCTTGCCCATGTTGTAGAGGTTAGAGTCTGACTTATTAATTGAGTCTGTGGACAGAAGTCTTTTATAAAGGTGACTATGTAAGACAGCTGTCTTTAATGCAGGTAAAGAGTTTATTAGGAGCTCTGTAGGAGCCAGAACTCTTAATGGTTGGTTGCGGATCAAATACCTATTTCCCAGTGCAAAAATGCAAATAAATTTATACAATGAGATTTTCTGGCTTTTATTTTTGATATTCTATCTCTCAATGTTAAAATTAACCTACCCTTAAATCTTAAAATTAACCTACCTGTTCAAATCTTTGTCAGTGGGCAAACTTACAAAATCAGCAAGGGATCAAATACTTATTTCCCCCACTGAAGAAAGATATAGCAAAAGAGAATACAAATTCAACAATTGTGAATGAACCTTTCCTAATTAATCAATAACCCACTAGCACCTGCTCACATTGATCATATATTGAAAAAACAAACAAAAAAATAAAAAATATCAATACAACTAAATAATTAGAAGTAAATTATACAGTGGGTTAAAAAAGTATTTAGCGAACCACCAATTGTGTAAGTTCTCCCACTTAATAAGATGATAGAGGCCTGTAACTGACATCATAGGTAAACTACAACTATGAGAGTCAAAATGAGACAACAAATCCAGAAAATCACCTTGCCTCATTTGGCAAGATTTCTTTTTCAAATTGTGCTGGAAAATAAGTATTTGGTCATTTACAAAAGTTCATCTCAATGTTTTGTTATATATCCTTTATTGGCAATGACAGAGGTCAAACAATTTCTGTTTGTCTTCACAAGGTTGGCACACACTTTTGGTGGTATATTGGCCCATTCCTCCATGCAGATCTCCTCTAGAGCAATGATGTTTTGGACCCGTCGCTGGGCAACACGGACTTTCAAATCCCTCCAAAAGGTTTTCTATGGGGTTAAGACCTGGAGACTGTCTAGGCCACACCAAGACCTTCATATGCTTTTTACGAAGCCATGCCTTTGTTGCCCTGGCCGTGTGCTTGCAATCATTATCATGCTGAAATACCCATCCACGTTTCATCTTCAATGCTCTTGCTAATGGAAGGAGGTTTGCACTCAAAATCTCACGATACAAGGCTTCATTCAATTTTTAATGTACACAGATCAGTCGCCCTGGTCCCTTTGCAGAGAATCAGTCCCAAAACATGATGTTGCCATCCCCATGCTTCACAGTAGGTATGGTATTCTTTGGATGCAACTCAGCTTTCTGTCTCCTCCAAACACGATGATGAGTTTTGTTTCTACCAAACAGTTCTACTTTGGTTTCATCAGACCATATGACATTCTCCCACTTCTCTTCTTGATAATCCAAATGCTCTCTAGCAAACTTCAGACAGGCCCGGACATTTAATAGCTAAAGCAGGGGGACACGTCTGGGACTCCAGTAACTGAGTCCATGGTGGCGTAGTGTGTCATGGATGATAGCCTTTGTTACGGTGGTCTCAGCTCTATGCAGGTCATTTACTAGTTCCCCCATGTGGTTCTGGGATTTTTGTTCACTGTTCGTGTGATCATTTTGACCCCACGGGGTAAGATCTTGCATGGAGCCCCAGAATGAGGGAGATTATTATCAGTGGTCTTTTATGTCTTCCATTTTCTTAGTATTGCTCCCACAGTTGTTTTCATCACACTAAGATGCTTGACTATTGCAGATTCAGTCTTTCCAGCCTGGTGCATGGCTGCAATTTTGTTTGTGGTGTCCTTCAACTCTTCACCATAGTGAAGTTTGGAGTGTGACTGTTTGAGGATGTGGACAGGTGTCTTTTATACTGATAACAAGCCTCATAAAGAAGAAGTTAAAGTTCTGTGAGAGCCAGAAATCTTGCATGTTTTAAGATAACCAAATAATTATTTTCCACTATAACTTGAAAAAGAAATCTTGCCAAATCAGACTAGGTGATTTTCTGGATTTGTTTTCCCATTTTGACTCTCATAGTTGTGATCTACCTATGATGTCAATTACAGGCCTATCTCATCTTTTTAAATGGGGGAACTTGCACAATTAGTGGCTGACTAAATACTTTTTTCCCCAATGTATCTAGTCGAAAAAATAAAAATAGAAAAAAATTAAGGTGAAAAATGCAATCCCCATGTGTTATGAATTGGAGTCTCGCAAGGTTGTCAAAAGGAAGCTGTCAGATTAGTCCATATCAAGGTTCATTGAGCTGCAAAACAATAGAATTCCAAAGGGCATTCGGCATATAAACAGATAAATTGCCAAGAGTCAAGTTGCAACATGCCAACAAGGAAGGAAGATTATTGAAGTTGTATCTCCTTTACTTTCCTCAGAGCAGGTCCCACGTATACCACATTCATAACCACCAATCCCAGAATACTGTCACATGCAGTGCCTGCATACCTTGCACAGATATGTATACACCCACATACACTCCCTGCCTACCTAGCACTGCAATCTATATACTGTAACGGTTACGTGTGGCTGGACACACTGCCTCCAGCAGGGTGAGTTTATGACACACGCGACCCTGGACACAACGCCTCCAGCAGGGCGAATTTAAATAATAAGACGTGCAGACGGATACACCACCTCCAGCAGGCGAATTTCAGAAATGCACGTAAAACCAGATACTCCGCCTCCAGCAGGGTGAATTTAAATAATAAGGGGAAACACCAGGGACACAATAACAATGGTGGGCCCTGCGATAGGGAACGGGGATATGGAGATCTCCTGCACTCCCCTGAGTCTCTACACTCCTACCGATCCCTAGGCTGGTTCCGCACCGGGCGCCGCTCAGGATACCTTTAAACCCTAGCTGGCCCTGCAACTACCCCTTTCTAGTGAAATGGCCAGTGCAGGAACTAATCTCACCACTGCACTGACACACATAAAGGAAATTGCAGAAATGACGTGGAAGTGCAATAAGGACTGCGCTTGCTTCTGGTAGAGTAAAGGGTTCTTTATTCAGCCAATGCGTTTCCTGAGCCTGTTGGCTCACTTCATCAGGGCAGATATCTGCCCTGATGAAGTGAGCCAACAGGCTCAGGAAACGCATTGGCTGAATAAAGAACCCTTTACTCTACCAGAAGCAAGCGCAGTCCTTATTGCACTTCCACGTCATTTCTGCAATTCTGTCCTAGGACCCTGTGCAGACTTGCTGCTGCTTCTCAAGCGTTCATGGGTGTTGTGACTTCCTCACAACCCCAATAGGTGAGCACCTTCCCTACTGTTCCACAATTTTAATTGTTTTATACGGATTTCACACAGTGGATGCGCCCTGTATCTCTCCTTTTATCTCACACATAAAGGAAAGTCACACACAGGGAAAACCACTTAGCTTTACTCTGTTGCCCTAGCTCCTGGCAACAGAGTCCAACACCAGAATGCAGCTCTCCTCCTGAAACACTGCCACCAAGCTCTGTCAGAGCTGCAAGGAAATCCTCTCTGACTCCTTCCACACCAGGGCTCTAACCGTGCTGCAAGGAGCTCTCTCCTGCTCCTTCCTCCCCAGGGATGGTTGGAAATGAATAATATCACCAAAGCTGATTGCAACACCTGTGACTCTTTTATAGCAGAGCCAGCAATCACACCTGCATACTAATCATGTGCACTAAACTAAAGAAACAAGAGTGCAATGATGCTCCCCACCACCGGGGGCAAACTTAGAACAAAGGACACCAAGTGCAATAATCCCAATGGCCACTGGGGGCAAAAACCACACTAAAGCACACAGCTTTAGGAAAAAAAAGGTTACATGTGCTTTTAACTGTCATCATCCAACCTGGATCATGACAGTACCCTCCCTCTATGAGGGGCCTCTGGACCCTCAAGACCACTCCTCATCAGTGAACCACCTACAGAGGGGACGCCCAGATCCAGAGTTCACCCCTGCAACTACCTGCACTTCAGGTTTATGACATACGAACACCGCTGGTATTGGCAATGTATGTTCTGGAGGCACCACACATCTCCGAAGCACAGACCTGGGGAACGAGTAGTGTATGTGCATGTTTGGTAGTAACTCGAGCTGGTAAGACTTTGGGTCCTGGATAGCTGACACTAGATATGGCCCGATCACCTGAGAATTCCAGACACCCGCAATACACTTCCACTGGATGTTTTTGGTGGCCACCCATACATTCTCGTTCACACACAGGTCCGGACCTGAACGTTTATTGCCTCAGACTCGTTTGTCAAAATAGGGTGAACTCTTTCTGGAACTGACAACAGAGGCGTCCCCCTGTGTCACCACACTCACACCCCTGCAATTCACCAAGGGAAACACCACCCTCCAACCCCTCCTACTACGAGGTCTGCACCTCTCAGGGTTGGCTAATGGAGAGGGTTGAGCCTTGCCCCTACTCTCCTGCAGCATCTCCGCTGCTCTCACTGGAGAGGAAGGGGACAATTGTAGACAGACGGCAGGGACAGTAGACCCTAGGCAGCAGCCCTCACACGACTGCTCCCAGCTGACTACTTCCCTAGTCCGCCAATCTAAAACCGGGTTGTGTTTTTTAGACCAAGGGGGTCCACAACGATAGGTGCTGGATTTCCCTCCAAGACGTAGTATGACTGGGACTCGTCATGATGTTCAGTATACGGCACAATGTCTTCTACGACTTGGTTTAACCCCCCCCTGGCTCAGTGGTACAGAGTCAATGGCCAGGACGCTAATGGGTCTGTCCGGTGTCTCACACCTCAGACCATGAGTCTGGACAAACTGAGCATCCACCAGACTGACATCAGCTCCAATGTTCACAAGCACCGATATGCCCTCTGGTACCTCGCCAACCATCACCTCTGCTGACATGGTACCTTCTGAGAGCGAGGAGGAAATATACACTCTCAGGTCGTCTTCCTCCACACGACCAGAGGGGCACTGTTGTGAGTTCATTTTTCCCTTCACTATTGAGGTCTGATGAACTCCCTCCTCTGGTGAAGGAAGGTAGTGAGGCTGATTATCAGACACCTGGGCAGCTAGATGATGACTGGGTGGCTGGAATTGAGGACTGGATATAAGGCTCCGACGCCCTTCTTCCTGGCTGGTGATTTTCCTGCTGGATTCTTGGAGACCAGTCTGATTCCTGCGTCTCAAAGCTAAGTTTTTCTGCTCTGCTTTGTACTCTTCAGTTTTGTTTTTGTTTTGCCTTGTTTTTTGGGAGTTCTGCCATCCCCGGCCAGGGGTGAGCTGAATTCCATTTTTGTCTCTGATCTGTTGATCTTTTGCTCTGTCTTCAGAATATACCTGAGTGCTGATATAGTCTTTTGAAGCCTAGCGACTTCAGGGCCTTTTTTTCCTATCAGTCGGTTGGCTCATTTTGGATAGGGTTTTTGCGGATGGCAGACAGCAGCTTTCCTATCCTGTCCTATGTAGTTAGCTTGGGCCCAATCATTTGCTCAACCTATCTTTCTGTGTTAGTGTTTTCATCTTGCTTCACCGTCATTATATGTTGGGGGCTGCCTATTGCTTTGGGGTCTGCTCTGGGGCAGTTTAGTTTTTCCCCTTTCTGTCTTTAGGCTATATAGTTCTCCGGCTGTGATCGAGGGGTCTAGGGCACCGTAGGAACCCCCCACGGCTACTGCTAGTTGTTGTGGATAGGTTCAGGGGTCTGCAATCCGATAGCTGCCAACCTCTCTGGTTTTTCTGGACTTAGCTGGTATTTTGTTTTTTCCTCCTTCGGTGACTCAGAGAAGCCGTGCCCTGTTATGATGACAGTACAGAATTTTTGGCGTTAGTGCCAAGGACTAAATCATTAGTCTGCTCACTACAGGGACATACCCCTTCACCTTGGGGAACACCAGGCAGCACCATGGGGACACCGACTCCACCCACCTGCCTGGGTACGTCCGCCTGTATAAGCAAGTCCTGCTCCCCAGCAGCGACTCCACGGCACATCCTCGCCAAAGCCATATATTGACCCTCTAGTTGAGGCAGCGGATAGGCCTCAGACCCATAATTCCGCTGCAGGTGCTGCTGAATCGCATCATTCAGCTCCTCACTAATCTCCGTGAGGGCCAGCAGCAACTGCTCACTGGTCTGAACTTGGCACATGGCTCACCAGAGAAAAATGTTATGGTTGGTGATAATGTAACAGCTACGTGTTGCTGGACACACTGCCTCCAGCAGGGCTAATTTATGACACAAGCGACCCTGGATACACCGCCTCCAGCAGTGCAAATTTAAATAATAAGATGTGCAGCCGGATACACCGCCTCCAGCAGGCGAATTTCAGAAATACATGTAAAATCGGAAACACCGCCTCCAGCAGGGTGAATTTAAATAATAAGGGGAAACACCAGGGACATAATAAGACGTGCAGCCGGATACACCACCTCCAGCAGGCGAATTTCAGAAATACACGTAAAACCGAATATACCTCCTCCAGCACGGCGAATTTAAATAATAAGAGGAAACACCAGGGACACAATAACAATGATGGGCCCTGCGATAGGGAACGGGGATATGGAGACCTCCTGCACTCCCCTGAGTCAGTGTCTCTACACTCCTACCGATCCCTAGGCCGATTCTGCACCCGGCGCCGCTCAGGATAACTTTAAATCCTAGCTCGCCCTGCACCTACCCCTTTCTAGTGAAATGGCCAGTGCAGAAACTAATCCCACCACTGCACTGAAACACACAAAGGAAAGTCACACACAGGGAAAACCACTTAGCTTTACTCTGTTGCCCTAGCTCCTGGCAACAGACTCCAACACCGGAATGCAGCTCTACTCGTGAAACGCTGCCACCAAGCTCTGTCAGAGCTGCAAGGAAATCTCCTCTGACTCCTTCCACATGAGGGCTCTGACCGTGCTGCAAGGAGCTCTCTCCAGCTCCTTCCTCCCCAGGGATGGTTGGAAATGAATACTATCACCAAAACGGATTGCAACACCTGTGACTCTTTTATAGCAGAGCCAGCAATCACACCTGCATACTAATCATGTGCACTAAACTAAAGAAACAAGAGTGCAATGATGCTCACCACCACCGGGGGCAAACTTAGAACAAAGGACACCAAGTGCAATAATCCCAATGGCCACCAGGGGCAAAAACCACATTAAAGCACACAGCTTTAGGAAAAAAAAAAGGGTACATGTGCTTTTAACTGTCATCATCCAACCTGGATCATGACATATACCCCTTAATTAGTCCTTAGAAGGACTGTTGATTTAGCTGGATTTGTGTATTCAATTATGGTATACTTGCAGTAACTGTATACCCCACCTATTTTGTCCCTATCGCTGCAGTAACTCTCCCTTCACTGGTGATTCCTGAGCTGACTGGGATGAGCAAGGCGGCACCAGGTCTGATATAGACCTGATGACGCTGTGCGGCCGGCCAATCACTGTAATGCCAGAACCAATATGGCTGCGGCATTACAGTGCAAGGCAGACAATCCCTGTATGTTGATTGGTGCTATAAATATGCACCAAATATGCAGGGTGGGGACCTGAGCTCCTACCAAATAATCCCAGAAATGCTTGGCGCTCGCGCACCTATTGGAGCACGAATTTTGGCACGTTTTTCACCGCTTTGACAATAAAAACATCGAAGAAGCAAGGAGCCATTTGATGAGCTGCATTTCTTGCTACAAGTTCAGACTTACCAGTGGAAAAGCCAAACTTCACATGCCAGAAATGCAAGCTCGTGTCCCTGTTGGAGGAATCGTTGAAAAATATAAAAGAGAGGTTAGCTACATTGAAAATCATTAAGGAAGTTGAAGAGTTCTTAGGCAGAGCAGAATTATCTCTTCATGTTACAGAGAGAGAAGAAATTCAAAGTACACAGATAAGAAACATGAAGAAACAGAGGAAGGGAAGAATATGACCCAGAGAAGCAGGAGGATCGGGAGGCAATCAGTACCCATACAGCTCAGAAACCTGTACCAGGCTCTCACGCAGGAGAATGATGAAGAAATACATCAAGATAAGACTTTGCCCACAAAGAACTACCTTGTACACCCTCAGAGTCCTCTTGGATGGAGAAAGAAAAATGTTGTGAAGAAGAAAAGGAGAGTTTTGGTCATGGGAGATTCCATGTTGAGAGGAACAGAGGCCATTATCTTCAGACTGGATATAACCTCAATAGATATGTGCTGTCTTCAAGGTGCAAAAATTAAAGATGTCTGACAGGATATCAGGTCTCTCCAGACCTTACAGATGACCAACCATTCCTGCTAATCCATGTGGGGACAAATGAGACTGCAAGAAAGGATCTGGAAACCATCTGCAGTGACTTTGAAAACTTAGATAAGAAAGTGAAAGAACTGTGAGCGCAGGTGGTCTTCTCTTCCATCCTCCCAGTGGATGGCCATGGAACAAGGAGATGGAATAAGATCCTGCAGGTGAACAACTGGCTACAGTGATGGTGCCATCAGTAAGGATTTAGATTTCTGGTTCACGGAGTGAATTACCTATACGATGGACTACTTGCTAGAGATGGGGTGCACCTTACAAAGACTAGAAAACATGTATTTGGAAGTCGCCTTGCTACACTCATCAGGAGAACTTTAAACTAGAGCAAAATGTGGAGGGAAGCAAAAGGCTAGAAAAAGCCATACACCTGACAAATACTTTTGAGAACTCTGCTATTAGAAGTGGAAAGGAACAACAAAGACAAAAAAAAATTAAATAATAAAAATATTGGAGAAAGAGAAATCAATCACAAACTAAAATGTTTCTATACAAATGCACAAAGCATGGGCAACAAACAAGGAGATTTGGAACTACTAACACAGGAAAAGAAATATGATGTCAATGGAATCACTGAAACTTGGTGGAACAATACACATGATTGGAATATAAGGCTAGAAGGATACAACTTATTTGCAAGAAAAAGGCTTGATAAATGAGAAGGAGGTGTTGCATTGTATGTTAGGAAAGCCTATATCTGCACAGAGATTGAAGCTTAAGAGACTGGGAGTAGAGATGAGCGACTTTGCTTTTTTAGGGTCGAGTCGGGTTTCATGAAACACGACTTTCTCAAAAGTCGGGTCGAACGAAATCGGCCGACTATAAGGAAAAGTCGGAGGCCGACTGAAACACGAAACCCAATGCAAGTCAATGGGGAAGCAAAGTCGGCATGGAGTGGAGGACAGTAAACACACCTACAGTGCCCATTTCGATGCCAAAAACATCAATTCTTATTACTGAAGCTTGTCAACCTTAATTTACTTTATAATAATAGTTACGCACTGAAAACTGGGAGTTACTTGGATAAAGTTGTGGGGGGGTAGGCCTGGCTCCAGTTTTTCGTGTGCCCTGGGCCAAAGAGCACCCCTTTAACACATACCACAACTCATGATGCTCCAATACGGCACAGCATAGGTATTGTACAATGACAAATACTTCACTGCTTACATGAAATGACTGATCTATTTTAAATTCTACAATAGCTCAAAAAACGGACAGTATATTACTCCATACAGTATTATGGCCACCAAATTGTGCGCCATACAGAATGAGCCCCATATATTTCTCCATACAGAATAATTGGTCACATATAATGTTCCATACAGTATATGATGAGCTCCATATAATGCTACAGTATATGATGGTCCCCATGGACGATGCTCCAGTGTGTTATGGGCCCAAATAATGCTCCATATATAATGGGCCCCATTTCTAATGCTCCAGTGTATAATGTGTCCCATAGATGCTGCTCCAGTGTCTGATCTGCCCCTTTTAGAATGCTCCAGTATATGATGGGCCCCATGGATGATGCTCCAGTGTCAGATGTCCCCCATTTGGAATGCTCCAGTATATGATGGGCCCCATAGATGCTGCTCCAGTGTCTGATCTGCCCCATTTAGAGTGCTCCAGTATATGATGGGCCTCATGGATGATGCTCCAGTGTCAGATGTCCCCTATTTTGAATGCTTCAGTATATGATGGGCCCCATTTTTAATTAACCCAGGCATGGTATGTGAAAAGAGCTCCATGGAGTAATCTGAAGTGTGTGCTGCCGCATCCTTCACTTTTGGTGTGGTAGAAGGACACAAGGAACGTGGTTGCTCCTGACCAGAAGCCTGCACTTACGACTCAATGCTTGCATATTTTTAAACTTCAGAAGAGGAGGCGATAGAGCTGGAGGCTGTTTCAGCAATATAAGCCAATAACAGTTATTGACGCTCCGGCTTTCAAAGCAGTCTACATACTCCCAGAAAATGGAGCCTTACAGGCCTTCCAGAGCTACACCATGACACAGGCTCAACACCTCCTGCCTTAGCTGCTATTGTGTTTTTGGCACTAATAGCAGATGCACCACCACCACCATCAGTACCAGGTGGCCCCTCATGCCCACGTCCGCATGCTCTTCCACCATGCTTCCTCATGTTTTAGAAAATTGACACAAAATACCAGCAGATATATGGTACTTTATCAGAAGTGTACAGCTCTATACAGTCTAGGGATAACAGTAAATCTCCGTATATATTTCATGAGTCATACACAGATGCTCACAGGCTCAGTATGGATTACCCAATAAAATAAAAAGGTGAAAAAGGTTACAATATCACCAGATACAAGGTATATATAGTATAGTGTAAACATTCTGAATCTCTGTATACATTTCAGGAGGCAGACACAAACACTCTCAGGCCAAGTATGGATTACACAATAATATGAAAAGCTGTAAATGGGTAATGTAACACAAGCGTACAGCTGTATACAGTGTTGGCCAAATTTGAAATCTCGGTATATATTTCCGGAGTCACCCTCAGATGCTCACTCAGTCTGGGTTTCACCATAATAAAAAATGTTGGAAAAAATGTACTGGATAGCAAGATAGCAACTATACATATTTAACTGCCCAGATTACACAGCGGTGGAGCAGGGAGTGGTAAGTATTGCAAATTGAAAGTGCTGTGGCCATGACCAAGGGGGGGCACACTCATGGTCGACAGTACTGGCACAGGGCCCCTCATAGTACGCTGGTGTGTCTGACGATAGGTGGCCCCCCCCACCATCAGAGACACTGTATTGTACAATGAGGGGCCCTGTGCCAGTGCCATCGGCCTTCTGTAGGCCCATCCACCTGTTCAGAGCAACGGCACTTGCCCGGGTGCGCCAGGTGTTGACTCCAGCCATTGGGGGGGTGGGCAGCCCACTTAGGGAGGTTTAAAAAATGGCATATGTTGATGTGTTGGCTGGACATTCAGCAGCTGCAAATGGTGGAATTGGGCAAGTCCGAGTAAGAGGAGGACAAAAGTGAGTCAGTTTTCTGGCAACCTATGTGTCATCAGGGGAACGTGGGACAAAATCCTTTGAAACCCATGCATGGTTCATTTTAATGAAGGTTAGATCATCAACAATTTGCGTAGAGAGACGGGTCCTTTTTTCTGTCAGGATTAATCCAGCAGCACTGAAGACTCTTTCAGATAACACACTAGCAGCTGGGCAAGCGAGCTCCTGTAGGGCATATTGTGACAATTCATGCCAGGCGTCCAGTTTAGAGGCACAATAGTCAAAGGGGAATGACTAGAGTTGAGCGAAACGGGTCGAACAACTTCAAAAGTCGCCGACTTTTGGCAAAGTCGGGTTTCATGAAACGAAACCCGACCCTAGGATGAGGTCGGCCACGAGGTCGGCGACTTACGCGCCAAAGTCGCGTTTCAAAAGTTTGTTTTGCGCTCTTTTTCAGCCAATCAGGATCCACGCACACTGTGGGCAACGTGATGACATAGGCAGGGGTCACCACCATCTTTCAGAAGGGCATGCAAGTGATTGGCTTGCTTTGGTGGGCGTCACAGGGGGTATAAAAGGGCGTGCATGCCGACCGCCATCTTACTTCTGCCGATCTCAGTATAGGGAGAGGTTGCTGATTCTGTAGGGAGAGCGTTAGGCAGGGAAGAAGACAAAAAAACTGCTTCTGCTGCTAGCGATTTGGCCTACACAACACACCAGTCACTGTGTGTGCAGTGCAAGGGGAGGCTATATAGTGGTGTATCAGTGGTGTTGGTTGTTGGGCTGCCTTCTAAGTCTTCCTGACATTCCTGCATTGCTGTTTACCCACTGCTCCGCAAACTGCTTTTTAAAAGCAATCCAATCTCCCTTATCCTCTAGTCACTTTGGTCACAGCTGTGCCATTGAGCCTGTCACATAGCGCTCAGATATTCATTGGGCCTCACACAATCCAAAAGTGTCCAGTGTCCAAAAGTGTGTGCAGAGATTCAAAATCTCCCTTATCCTCTAGTCACTTTGGTCACAGCTGTGCCATCGAGCCTGTCACATAGCGCTCAGATATCAGTGGGCCTCACACAATCCAAAAGTGTCCAGTGTCCAAAAGTGTGTGCAGAGATTCAAAATCTCCCTTATCCTCTAGTCACTTTGGTCACAGCTGTGCCATCGAGCCTGTCACATAGCGCTCAGATATTCATTCGGCCTCACACAATCCAAAAGTGTCCAGTGTCCAAAAGTGTGTGCAGAGATTCAAAATCTCCCTTATCCTCTAGTCACTTTGGTCACAGCTGTGCCATCGAGCCTGTCACATAGCGCTCAGATATTCATTGGGCCTCACACAATCCAAAAGTGTCCAGTGTCCAAAAGTGTGTGCAGAGATTCAAAATCTCCCTTATCCTCTAGTCACTTTGGTCACAGCTGTGCCATCGAGCCTGTCACATAGCGCTCAGATATTCATTCGGCCTCACACAATCCAAAAGTGTCCAGTGTCCAAAAGTGTGTGCAGAGATTCAAAATCTCCCTTATCCTCTAGTCACTTTGGTCACAGCTGTGCCATCGAGCCTGTGACATAGCGCTCAGATATCAGTGGGCCTCACACAATCCAAAAGTGTCCATCCAGTGTCCAAAAGTGTGTGCAAAGATTCAAAATCTCCCTTATCCTCTAGTCACTTTGGTCACAGCTGTGCCATCGAGCCTGTCACATAGCGCTCAGATATCAGTGGACCTCACACAATCCAAAAGTGTCCAGTGTCCAAAAGTGTGTGCAGAGATTCAAAATCTCCCTTATCCTCTAGTCACTTTGGTCACAGCTGTGCCATCGAGCCTGTCACATAGCGCTCAGATATTCATTGGGCCTCACACAATCCAAAAGTGTCCAGTGTCCAAAAGTGTGTGCAGAGATTCAAAATCTCCCTTATCCTCTAGTCACTTTGGTCACAGCTGTGCCATCGAGCCTGTCACATAGCGCTCAGATATTCATTGGGCCTCACACAATCCAAAAGTGTCCAGTGTCCAAAAGTGTGTGCAGAGATTCAAAATCTCCCTTATCCTCTAGTCACTTTGGTCACAGCTGTACCATCGAGCCTGTGACATAGCGCTCAGATATTCATTGGGCCTCACACAATCCAAAAGTGTCCAGTGTCCAAAAGTGTGTGCAGAGATTCAAAATCTCCCTTATCCTCTAGTCACTTTGGTCACAGCTGTGCCATCGAGCCTGTGACATAGCACTCAGATATTCATTGGGCCTCACACAATCCAAAAGTGTCCAGTGTCCAAAAGTGTGTGCAGAGATTCAAAATCTCCCTTATCCTCTAGTCACTTTGGTCACAGCTGTGCCATCGAGCCTGTCACATAGCGCTCAGATATCAGTGGGCCTCACACAATCCAAAAGTGTCCAGTGTCCAAAAGTGTGTGCAGAGATTCAAAATCTCCCTTATCCTCTAGTCACTTTGGTCACAGCTGTGCCATCGAGCCTGTCACATAGCGCTCAGATATCAGTGGGCCTCACACAATCCAAAAGTGTCCAGTGTCCACAAGTGTCTGCAGAAATTCAAAATCTCCCCTGTCCTATAGACACCTTGTACCTTGTTTTACATTACTATATAGTTTGTTGGATTTTGTCTACATTTCTACCAAAAATGAGGAAGGCTGGTGGAAGAGGCCGTGGAATTGGGCGGGGGTTGGCAGCTGGTAATGATGGTGTTGGTGGTGGATCTGATGGTAGTGGCAAGAGCAAAATAGGACTGAATGCAGGAGGTGTTGAGCCTGCATCATCGTCTGGCTACATAAGGCCTCGAACGCTTAGTTTTCTAGGAGTTGGCAAACCGCTTTTAAAGCCAGAGCATCCGGAAAAAGTTTTGTCTTACATTGCTGACTCAGCCTCCAGCTCTATCGCCTCCTCTTCTTCAGTTGTAAAAAGTAAAAGCACTGAGTCGTCATTGGAGGCTCATGTTCATGAACCACACCTTTCCTTGTGTCCTTCACCCCAACCAAGATTGAAGGATGACGCAGGCCATACTACTGATTACTCCATGGAGCTGTTTTCACATACCATGCCTGGATTATCAAGTCAAATGGTGAATTACCCAGGCCAAGATGAATCTGACATGGAGTGCACTGATGCACAGCCACTGATGGATGATTCTGCTGGTACATTCACTCAGAGCACTACATTGTTCTCGCAGTGTACAGAGCCAGATTCTGACCCTGATGAGACTCAGGTGCCCCTTCCCGCACACTATGCCACCATACACGGTGACACAGAGGAAGGTGCACATGACATAGAAGAGGAGGTGATGGATAACCCAGTTGTTGACCCAGATTGGCATCCATTGGGGGAAGAGGGTGCTGCTTCCAATAGCTCAGATGAGGAGCATCCACAGCAGACATCGACATCGCAAAAGCTGTCATCTGGCAGGCCCGTAGCACTCCAATGACAGGTTCCAAACATCAAAAGAGTTGCTGGACAGCTTGTCCAGAGGGTCAAAAGATCACAGCGTGCTAGGCCGCAAAATGTCTGCCAAAGTAGGAAGAGTGCAGTGTGGCACTTTTTTGAACAAAATCCTCATGATCAGGCCAAGGTTATCTGTAAGAAGTGCGCAAAGACCTTTAGCCGAGGGAAAAATCTGAAAAATTTGAATACCAGTTGCATGCTTAGACATTTAACCAGCATGCACTTGCAAGCGTGGACACAACACCAAACCTCAAGTGCCACATGTGCAACTGATCACAATGAAAAGGTAGTCAGCAACGCTGCATTGTTTCCCCCACTGTAAGCCCACCGGTTAGCACAGCAGCAAATGTTGAGGTGTCGCTGCAAGGCCACAGCATTCAGGGAATCCCACTGTTATATCAACGAAAGACTGATTCTAGGCCATCAGAAAGAACACCAACTCCATCACCATCATCAACCCTCTCTCAGTCCGCCCTGTCCACCGCTACTTCCACCATATGCAGCTCTCAAGTCCAGCTCACCCTCCCAGACACTATGAGTAGGTCAAGAAAGTACTCAGTCTCTCATCCGCGTACACTGGGTTTGAACGCCCACATTGCCAAACTAATCTCGTTTGAGATGATGCCCTTTCGGTTGGTGGAAAGCACAACTTTCCGCGAACTCATGGCCTATGCAGTACCACGCTATGACCTACCCAGTCGCCACTTCTTCTCTCGCAAAGCCATCCACCATCATGTGAAAGACCGCATTGTCCATGCACTCAAGCAGTCAGTGAGCGGAAAGGTGCACCTCACAACTGATGCACGGTCCAGTTGGCATGGCCAGGGCCGTTACGTGTCCATCACTGCGCACTGGGTTAATGTGGTGGATGCAGGGTCCACAGGGGACAGCGGTGGTGGGACAGTGCTGCCTAGCCCACGGTATAGGAAACAGTTGGCTGTAGGCGTTCGACCCTCCTCATCCTCCACCTCCAGAAGCGAAAGCTCGTCCACAGAGCGCAGTCGTACGAGCACTCCATCTGCAGCTGCCACTGTTGCAGACGATGTGTCCCCCTATCGAGCAGCTAGTGGAAAGCGTCAGCAGGCTGTGTTGCAGATGATGTGTTTGGGCAACAGACACACCGCCGAGGTGCTGGTCGAGTACTTGAAGCGACAAACTGAGTCATGGTTGGGCAGTGTACATCTTGAGGCAGGCAAGGTAGTTAGTGATAACGGCCGTAATTTTGTGGCAGCCATAGCCCTTTCAAAACTCAGCCACATACCTTGCTTGGCTCACACCTTGAACCTGGTGGTGCAGTGCTTCCTCAAAAATTATCTGGAGTTAACAGCCCTGCTCCAGAAGGTGCGAAGACTTGCGCGCACATCCGCCGGTCGCCTGTACACTCCGTTCGTATGCAGAAGCTGCAGCGATTGCTCCACCTTCCCAACCACCGCCTCATTATCGACATTGCAACAAGGTGGAACTCCACCCTGCACATGGTGGAGCGGCTGTGCGAGCAGAGGCAGGCCATAATGCATTTGTGGGAGGATACACGGCCAGGCACTTTGAGAGCAGACATGGAGTTGACAGGTGTGCAGTGGTCGAAGCTGAAAGACCTCTGTAAAGTCCTTCAGTGTTTTGAGGAATGCACACGGCTGGTAAGCGCAGACGACACCATCCTAAGCATGAGCATCCCACTTATGCGTCTGCTCATGCAAACTTTGACGCACCTTAAGGAGCAGGCGTCTGCAGCCAATGTTGATGAGGAGGAAGAGGAGGAGGGAATCCTTGATGACATTCAGCCATTGTCTGCTCAGGGACCTCTCCTGGACGAGGTGGAGGAAGAAGAGGAGGAGGATGATGATGGGGATGATTACTTAGGGGAGGAGGATGCATCTCGTGGGGCAAGTGAAAATGTTGGCGTGGCAAGGTCTGGTACAGGGTTTGTGCGTGACTGGAGGGATGTGGATTTGCCAGAAAGTGCTCCTCCACCCAG
Organism: Dendrobates tinctorius; assembly: GCF_039654945.1. NCBI lineage: Eukaryota > Metazoa > Chordata > Amphibia > Anura > Dendrobatidae > Dendrobates > Dendrobates tinctorius. The sequence continues at coordinate 12,800,032 of NW_027361776.1, forward strand.
CACTCGCAGTGCATCATTGACACCGGGAACATTGGCCCACATGTCAGATTATGCCTTGCAGATCCTAAAAAGGGACCCCCGCATTGCCAAAATGATGAACGATGATGACTACTGGTTGGCCAGCATCCTGGATCCACGCTATAAAGGCAAATTACAAAACATCATGCCACAGGAGAACCTTGACCTAATATTGGCTAATAAACAAGCAATTCTGGTAAATCGGTTGCTTGAGGCATTCCCAGCACACAGCAGCGGTGATGGTTCTCACACGAGCCGTACGGGCCGGGGGCAGCTTGGCAGAGGTGTTCGTGGTGCACACAGCAGAAGTGGCGTTGGAGACAGGGGTTTCATGACAATGTTGTGGACTGATTTTTCAAATACCGCTCACACAACTGGTAATACTGCATCGATGGAAAGTGACAGGAGACAGCAGTTGTCAACTATGGTTACAAACTACTTTTCCTCCCATATCGATGTTCTCCCACACAGGTCATTCCCCTTTGACTATTGGGCCGCTAAACTGGACACCTGGCCTGAATTGGCCCAATATGCCTTACAGGAGCTTGCTTGCCCAGCTGCAAGTGTGCTATCGGAAAGAGTCTTCAGTGCAGCTGGATCAATCCTGACAGAAAAAAGGACCCATCTGTCAACCCAAAATGTGGATGATCTAACCTTCATTAAAATGAACCATGCATGGGTTTCCAAGGATTTTGTCCCACCTTCCCCTGATGACACATAGGGTGACAGAAAAATGACTTGCTTTGGTCCACCTCTTCCTGCGACTTCACCTATTTCGCCTTTTGCATCAGCTGAATGTCCAACATCAACATATGCCACTTTCTAAAACTCCCTAACTGTGCTGCCTCCCCCCCCATGGCCGGGGTCACCACCTAGCGCACGACACCGTGCGAGTGCCGTTGCCCTGGACAGGTGGGTAGGCCGACTCTTGGGCGCGGGCACTGGCACAGGGTCCCTCATAGTGCAATCAAGTGTCTCTGACGGTGGTGGTGCACACCCGCCGTCAGACACACCGCTGTACTATGAGGGGCCCAGTGCCAGTACCGATGCCCACGAGTGGGCCCCCCTTGCTTGGGCAGGGCCCCAGCATTTGCAATCTTTACCTCTCCCTGCTCCTCCGCTGTGTAATCTGGGCTGTCAAATCCATACTGTGCCTGACACCGTCTGAGCCTGCCTCCTGATGTATAGACATATATTTTGAATGTGTACGCTATCCATACATGTTATCTGGGGATACGGTACCCTTTCTAACCTTTGTGCAATCACGTGCAATCCATACTGGGCCTAACACCGTCTGAGCCTGCCTCCTGAGACATATATTTTGAATGTGTATGCTATCCATACATGTTATCCGGGGATACGGTACCCTTTCTAACCTTTGTGCAATCACGTGCAATCCATACTGGGCCTAACACCGTCTGAGCCTGCCTCCTGAGACATATATTTTGAATGTGTACGCTATCCATACATGTTATCCGGGGATACAGTACCCTTTCTAACCTTTGTGCAATCACGTGCAATCCATACTGGGCCTAACACCGTCTGAGCCTGCCTCCTGATGTATAGACATATATTTTGAATGTGTACGCTATCCATACATGTTATCTGGGGATACGGTACCCTTTCGAACCTTTGTGCAATCACGTGCAATCCATACTGGGCCTAACACCGTCTGAGCCTGCCTCCTGAGACATATTTTGAATGTGTACGCTATCTATACATGTTATCTGGGGATACGGTACCCTTTCTAACCTTTGTGCAATCACGTGCAATCCATACTGGGCCTAACACCGTCTGAGCCTGCCTCCTGAGACATATATTTTGAATGTGTACGCTATCCATACATGTTATCCGGGGATACGGTACCCTTTCTAACCTTTGTGCAATCACGTGCAATCCATACTGGGCCTAACACCGTCTGAGCCTGCCTCCTGATGTATAGACATATTTTGAATGTGTACGCTATCCATACATGTTATCTGGGGATACGGTACCCTTTCTAACCTTTGTGCAATCACGTGCACAAATCACTGTATAGACATACAGTGGGGAAAAAAAGTATTTAGTCAGTCAGCAATAGTGCAAGTTCCACCACTTAAAAAGATGAGAGGCGTCTGTAATTTACATCATAGGTAGACCTCAACTATGGGAGACAAACTGAGAAAAAAAAATCCAGAAAATCACATTGTCTGGTTTTTTTTTCATTTTATTTGCATATTATGGTGGAAAATAAGTATTTGGTCAGAAACAAAATTTCATCTCAATACTTTGTGATATATCCTTTGTTGGCAATGACAGAGGTCAAACGTTTTCTGTAAGTCTTCACAAGGTTGCCACACACTGTTGTTGGTATGTTGGCCCATTCCTCCATGCAGATCTCCTCTAGAGCAGTGATGTTTTTGGCTTTTCGCTTGGCAACACGGACTTTCAACTCCCTCCAAAGGTTTTCTATAGGGTTGAGATCTGGAGACTGGCTAGGCCACTCCAGGACCTTGAAATGCTTCTTACGAAGCCACTCCTTCTTTGCCCTGGCGGTGTGCTTTGGATCATTGTCATGTTGAAAGACCCAGCCACGTTTCATCTTCAATGCCCTTGCTGATGGAAGGAGGTTTGCACTCAAAATCTCACGATACATGGCCCCATTCATTCTTTCATGTACCCGGATCAGTCGTCCTGGCCCCTTTGCAGAGAAACAGCCCCAAAGCATGATGTTTTCACCACCATGCTTTACAGTAGGTATGGTGTTTGATGGATGCAACTCAGTATTCTTTTTCCTCCAAACACGACAAGTTGTGTTTCTACCAAACAGTTCCAGTTTGGTTTCATCAGACCATAGGACATTCTCCCAAAACTCCTCTGGATCATCCAAATGCTCTCTAGCAAACTTCAGACGGGCCCGGACATGTACAGGCTTAAGCAGTGGGACACGTCTGGCACTGCAGGATCTGAGTCCATGGTGGCGTGGTGTGTTACTTATGGTAGGCCTTGTTACATTGGTCCCAGCTCTCTGCAGTTCATTCACTAGGTCCCCCCGCGTGGTTCTTGGATTTTTGCTCACCGTTCTTGTGATCATTCTGACCCCACGGGGTGGGATTTTGCGTGGAGCACCAGATCAAGGGAGATTATCAGTGGTCTTGTATGTCTTCCATTTTCTAATTATTGCTCCCACAGTTGATTTCTTCACTCCAAGCTGGTTGGCTATTGCAGATTCAGTCTTCCCAGCCTGGTGCAGGGCTACAATTTTGTTTCTGGTGTCCTTTGACAGCTCTTTGGTCTTCACCATAGTGGAGTTTGGAGTCAGACTGTTTGAGGGTGTGCACAGGTGTCTTTTTATACTGATAACAAGTTTAAACAGGTGCCATTACTACAGGTAATGAGTGGAGGAAAGAGGAGACTCTTAAAGAAGAAGTTACAGGTCTGTGAGAGCCAGAAATCTTGATTGCTTGTTTCTGACCAAATACTTATTTTCCACCATAATATGCAAATAAAATGAAAAAAAAACAGACAATGTGATTTTCTGGATTTTTTTTCTCAGTTTGTCTACCATAGTTGAGGTCTACCTATGATGTAAATTACAGACACCTCTCATCTTTTTAAGTGGTGGAACTTGCACTATTGCTGACTGACTAAATACTTTTTTCCCCACTGTATATTTTGAATGTGTATGCTATCCATACATGTTATCCGGGGATACGGTACCCTTTCTCACCTTTGTGCAATCACGTGTAATCCATACTGGGCGTGAGAACGGCTGGCGAGCTGTTAATCAAGGTACAGCACCTGTGGTTTGCACAAGTAAGTTTTTCATTTTTTCAGGAATGACGGTTAGGCCTAATTCCGGAACTGCGGTTGACCTGCACTTACAGGGAAATCATTGTTCGCGGGTAATAATTGTAATCAGTGATCCCCATCACTAACGTTGTTCAGCGGGTTATCTGCACCTGTAAGCGACAAACGCTGGCCTTTTCAGTGTAGAGCACATGCAGTCACGGACATGTAAGGGCATGACACACCAGTTATTGGCCAATCTCATGTGCCAGAGCCTCACGTGTCCCTCTAGTAAGCCGGACTCGGACCGCGGGGCATGACGGAGTCTCGTTCGTTAACGGAATTAAGCTTGCAATGTGTGCATCTGTTCTGTAGCTGGCATGGTTGAGGTTTCCCAGGTGGAGTTGAATTTATCCGTAGGCTCCACTCCTGGTGGTGCCCTTCTGGACATTCCTTTAAGGTTCAGCTTTGCAACCATACTGCCCACCTAAAACAAACACTTTGCCTTCATGAATGCTGTTTGGAGGGTCATGACTCGTGGGAATAACGCCGCCCAATCAGTTAACCTGCTAGAGAGATCCTTCGTTGCTCCCAAGCATGACATCACAGTCCCTAGGAAGAAGGTAATGCCACTGTGGCGACCGTACTCCTGGGGGCGACACAAGTGCACTGATGCCCAGCCACTGCTTGATGAATCTGCTGGTACATTGACCCAGACCACTACATTCCCCTCGCACGCTACCCGGCCTGAATCTGACCCTGATGAAACTCAGGTTACCCTTCCCATATACAGTTCCATCTTACACGGTGACAAAGAGGAAGCTGCAGATGAAAGTGCAGGTTCGGCCCACCCGCCATCAGACACACCACCGTACTATCAGGGGCCCTGTGCCAGTGCCGTCGCCAACGAGTGGGCCCCCCCTGCTTGCCCAGCATCACAGCACTTGCAAAGTTGAAATACTGTGCAGTGAGATGGAAGATGGGGACGACGAGGAGTCTAGACTAGTACAGGGATTCCCTAGCGAGGAGACTTATTTGATTGTTTTCAATGTTGGGACAGCAATTTTTGGGGAGCACTATACTCTGGAGAATGATAGATGGGGCCCACCATACACTGGAACATTCCAAAGGTGGACATCAGACACTGGAGCAGCATTTACAGGGCCCATTATACACTAGAGCATTAGAAATGGGGCCCATTATGTTTGGAGCATTATTTGGGCCCATAAGACAGTGGAGCTTCATCCATGGGGACCAACATATACTGTAGCATTATGTGGAGCTCATCATATACTGTTTCAAACATTATATGGGACCAATGATTCTGTATGGAGAAATAGATGGGCCTCGTCATGAGATGTAAAAAGTGAGGTATTTTTCATTGTACTATACCGCTATTTCTCTGCCGTATCGGAGCATGATGAGTTGTGGTATGTGTTAAAGGGGCGCTCTTTCGCCCAGGGCACATGAAAACCTGCAGCCAGCCCTCCCCCCCACAACTTTAGCCAAATAACCCCCATTTTTCAGTGCGTAACTTGTATTATGAAGTTAATTAAGGTTGACAAGCTTAAGTAAGAAGAATTGATGCTTTTGGCATTCAAATGGGCACTGTAGGTGTGTTTCCTGTCCTCCTCTCACTGCCGACTTTTATTCCCCATTGACTTACATTGGGTTTCGTGTTTCGGGACGACCCCGACTTTTCCCTATAATCGGACGACCTTGCTCGACCCGACTTTTGGAAAAGTCGGGTTTCACGAAACGAAACGCGACCCTAAAAAACCAAAAGTCGCTCAACTCTAGGAATGACTTGTGAGGGAGAACATCGATATGGGAGGAGAAGTAGTTTGTAACCATAGTTGACAACTTCTGTCTCCTGTCACTTTTAATCGATGCAGTATTAGCAGTCGTGTGAGCGGTACTTGAGAAATCATTCCACAGCATGGTCATTAAACCCCTGTCTCCAATGCCACCACGAGCACCTCTTCCATTGTGCCCACTACGGCTCGTGGGAGAAACAGCACCGCTGCTGTGTGCTGGGAAAGCCTCAAACAACCTGTTTACTAGAGTTGCTTGTTTGTTAGCCAATATTATCTCTAGGTTCTCCTGTAGCATAATGTTGTGTAATTTGCCTTTGCAGCATGGATCAAGGATGCTGGCCAGCCAGTAGTCGTCATCTCTCATCATTTTGGAAATGCGGGGGTCCCTTTTTAGGATCCGCAAGGCATAATCGCACATGTGGGCCAATGTTCCAGGTGTCAATGATGCACTGCCAGTGGTGGGTGGAGGAGCACTCTCTGGCAAATCCACATCCCTACAGTCACGCACAAACACTGTACCTGACCTTGGAATGCCAACATTTTCTCTTGCCCGCTAAGAAGCATCCTCCTGCCAAAAATAATCATCCCCCTCATCCTCCTCTTCCTCTTCTTCCTCCACCTCGTCCAGGACAGTTCCCTGACCAGACAATGGCTGACTGTCAGCAAGGGTTCCCTTCTCCTCCTCTGCATACGCCTGATCCTTAATGTGCGTCAAACTTTGCATGAGCAGACACATAAGTGGGATGTTCATGCTTATGATGGCGCTGTATGCACTTACCAGCCGTGTGCATTCCTCAAAACAATGAAGGACTTTACAGAGGTCTTTCAGCTTTGACCACTGCACACCCGACAATTCCGTGTCTTCCCTCAAACTGCCTGCCCGTGTATCCTCCCACAAATGCATTACAGCCTGCCTCTGTTCGCACAGCCTCTCAACCACGTGCAGGGTGGAGTTCCACCTTGTTGCATCGTCTATGATTAGGCAGTGCTTGGGGAGGTGGAGCAATCGCTGCAGCTTCTGCATATGACTGGAGTGTACAGCCGAGTGACGGATGTGCGAGCACAGTCTTCGCACCTTATGGAGCAGGGATGTTAACTCCAGATAATTATTAAGGAAGCACTGCACCACCAGGTTCAAGGTGTGAGCCAGGCACGGTATGTGAAAGAGCTATGGCTGCCACAAAATTATGGCCGTTTTCACTGACTACCTTGCCTGCCTCAAGATGTAGACTGCCCAGTCATGACTCAGTTTGTCGCTGCAAGTAGTCGGCCAGTACCTCCGCGGTGTGTCTGTTGTTGAACAAAGACACCATCTTTAAACACAGTCTGCTGACGCTTACCACTAGCTGTTCGATAGTGGGACACCTCGTGTGCAACACTGCCAGCTGTGGATGTAGTGCTCATGCGACTGCACTCTGTGGACGAGCTTTCGCTGATGGAGGAGGAGTAGCGAAAGCCTACAGCCAACTGTTTCCTATACCGTGGGCTAGGCAGCACTGTTCCAACGCCGCTGTCCCCAGTGCATCCACCACATTAACCCAGTGCGCAGTGATGGGCACGTAACGGCCCTGGCCATGCCTACTGGTCCATGCATCTGTTGTGAGGTGCACCTTTCCACTCACTGACTGTTTTAGTGCATGGACAATGCTGTCTTTCACATGCCGGTGGAGGGCAGGGATGGCTTTTCAAGAAATGAAAGGCCGACTGGGTAGGTCATAGCATGGGATAGCATAGGCCATGAGGTCGCGGAAAGCTTCGCTTTCAACCATGCGGTAGGGCATGAGATTAGTTTGGCAATGTAGGCGTTCAAACAAAGTGTATGCAGATGAGACGATGATACTTTCTTGTCCTAGTCAGAGTGTCTGGTAGGGTGAGCTGGACTGGAGAGCTGCATATGGGGGAAGTAGCTGTGGTCTGGACAGAGTGAGAGGGGGTTGGTGATGGTATTGGTGGTGATGGCCTAGATTCAGTGTTGTGTTATAAATCCATTGTGATTCCCTGAGTGCTTTGGCCTTGTGATGACACCTCCACATTTAGTGCTGGTAGTGTGCTTAACGGTGGCAGTGGTCTTACAGTGGGGGAAGCGATAGAGCGTTGCTGGCTACCTTCAGTTGGAGCAGGTGCACATGTGCTACCTGAGGTTTTGTAGTCCGTCCATGCTTGCAAGTGCATGTTGATTAAATGTCTAAGCATGCAACTGGTATTCAAATTTCTGAGTTGTTTACCTCGGCTAAAGGTCCTTCCGCACTTCTTACAGGTAACCTTTGCCTCATCAGTAGGATTTTTGACAAAGAAGTGCTACACTGCACTTTTCCTACTATGGTAAACATTTTCTGGCCTTGCACGCTGTGCTAAGTTGACCGTCTGGCCAAGCTGTCCTGCAACTCTTTTAGTTTTTGGTCCATGTTTTTGGACAGCTACGGGCCTGCCAGATAACCGCTGCTGCGATGTCAATGCCTGCTGCGGATCCTTCTCCTTATCTGAACTATTGCCAACGCCACCCTCATCCCCCAATGGATGCCAATCCGGGTCAAGAACTGGGTCATCTATCACCTCCTCTTCAAAGTCATCTGCACCTTCCTCTTTACCTTCCTCTGTGTCACCGTGTAAGGTGGTAAAATATGCGGAAAAGGGCACCTGTACCAGCAGAATCATCTAGCAGTGGCTGTGCATCAGTGCACTCCATGTCAGATTCATCTTGGGCTGGGGAATTCTGGATTTGACTGGATAACCCAGGCATGGTATGTGAAAAGAGCTCCATAGAGTAATCTGAAGTGTGGGCTGCTGCATCCTTAACTTTTGGTGGGGGTGAAGGACACAAGGAAAGGTGTTTTTCCTGACCAGAACCCTGCACTGAAGATGACGTGCTTGCAGGTTTAGAACGTTCAGAAGAGGAGGCAATAGAGCTGGTGGCTGTTTCGACAATGTACGCCAAAACCTGTTCCTAATGCTCCGGCTTCAAAAGCGGTTTTCCTACTCCAAGAAAAGGCAACCTTACAGGCCTTCTTGGGCCAGACGATGATGCAGGCTCAACACTTCCTGCCTTAGCTGCTATTGTGCTTTTGCCAGAATCAGCCGATGCACCACCATCAGTACCAGCTGTGCCCCCCTGCACACGTCCGCGGCTTTTTTTTCCAGAGTAACATACAGATAGCTTCTATTTGTCTGTGATACCAGCCGGTACCCGGTAGTGTGTGAGGATCGTACACCGCTATACGGTGTCTGTATGGAAAATTGTCAATCTCCATCTATTTGTATAGGGACTGACACATGCTGTCTCTGTCTAGTTTTCACCATAGTCAAACAACAGTTCTACGAAACTGTTTGAAAAGCTGACAGCACTCTAAGGTGTATGTCAGGAAAAACGGACAAACTCCTCGGCTTTTTTTTCCAGAGTAACACCCAGATAGCTTCTATTTGTCCGTGATACCAGCCGGTACACGGTAGTGTGTGAGGAGCGTACACCGCTATACGGTGTCTGTATGGAAAATGGTCAATCTCCATCTATTTGTATAGGGATTGACACACGATGTCTCTGTCTAGTTTTCACCGTAATCAAACAGCAGACATACAAAACTGTTTGAAAAACGGACAGCACTCTAAGGTGTAGGTCTGGAAAAGCGGACAAACTCCTCGGCTTTTTTTTACCAGAGTAACACACAGATATCAAGGACAAATAGAAGCTAACAGCCGCTACACGGTAGTGTGTGAGGAGCGTACACCGCTATATGGTCTGTGAAAAAATGAACGCTCAGTAACTCACCAGGACAAAATAATAAAAGTTGGAGTGCTTTGAAAAAAGCAGTTTGAACACCAGCGTGCACACAGCAATGCAGCTAGCAGGTAGCCTTACCATGCAGCCTAATCACCACCAGCGCTGCTGCACAAAAGCAAAAATCCTCCCCTTTCACTGCACACTAACTGTACAGTCAAAAGCGTTATCAGCAGAAGCAGCTTTCTTTCTTCTTCCCTGCCTAACGCTCTCCCTATTCAGAATCAGCAGCAGCACCTCTCCCTATGCTAAAATCGGCAGAAGTAAGATGGCGGTCGGCGGTCACAGCCTTTTATACCCACTGTGACGTCACACAAAGCCAGCCAATCACTTCAATGCCCTTCTCTAAGATGGTGGTGGCTGCTGCCTATGTAATCTCGTTGCCCACAGTGTGCGTCCTCAATCTTTGGCTAAAAAAAGGCGCTGGAAGCATCATTTGAAACGCGACTTTGGCGCTCGGGTCGCCAACCTCATGGCCGACCTCACGGTATGGTCATGTTTCATTTCACGAAACCTGAATTTGGCGAAAGTCGGCGATTTTTTTAATTGACCGACCCATTTCGCTCAACTCTAACTGGGAGTTCTGTGGAAACTGTTTGGTTAATAATACAAGGAGAGAACAAATGAAACGACACCATTGTAGGCATTTACTACAGACCGCCTGTGCAAGCTGAAGATATGGATGAACTCTTTATGCACCAAATGGCCAAGTTCTCCAAAAAATATGACATAGTGGTTGAAGGAGATTTCAACTATCCATACATTTGTAGGGAATCTCTCTCAGGCAAAACTAACAGGTCAAGCAAATTCTTATCCTCTCTTGCTGATAACTTTATCTTCCAAAAGATAGAGGAGAAAACAAGGGGATCTGCTACCTTGAATCTAATCCTTGTAAACATGGAGGAATTGGTTGCGGAGGTAAAGGGGGTTTTACACATAGCAATATCGCTAGCAATATCGCTAAAACGTCACCGGTTTTTGTGACGTTATAGCGATATTGCTAGCGATATCGCTATGTGTGATACTTACCTCCGACCGGCTCCCCCGCTGTCCATCGCTGATCGCGCAAGATCGGGCAGCTCCATTTCTCGTCATCTGCTTCCTGCTGGGCTACCTGCTGTGTGAAACGAGCGATGCTGGACGCGGGCGGGAGGACGTCTGGATCGCTGTGTGTGAAAGGTGAGTATCGTGCGCTGCGTCGCTGCTGCATCGCTGTGAGATCTTTCTGTGTGAAAGCTCACTAGCGATCATTTAGCGATGCACCAGCGATCCTGACCGGGTCGTATCGCTGGTCGGATCGCTGGTGCATCGCTAAATGTAAAAGGGCCTTAAGAGTGGCTGGGACCCTAGGAGGTAGTGATCCTGCTATTTTAGAATGTTAGATAACTAGAGGAGGAATAACTGTGAAGACTCAGACTTCAAGGTTAGATTTCAGAAAGGCAGATTTTAAGGGACTCAGAAAGAAAATCAGAGGGATCCAATGGCTGGATATCCTTAAGGACAAAAATGTCGAGGATGGATGTGAAATCTTGAAAAATGATATTCTCAAAGCACAAACATTAACAATTCCGAAAAGAGGGAAGAATAGGAAGCATTTAAGGAAATCCAGATGGATGAACACAGAACTTAAACATATGCTAAAAAGGAAGAAAGAAATGTTTATCAAATGGAAAGTGTCAGGCATATCTAAAGAATAATAAAATGCTGTCTGCATAACCTGCAAGGCACGAATCGGATTAGCAAAGCTGACTGAATTAAGGCTTTCAAGAAATGTCAAAAGAAATAAGAAATGATTTTGGGGATATGTCAAAAGTAAAAAAAAAAGGTCAAAGATGCTATAGGATATTTACAGGATGAAAATTATGACATGGTAAGAAAGACTGCAGAATAGCAAATTTTGTTCGTATCTTCAAATAGGGGAAGAAGGTGGACCCAGGGAACTATAGGCTGGTGAGTCTGACTTCTATACCAGCGAAGATGTTTGAACAAATTATTAAACATGTATGTAAGTACCTGGATAAGAATGAAGTGATTAACCAGAGTCAGCACAGGTTTGCAACTAATAAATCATGTCAGACTAACTTAATTTCACTGACTGGGGGATCAGGGAAATGCTATAGATATAGAATATCTTTACTTCAGCAAAGCATTTGAAAAAGTATCTCACACAATCCTTATTGGAAAAATGACCGTGGAATGGACAAGGCAACTGTTATGTGGATTCATAACTGGCCTAGTGATGGGACCCAAAGAGTGTTCATAAAGGGCTGCACATCCAGTTGGAAGAATGTCTCAAGTGGGGTACCACAGGGCTCTGTCCAGGGCCCTGTATTGTTCAACATCTTTATCAATGATTTAGATGAAGGAATTGTGGGTAAACTGATTAAATTTGCTGATGATGCAAAGCTAGGAGGGTTAGCTAATAGTACTCGAGAAGAGCAAGAGGATTCAAAAAGATATAAATAAACTGGAGCAGTGGGCAGCATCTAACAGAATGGTTTTTAACAGGGAAAATGCAAAGAACTACATCTGGTCAATGAAAATGAAAAAGCATATACAGAATGGGAGGAATAGGAATAGGAATAGGGCTAAGCAACAGCACATGTGAAAAATGCTTGGGTATACTAATAATCACAGACTAAACATGAGTCAACAGTGTGGTGCAGCAGAAAAAAGGCAAATAGAATTCTGGAATGTATTAACAGAAGCATACAGTCTAGATCACGTGAAGTCATTATCCCTCTCTACTCCTCTTTGGTCAGACCTCATTTGGAATACTGTGTCCAGTTCTGGGCACCACATTTTAAAAAAGCTATAAAAAACTAGAGCAAGTTCAGAGAAGAGCGACCAGATTGGTGACCGGTCTGAAAGCCAAGCCATGTCCTATGAGGAATGGTTATAGGATATGGGAATGTTTAGCGGTCTACAAATATTAATAGCTGTCTACAAATATTTCAAGGGCTGTCACATTGTAGAAGGAACCTCTTTATTCTCATTTGCACAAGGAAAGACTAGAAGCAATGGGATGAAACTGAATGGGAGGAGACACAGATTAGTTATTAGAAAAAACTTTTTGACAGTTAGAGTGATCAATGAGTTGAACAGGCTGCCACAAGAGGTGGTGAGTTCTCCTTCAATGGAAATCATCAAACAGAGGATGGACAGACATCTGTCTTGGATGATTTAGTGAATCCTGCTTTAAGAAGGGGGTTGGACCAGATGACCCAGGAGGTCCCTTCCAACTCTACCATTCTAGGATTCTATGAAGTGAAAATTACAAATGACTTTGAAGTGCCCTGTACTTTATAGTGTTCATGATGCACTTTGTAGTGTTCATGATGTTGTGCCCAGGTTGTACTTCTGGAGATGCTATCCCATAAGTTAAGTGAGTCTCCTCACTACAGTAGTGCTAAACATGTGAATAACAGCTATGGTTTGGGCACATTGTGAAAGGCTCAGAAGGGTGTGGGGCATTTGAATTTGGGAGTGCAGATTGCTATGGATTACTTTTGGGGGGAGCCATGACACTTTTCTAGAACCTTTGTTGTCAATTATGAGCACACACTCTATTTTTTATTATCAGCTGATAGATCTGAGTGGGCAATTTTTACATTTGAGTTGAAGCTTTAATTGGTATAATTTTTGTGTATAAAACATAGGTAACTCCTTAAGACTTCATTCACATTTATCCTGTGCTCTACGTCCATCTACATCTCTGAAATATGTGATTCAGATGAAACTTTGATGGATACATTCACTATGAGACAGCAGAATTATGCTGCACCTGTCTCGCTGTCCAATAGCGTAGCTACTGGGGGGCAGAGGGGACCATTGCCCGGGGCCCATTCACATGCAGGGGCCCACTGGGAAACATGGCCACTTTTGTCATTTGGCCATGTCTGGAATGTCAGGGAGAAAGCAGCACAATGCCAGCTCCCCTATCTGACAGACTCTGCACAGTGTCAAGTTGCAGTGCCTGTCTGTGCAGTGTAAGGTGCTGCTGTCTCACCCGAGGAGCTGCTTCCTGGCCGGCACCAAATGCAGTTTCTGCCGTGCAGGATGGTTGTCTCAGCCACACTGGGTGCTAGTGCCCTCTATGTGCATAAACTGGACACTTCCCGGTCCTGCCTCAGTCACTGCCTGCAAGCTTCTTGGTAAGTGGGGATGGAATTTATTAAATTCATTCAGCTTAGGCATGTCATGGTCACTGTGGGGTGAATGTGAGCGGATGGGGGTATTGTGGGGGAGCTGGGATAGAGCACTGAGGGAGAATGTGTGAGGATGGGAATATTGTGGGGGAGGGGGGACATAGCACTGAAAGTGAATGAGAGGATGGGGGTATTGTGGGGGAGAGGGTATAGAACACTGAGGGGTGCATGTGAGAGGATGGGCTGTTGGGGTGTGGGAGTGGGCAGGGGGAGGTAGGGGGCTTTTTTTTTTTTTTTACTTGTGAGCTCGTTAATACTTTAATAATAGATTAATATTTCAGTATTAGTATACCAAGGTATAGCAAGTCACAGACAGATGGCTGTATAACTCAAGTGAGGATCGCACCGCAATCCTCGGACTGGCCGGTACCGGTCCTGACATGAGCACGATGCATTACTATGCAGCTGTCACACCATCAACATAGTAACATATAATTTTAGGTTGAAGGGAGACTTTAAGTCGATCTAATTCAACCCATAGCCTAACATGTTGATTCAGAGGAATGCAAAAAAAACCCCATGTGGCAAACAGTAAGCTTCACAATGGGGAAAAAAAATTCCTTTCCGACTACACATACGGCAATCAGACTAGCTCCGTGGATCAACGCCCTATCAAGGAATTTAGTATATATAAACTATAACATTATACTTCTCAAGAAAAGCATCCAGGTCCTTCTTAAATTTTACTAGTGAATCACTCATTACAACATTATATGGCAGAGAGTTCCATAGTCTCACTGCTCTTACAGTAAAGAATCTGCATCTGTGATTATGCTTAAGGCAATGTGCACACATTGCAGAATTCCCGCGGAAGTTTCTGTGGGAATTCTGCAACTCCTTGCTGCGGAAAAATATGGTAGAATTCCGCATGCATAATTCCCGCGTATTTCCCGTGATAAACTAGCATTTTGCAAGTGTAATTAGCTTGTAGAATACTAGCGTTTTCCAAGCGATCTGTAGCATCACTTGAAAAACTGATTGACAGGTTGGTCACATTCGTCAAACATAGTGTTTGACGAGTGTGACCAACTTTTTACTATTGAGGCTGCAGTGGAAAAATTTGCAGCATTGGCACAGCAACTGTGGAATCCCATAGGATTGCATGGGATGCGTTTTAACTAGCATTTTTTAAGCGTTATTAAAAGCTGGCAAATGATCAGCCGCGTACAGTATAGAATAGGATAGGTGAGAATACACTGCTCAAAAAAATAAAGGGAACACTCAACACATCCTAGATCTGAATGAATGAAATATTCTCATTGAATACTTTGCTCTGTACAAAGTTGAATGTGCTGACAACAAAATCACACAAAAATCATCAATGGAAATCAAATTTATTAACCAATCGAGGCCTCGATTTGGAGTCACACACAAAATTAAAGTGCAATCTAATGTTCTTAAAACAAGTCAAAATGATGCTGAGTAGTGAGTGTGGCCTCCACGTGCCTGTATGACCTCCCTGTGCCTGTATGACCTCCCTACAATGCCTGGGCATGTTCCTAATGAGGCGGCAGATGGTCTCCTGAGGAATCTCTTCCCAGACCTGGACTAAAGCATTCGCCAACTCCTGGACAGTCTGTAGTGCAACGTGACATTGGTGGATGGATCGAGATAATGTCCCAGATGTGCTCAATAGGATTCAGGTCTGGGCAACGGGCGGGCCAGTCCATAGCTTCAGTGCCTTCATCTTGCAGGAACTGCTGACACACTCCAGGCACATGAGGTCTGGCATTGTCCTGCATTAGGAGGAACCCAGGGCCAACCGCACCAGCATATAGTCTCACAAGGGGTCTAAGAATCTCATCTCGGTACCTAATGGCAGTCAGGCTACCTTTGGCGAGCACATGGAGGGCTGTACAGCCCTCCAAAGAAATGCCACCCCACACCATTACCGATCCACTGTCAAACTGGTCATCCTGAAGGATGTTGCAGGCAGCAGATAGCTCTCCACGGCTTCTCCAGACTTTGTCACGTCTCTCACATGTGCTCAGTGTGAACATGATTTCATCTGTGAAGAGCACAGGGTGCCAGTGACAAATTTGCCAATCCTGGTGTTCTATGGCAAATGCCAAGCAGCCTGCATGGTGTTAGGCTGTGAGCACAACCCCCATCTGCGGACGTCGGGCACTAAGACTATCCACACGGAGTCAGTTTCCAACCGTTTGTGCAGATACATGCACATTTGTGGCCTGCTGGAGGTCATTTTGCAGGGATCTGACAGTGTTCCTCCTTGCATAAAGGCAAAGGTAGAGGTCGTGTTGCTGGGTTGCCCTCCTACGGCCCCTTCCATGTCTCCTGGTGTACCGGCCAGTCTCTTGGTAGCGCCTCCAGCCTCTGTACACTACGCTGACAGGCACAGCAAACCTTCTTGCCACAGCTCACGTTGATGTGCCATCCTGCATATTTCTCATAAGTCACACAGGTGGTCCGTGTGGTGTGCGATTTTTTTTCTCGCACCCATAGACTTGCGCTGGCGATATATGCTGCAAATCGCATCATTCTGCGATTTCACTCGCACGTATAATGCGGCCGAGAAAAAAAATGGTGATGGGAGCTGCCCCATAGAGTAACTGGTCTGAGTGCTGTGCGATTTTTTTTTTTTTTCCTCACATAGCACTCATCCATATTCCTCTCTAGTGTGACTCTGGCCTCACAGCTATGGCCAGTGTGGGCCTTGCTCAGCTATCAGTTAAGCTGAGTTACTTGTAGCTATTGTGCACAGCTTCTGTGCTCGCATAATGAAAAGCATGTCCATTTTCGGAAAAGCACTTCAAGATAGGATGCACTGATATGTCTAATATTAGCAAGTGGCAAAAAAGTGATGTCAAAATTTCAACACAGACCTTGATTTTCTTAATCAAGGGACAACAAGCAACTTTTTCAATATTGGGGCTACACTTATAAACTACTGTGGCTTGTTTACAGATTTTTCCCTTGTACAGAGATGCTCTCGACCACAATGTTAAAATGGAACTAACCCACACAATTACTCATTCACGTGACAAAAAAGAAAGAGCACCACCTGATATAGAGGATCAACTTATAGCATACTCAATAAACACACGTAAAGCAGGAAGAGAAAAAGTGTGCAATGGAGAAGGGATCACCCAAATCAATATAATTATTAAACAGAGCCAAAAATATAAATAAACACTTAAAAAGACTAAAGGCTAACACAAATGAAAATCAGACCAATCCCTTGTTAGGGCATAATTACAAAAATTGCAAATACAATTAAAAAAATGAATGGATTTCAATAGTAAATATCACAGGTAAAGACGCTGTCACAATAAGACAATTTAATAGAAACCTCTTTTTTGCCAAAAAAACTCTCTCATAGGTATAAAAATGTTACTAAAAAATCTACGAGGCAAAATAGTTCTTCAATAAGATGCAAACCCAATAATCATATCATAAAGGAACAAGTAAATCTGCGAGCAGATAGAATGAGACCTACAGCACATAAATTAATGAAACCAATAGTTTTTCACACGTCTCTTAAACACTGAGAATTTTTGGATTGGAATACTCAGCAGTCGGCTGGGTCTCCTGATCTGAGCTAACTACCTTTTATAGACATAAAGCATCAATCTCAGGACAGGAGACTTGGGTCATCAGTAGTGTTGAGCGATACCATCCAATACCCTAAAATATCGGATCGGATGGTATCGGCCCGATACGAACAAAGTATCGGGTATCGCCGATTCCGATACCGAAAGTCCCATTCAAGTCTATGGGACTTCCTGTATCGGAATAAGAAAAACCCTTTTCTGTCCTTGTACAGCCTCTCGGGGGGGGTGTACGGACCTTCCGGGGGACTGTGCCGACTGCCCGGGGGTCTGTACCGGCCTGCTGGGGGGCTGTGCCGGCCTGCCGGTGGTCTGTACCGACTGTCCGGGGGTCTGTGCGGGCTGCGGGGGTCTGTACCGGCCTGCCGGGGGGGCTGTGCCGGCCTGCCGGTGGTCTGTACCGACTGTCCGGGGGTCTGAGCGGACTGCCCGGGGGTCTGAGCGGACTGCCGGGGGTCTGTACCGGCCTGCCGGGGGGGCTGTGCTGGCCTGCCGGGGGGCTGTGCCGACTGTCCGGGGGTCTGTGCAGGCTGCGGGGGTCTGTGCAGGCATCGTCCGATGGGACTACAACATGCAACATGCATACTACATATATACCACATATACCGGGGGGCTGTGCCAACTGTCCGGGGGTCTGTGCCGACTGCCCGGGGGTCTGTACCGGCCTGCCCGGGGGGCTGTGCTGGCCTGCTGGTGGTCTGTATTGACTGTCCAGGGGTCTGTGCAAGCTGCGGGGGTCTGTACCGGCCTGCCGGGGGGCTGTGCCGGCCTGCCGGTGGTCTGTACCGACTGTCCAGGGGTCTGAGCGGACTGCCGGGGGTTTGTACCGGCCTGCCGGGGGGCTGTGCCGGCCTGCCGGGGGGCTGTGCCGGCCTGCCGGGGGGCTGTGCCGACTGTCTGGGGGGCTGTGCCGACTGCCGGGGGTCTGTACCGTCCTGCCAGGGGGCTGTGCAGGCTGCGGGGGTCTGTACCGGCCTGCCGTGTGGCTGTGCCGGCCTGCCAGTGGTCTGTACCGACTGTCCGGGGGTCTGAGCGGACTGCCGGGGGACTGTACCGGCCTGCCGGGGGGCTGTGCTGGCCTGCCGGGGGGCTGTGCCGACTGTCCGGGGGGCTGTGCAGGCTGCGGGGGTCTGTGCAGGCATCGTCCGATGGGACTACAAGTCCCATCGGGCGATGCCTGCTACCATGACGGTGATTGACACATTAGCCAATGATGAGACAGTAGTAGTCCCATCATCCGGCCTATGTGTTGAATGTAAGAAAAAAAATAATACATACTACATAGATACTACATACATGCTACATATATACTACATGCAGGCAACATACATACATACTGCATATATACCACATGCATGCAACATGCATACTACATATATACCACATATATACTACATGCATGCAACATACATATATACTACATGCATGCAATATACATACATACTACATATATACCACATGCATGCAACATGCATACTACATATATACTACATATATACTACATGCATGCAACATACATATATACTACATGCATGCAACATACATACATACTACATATATACCACATGCATGCAACATGCATACTACATATATACTACATATATACTACATGCATGCAACATACATATATACTACATACAATACATACATATAGACATACAGTACATATAACATAGAGTACATACTCACCATCACTTGTCACTTTGATCCCCGAAGCCATTGTCATCTATGGAATAAATATTAAAATAACAAAGCACCAATATACTCACCCCTGATCCGCAGAAGTCCACTGGTGTTCCACGACGATCTTGCATGGAGAACAGCAGCATCAGCTGATGCTACCGTTCTCTACGGGCTCAGGAAACAAGTGTCGGGAGGTAGGTATCCTTCCGCCCTGTATTCCTCCGCCACTGTAAAAAAAAAAAAAGGCCCTAGTCTAATTTTATGGCATTGCTGTGTGAGAAATTTCCCATGCAGCTTTTGCCATAAAGTGAGACTAGGGACTTTTTTTTTTTCTTTACAGTGGCGAAGGAATACAGGGCGGAAGGATACCTCCCTCCCGACACTGGTTTCCTAGAGCCCGTAGAGAACGGTAGCATCAGCTATCAACACATAGGCCGGATGATGGGACTACTACTGCCCCATCATTGGCTAATGTGTCAATCACCGTCATGGTAGCAGGCATCGCCCGATGGGACTTGTAGTCCCATTGGACGATGCCTGCACAGACCTCCGCAACCTGCACAGACCCCCGAACAGTCAGCACAGCCACCCCGGCAGGCCGGTACAGACCCCCGTCAGGCCGCTCAGACCCCCGGACAGTCGGTACAGACCACCGGCAGGCTGGCACAGCCCACCAGCAGGCCGGTACAGACCCCCGGCAGTCCGCTCAGACCCCCGGACAGTCGGTACAGACCACCGGCAGGCCGGCACAGCCCCCCGGCAGGCCGGTACAGACCCACGGCAGTCCGCACAGACCCTCGGGCAGTCGGCACAGACCCCCGGGCAGTCGGCACAGACCACCGGGCAGTCGGCACAGACCACCGGCAGGCCAGCACAGCCCCTCGGAAGGCCGGTACAGACCCCCGGGCAGTCGGCACAGACCACTGGGAGGCCGGTACGGACCCCCGGCAGTCCGCACAGACCCCCGGGCAGTCGGCACAGACTCCCGGCAGGCCGGTACAGACCCCCGGCAGTCCGCTCAGACCCCCGGACAGTCGGTACAGACCACCGGCAGGCCGGCACAGCCCCCCGGCAGGCCGGTACAGACCCCCGCAGCCTGCACAGACCCCCGGACAGTCGGTACAGACCACTGGCAGGCCGGCACACCCCCCCAGCAGGCCGGTACAGACCCCCAGGCAGTCGGCACAGACCCCCGGACAGTTGGCACAGACCCCCGGTATATGTGGTATATATGTAGTATGCATGTTGCATGCATGTAGTATATATGTGGTATATATGTAGTATGCATGTTGCATGCATGTGGTATATATGCAGTATGTATGTATGTTGCATGCATATAGTATATATGTTGCATGTATGTAGCATGTATGTAGTATGTATGTAGCATGTAGTAGTATGTAGTATGTATTTTTTTTCTTACATTCAACACATAGGCCGGATGATGGGACTACTACTGTCCCATCATTGACTAATGTGTCAATCACCATCATGGTAGCAGGCATCGCCCGATGGGACTTGCACAGACCCCCGGACAGTCGGTACAGACCACCGGCAGGCCGGCACAGCCCCCCAGCAGACTGGTACAGACCCCCGGCAGTCCGCTCAGACCCCCGGACAGTCGATACAGACCATCGGCAGGCCGGCACAGCCCCTCGGCAGGCCAGTACAGACCCCCGCAGCCTGCACAGACCCCGGACAGTCGGTACAGACCACCGGCAGGCCGGTACAGACCCCTGGGCAGTCGGCACAGACCCCCAGACAGTCGGCACAGCCCCCCGGTATATGAGGTATATATGTAGTATGCATGTTGCATGCATGTAGTATATATGTGGTATATATGTAGTATGCATGTTGCATGCATGTAGTATATATGTGGTATATATATGTAGTATGCATGTTGCATGCATGTGGTATATATGCAGTATGTATGTATGTTGCATGTATGTAGCATGTATGTAGCATGTAGTATGTATGTAGTATGTATTTTTCTTTTTTTTACATTCAACACATAGGCCGGATGATGGGACTACTACTGTCCCATCATTGGCTAATGTGTCAATCACCGTCATGGTAGCAGGCATCGCCCGATGGGACTTGTAGTCCCATCGGACGATGCCTGCACAGACCCCCACAACCTGCACAGACCCCCGGACAGTCGGCACAGCCCCCCGGCAGTCCGCTCAGACCCCCGGACAGTCGGTACAGTCCCCCGGGCAGTCGGCACAGACCACCGGCAGGCCGGCACAGCCCCCCGGAAGGCCGGTACAGACCCACCGCAGTCCACACAGACCCCCGGGCAGTCGGCACAGACCCCCGGGCAGTCGGCACAGACCACCGGCAGGCCGGCACAGCCCCCCGGAAGGCCGGTACAGACCCCCGGAAGGCCGGTACAGACCCCCGGGCAGTCGGCACAGACCACCTGCAGTCCGCACAGTCCCCCGGGCAGTCGGCACAAACCCCCGGCAGGCCGGTACAGAACCCCGGGCAGTCGGCATAGACCCCCCGGAAGGCCCGAACTGACGGCGCATCATGATGCACACAGACCGCGCATCATGATGACGTCATTTCGGAAGCCAATCAGAGCCACAGCAGTGGCTCTTTGCATTATGGGAACTTCCGATTCCGATATCCGATATTGAAAAAATATCGGTACTCGGTATCGGAATTCCGATACAGCGAATATCGGCCGATACCCGATATTTGCAGTATCGGAATGCTCAACACTAGTCATCAGGCTTCAATATGAGTGTAGGTCATATTTCACAAATGTGTGACACTGACTATAATATAAATGCAGGACAAATGCTGAAAGAACCTAACTAGCTTCTCTCTTTAAAGTGGGATGACCTCCAAGATTGAACCATTAACTTTTCCATAAACATTGAGACAGAAATCTATCTAGCAGTTTGTAGGTTGTAGGCTTTGTACCCTAGCCATGACATACAAAGCCATCCACAACCTGTGTCCTTCATACATCTGTGACCTCATCTCCCAGTACTTACTTGCACGCAACTTTCGATCCTCACAAGATCTCCGTCTCTTCTCCCCTCTTATCTCCTCTTCTCACAATCGCATACAATATTTCTCCCGCACATCCCCCATACTCTGGAACTCTCTACCACAACACATCAGGCTCTCACCTACCATTGAAACATTCAAAAAGAACCTGAAGACCTACCTCTTCCAACAAGGCTACAACCTGCAGTAACCACCGATCGATCAAGCCACGGCACGACCAGCTCTACCCTCGCCTATTGTATCCTCACCCATCCCTTGTAGATTGTGAGCCCTCGCAAGCAGGATCCTCTCTCCAACTGTACCAGTCATGAATTGTACTGTTTAAGAATACTGTACTTGTTTTTATTATGTATTCCCCTCCTCACATGTAAAGCGCCATAGAATAAATGGCGCTGTAATTATAAATAATAATGTATTATTCCTTGTTGATAGGGTTGTCCACTACTGGATGAGCCTTTTGAATGCAATGGTTGATGGGCTGCAGCATTTATGTGACATAAACAAGCATTCAATATTGTCGTGGGACAAAATGCTTTTTCTTATTTTATTTATCACAGTGGTGTGTTCAAAAATGATTGCCAAGTTGTTCAGATTAATTACAGCTGCTTAGCTTACACTGAATTACCTAGTCTAGATATAATGGATAGAGAAGGTTGAGCACTAAAATGTTTGGATGCTTGTTACTAGAGATGAGCAAATATGTTCAGAAAATGATCGCCAAACAAATTCGGCACGAATATGGCACATATAAGATGCGCCAATTCTGGCTCTTAGCCTCGCTCTTCCCATTTTCCCTGTAACGGTGGCAAGTGGAGTGATATTTGGGGGGGTTTGTCACCTTTGTATTGTCAAGTGACATCATGCCCCAAGGTTAGTAATGGAGAGGTGTCCCCATTACTAACCCCATAGTCATATTTTATAAAAACTCACACCCAGAAAAAAGTCCTAATTGAAAGAATGACATGTTCCTTTAATAAATCTTAATTAAACCATACTTGTGACATCGCCCATTCCACCGAAGTCATTGTCTCCTGCAAGAGAATTAAAATAAAAAAAAATATTCCTCACCTTTTCACAGAAAAGATAATAATCTATTTGTCCCGCGACAGATCTACTTCTGCTACATCTAAAGAAAAAAAAAACTACGAAAAAAATCAGATAAAAATTAGTGTCCAATATTTGCAATAAAATAAATATTTTATTCACAGAATTCAATCACATACAAGAATGGTGGGGACACAAGTACCAAAACTGGGAATCCATATTGTACTTATATATCGTCAGACGAAGGCAGACACCGAAACGAGCGTCGGGGTCAGGCGCATCCTGGGAATCCTGCACCACGGGCATCAGGTATTCAATGGGCATTATTAATATACATCTTAATATCTCTTACCCATAGCACTATGCATTGAGGCTTATATCAAGCGGCCACTGGGCCTGTAGCACATGAGTGAATTGATATTTAACATAAATAATATATTTTTTTAATTAACCCTCTTTTTTGCATTGGCACCTTATAGTTTGGTATATTCAGCTGCAATTTATCTAAGCCCTAACACTATATATGGCAATTCACACCAAATACTTAGATCTCAATTTAGAGACTATTGATACACTGCATTTGCACTTTATTGTTTAATCTAATATTGATTGTTGTGATCTATCATACATATTTTTTGTAATTTGTCCTATTTTGCACTTTGGCACTTTATTGATATTTTTACATTTAAAGATTCTGCTTTTGGCTTATTTAATGGTATATATATTTTGACATTTATTCATGAGTATACATAGCCATAATCTATGTGCAATATATAAGTGCAATATGGATTCCCAGTTTTGCCCCTTTCTTTTCTTCTGGTATTTGTGTCCCCACCATTCTTGTATGTGATTGAATTCTGTGAATAAAATATTTATTTTATTGCAAATATTGGACACTAGTTTTTATTGGATTTTTTCGTAGTTGTTTTGTTCATTTTCCAATTTGTCCTTTAAACTTTTGACTTCGTTCATTTGTGCACAAAAATCGGATTATTTTATCTCATACTTTACAATATGTATACTTGGAAATGATATGCACATTTGCCTTGAACTTTTGTGGTATTCTGCTACATCTAGATGGCAGACTGCATGTTTGCATGATGTGACTATACAGTCTGTCTTCCAGCTGAGACACTGAGCAGCTTTTGCTACCACTGCATAGTGTCTCTCGGTGAACTCCTATAATCTGTCTAATGTCAACGTGAGCGTGAGAATGTTCTCACGCTTGCAGTGCTGTCGAAAAGGTCCTGTGAGTTCACAGCCAATTAACTCACTTAACCTAACTGACGTCATCAAGAGCGCCATTGGAATTTTTTCCACAGCACTCACGCCAATGTCAAAACTGTACCGGAGATGTCAGTGTCCATGTGTGGCACCCATGTGCCACATCAGTACCACAAAGCGGGTGGCAGGGAAACAGTAGTACAGTAAGCGCACAGCGCAAAGCATTCCAAAAATTAGAAGCACGGTCATGCATACAACCTTGAAGGCACCAACTGTAGTACCTCATTCAAATACTGTGAACAAAGTATATTTATGGTACTACTCCACTCATAAAAGTTTTGCATAGTGCAAAGCCTTACAAAAATTACAAGCAGTGTGATCTATAAACCCTTGAAGGCAACAACTGTATGGCCTCATTAAAATTAAGAAGGTGCACACCTGTAGCAGGTCAATTTTGGTTTTAATTTGAGACTAACGAAATGTCACACAAAGCAGCTTTTACAGTATATATGACAAGTCAGTTTTTTAAACAAAAATGTTTTGTGAACTGTACCAGGCAATGCAGTTTTTAAAAAAATGTAACTCATAATATTTTATCAGAAAACACATTAAACTGTACGCATGAATCATTGTAGCCATAAATAGTTTTGGAAAGTTTTTTTTAATATATCAGCAACATGTAACAAGAACTGCATTAGTATATGGATGAATCATTGAATTCATAAACATTTTTTCAATTTTTTTGATATTTATATAACATCAAAATGTGACAGCACATAAAACTGAACAGAGTAATTGAATGCAGACAAATTTCTCATTGCTTTCTTGTACTGTTATTCCACTTTAATGTACCCAAGAACATGTAATACTCTATGGATGAGCAATAAAATACTAATACATTTTTGGACAACTTTTTGGAAGGTTAAGTACCACCAAAATGTACACAAGAACACTGAATACTCTGAGCATGCAATATGTTACCGATACATTTTTTAACAATTTTGATGGTTAATATATATAACCATGAAAAGTACCCCAGAACATATTATAATATACAGATTATTAATTTAATCCAGATAACTTTTTTAATGTTATTTTGGAGGGTTATATATCACAGAAATTTACCCCAGACTACACAATAATGTATGGGTGAGAAATTTAACACAGCCAAATTTAACACACTTGTTGAGTTTTACATACCAACGTAATGTACCAATACCTGTGAAACTGTAAGGATGACTAATTGAATCCAGAAATGAATTTGAAACGCTAATATTTTGAAAGTTTAGTTTATGCACTTGTACATTCATAAATGCTTTGCATAAAGTGCAAAGCCAAGAAAAATTATAAGAATAATCATCCATAGACTCCTGAAAGGCAAGAAGTGGTAGGCCTCATTCAAATACTTTTAAAGTGTAGATGTTGTATTCCTACACTCATAAAACCTTTACACAAAGTGAAAAGCCAGTACAAAAATATAAGGAGGGTAATATAGTAATTCTTTCTCTAGCAACCTTCCACGACAGCATAGGAGGTTGTCTCCACGCCCTAATGGGGGACAGGAAGTACGAGAGGTTAAAAGGTCCCACCCACCTCCCTCTCACCAGTGTCTTTCCTGTCCCCCATGGGGCATGGAGAGGTTCGGTATGCTGTGTGGCCGGCTGCTGCAGCGTACCTAGTTACCTAAGCCGGGCAGTGGTGGTCGGTGGCGCTGCCTCCCCTCCTCCAGACAGCTCCCGTCTTCTTAGAATTCGGGACCGTTCCTGGCCCACCAGCGCTCTCCCAGGGGGAGTAAAGCGGGCCAGTGATCCCTGACCGGAGGCCTCCCGCAGCTCTCCGGTCTCTCCTCCTCCTGCTGCCCGCTGTGCGGTGACCCGGAAGTGACATCACGCGCGGTCACTTCCGGGGTATGTCTGATGACTTCCTATCAGGGCGGCCCCCATTCAGCTGCCGGCGCATGGAGCTCACCAGCACCCGCTGTGCCTGCTCCAGGACCCAGGGAGGAGGAGGGGGAAAAATGAAAAACTGCGCTGAGGGTGGGGTTAACCCCTTATTAACCCGCCGGAAGACACAGACAGGTAAGACTAAATCCCCTGTCAGCATGGACAGTTCTTCCTGCTCAGCGTCTGCAGAGCCCAGCGCTGCCCCAGCCACAGTGAGTTACCTGGGGTGGGTCCTAGTATTGCCGTCCTGGGATAGAGATCCTCAAAATGCTTCTCCCCATTTTTTTATAGGGAGAAAAGTCTGCCCACAAAAGCACCAATACCACCAGCAAGTCAGCCAAATGTGCCATATGCAGTTCAAAACTTCCCTCAAATTGGGTGAAAAAACTGTGTCAGGCTTGCACGGACAGGGTGGTCAGGGCTGAGCACTCATCACTAATTGACGAAATCCGCAGCCTGGTTACTCATCAGGTCCAGACCTCTCTGGCTGCCGTGTCTCCCCCACCACCACCTCCTCCTCCTCCTATTGTAGGCTCCCCATCCCCAAAAAAATGGAAAATACAAATAGAGGACTCGGAATCCGAATCAGAGAGGTCATATAATTCAGGCTCCGAGAGTTGGGAACAACCAGGAACTTCTAAATCAGCCGGAACTAGGAGATACCTCCTTTCTACGGAATATGTGGAAGAGCTGGTCAGTGCTGTGCGGGCCACCATGGGCCTAGAGGACGAACGAGTTACTCAGTCAGCACAGGACCGCATTTTCGGAGGATTTGAGGGACCCAGAAAAACAGGTTTCACAGTTCATAAGAGCATAGTAGACATGATCTCTCAGGAATGGGAATACCCAGAGAAGCGCTACTCAGCCCCGTCGGAGCTCAGGCATAGATTCCCCCTGGAAGGAGAGGAGTTTAATTGGGACATCCCAAAGGTTGATGTCCAGGTGGCGAGAGTGGTGAAAAAAACGGTCCTTCCATTTGATGACGTGTCCCAGCTTAGAGACCCGATGGACCGTAAGGCAGAAGGCCTCCTAAGAAAAGCCTGGGAGACTTCTGCCTTCTCCCTAAAATCAGGAATAGCGTCCACATGTGTCTCTAGGTCTCTCTTCCAATGGATAGAGGAACTAGAGAGTCATATTTCCCGGGGAACCTCAAGAGGTGACCTCCTTAACTCCCATCCCATACTACAGAGAGCTACAGGCTTCTTGGCCGATGCATCAATGAAGATGATCCGCACCTCTGCCAGAGCCATGGTCCAGTCCAATTCTGCAAGACCGGCCCTTTGGCTTAAGACGTGGAGCGGGGATGTGACTTCTAAGGTTAAACTCTGCTCCTTACCCTTCAAGGGTGAACATGTCTTTGGCCCGGCCTTAGATGGGAAGAATCAGCCATCCCAGCCGAGAGGCAACGGAAAGACGGGAAGATGGAGTTATGCTAAGGGGAGAGGCAGGAACATCCTGGTTCCCCAGCAGCAGCAACAGCCACAAGAAAAACAATGACTCGACCTTGGTGGGGGGAAGGCTTTCGAGGTTTATTCACTCTTGGCAGATGATTTCCAGCAGCTCTGGGTCCTCAGCGTGATCAGGGAGGGCCTGCTGCTTGAACTCGAATCCTTCTCTCTGTGGGGTACAAGAGTTACCTCCCTACCACCTCGGGAGTCCGCAGCACTAAAAACTGACATCCAGCTCCTGCTCCAATCAAACGCCATCTCTCCGGTCCCTGTGGAGGAACAGGGAAGAGGGCATTATTCCAGACTGTTCCTAGTGAGAAAACCTACAGGAGAGGCAAGAATAATAATAAAACTGAAGGGCCTCAACCGACACATCGTATATCACAGATTCAAGATGGAGTCGGTGAAGACCGCCATTCCTCTGATAGGGCCGTCTCACTTCATGGCAACCATAGACTTAAAGGATGCCTATTTTCACATCGCCATACATCCTTCTCACAGGAGGTATCTGAGGTTTGCGATCCGTCAGGGTACAGAAGTCAGGCACTATCAGTACAACGTGCCCTTTGGAATATCCTCTGCCCCTCGAGTATTTTCCAAGGTTATGGCAGACGCTGTGTCCCACATCAGAGGGCAGGGCATATGCATTGTGTCCTACCTGAACGACCTGCCGATAATAGAAGCCTCCTACAAGATCCTGGAAAGCCAGGTGACTCAAACCCTGAGTATTCTTCAATCATTGGGGTGGATCCCGAATATAAAAAAGTCACAGATCCAGCCCTCCCAGGAGATAAATTTCTTAGGAGTCCTCCTAGATTCAAGACAACAAATGATCTTCCTCCCAGAGGAACATCAGAGGTCCATAATATCAAGGATCTCAGCTTTCAGGGAACAAAGGTCCCCAACCCTCAGGTCAGCCATGTCTATACTAGGGTCAATGACCTCCTGCATCCAGTCAGTGCCTTGGGCACAGGCCCACTCCAGAATACTGCAGTCCTACATCTTGGGGAGCTGGAACGGGGATCATACCTGCCTGAACAAAAGAGTCCAGACCCCAGGAAAGGTGAAAGCTTCACTAGTATGGTGGATGGACCGCAAGAATCTGTGCAAGGGAATCAACTGGTCCCAGATTCCCCTGGTCACGGTAACATCAGATGCCAGAAAAAAAGGTTGGGGAGCTGTGGTGTCCCAACAACCATTCCAGGGGTTGTGGAGCCAGAAAATGAGTGCAAAATCCTCAAACTTCAGGGAGCTGAAAGCCGTGGAGGAAGCTCTTCTGGCAGCAAGACACCTAGTCCAGGGCCATCATATCAGAGTCTATTCGGACAATGTAGCAACAGTGGCCCATCTCAGACACCAAGGCGGCACGAGATCCAGCAGCCTAGAGGGCCTTTCTGGTCGAATATTTTGCTGGGCCGAAAGACACCTCCATTCTCTAATGGCAGTCCACCTAAGGGGTACGTCCAATCTTCAAGCAGATTTCTTGAGCAGAAAATGCATCCAGCCTGGAGAGTGGAGCCTAAACCAAAGAGTCTTTCAGAGGCTGGTCAACAGGTGGGGTCTTCCAGAGGTGGATCTACTGGCCTTAAGAGAAAATGCCCGAGTGAGAAACTACTTCTCCCTGAACCCCATAGACAGATCCCTGGGGGTAGATGCCTTCTTCCACAGGTGGAGATTTCGTCTGGCGTATGCATTCCCGCCAGTTCCAATCCTTGCCGCAACCCTGAAGAAAATCCGGGAGGATCGGACCCAAACCATTCTAGTAGCCCCGCTATGGCCAAAGAGGAGCTGGTACTCTCTAATTATGGAGCTACAGGTAGACGGGCCATTCCACCTACCTCTGGAAGACGACCTTCTCTTGCAGGGCCCTCTACATCACCCAAACCTCCGGGGAATGAAGTTAGCAGCCAGGTTACTGAGACCCAGATCCTGAGGGCCAGGGGGCTATCAGAAGCAGTAATAAAAGCCCTCCAGAAATCTCGGAAACCGGTCACCATTGCTATTTATAACAAAATATGGAAAAAATTTTCCTCATGGTGTCTGCCTGATTTGCCTGACCCAGAAAACCCTAACATTTTCCGTATCCTGGATTTCCTACAGAGGGGGCTTGAGCTAGGTCTAAAACCCAGCATGCTTAAAGTTCAGATATCAGCATTAAGTTCCATGTTCGACTGTGACTTGGCCAACCACAGGTGGATAAAAAGATTCATCACATCAGCCACTAGGCTACATCCAAAAAGGCTAGTCGCCATTCCACCTTGGGACTTGAACATGGTACTTACGGTACTCACTCAATCACCCTTTGAGCCCCTGCTATCCTATATTTCTCAGCTGCTCTCCTGTAAGGTGGCCTTCCTTATAGCGATAACTTCGGCAAGGCGAATAGGAGAGCTCCAAGCGCTCTCAATCAGGGATCCCTACCTAACCATTAGGGACGATTCCATAGTTCTTTCCCTTGATCCATCGTTCCTACCAAAGGTTGTGTCTGATTTCCATAGATCGCAGGAAATCATTCTTCCCTCGTTTTGTCAAAACCCAGCGAACCCTAAGGAAAAGATGTTTCATACGCTGGACATGAGGCGCATAATTCTCTACTACTTAGAGTGTACCAAACCCTATAGAATTGATCACAACCTATTTATCCATACTTCTGGTCCAAACAAGGGAAAGAAGGTAGCAAAAAACACCATTGCCAATTAGATTAAGAAAGCCATCTCCGAAGCATACCTGGCGCAGAACATCGCTCCCCCTAAGGGGATCAAAGCGCATTCAACACGATCTACCTCTACTTCATGGGCTGAGAGGGCAGGCGCATCTTCGGAGCAGATTTGTAAGGCAGCAACCTGGTCCTCCTTACATACTTTCACTAAACACTACAGGTTGGACCTTGTGTCCAACAGGGATCTAGTCTTTGGCTGAAAAGTTCTTCAGGCCGTTGTCCCCCCTAGTGCAGTATAGGTTGTTATGCTGTCGTGGAAGGTTGCTAGAGAAAATAGAATTAGACTTACCGGTAATTTGGTTTCTAGAAACCTTCCACGACACCACTATTTCCCTCCCTGCATTCTTGGACAAAATTCTGAGAATCTTAAGGTAACCGGTGCTATGGTAATCAGTTATAAGTCACTGGTGAGAGGGAGGTGGGTGGGACCTTTTAACCTCTCGTACTTCCTGTCCCCCATTAGGGCGTGGAGACAACCTCCTATGCTGTCGTGGAAGGTTTCTAGAAACCAAATTACCGGTAAGTCTAATTCTATTTTTCAGGTGTCTGTTTCTTCTTCTGTGGGAACCTGGGGGGACTGACTCCACCTGCTTTCTGAAGCTTAATTCTCAGGTGCCTGGGCTGTAAGTGACCTGGTTTCCATTAGTGCCAGAGCCATCAACATATAGAAATGGGCAACAGCCTCCTGTGTCAACTGCACCATTGTCTGCTCATATATAGGATAGTATACTCTCTCAGGGGTGGTAGAAGCCCTGTCGTAAGACACCTCAAGGAGCCTCCATCCCAGGCCCGTTCATTCATCTTGCTCGCTTCCTTCTGGGGTCACTGGACTGCATAATGAGCAATGTTGTCCCTCCATTTTGAGGACCCTGACCTTGATTCTACCCATCACCACTTGCAGTCTTCAAGGCAAACTCTTCAGTGGACCCCCTTCTCAGCTTGCAGCCATAAGTAATGACCACCCCCAGATCATTATCTTGGGCTACTGGGTCAGATAACATTTTTCCAGAACTGGTCCTGGCTTGCCTCCTTGTCTCTTTTGATAAGAGTAGGCCTCACAGTCCACTCACAAGTTCCTGGATCTTGGCTCTGCCAGCCAAAATCCACAAGAACTTCAGCTGTAAAGGATATGGCCTTGGTTCGGGCCTTGGTGGTTCTGGGAAATTGTCCTGATCTGGACGACAGGCTCCTGCCACCTCTGCTGTGGCTTCAGCTTCCTCTGGCTCTAGTTTTTCTCTGGGCACTCCCTCTGGACTCTTGCATGGCTCTACCATGTTTGTTGCCCACATTACACTGTATGGATGACTAATTGAATACAGCATAAAATGTTGACACTTTTTTGGAGCATTATATACCACAGAAAAGTAACCCAGACCCTGGAATGATGTATGGCTTACAAATTTAACCCAGAAAAATTTCAAAACGCTTTTTGTAGTGCTGAATATCACAGTAATATATGCCAAATCATGGAATACTCTAAAAATTTAACCCAGCAAAATGTTTAAATGCTTTTTTGGAGTGTTGCATAACACAAAAATTTACCACAAATCATGAAATACTCAATGAAACATACAATATATTCAAATTTTTCACACAAAAAAAGCCGCAGCTAAACATTTTGAAAAGGACTGCACAGTTCTAATCCTGGTCTACAGACTGTATTCTGCGATTGACCTGGCTTTTACAATTCTCTCTATCTCCCTAGACTAAATTCAGAATGTATGTGATGGAAATAGCAAAGCAAACAATTAGCCCTTCAAAGAGCTGTTAGTATGATGGCTCATCTTCAGCACCCGCATCATCAATACAGGACTTGTTATACTGTGCAAACACATGCCTAGACAAGCACTCTCTCTCTCTCCAATTCATAGCGCCACAGAGCTGTGCAATGGCATCTGTGTGCCGAGCCGGGCGGCACCTTTTTATAACCCCTGTTGTCTCACAGCCAGCTGATCACAGTAATGCCTCAACTGAGATGGCTACTGCATTACAGTGAGGCGCAGGCAATCCCCGCATGGTTGCTGGTGGTGGAACAGGAGCCAAACATGCAGGGTGGGGATTAGAGTTTACATTGAGCATTGCCCACTGCTAGCCGAATAACGAGTACATCCGAGTACCCAGATACTCGAGTGATATCCGAGTACCACCGAGCACGTTTATTCATCCTTAATCCCTAAAAATAGTATCTTCTCATCATTAAACAGGACAATTTATGTATAGGTTTTTTGTTTCCGCATGTAAAGAGAAAAATATGTCTTCACAACAACAAAAAAATTAGAATGCTGTTTATATTTTCAGTAAATTGGTATTCTATAATACTTTGTCATATAATTTCTGTCCATCTATTTTGCTAGCATGTCATTATTTTTACACATCACTTTGACCTGTATTGCTTTTTCTAATAAGGCAAGTGTACATTTTGTAAATAAAACTGAAGCTTGATTTAACAGGAAAAAAAGCTATAATAGCATGTTTTACATATAGCACAAATTTACTTCTATATTTTAGCTGGTATTTTTTGACATTTTAACTTGGTTATCAGCTATATTTTTATACAATTTTTCACCTTGCAAAGTACTATTTTGTCAATGTGTTAGCAAAACACTTTATTTTAGAAAGTCTTTTCGTGAAGAGATTATCAAAGAAAATAGCTGTAATCAACCTCAAATATCTATCTTTAAAGAAAAATAGTAGGTTTGGAATTCAAAAACTGGATGAATTACAATGGTGGATGAACAGTGTATTCAGAACGCTTGCTGTTTTCACTCAAACATGTAGATCAATTTGTTTCCATTTTTAAACCCTCTAAAAATGGTAAGATATTTGGATAATTAATATTTCAATTTTAAAAAATACTATTCAAGTTTTGCTAATATTCACCAACTATAAAAGGATAAACTATTTCTTTGAAAAGGATGAGGGTGCAGATAAAAATAAAATGATTAATAGAGGCAACAAGTTAACTATTAAGATATAAATTCGAAAACTATAATGGATGTTGTAAGACCATGTTCGCACATTTAGATACATACAAATTTCAATATTGCACCCACTCACTAACTGATTTTTTTTATTAGCTGAATCAGTGTAGGGGAGTGAGATATGATGTCTTTCTTGCTTCCCTGCCTCAGATTGCCACTCCTTTGTTATTGTGTATATATTGCAAAGTTATAATGTTTATGATTAATGTCTGCGGTACTGCTACATAGAAATATGTATTATCGCTAGTCTTTAATGGTATTACCACATGTCTGTGTTACCACTATGTAGAAAGTTGTAACATATTGTCTTGTGTTTCTGTATTATGCTATTGCATAATATAATGTGCTTGTTGTGTAAGTATAGTTAGGGTAAGATAGTGCATCCTCTTTGGGACATTAGAGGAGGGCACTTTAGTATATAGTTTATATAGTCCTGGGTAAGTGTAGTCCTATTGCGGGCCACTAGATGGGTGCATACTAGTGGGCTCTATAGATATAGCTGATAGGATGTTCATAGGGGGCTAAGTGTAGGGGGGCTAAGTGTAGGAGGGGCTGCCAGTTAGTAAGCGGGGACCTCGTAGGAAGTTAGGTCAGATGGGGTCAG
The DNA here is from genome assembly GCF_039654945.1 of Dendrobates tinctorius. Taxonomy (NCBI): domain Eukaryota; kingdom Metazoa; phylum Chordata; class Amphibia; order Anura; family Dendrobatidae; genus Dendrobates; species Dendrobates tinctorius. Next base: position 12,833,848 of record NW_027361776.1, read on the forward strand.
GATGCCCTGCTGCCCACGTTACCCACGGCCACCGTGTGTCATAGCAGACCAGTACAGAAACGGAAAGATGTGGCGACTTGTCACCTGGGCCAATGCTTTTAGGACAGGAGATGGCTGGACAGCTGAAGTGAAGGAAGCTGGGACTCCGATGAGTTCAGTTCAGACAGGCCAGATGTTTTACCAAAGGCAACCATACCTGGTGACTGATTATTTCCGGTCTGGGGTGAATAGGCAAGAGGAATTGTCATCATGGCAAGGTTAGACCAGGAAGGAACTGGGGAGCAGTTTAGAATGGTCTGGTCCGGGCGTGCATTGCACAGAAGAAACAGCCAGAAAGGGAAAGATGAGGAAACAAGCAAATGTCACAATGTACCAACTGTGGATGTAACATGTGAAATACTCAGTAAAGAAAATGTTAAAGTTGACTCGGACTGTGTCTCCGTTGCTGAGGGTCAGCTGGAAGAGGGACCGTTGTCATCTGGGAATGTCCAGAGAAAGCTGATCCTAGAGATGCAGGTATACAGAAGAGATCAGTACATTTTTCTGTAGGGGGAAGGACTGGACATGAATATAGCAGTAATGCAGGTCACGATTACCACGATTACAGTCCTGTCCTCCCTTACATTTGGCGTAGTCGGCAGGATGTGACTACCTCGCAATGCGGAGAGCCCGCAGAAAGAAGTGATGATGGAGATGTATGTGCGACTGCTATGACCCTGGAAGATGACCAGGAGAAAAAGCCAGCAGCTGTTATCATTGAAGAAGAAATTGGGCAAGAAACCTTGGATTTGTCTAACACCGACTTTGTGACAACACCGGACTTGACTACTGGATTGAACTTGACTGACTGGAGAAGCAAAACTAACACCTCTACTGTGACCAAGATGGTGGTGGTAGAAATAGTGGCAGATGGCAAAGTAAACAATGAGAACCACGTCCTTCGTGAGCGTTGCCATCACCTCTTGGCGCCAAAACCTGTCTGTCAGGATGCCCTGGTCTGCCCTTGGTGGGGGAGGATGAAGAGAAGAAGGCCTTGCCCTTTGCCATCAAACAACATTGGAGGGGAGGAACAGTTGGAGGCGGTCTCACATGGAAGTGGATGAACACAGAAGGGACATGTCATCTATGACCGCATCTATCGGGATTGGCTCCAGAGGGCTGATGATATGGAGGAGCAGGAATCAGCCAGCCAGTGGAAAACAGAGTTCGCCCTGGTTTAGTCCGCAGTCTCCCAATCCCCGGAACCAGGGGCTGAGGTGCTGCGCCTCCTGGAATCGTGGCGCATGGCCGATGGTGCAGAGGAAGAACAAGGCTGTGGGACCGGAGTGTGCAGGATGTATTATAGAAAGATAGTGAGAGTGCCTCAGCTCCGACCCGGCAGAGTTTGGTCCACTCCTTCCTCATCTGCGTCCAAAAGTAGTCCCCAGAAAGTGCGCAGGGGACCACGACTGAGGCTAATGTCAGTGTATCAGTGGGCGTTTCCTGTGCCGTTCAGACGGAAGAACATCCGCTCCCATCCACATCTCTGCTTGTTGATGCTGCCACGACCCTTCCCAGATGGGACCTGAAGTCCGTGGCTCTGGAATCTTCTTCAGCTCGTACCAGGGCGTGGAAGTCTGGGAAGTACAGAGGGGACATGGGCCTGTTGGCGGAGCCAGTGCAGGCCCAAACATCAACCGGCCCCCGGGAAGATGAAAGCGCTATAACAGCACCATCCACATCTGCTGCGGCTGCAGGGATGATACCTGAGAGAGCGACACGCGGTGCGTGCCATTGAACTTTGTGCATCGTCATGTGCTATGCCTGTTATTATTATTATTATTATTATTATTATTATTGCGCCATTTATTCCATGGCACTTTACATGTGAGGAGGGGTATACATAATAAATTGCATTTTGTTTCACACACTGGGACTGTTCCGCATCCCTGAGGGCACTGTAGCCTCTAGACGAAGTTTTCCTCCGCCTATGATGAGTGAAAGTGATATGGCTTTTGGCTGCACTGAAGATAAGAATTGTTTACGGCCTAGAGGACTGTGAGCTAGGCAGAAGATATGGAGCCTATGGAATCTTTTTTTTTTTTTTTTGCTACGCTTATTGCGCCCATTCTGCTGGAAACAGCAGAGACTGTCTCCTTAACTGGAGACTTCTGGAAAATCAGTACTCCCCTCAAGGTAAAGGGGAGCATCTCTCCTAGGACAGCTTATCATTAAGAATCCTGGAGGACTGGGGACCAGGGTTGTTGCCTGTGCATCCTGAACTGTGACTTTGACGAGTTCAGTACAGATGGCTGGATGCTTTACCAGAGGCAACCTGTCACGATGACCCGTCCTGTGTGATGCGACCCGCAGGCCGGTAACTGAAACTACAAGATGCGGCACATGATACTGTCCTGTGTGACACGGCCAGGCGGCCGGTACTACAACAACAAGACACGGGGAAAGGGGAAACAGTTACAACGGTGGGTCCTGCGATAGGGAAAGGGGATGTGGAGACCTCCTGCACTCCCCTGAGTTAGTGTCCCTAATGCTCCTAACGTTCCCTATGCTGGTTCCGCACCGAGCGCTGATCAGGAACCTGTCGCCCTAGCACACCCTAGGGAACTGGGTGGCGCAGGCACTGGCCCCACCGCTGTACTAATACACACTAAGGAAAAACACAAACAGGGAAACACCACTTAGCTTTACTCTGTTGCTTTTGCTCCTGGCAACAGAGTACACCATCAGAATGCAGCTCTCCTCCTGAATAGCTGCCATCAAGCTCTGTCAGAGTGACAAGGAAATCCCCTTTGACTCCTTCCACACCAGGGCTAAGAAAGTGCTGCAAGGAACACTCTCCAGCTCCTTCCTCCACCAAGGATGGTTGAAATGAACATTATCACCAACACTGATTGCAACACCTGTGACTCTTTTATAGCAGAGCCAGAGCAATCACACCTGCATTATAATCATGTGTACTAACTAAAGAAACCAGAGTGCAATGACGCTCACCACCACCGGGGGCAAATTTAGAACAAAAGACTCCACAGTGCAATAATCCTAATGGCTACCGGGGCAAAAACCAAACTTAAGCACAGCTTAAGAAAAAAAAAGGTTACCTGTGCTTTTTATCAGTCCTGATCCAGCATGGATCATGACACAACCAAACCTGGTGACTGATGATTTCGAGTCTGGGGCAAAACGGGCAGAGTGAATTGTCATCATGGCAAAGTTAGGCCAGGAAGGAATTGGGGAGCAGTCTAGGATGGTCCGGTCTGGGTGTGTACTGCACAGAAGTAACAGCCAGAAAGGGAGAGATGAGGAAACAAGCAAATGTCACAATGTACCATCTGTGGATGTAACATGTGAAATACTTAGTAAAGAAAATGTTAAGGTGTACTATAGATAATTGTCTATCATCCATTTTGCTAGGCTGGCTATCCGGTTGGAAACATGCTGACAACAAGCATTTTAGGATTTGCTTGTTCTCAGTAACATGATGATCAGGAATGGAAACCTGATGCTATAGATAATGATGGGCCTCATTTATAGTTTTATTTTATTTTACTCACTTCTATAGTGCAATTGATTCCACAGCACTTGGCAGAAATCAGCATCTAAATTTTCCTATCAGCATGTCTTTGGAGTGTCAAAGAAAACCAGGAAACCCAAAGGAAACCTACTCAAACACAGGAAGAACATACAAACTCCTTTCAGATGTTGACTTTGGTGGGATTTGACCACAGGACCCCAGCGCTGCAAGCATTAGTGCTAACCACTGAGCCACCATGCTGCCCTATTATGGAAATTCATGGCTGTCATTCACACTCATTTATAGAAAGAAAACTAGTGGGCTATTTCAATTTGTATGTATGACAATTCATGACAATAATTTACCAAAAGTCAATGGAATTCAATAATTGGTATGACAGTGAATGCACCTTTAGCAGCTTGACAAGGTGGGAGATGAGTTGAGATGGAGGAGATTATGATTCAGCTCACAGGACGTTGACTTGCAGGTAAAACACGTAGTAGCTTTAATTCCATTTCATTAAAAACAATTATACATCACAAGGAACAGTAGTGAAACTGTGTCCATGATAACAGTCGGGGGAACACAAGGGAAAGATGAATAGAACCAGACACATTTAGAGCATGGCACACACTCTTAACTTGGTATAATAATAATAATTTTTATTTATATAGTGCCAACATATTCCACAGCACTTTACAATTAAGCGGGGACATGTACAGACAATAAATTCAATACAAGTTAAGACAATTTAAACAGTGACATAAGGAGTGAGGTCCCTGCTCGCAAGCTTACAATCTCCAAGGAAATGGGGGGGGACACAATAGCTGAAAAGTGCTTGTTATTTCAGGTCTGGCAATTATAATAAATAGGGATTTTCATATAAAGCTGCATGATCCGGTCATCAGACCGTGTGTTTAAGTGCAATAGTCAAGTATCAAGTGCAGTTATTGTGTGCATGGAGGGTGTGGAGACAGATGACTAGTAGGGTGCAGATTCCGAATAATATTTGGAAGGAGGGAGCAGGGCAAAGTTAGTTTACTGAGTAGTTGATATGGTAGGCTTGTTTGAAGAGATGGGGTTTTAAAGCGCGCTTGAATAAGTCGGGGCTAGGTATCAGTCTGATCGTCTGGGGAAGTGCACTCCAGAGAGCTGACGCAGCACGAGAGAAGTCTTGGAGATGGAGGTGCGATGTTCGGATTATGGAGGATGTTAGTCTTAGATCATTTGTAGAATGGAGGGCACATGTAGGGCGACAGACAGAGATGACAGAGGAGATATAAGGCGGTGCAGAACTGTGGAGAGCTTTGTGGGTGAGAGAGATGAGTTTATACTGGACCCTGTAGCGAATAGGTAGCCAGTGTAATGACTGGCACAAGATGGAGGCATCGGTGAAGAGGCTGGACAGAAATATGCCCCTGGCTGCCGCATTCAAGATGGATTGGAGAGGACTATGGAAAGGGAATGTCCTATATGTGTGTGGTAATGAGTGGAAGTGCTGCAGGTGCATTGGGAAATGAGACACCAACTGTGAAGTGGGATGCATAGAAAATGCTTAAGAAAATAAGAAAAACATGTAGAAAATCATTAAGAAAATAAATAAAAACACATAATTGAGTACCAAAGATGTTAATAATGTAACATAATTGCTTTTTTAAGATTTAAACCTGGGGTAAACCTTGTGTCCAAAGCAAAAATCCAATATGCCTCTGTTTCAGAGTATTTTTTCTGTATTTCCACTACAGATATTTTTCGTACATGGTCAATTGCAAAAGTAGAGAATTTTGTCTGTTGTGAATGTTTATGAAATGTTTTGATGAAGTAGAAGGACTGCAGTTAGAAGGGTGAATGATGTCGTATAAGTGTTCCCTAATTCTTGCTTTGAGTTTTCTGGTGGTGGAACTGATGTATTTCAAGTTACATATAGCACATTTAATGATATAAATCGTTCTGTGTTAAAATTTAAGAAGCCTTTTATAGTGTAGGATTTACAATTGTCACCATTGCAGAAATTAGATTTTTTTGAGGCAAATAAGCAGGTTTTCCATGTAATAGAACCACACTTATGAAAGCCAGTGACATCCAGTTATGGCTATTGGAAGCTAAAGGATTTTAAATGCTGGGTGATAAGATATTACCTAGAGTAGTTGCTTTGTGAGGAACAACCCTGATCCCATTCCATAAAATGGTATCCTAAAGAAGACTGTACCATGGACATTGAGGTTACGTTTAACTATATTGGAAATAGCCGAGAAATGTGTATTATAAGTGAGTACTAATGTAGGTCGAGTACTGTATATTGAGGAGATGGTTTGGTTGTTTTGGAGATTAAGTTATTCCTGGACTTATTCTTGACATTATTGGTGGTTCAATCAAGAAACCATTCAGGATATTGTCTCGATGTCAATCTGGATGAAATAATTTGGGATTGTTTTTGGAAAGACAAATCACTACAGTTTCTTTTTGCTCTAGTCAGTTCTCCTACTGGGATGGCTTTAATAGTGTGGGGAGGATGGAAGCTGTGTGCATGCAGAATTGTTTCCCAAAGTGGGTTTTCTGTATGTTCTACTTGTAATTGGTGAATTGTTGGTTCCTATTAGTTCTAGATCTAGGAAAGTAATGCATTTTTGATCAATAGAACTGGTGAAACGCAAATTAGATTGCTATTGACATAAGAAACAAAGGAAATATCAGTGGTAGAGCCATTCCAGAAAATTAATATCATCCATGAATCTTGAATAACTTATAACAGACATATGAAAAGTGTTGTGAGCATTGTACACAAAACTTTCCTCCCACCATGCTGTGGCCAATTTAGCAACCTATGGAGAAAACTTGGCTCCCATGGAAACTCCTTTGTTTTGGAGAAAACAAACTTTCTTTCAATCACAAAGTAATTATGGGTCATCAAAAAAAATAGTAACAGATTTGATGAGTCTGTAGATCTGCACCATAAGAACTGTATTGTGTTTAAATGGTGATCAATTGCAGCGATTGCTATGTGGTGAGGAATGCTTGTGTACAGTGCTGTTACATCACGTACAAGCCATGACCAGGTACTAGACCATTTAATGTCCTTTAGCATGTCCGAGAGTCTTGTAGATAACCCAGAATACACTTTATAAGAGGCTGGTGACAAAAGTCAAGCCACTGACGAGATGTTCACTTAAGGAACCTATGCTGGATATGACAGGACGCATGGGTAAGGGAGAAGGTTTTTGGTAGAGTATGTATGATGTAGATGACGGGATGCCTCACTGCTAAAAATTCCTATTCTTTTTGAGTAAAAGTTCCCAAAGATACTCCTTCATGAACCACGGTTTTGATTTTTTTTCCAAGAAGAAAGTAGTGAGATCATTGGGAGTGAGGTAAGGGTATATGATAATACTTTTAATAGAGGTGGAATAATTCTCAGAATTCAATACCATTACCGAATCTCTTTTGTCATACATTTTGATTGCAATGTCAGATCTGGCTTTTAAATCATTTTAGGCTTTTTGTTCGGATTTAGTGAGATAGGATTTTTTGGGAAAAATAGGTTTGGAATATAATATTTTAAAATCCATTTCTACCATTTCTTGAAACCGGTCCATGGCATCAGTTTGTGTTTGAATGGAATAGAACAAGGGAATTTTTTGTGGGAAGCATGGGAATAGATCGTATAGCCTGGATAGATGTTTCTCCTGAATTAAGTTCAGAAAGACAAAGATGATGCAGTGTATTGTTGTTTACTGGTCACATTCAATTAAGGATAATTGATGCTGCAATGAAGGAAGACTGATAATTGGGGTGCAACAAGCTAGTAGATAATAACACTTACTAGCTACTACTTGAAGAAGTGGCCTGGCTACCAGAAAGACTATCATGAGGAGAAGGATAGCTTGAACTTCGCTCATGTTGTTCACTTATTTATGTTTGCCATGAGAGCAGGTGATGCTACTTCAAGTGCTGATAGACAGCTGTAGTTCCTAGTAGATATGTGCCACAGCATCAAATGATTATTTTCCTTCTGCATAGCCTACACATTTTTTTAGAATCATAGGTTGGCAATGTGGAGAATAATACCTACATCCAACAATTCACCACCATGTCACGGTGAATATAGCTTTCAGCTGCTGTTGTGAATGCTTTAACTGCATCAGCCACATTACTTGGTCATAAGTTGACTGTCAACAAAACAGATCTACGCACGGATATATTTTGTCTGGATGTCTGCTTCTCTGTTTACTGACAATGCTATCACATTATGGTCATCAAAAATGTAGGGGAACCCACTCTTTTTTTTTTAATGAATACGACTGATGAATACTTCCATCAGCTGCCGCCTGCTCTCATTTTTATTAGCAGCAGCAAAGTCTGATGGGAGCAAAAGTCTCATCAGCCCACATCAGTGACCGGAGGTAAACTTTATACCTCTGATCACAGCTGCAGGAACCATGGCTGTCTGTACAGCATGGCAAATACTGGCTGTTCGGGCCCCCATTCAAGTGAATGGGGTTCGGGTCCGGGTACCATTCTGGCACCCGAGCCCAAACTTTTTATTTAACTGTTCAAATGAACACGAGACCCGAACATCCAGGGGTCCGTCAATCTCTAATGAAAATACTCAGAAATCCGAACATGAATCCGAATGTTTAAGGTTCGTACCAAGTTTGAAATTGGCGTAAAACACATGCAATATTAAGGTGTGGTAACTATGCTATATTAGATATTCAGTATATTGGAAAAAAAAGGAAATAAACAAATCTCAGCTGTTATTATTTTATAATGTAAAATGTTGTATTTAAAGTGAACTTGTCAGCAGGATTTTGCTAAGTAGACTACAGACAGTGTCAGGTTGGAGCCATTATATCGATTAAAATGAAAACTGGGTTGGTGAAATCTGTCTTTTGGTTGTCGTTTAATCTCTGTAGTTTTCAATTAATGAGATTCTTGCATTTTGGAGCGAGCGGGTCTGTGGGGTGTCTATGTGGTGTTCTGCTTAGATATTCATCCTTATGGCTTATGATCCCTCAGTGACCTGCACCATATTTTACATACTGAATATAATTTGTTTTGAAAAAAAAAATCACATTCATCAGGCAGGCGCCGGCAGCAGCATCGGCACTGTAGCAAGATATGGTGGGTAATATGCATATTTTAATGTTATTTCAAGCAAAATGGTGCCGGCGGCCTCACTTGTGCAGTAGCATCTATCTTGTTCTGATATATGCTACTGTGCAAGTGGATGTTACTGGCACCACTTTGGTAGAGAGAAAAAAATTATGCTTCATCAAAATAGCACAGGCACTGAGGTAGGCACCATTTTGCCAGAGAGAGAAAAAATTAGGTTTCATCAACATAGCACAAGCACTGAGGCCGGCACCATTTTGGCAAACAAATAAGTTAGGCTCCATCAAGATGGCGCCGGTGGCACCTGCACAGTAGCATCATTCTGCCATCTTGATGAAGTCTATTTTTTCTCTGCCAAAATGGCACCGGTATCTATTGGAAAGCGATGGATGTTACTGTGCAGGCGACTCCACCGACACCAGGCCAACCCGAAGCACGAGATCTCATTACCTGAAAACTTATAATAAAGATTAAACAACCACAAGGCTTTTTTAATCAACTCAGGTATCATTTTAATCAGTTTAACAGTGACAACCTGACACACTCTGTAGTTTGCTTAGAACAATCCTGCTGGCAGGTTCACTTTAATCCCTTAGTGACAGAGCCAATTTGGTACTTAATGACCAAGCCAATTTTTAAAATTCTGACCACTGTCACTTTGAGGTTATAACTCTGGAACGCTTTAACAGATTACACTGATTCTGAGATAGTTTTTCATGACATATTGTACTTCATAGCTCCAAAAAAGTATAAATCCACACAGCGTGGAAGCCCACTCAATGCACAGGTGTTGCGTGAACTTACCTGTAGGTATATATATAGCAGTAAGAACACATGAGACATGCACAAAAAATGAACAGGTCAGTAAGAAACTGTTCACACCATCCAAAGACTAAGGACACAGAAAAAACACATAGTATGGCAAACGTGCATGAATACTCTGCTGTAAAATATGTAACAGTAAGCAGCAAGTGCTAGTAAAAGATAAACACAGCGTATTTAGTTGATACGTTTTTTACAGCAGAGTATTCATGCACGTTTGTCATACTGTATATATATATATATATATATATATATATATATATATATATATATATATCAGTGAATGCTACGTGAGGCGGGGTGCCACTCCAAAGAAAACAGCTGCAATAAATACCAAAATTGAAAGAAATGTATTGCACTCACCGGTTTAAAACATTTTTTATTCCAATACTTTAAAACATAGGCATTGGGAGAATGGGAGCAGGAATGGAATGGAGGACAGCCATTTCGCCCTGCAGTGGCGCTTCTACTGGTCACAGTCGTCCATTCCAATCCTGCTCCCATCCTCCTGACGCCGATGTTTTAAAGTATTGGAATAAAGAAGTTTTTTTAACTGGTGAGTGCCATCCATTTCTTTCAATATTGTCCTTTATGTTAGTGGTAAAATTTCTTCGATCTGACTTGGATTTATTTATGAAAAAACTTAAATATTGCGAAAATCTTAAAAATGTTTCAATTTTCAAAATTTTAATTTTTATGCCCTTAAATCAGGGAGATATGTCACCCAAAATACTTAATAAATAACATTTCCCACATGTCTACTTTACATCAGCACAATTTTGGAAACAAATTTTTTTTGTAAGGAATTTATATGGGTTAAAAGTAATTTCTCATTTTACAACAAAATTTACAAAACCATTTTTTTAGCAACCACATCACGTTTGAAGGGTGTACATGACAGGAAATACCCAAAAGTGACACCATTCTAAAAACTGCACCCCTCAATGTGCTAAAAATGACATTCAAGAAGTTTATTAACCCTTTACTTGCTTCACAGGAACTGAAGCAATGTGGAAGGAAAAATTGAACATTTAACTTTTTTCATAAATATTTTACTCCAGAACCAATTGTTCTATTTTCAAAAGCGTAAAAAGAGAAAATGAACCCCACATTTGGGGGTGAACCACTGTTTGGGGGCACAACAGAGCTCGGGAAGGGAAGGAGCACGGTTTGACTTTTTCAACGCAGAATTGTCTGGAATTGAGTTTGGAAGCCATGTCACATTTGGAAAGCCCCTGATGTGCCTAAACAATGGAAACCCCACACAAGTAACACCATTTTGGAAATTATACCCCCCAAAGAACATATCTAGATGTGTGGTGAGCACATTGAACCCCCAAGTGCTTCACAGAAGTTTATAACATAGTGCATTGAAAATAAAAAAATCATTTTTTCCACAAAAATGACCTTTTCGCTCTAAATTTTTATTTTCCCAATGATAACAGGAGAAATTAGACTGCCAAAGATGTTGTGCAGTTTGTCCTGTGTATGCCGATACCCCATATGTACAGTTGTAGCAAAAAGTATTGACACCCCTGCAATTTTGTCAGATAATACTCAGTTTCTTCCTGAAAATTATTGCAAACACAAATTATTTGATATTATTATCTTCATTTAATTTGTCTTAAATGAAAAAACACAAAAGAGAATGAAGCAAAAAGCAAAACATTGATCATTTCACACAAAACTTCACAACCTTTAGCCAAAATAACTGCGACCAACCGCTTCCGGTAACCATCAAATTAAATGAAGATAATAATACCAAAGAATTTGTGTTTGCAATCATATTTCAGGAAGAAACTGTGTATTATCTGACAAAATTGCAGGGGTGTCAATACTTTTGGCCACAACTGTAGGGGTAAACCACTGTTTGTGTGCACGTTCGCGTTTGGAAGGGAAGGAGTGCCATTTGACTTTTTCAATGCCGAATTGGCTGGAATTGAGATCGGACGTCATGTCACGTTTGGAGACCCCCTGATGTACCTAAGTAGTGGAAACCCCAAATCTAACTCCAACCCAAACCCCAACACACCCCTAATCCCAACCCTAACCCTAACACACCCCTAACCCTAATCCCAACCCTAGCCTCAACCTTAATCTCAACCTTAGTCCCAACCCTAACCCTAACTTTAGTACCAGGGGTGTTATCAGGGGACCTCATTTCTCTCTCCTCTGATGTGAGGAACATCAGAGGAGAGAGAAATTAAATGGGAAATTGGACTTTTTTTGCATTAATAATGGCGATTGCAACATCGAGGTCAGTAAAAAACGACTGGCAGCCGAGACCCCGGAGAAATTTCGACACTGGGGTGCACTATAACCTTAAACCTCAGCACCATTAAAAAGTGGCACCGTTAAAAGGCGTATTGGTGGTCGCTAAAGGGTTGTCTGAATAATAAACAACCCCTTTAATTGTTTGTGTAGAGTGTGGGTTGTGCTTAAAAAGCAAATATGACTGGAATGGAAATACAAACAACTTCAATCTGAGATTGTCATTTGTGAGTTACTAAATCAAGAAAGATATCATGATGCAAAATAACTTATATACATATTCAATAGTTTGTGCTGTGTGAAGTTTACAGAAACAGCTTTAAGATAGGATAGATAGTGTAACATGGGTGGGTGGGGACCCACTGCACCACAGACCAGGCTTACTCTGGAGGGGCATGACTGAGTGTCTATTAGTTATTCACTAGAGTCTTTGATGGTAAGGATAGGCTGGGCCACCCATATACACAAGGTGTCACTCCAGGACAGTCCCTGAGATGGCAGCAGCTGTCCAGATGGGCAGAGACTTGGGTACAGGCTACAGGTGTATGAGACAAATGTTTAGTCAGACGGTCCAAGGTCATGGAAGGCAGCACAGGTACTGGAATGGAGGGTGTAGTGACCTGACATCTCACCTGCTGGCAGGTGATAGGGCGGGGAAGCAGATATTTGCAGGATGTCCCCCCATCACCCCCCCATGACCAACAAACACCAGAGCTAGAAGACAAGCATAAAGAAGCTTAGAGGAATGTTCAGGTACTGGGTGGAGCAGAGTGAAAGACAAGATGAGAAGGGTGGCGTTTAAAAGATGTGCAAGTGGCTGAGATAACAGACAGATGAATACGTGGATAGATGATACTTAAAGGTACTTAACACACAAATTGGCCAATTTCATTGAACCCCTTGGCAATATCAAGGTGTATTTTTCTCTGGAGGGAACCTATCAGATATACTTTTCCTGGGCCAAAAGTTGGATAGGTAGAGATAAAAAGATAGACACATACAGAAATGAAGGCAGCACTCCCTAAATAGAAAATTGGAAAAATTAAATAGTCCATAATGATGGCAACATTTTGGTCCAATTGAGAACCTTTTCAAGCAGATTCTAATTTTCTGTTTTGGCAGTGCTGTCTTCATTATTGTATGTATGTTTTAGGATTGGCTTATGCCTGCGAGGCTCTGCCCCTCTCCCCCCTCCCTTTTTTACTGGCCATGCCTTGATTTTGCTTCAATTTAAATAGAGTAGATGGATAGTCAGGATATACTATATAATTACTGAATGATTGTCCTTTGAAGAAAAACACATTTTCCCAAATAACATACTATAAAAGATGGTAGACATATATCTAATACTTGCACATGCTCACAATTCAAAGATGCTAAACACTGAAGGATAAAGGGGAATTGCAGTGATTTTCTAACTAATTACTTGGTCTTATTAAAAAGAACAAGATAATTGATTTTACAATACACTACTCCTTATTATGTTCTAATTCAGCTGTATATCAAGCCTAATTAAATGGCGATATACTATCTAATTATTGTTACTGAATAGATTGTTTTTATTACGACAAAGCTTGGAATCAAAGATTCTTTAAATTCTAAATGTGTTAAGTATATTATTTGTGAAACAGATGGAATTGATTTTTACAATGTATTTTTATTCATATACTTGAAACTGTAAACTTTATGCCTGACTTTCATTATATGGAAAGGTTTAACCCCTTTCTGACAGCTGACGTAATATCCCGTCCATGTGCCCTGGGACTCTATGCCCATGGACGGGATAGTACGTCATGGGCGATCAGCCACGCTCACTGGGAGAGCGCGGCTGATCTCGGCTGGGTGTCAGCTGATTCTCACAGCTGACACCCGGCACTAAGTGCCAGGAGCGGTCAAACATGATCGCAGCGTTCTAGAGTCAGCACAGGAACTGACAGCCTCTCTGCCTTTGGATCGGAGACCCTGCGGCATGACGTGGGGTCCCAATCGCTGCTTTGGTAACCCAATGTCGTCATGATGACATCCGGTTTACCAGAGCTGAGAAACTTCCTGTCATGTGCACTGCATGATCAGGAAGTCTCTCAGGTTAGTGTGCAGAAAGTGAAGCGCTGACAGCTTCTATAGCATGCATCTCTACATGTCATATAAGCGACCAGCCTACACAAAATGAGTGTCCCATAGTGGGATAAAGTGTAAAAGTAAGAATTCAACAAAAAAAATAATAATTGTAAAAATATTTTAAAAATAATAAAAAATAATTAAAAAAATCAATATTTATTCCATCAATGAATAAATATTTGAAAAAAAATCTAAACAATAAAAGTACACATATTTAGTATCACTCCGTCCATAATGCCCCAAGCTATAAATCTTTCCCATTAGTTAACCCCTTTAGTGAACACCATTAAAAAAACAAGGCAGAAAAAACAAAGCTTTATCATCATACCGCTGAACAAAAAGTGGAATAACTCGCGATCAAAAAGACGTATATAAATAAACATGGTACCGCTGAAAACGTCATCTTGTCCTGCAAAAACCAAGCTGCCATATAGCATCATCAGCAAAAAAATTAAAAAGTTATAGCTCTCCGAATAAAGCGATGCAAAAATTATTATTTTTTTATATAAAATAGTTTTTATTGTATAAAAGTGCCAAAACATTAAAATTGACATAAATGAGGTATCGCTGTCATCATACTGACCCGAAGAAAAAAACTGCTTTATCAATTTTACCACACGCGGAACGGTATAAATGACCCCCCCAAAAGAAATTAATGAATTGCTGGTTTTTGTTCATTCTGCCTCTCAAAAGTCGGAATAAATGCTATAAAATAGTAATGTGCCCGAAAATGGTACCAATAAAAAGTCAACTCGTCCCGCAAAAAAAAGCCCCCATACAACTCAATCACCGGAAAAAAAAGTTAAAGCTCTCAGAATAAAGCGATGCAAAAATAATTATTTTTTATATAAAATAGTTTTTATTGTATAAAAGCACCAAAACATAAAAAATATATATAAATGAGGTATTGCTGCAGTCATACTAACCTGAGGAATAAAACTGCTTTATCAATTTTACCTCACACGGAAAGGTATAAACGCCCTCCCAAAAAGAAATTCATGAATTGCTGGTTTTTGTTCATTCTGCCTCACAAAAATCAGAATAAACAGCGACCAAAAAAGTCATGTGCCTGAAAATGGTACCAGTAAAAATGGCAACTCATCCCGCAAAAAACAAGACCTCATATGACTCTGTGGGCCAAAATATGGAAAAATTATAGCTCTGAAAATATGGTGATGCAAAAACTATTTTTCGCAATAAAAAGCATCGGCCATGCACCCAAGCAGTGATTTACCCCCAACATATGGGGTATCAGCAAACTCAGGACAAATTGCATAACAATTTTTGTGGTCCAATATCTCCAGTTACCCTTGGGAAAATAAAAAATTTGGGTAAATTAACTGTGAAGCACTTGGGGGTTCAAAGTGCTCACCACACATCTAGATAAGTTCTTTAGGGGGTCTAGTTTAAAATATGATGTCACTTGTGGGGTGTTTCCATTGTTTAGGCACATCAGGGGCTCTCCAAATGTGACATGGCATCCGATCTCCATTCCAGCTAATTTTGCATTGAAAAGTCAAAAGGCGCTCCTTCCCTTTCGAGCTCTGCCATACGCCAAGACAGTGGTTTGCCTGCACATATGGGGTACCAACATGCTCAAGACAAATTGCACAACAACTTTTGGGATCTAATTTCTCCTGTTACCCTTGGTAAAATAAAAAAAATGCATCTGAATTAAAAAATTTTGTGAAAAAAGTTAAATGTTCATTTTTTTTAATCATTCCAAAATTTCCTGTGAAGCACCTGAAGGGTTAATAAACTTCTTGAATGTGGTTTTGAGCACCTTGAGGGGTACAGTTTTTAGAATGGTGTCACTTTTGGGTATTTTCTGTCATATAGACCCCTCAAAGCGACTTCAAATGTGATGTGGTCTGTAAAAATAAAATGGTGTTGCAGAAATGAGAAATCGCTGGTCAACTTTTAACCCTTATAACTTCCTAACGAAAAAAAAATTTGGTTCCAAAATTGTGCTGATGTAAAGTAGATGTGTTATTTAGTAACTATTTTGTGTGACATATTTCTCTGCTTTAAGGGCATGAAAAAAGTTGGCACATTGTGAAATTTTTAAAATTTTCACCAAATTTCTGTTTTTTTCACAAATAAATGCAAGTCATAGTAAAGAAATTTTTACCACTATCATGAAGTACAATATGTCATGAGAAAACAATGTCAGAATCACTGGGATCCATGGAAACGTTCCAGAGTTATTACCTCATAAAGAGACAGTGGTCAGAATTGTAAAAATTGGCCTGGTCATTAACATGCAAACCACCCTTGGAGGTAAAAGAGTTAAAGAAAAAAATAAAAGGAACAATAAATTGCATTGGTGATGACATCTTGTGATGCTACGTTTGAAGAACAGTGATGTCACTCCTTTGCATGTTCTGCTACTCTGCCAATTTACCCACTTTCTGAGGCACTTTCTGGGATTAACTAAATATCTGCTGTATCAAGGTTTGTGAATAGCTGAATCTGTATTTTGGCACATACCATGAAGTTGGACTGTTTTTTTTAGCATAGTTCCATAGATGATTTAACCTAACTGTGGCACTAATTGGGAAACTCAAAGAAACTCTGGATAAACCTATAAATCTGTGCTTGACTACCTCTGGCAATCATGTACATTGGGGAAAAAAGAATTTAGTCAGCCACCAATTGTGCAAGTTCTCCCACTTAAAAAGATAAGAGAGGCCTGTAATTGACATCATAGGTAGACCACAACTATGAGAGCCACAATGAGAAAACAAATCCAGAAAATCACCTTGTCTGATTTGGCAAGATTTATTTTTCAAATTATGGTGGAAAATAAGTATTTGGTGACATACAAACATGCAGTATTTCTGTCTCTCACAGACCGGTAACTTCCTCTATTCTCCACTCAATACCTGTAGTCATTGAACCTGATTGAACTTATCAGTATAAAAGACACCTGTCCACAACCTCAAACAGTAACACTCCAAACTCCACTATGGTGAAGACCAAAGAGCTGTCGAAGGACACCAGAAGCAAAATTGCAACCCTGCACCAAGCTGGGAAGACTGTAACTGCAATAGGCAAGCAGCTTGATGTGATGAAATCAACTGTGGGAGCAATAATATGAAAATGGAAGACATACAAGACCACTGAATATCTCCCTCAATCTGGGGCTCCACGCAAGATCTCACCCCGTGGGGTCAAAATGATCACAAAAACGGTAAGTAAAAATCCCAGAACCACATGGGGGGACCTTTTGAATGATCTGCATAGAGCTGAGACCAGCATAACAAAGGCTGCCATCAGTAACACACTACGCCACCAGGGACTCAGATCCTGCAGTGCCAGACGTGCCCCCCTGCTTAAGTCAGTACATGTCAGGGCCTGTCTGAAGTTTGCTAGAGAGCATAGAATCATAGAATCATAGAATCGTAGAGTTGGAAGGGACCTCCTGGGCCATCTGGTCCAACCCCCTTCTCAAAGCAGGATTCGCTAAATCATCCCAGTCAGATGTCTGTCCAGCCTCTGTTTGAAGACTTCCATTGAAGGAGAACTCACCACTTCTCGTGGCAGCCTGTTCCACTCATTGATCACTCTAACTGTCAAAAAGTTTTTTCTAATATCTAATCTGTGTCTCCTCCCATTCAGTTTCATCCCATTGCTTCTAGTCTTTCCTTGTGCAAATGAGAATAAAGTTGATCCTTCTACAATGTGACAGCCCTTTAGATATTTGTAGACAGCAATTAAGTCTCCTCTCAGTCTTCTCTTTTGCAAACTAAACATTCCCAAATCCTGCAACCTTTCCTCATAAGACAGGGTTTGCAGACCGGTCACCATTCTGGTCGCTCTTTTCTGAACTTGCTCCAGTTTGTTGATGTCTTTTTTAAAATGTGGTGCCCAAAACTGGACACAATATTCCAGATGAGGTCTGACCAAAGAGGAGTAGAGGGAAATAATGACTTCACGTGATCTAGACTGTATGCTTCTGTTAATACATCCTAGAACTGCATTTGCCTTTTTTGCTGCTGCATCACACTGTTGACTCATATTCAGTCTGTGATCTATTAGTATACCCAAGTCTTTTTCACATGTGCTGTCACTTAGCCCTATTCCTCCCATTCTATATATGCTTTTTTCATTTTTATTGCCCAGATGTAGTACTTTGCATTTCTCCCTGTTAAAAACCATTCTGTTAGTTACTGCCCACTTCTCCAGTTTATTTAAATCTTTTTGAATCCTCTCTCTCTCTTCTCTAGTATTAGCTATCCCTCCTAGCTTTGTGTCATCAGCAAATTTAATCAGTTTACCCTCAATTCCTTCATCTAAATCGTTGATAAAGATGTTGAACAATACAGGGCCCAGGACAGAGCCCTGTGGTACCCCACTTGAGACATTCTTCCAACTGGATGTGCAGCCATTTACGACCACTCTTTGGGTCCGATCACTAAGCCAGCTATGAATCCACCTAACAGTTGCCTTGTCCATTCCATACTTAGTCATTTTTTCAATAAGGATTGTATGAGAGACTTTGTCAAATGCTTTGCTGAAGTCAAGATATACTATATCTACAGCATTTCCTTGATCCACCCAATCAGTGATACCGTCATAGAAGGAAATTAAGTTAGTCTGACATGACTTATTAGTTACAAACCCATGCTGACTCTGTTTGATCACTTCATTCTTATCCAGGTATTGACTTACATGTTGTTTAATAATTTGTTCAAAGATCTTTCCTGGTATAGAAGTCAGACTCACCGGCCTATAGTTGCCTGGGTCCACCTTCTTCCCCTTTTTGAAGATAGGAACAACATTTGCTCTTCTCCAGTCTTCTGGCACTTCTCCTGTTCTCCAAGAATTTTCAAAGATTATGGAGAGTGGTTCAGAAATTTCTTCTGCTATCTCCTTCAGTACTCTGGGGTGTAATTCATCTGGACCTGGAGACTTGAATTCATTTAGGTTAGCTAAGTGTTTCCTCACTATCTTTCTGTTTGTAGATATCCTGGATTCTTCTATTCCCTTAATAGGACAGTGAATAACAGTTGGTGTTACATTTCCTTTCTGAGAGAAAACAGATGCAAAATAGGAATTTAAAAGTTCAGCCTTCTCAACATCCTGTCTTACCATTTCATCATTTTCATCCTGTAAAAATCCTATAACATCTTTGACTTTTCTTTTACTTTTGACATATCCCCAAAATCCTTTATTATTGCTTTTGACATCTCTTGCAAGCCTCAATTCATTTTCAGCTTTAGCTAATCTGATTTGTGCCCTGCAGATTCTGCAGACAGCATTATATTCTTCTTTAGATATGCCTCCCTCTTTCCATTTTATAAACATTTTTTTCTTCCTTTTTAGCATGTGCTTAAGTTCTGTGTTCACCCATCCTGGTTTCCTTAAATGCTTCCTATTCTTCCCTCTTTTCGGAATTGTTAACAACTGTGCTTTGAGAATTTCATTTTTCAAGATTTCCCATCCTTCCTGGACATTTTTGTCTTTAAGGATATCCAGCCATTGGATCCCTCCAATTATCTTTCTGAATCCCTTAAAATCTGCCTTTCTGAAATCTAACCTTGACGTCTGAGTCTTCACAGGTCTTCCGCCTCTAGTTATCCAAAATTCTAAAATAGCATGGTCGCTACCTCCTAGGGTTCCAGCCACTTTTACCTCCTCAACCATTTCCTCCCTGTTTATAAGGATTAGATCCAAGGTAGCAGTTCCCCTTGTTTTCTCCCCTACCTTTTGGAAGATAAAGTTGTCAGCAAGAGAGGATAAGAATTTCCTTGACCTGTTAGTTTTGCCTGAGAGAGATTCCCAACAAATGTCTGGATAGTTGAAATCTCCCATGACAACTATGTCATTTTTTGGAGAACTTGGCCATTTGATGCATAAAGAGTTCATCCATATCTTCAGCTTGCACAGGCGGCCTGTAGTAAATGCCTACAATGGTGTCCTTTCCATTGTTCTGTCCTTGTATTCTTACCCAAACAGTTTCCACAGAACTCCCAGTCTCTGAAGCACATGAAGGTCATGGAGTTGCCTAGCCAGTCTCCAGAGATATCAACCCCATAGAAAACCTGTGGATGGATTTGAAAGGCCGTGTTGCCCAGTGACAGGCCGAAAACATCACTGCTCTAGAGGAGATCTGTATGGAGGAATGGGCCAACATATCACCAACAGTGTGTGCCAACCTTATGAAGACTTACAGAAAACGTTTGACCTCTGTAATTGCCAACAAAGGGTATATGACAAAATATTGAGATGAACTTTTGTAAATGACCAATTACTTATTTTGCCAAATCAGACAAGGTGATTTTCTGCATTTGTTTTCTCATTTTGACTCTCATAGTTGTGGTCTACCTATGATGTCAATTACAGGCCTTTCTCATCTTTTTAAGTGGGAGAACTTGCACAATTGGTGGCTGACTAAATACTTTTTTCCCAACCGTAAATAAAGAATTGAACATGGATATTTGCTTAGCTACTGCTATATTCTAACACCGCATTTTGAAGTGAAACATGCAAATGCAACCACTCTTGAATGTTCATATAAACATGTTTAATTTAAAATCTATCAAGAGGGTAACTAACAATGACATTTCTGGCATGTGTCTTCATCCCACATTACAGCATATCAATAATGTGCCTGGGCCCTAAGTGATGGAATGGAACGTAGTGAAGAATGGTTAAGAAAGGGGCATGGAAATTTAAGGTGATAGAAGGTAGAAAACATGAGAGAGTAGACAAAGAAGCAGATTAGTGAAAAGGCGGTGGTGGGAGTGCCAAAACACAAAACTGCAAAGTCTTCAGTTGCAAGGAATAAAAATGTGTAATGCTCTGTGGTGTTCTAAGATTGTATTGAACCCCTTTAGAGCAATTTAATTTAAACAGAGCCTTGTAAATGTTAAAATGATCTGCTGTTTCCTTTATTAGTAAATTGTAAGCCCATGAGGTCAGGGTCCTCCCATTTCTATACCAGTCTGTCACTATTTGTTACTGTCATGCTTCTGCATTTGAACCCTTGATTCTTTGGTCATCATTTCTTTCCACTGATCCGCAACTGAAACACCTTTTCTTTGGGTGTTTAAGGTCTGTTGCTTTAGTTTGTCAGTTTTGGATAACAGGTGTTTTTCATTTTCTTTGTCCTATCACTTTTCAGGTACAGTTTTAAATACCTTCCCTTATTGGTGTTTCCTGCTGGTGGCAGACATTGTTGGATTTATTCATTGTGCTGTAGTTTGTGTTGGTTGCAGTTGCTTTGTGTGTGATTCCTTTTCTCCTTAGAGAACTGCTACTCTAGTGATCCTAGGAGCTACTAAGGACATTCAAGTTAAGCCGCAGTCAAGTGGGGGTGCCATTGCATTAGCTTAGTCTGCCAACCTCTGCAGTCATGCAGGGACAGACCAGGGTCAGAGAAGGGCTTTTCCTATTCTAAACAGGGACCTATCAGGTTCAGGTATTTGTTTTCATGGTTTGTAAGTTACTCATGTGAATGTGCTTTGGCAGTCATGGAATAATCACCAGCTCACTCCATTCGTTGTTTCCAAGAAGTCATCATCGGGCAGACATCAAGCTGCAACAGCTTGTATCTCCCACCGTTCCTCAGGTTCCACTTCACCCTATTCAGTCATCTAAGCCTAAGGTAGAATTACTGGACTGTTTCAACTGAGACCAAACTAATTTTTCCATCTTTTTGCTTCATGCAAACTGTATACAATAATTGTATATATGATAACAATATAATACAAATAAGTGCAGATGTAAGCGTAAAATCGGGTTTCTATTCCTGAAATGTAACTTGATAAACGTGTGCCACATCCAAGAGAGGCAGCAGTCAAGCAAATGAACCACTTTTCTACTGAGTCAACTGCTGATATTGCAAGTAATAAACTCCATCAATGACATTTTAGAGGCTCTGTAATTGGAACGAGCTGTTAAATTTTTTAATGGGCTTTGGCCTGGCCACAAAGGTAAGGTAAAATGATCTTTTAGGTATGCTACTCGTACAGACATGGCTGCAGAATATACAGAAGCTTTTGGGCAGAGTAGTCCCACAGAAGGTATTAATAAATTTCACTCACATGTTTCGACATTTATCCCACAAAAGCTAATAAAAACATTGCACTCCCAGAAAACGGCCCGCAGTACCCCCACAGGCAGGATTTCACAGTATATATAGCAGCTAAAATAATAATAATAATAAATTTTATTTCTATAGTGCTGACATATTCCGCAGCACTTTACATTACAGAGGCGACTTGTACAGACGATAGACATTACAGCATAATAATAATCACATAGATCATAACAGATACCAAGAGGAATGAGGGCCCTGCTCGCAAGCTTACAATCTATGAGGAAAAATGGGAGACATGAAAAGTGGGTGGTAACAATTGCCCTGATTCTGTACTGTTACACACTTAACATTATGGCTGGTCCAAACACAGAGGGCTAATAGATGCATAAAGCATGTGGGAACATGATGCGTGGAACCTGGTTATGGTAAATCTTTTCACTGTTCCACACAGGGATAGTTAGATTACTGTGTTGAGGCAGTAGGCCAGTCTGAATAAATGCGTTTTCAGGGCATGCTTAAAATTGTAGGGATTGGGGACTAATCGAATTGACCGGGGAAGTGCATTCCAAAGAATTGGCGCAGCACGTGTATAGTCTTGGAGATGGGAGTGGAAGTTTCTGATTATTGAGGATGCTAACCTCAGGTCATTATCAGAATGGAAGGCACGGGTAGGGTGGTAGACTGAGATGAGGGAGGAGATGTAGGGTGGTGCTGTGCCATGGAGAGCTTTGTGGGTGAGGGTAATAAGTATGTACTGGATTCTGGAGTGGATGGGTAGCCAGTGTAATGACTGGCACAAGGTAGAGGCATCGGTGTAACGATTGGCGAGGAATATGATCCTGGCTGCAGCATTCAGGACAGATTGGAGGGGTAATACGGAGACCGATTAGAAGAGAGTTACAATAGTCCAGACAAGAATGAATAAGAGAAACAGTAAGAGTTTTTGCAGCGTTAAAACTAAGAAAAGGTCGAATTCTAGAAATGTTTTTGAGGTGCAGATAACAAGAGCGAGCCAGTAATCGGATGTGGGGGGCAAAGGAGGACTCGGAGTCAAGTATGACCCCAAGACAGCGGGCATGTTGCTGGGGAGTAATGGTGGAACCACACACGGAAATGGCAATGTCGGGTATTGGCACATTAGTAGCGGGACGAAACACAAGGAGTTCAGGTTTTGTCAGGTTCAGTTTCAGATATAGTGAGGATATGATGTTAGACACAGCGTTTAGACAATCTCTGGTGTTTTCTAAAAAGCCAGGCGTGATATTGGGAGAAGTGTATAATTGGGTGTCATCAGCATAGAGATGGTACTGGAAACCAAATCTACTGATTGTTTGACCAATAGGGGCAGTGTACAAAGAGAAGAGGAGGGGGCCTAGGACAGATCCTTGAGGAGCCCCAATAGTAAAAGGAAGATGAGAGGAGGAGGAACCAGCAAAAGATACAGTAAAGGAGCGGTCAGAGAGATAGGAGGAAAACCAGGAGAGAACGGTGTCCTTGATGCCAATGGAGCAGAGCATAGTGAGGAGGAGCTGATGATCCACAGTGTCGAATGCTGCAGAGAGATCCAGGAGAATTAGCAAGGAATAGTGACCATTAGATTCAGTTGTTAGTAGATCATTAGAGACGTTAGTGAGGGCAGTTTCAGTAGCGTGTAAAGAGTGGAAACCGGATTGGAGAGGGTCGAGAAGAGAGTTATCAGAGAGATAGCGGATAAGATGGGAGTGGACCAAGCGTTCCAGGAGTTTAGAGATGAAGGGAAGATTAGAGACAGGTCTATAGTTAGCGGCACAGTTTTGGTCGTGGGATGTTTTTTTAAGTAGTGGATGTATGATGGCATGCTTAAATGAGGGGAAGATACCAGAAGAGAGAGAGAGGTTAAATATTTTAGCTAGGTGAGTGGTGACAGCAGGGGAAAGGGACTGGAGGAGATGTGAAGGAAATGGGTCACTGGTGCAAGTGGTTGGGTGAGAAGGTGCAAGGAGCCTGCTTACTTCTTCTTCTGTGACTTGTTCAAAATCAGATAGTGAGCTAGATGCAGTGGGGGAGGGAGGACAGTGCATGGTATGAGGTGATTGGGAGATAATTTCCTGTCAGATATGGTCAATTTTTTCTTTGAAGTAATTGGCCAGATCGTCAGCTCAAACCTCCATGGTTGGGGCTTGCACTCTTGGGTTGAATAGAGAATGAAAATTCTCAAAGAGACGTTTAGGGTTATTGGAGAGTGAGGTGATGAGGGTGTTGAAATAGGTTTGTTTGGAGAGGTGATGGGCAGTGTTGTATGTTCTAAGCATAAACTAATAATGGATGAAATCTTCGTGTAGATTAGATTTTCTCCACAGATGTTCAGCGCACCTGGAGCACCGCTGCAGGAAATGTGTTTGCAGGGTGTGCTGTGTTGTGTTGTTCTATGTATAGGAGGTGCAAATTCATCCAGGGCACTTTGAAGTGTTTCATTGTAATGCTTCAGTGCAGAATCAGGACTTGAGAGGGAGGAGATAGGGGCCAGTGAAGACTGAAAGTTCTTCATAAGTTTCTGGGTGTTAATGGCCTGTATGTTTCTATAAGTATGGACAGTGGGGGTGACCTGAGCGGCCTGGCAGTTCTTGATAAAGAATGATAGAAGGTTGTGGTCAGAGAACGGGAGAGGGGAGTGTGTGAAATCATCCACTGTACAAAGCCGAGAGAAGACCAAGTTGAGGGAGTTTCTGTCTTCATGTGTTGGAGAATTAGTAAGCTGGGAAAGGCCAAATGAGGAGGTTAGAGATAAAAGGTGAGTAGCAGATGGGGATGTTGAAATTGCCCATGATGATAGTGGGGATGTCACAGGAGAGAAAATGTGGAAGCCAGGTGGCAAAATGATCCAGGAACTGATGGGAGGGGACGAGAGGATGATACACCACTGCCAATCGCATGGAGAAGGGGGTGTACAGTCTGATGGCATGGACCTCAAAAGAAGGAAAGACAAGTGAGGGTACTTGAGGGATTACCTAAAAGGTACATTTTGGTGTTAGGACCAGACCAACACCTCCACCTGCTCTATTGTCTGATCTTGGGGTATGAGAAAAGTGTAGTCCACCATAAGAAAGAGCAGCAGCAGTGGTAGTGTCTGACTGCTGGATCCAGGCTTCAGTAAGAGCCAGAAGGTTAAGAGAATTTGAAAGGATGAAGTCATGGATGAAGGAGAGTTTATTACACACTGAGCGAGAATTCCAAAGGGCACAATTGAAAGAGATAGAAGGCATGCAGGGAACATTAATAAGATTAGAGGGGTTTCTGAGTGTAGCAGTTGAGGGGTTTGACTTTATATAACATGGGGGACCAGGGTTGGGAGCAATGTCTCCTGCGACTAGGAGAAGGAGGATAGAAAGAGTGAGCAGATGGTTAAGTGATTTGTGAGAGCGTCTCTGATGTTGAATGGTGGGACAGAATGGATCTGTGCAATTTAGCAATGTGAAAAGAGTGTGAGTGCTATACATAGGAAAGGAAAGGAGTGAGGGGTCGATATGGCTGGAGTGTAGAGAGTTAATGCCAGGGCGATGGATGTGTGTGAATGCAGCGGCCATGACATAATTTACACAAAAGCATATGGTATATATTTGTTGTAATCTAAATGTACAGGGAATAGATGTCTATAAATATCTTACCTGTCTCCTGCCCTGTCTAACTGCCATGTTATAACTGTCTCATACTTTGATCAAATGTACTTCAATTAAATGTACATAAATGCCCCCTGCATAAATGCCTCACCCAAGGTAGGTCTGAATATATAGGAGTCTGATGCTTAGATCTCTTTTTTTTTTCCCTCTCTCTTCTCGTTAATCAATCAAACTAAACTAAGACAGCAGGGCACAATAAATGTAATTACCAGATAAAACAATGTCCAGGTCTACATGCATCATAAACCACTTTGAAAAGTTTCTTGACCTCATAACATAAGGGGACAAGCATAGTAAGTTGAAATAACTATATACCAGATATAAGCTTGCATAGTTGAAAAGACATATGCAGCATTCAGGATTAACTGCTTGCTGGCATAGAATGGAGTGGATATACACAGGAGTTGAAATCAGAGCAGGAATTGAGTAAGCTGGTTACCTAGTTAATGGCACATTACACCCACATACATGGGTTCAAGAATACACAGTTGCAAGAAATTAAACCTGTTTTGCTAAAAAGATTGTTCAAAAAGCTAACTGTTCAAAAATTGACTTACCATAAAGGGTTTTTTGTTACAACCAAATGTCTACACCTCTACAAGACCAATTTTTGGAGTTTTGTTTCATACCAACTAATTTTTGGCGTACAGTTGTGCTCAAAAGTTTACATGCCCCAGCAGAATTTTTGCTTTCTTGGCTTTTTTTCAGAGAATATGAATGATAACACCAAAACTTTTTCTCTATACTGTACATATGTACCCCAGATCACAATAGTGTCTGGGTAAGAAATTGAACCCAGGAAAATGTTTCAATGATTTTTTTTTTTAGTGCTACTTTGCTATATAACACAAAGCACGTAATACTGGATTGATCAAAATATATTATTTTTTTAACCCACGCCACCCCAAATGTAGCTATACATTTGGCAATGGAATGCATAGCCATAATTACTCTCTACAGATTGTATTCAGCCACTGTCCCTGCACTTGTGACTCTCTCTCCCTACCTAGGCTAAATGCAGATTGTATGTGGTACAACAGCAAAGCAAACAATTAGCCCCAAAAAGGGCTGTTAGTGTGATGGCTCATCTTCAGCACCACTATCATCACTACACGCTTCTGATTCGTTATACTTTGCACACACAGGCCTAGACAAGCACTCTGTCCCTTCACTCAGCCGCAGCTCATGAAAACTGGACATGTTACGAGTCTCGGAAAACATAAGCGCGTTTCTTTTCCTTTTTTTTTTTTTTACAAAGTTTTGCTTTTTTTACCTCTTAAAAAAAAAAAGAACCTATACATGTTTGGTATCTCCATACTCACATTGACCTGGGAATCATATTATTAGGTCACATTTACTGTTTAAAGTATATGGTAAATAAAAAAAACCCAAATCTGTGGAATTTCACTTTTTTGGCAATTTCACCGCACTTGGATTTTTTTCCCTATGTTTTAGTACCCTATATGGTAAAATCAATGGTGTCAATCAAAAGTACAACTCGTCCTGCAATAAACAAGGCCCATATGGCCATATTGACTGAAAAATAATAGTTGTGGCACTGGGAAGCAGGTAAGCAAAAACAAAAGCGCAAAAAATGGAATATCACAAGGTGACGAAGGGATTAATGGCTACTGCAACCTCTGTAGAGTTCTACTATGCTCAATTGTGGCCATTTTCATGGAAGTCTAGGAGCGTTGCTGAAGGAACAGAAAAGTAGTGGAATCTCCAATGAATTTCTATGGAAATTGTAGTCGTTGTGAATTTTTGTGTCTTTGTGCATCATCTTAGGCCTCTTTCACACATCAGGTTTTCGCCGTCAGGCGCGATCCGGCGCTTTTGACAGAAACCGGATCAGGCGAAATGCAATGCCGGATCCGGTTTCCCCCCCATTGACTTGCATTTGCGCCGTATCGCACCGGATGGCCATGCGTTTCATCCGGTTTTCGCCGGATCCGGCAATGTGTCGCAATGTGTCGCGATCCGGCGTCTGGAAAAAACGTCTACTGTAACGTTTTTTGTCTCCGGCGAAAAAGCCGTACCCGCCGGATCCGGCGCGTCCGGCTTTTTCACACAATGAAAGCCTATGAGCGCCGCAATGCGCCAGATCCGGTTTTTTGGTCTGAGCATGCTCAGTAGCTCTGCCCACAAGATGAGAGACGGTAATTATCAAATCCCCCATTCCTCCAAACTAGGGCCATGGAATATCAAGATATTCATTGGCCCTTTGTTTCTCTTTATTCAACAGCCGCCAAAGAGATGCAGCAGCAGCAGCAGAAATGGCATCACTGACAGCAGCAATACCCACAGCCATGGAGTCTGGCCATCAACAGGACAGCACATCTTCTTCTGGGAGCCCTCCCTCGCATCGTCAGCGTTTGACGGTAAGTTTTTATTTCCAAAATCCATCATCTCTGTAATATATGTCTATTCATTGCCTTTTATTTCAAAACAGGAATCACAAGATGAAGAGGAGCTCCCAGAAGAAGAAGGAAGGGGTGGACAGACACCTGGAGTGGGCTCACAATTGGTAAGTTTTTTGCATCAAACGCAGAAACACAACATCACACTACACACAACACATAGAAAACAATGTTCTGCAGACCACACACAGCAAACAAATGCCTACATCCAAAGACATAACATTTTTTGTTTTCTTCTCTAGTCTTCCCAATCTGGTGCTCGGCCAAGAGGTCCTCGCAGTGCCTCCCAGGGTCGTCGGCGACAGCAACGCGGCGGTCACCAGCGTGTAAGTATAAATATTTTTGCTTTTTTTTTGCACTTTTTATTTCATTTCTTTTGTGGAGGCTAATTATGTTATTTTTGTCTTTTTCTTTAACAGTCTTCACAGCGTGCTCCCGACTCTGACGGTGAGGATGGAGGACTCGATGTGGACCACCTCATCGATCTCGTCAGAGAAAGGGAGCCGCTCTGGAATATGGCTGACCGCCGCCACTCTGACCTTATCGTTACCCGACGACTCTGGGAGGAAATCTGTTCTCTCCTTGTGGGCCGCTGGGAGGACCTCGAAGCTCGGGCCCAGATTAAAAAGCGTAAGTATATACAGTACCGGTTGCTTGATGTAAACCAGTGTTTCCCGAACTCCAGTCCTCCTGGTCCCCACGGATCATGTGTTCAGGATTTCTATTTACTATGGAAATCCTGAAAACATGACCCCTGGGGACCATGAGGACTGGAGTTTGTGAAACACTGATGTTGTATACTAACCACTCCTTTCTCGTTTCAGGGAACAGAATTGTGAATCGGTGGCGGTCTGTGAGGGATCGTTTCAAGAAGGAGTTCAATAAAGAGATGCGGGCCCCGAGTGGATCTGGAGGACGCAGGAGCAAGTACAAGTACGCAGAAGCCCTGTCGTTCCTCCGGGAAACAATGCTCACCAGAAGGTAAATATTACACACCACATGTGAAAAAAATGTTAGATGTAACTTTTTTTTTTCAGCCAGGGCCATACCATGTCAGTATTTTAATTGTTTTTTTTTCTCTTTATTCCACAGCACGGTGAGCAGCACTCGGGAGCCTGCACGATTGGACCCTTCTGAGGCGATCCCTGAGGAGACCGGCACCGAGGGACACTTCGACCGCCCCGGTACATCTGCACCTTCCCAGCCTTCCCACACATTCGACCCATCTGTCCCATCCACCAGCACAGGAGCATCGTGGCCGCCTACATTACATGAAGCTGCTGGTGAGGAGATCGATTTCCCTTTACCCCACCCTTCTGCCCCTGCCACCTCTAGTACACCTGCGGGTACTGGGCGGCTGCGGCAGAGGGGTCAGGAAAAGAGTTATGCGCAAGAGTTCTTGCATCTGAATGCATCTTTCCAGAACTGTCTCAAAGTCTTGTCAGAGCAAATCTCCGCAGGCTTTCAGCAGATCAACTCCAGCATTCTGGAGGTGAAGACACTTCTGCAAACCATGCATTCAGAAGCAAGATCTTCGCCAAACCACACCTTTTTCAGGTCTGTTGTGGAGCGCATGGCAACACTATCTCCTACCCAGCAGATGCATGTAATGCATTCGTGCCACGGTGCTCTACAGCAGGTTACCTCCCAACCTCCACCTCCCACCACTGTAGTTCCTCCACCTGCACCCCCTCCAGCCACTTTCCATCCTCCCCCTCCTATTACATCTGCACCCCCTCCAGCCACTTTCCATCCTCCCCCTCCTATTACATCTGCACCCCCTCCAGCCACTTTCCATCCTCCCCCTCCTATTACATACCAGCAACCTCACCAGTACCAGACATCTCCCCACTTCCAGCAACCTGCCCCGTACCAAACTCCTTCCCCGTACCAAACTCCTTCCCCGTACCAAACTCCTTCCCCATACAACTTTCCATCAACATCATCTGCTCCTACAGTCCCTGCCCAACCCTCCACTCCACCGCCCACCACCTCTTCTGCCTCCCACATGTCCACCCATTCTGTAGCTTTTTCCACACCTTCACCTCTAACTGTTCCTTCCCCACCACGATCCCAGTCCTCTCTCCACACACCCAGTGTCGAAGTGTCCCGCAGCCCCTCCAGCAGTATTTCCACCCCACAGTACACAGAGTTGTAATGTTTTTTTTTGTAATAAAAATGCCCATTGGGTTTAAAACCTTTATTAAAAAAGTTTTTTGCACTTTAAAAACATAAAAAAAAAAAAATTTAAACAAAAGTTAAATTATCGTTTCACAATGGTTGTCTGTCATTTCTTTCTGCGGCGAACTATGTTTTAAAAAAAAGGTTAAATACAGGGTATTTCAAAGGTAAAAAGGTATTCAAAACCAGGTATATAACTGTGGGTAAATTTTAGCTTTTTGCCACAGTTGTGTTCCTGGTTGTGTTTGAAGCAAAGTATTTCACCTAAAAAGTTGTGTTTATTGTTGGTGATTTCCTACCAATGTACACAACTTTTGTTAAAAGGTGAAATACTTTGCATAAAACACAACCAGGTACACAGGTAAAAATAGTAAGACCATGACAAGATAGCCAACTTTGGTTGGCAAAGGTATATACTGTTGGTCCAGAAGGTACACAAGTTTAGGGCACAAATCTTTCACACTCTGTCATCCCAGTGTACTCTGCCTTGAGGTGACATAAAGTATAGTGGAAAATTGTCCCTGAAACCGTCACAGAACTTCTAGTGGTAATATTTCCAATGACAACATCCATCTTCGCCAGTAACTTGCTCTTCTCTCCAACCTGCACTTTCTTCTCTACAACCTGTCAAAGAAGGGCTGTAGGAACATGCTATATCTAGTTTTCCAGTAGCCAATCCCGTTCGGAAGGCCACAAGGGTCAATTTTAAAAACCGGATCCGGCGTAATCCGTCGAAAAACGGATAGAAAAATGGATAGAAAAACGGATGAACCGGATGAGACGGATCCGGTTTTGTCTGTCAAGAACAAGACGGATCCGGCAGAAAACCGGATCCAGCACTTCAGGTTTTACAAAACATTTGCCGGATCCGGCATTCCGGCACGACGCCGGATCGCGCCTGACTCCGAAAACCTGATGTGTGAAAGTAGCCTTAACCTCTTGACCCCTGAGGGTGGTTTGCATGTTAATGACCAGGCCGATTTTTGCAATTCTGACCACTGTCCATTTATGAGGTAATAATTCTGGAACGCTTCAATGGATCCCTCTGATTCTGACATTGTTTCTCCTATTCGGTGTGCTGAGGGGTTCTGTAACAGGTTTCTCGTGACATATTGTACTTGACGATAGTGGTAAAATTTATTTGATATGACTTGTATTTATTTGTGAAAAAAACATATTTGGAGAAAAATAAGAAAATTTTGAAATTTTCGAAATTTGAATTTTCATGCCCTTAAATCACAGAGATATGTCAAATAGAATACTTAGTAAGTAACATTTCCCACATGTCTACTTTATATCAGCAAAATTTTGGAACCAATTTTTTTTTTCTTCGGAAGTTAAGGGTTAAAAGTTAAACAGCAATTTCTCATTTTTACAGCACCCTTCAGGTGCTTCACAGGAATATTTGGAATGTTTAAAAAAAACAACAACTTTTTTTCCCCAAAAAATTACTTCAGATCTAAATTGTTTTATTTTACCAAGGATAACAGACGAAATTGGACCACAAAAGTTGATGTGCAATTTATTTTGAGTACACCGATACCTCACATGTAGGGGAATACTACTTTTGAGGCACAGTGCAAAGCTCAGAATGGAAGAGGCGCCATATTAGAGTTCAGATTTTGCTGGAATGGTTTGAGGGTTCATGTCACATTGGCAGAGACCCTGAGGTGCCAGAAAAGAAACCTCCTATATGCAAACTCATTTTACAAACTACACTGCTGTGCAGTGATCAAATGTTTTTAGCCCCAAGTTTTTAATTTTTCTAAGAGCTAATAGGAAACCGTTTTACAACAAACTGAGGTCCATTTTTTCCTGAGTGTGCCAATACTCTACATGTAATCAGGAAATATTTTTCATGTAATAAGAACAAAAACAAGGAGCACAGAATTAAAACAGTGAATTAACAAACAGGTGCCAAGTGGCCACTCACCTAATTGGGTTGTACACCTCTGCACAACCCCATTTTGGACTTGAAGGGATGATCCCTGAGGAAAATTGGAGACGGCCGTGCACTGCCCTTGCTGGCCAGCACCTCCGGGTTTTGGTCACATGATCAGGTAACAGACCTATTTGTATAAATGGGTCCCGACAGAAACCCAGCCATGCTAATCAGAAAACAGACCTATTTTTATCAATGGGTCCCGACAGAAACCCAGCCATGCTAATCAGAAAACAGACCTATTTGTATCAATGGGTCCCGACAGAAACCCAGCCATGCTAATCAGAAAACAGACCTTGTATTGGCCATACAGAAGGTCTAAGAGCTGTTGAGTATTTTCTCAAGGGGAGAGGAATTCATCTTGTAGCACACAACGATTTTCTGCTGGAACTTCTGGAATTTGTATTGTGTCATAATTTTTTCCTCTTCAATGAGAGGTACTACCACCAGCTCAGGGGCACAGCGATGGGGAGCCCCTGTGCCCCTACTTATGCTAATTTGCTCCTGGGCTGGTGGGAGGACACAAAAGTTTTTGGGGACAAGGATGTTGTCTGGTCCCCTAGAATATTATTCTGGGGACGCTATATCGACGACATCCTCGTCCTCTGGGCGGGAAGTGGAGAATCATTTAGATCCTTTGTGGATACCCTAAATAACAATGAGATGGGTCTGTTCTTCACCCATGAGTTGGGTGGTGATCGGATTACCTTCTTAGATGTAAATATTTCCATTTCTCCAGATGGCTCTCTTAAAACCTGCCTACATCGAAAATCAACTTCGACCAATAGTCTTTTGAGGTGGGAGAGTTATCATCCTCCCCCTCTAAAACGAGGTATACCGAAGGGTCAGTTCCTCAGAGTTCGGAGGAACTGTTCTGATTGGAGTGATTTTGAATCACAGTCAAGAGACTTATGGGGTAGATTTAGAAGCAGGGGGTACCCAACAAGGGTGATCGAACCTGCCTATAAACATGCAAAACAAGTAAGTAGGACGTCCCTGTTAGTCCCGAGGGGTAAGGAGGATTCAAATACAATCACTAGACTAATAGGAACCTATGACGATCAATCTGGAAAAGTCATGGATATTCTTGAGAAGTACTGGTCTATCCTTAAAATGGACAATGATATTTGTGTTTGTATTACTCCGGGTCCGTCAGTTACATTTAGGAAGGGCAGGTCAATAAAGGATCGGGTGGTGAGTAGCCATTTGGAGCCTCAGAAGAGAGAGGAAACGTGGCTACGGAATAGATCAACAGGCACCTTTAAGTGTGGGCACTGTATTTTCTGTAAATATATATCTGTATCTCATACTTTTAGCAGTGCATACACAAAAAGGGTGTATGAAATGAAAAGCTTTGCAAACTGTAAAACCACTGGAGTTGTATATTTGTGTACTTGTACCTGCCCCCTTGACTATGTGGGGAAAACAAAGCGTGAATTACGTGTCCGCATAGGTGAACATCTGGGGGATATTAGACATGGGAGAGACACCCCCCTTGCCCGCCATGTTAATATGGTACATGGAGGTGATGATAAACAAATTAATTTTCGTGTTATAGAGAGAGTGCAGCCCGCAGTTAGACAGGGAGATTGGGATAAAAGAATCCTACAGCGTGAGACACGCTGGATTTTTTGGCTTGAATCTCAGAGCCCGAAAGGCCTAAATTAACAGCTAAATTTTAGCAGTTTTTTATAATCAATGTGGTCCCCCACCTTCCCAGCCAGCTGTTTTGAGCGGTTTATGATGATTGGATCAGTATATTATTATTAATCATTATTATTTTTATTTATGGTCTTTTTTCATTTTTTTTTTTTTTTTTTGAGGATACATTTATTTTACTCCATGCTATTGAGGAATGTATTTACTATTTTGGCAACGTGCCAGGTGCTCTGATTAACAAGATTATTTATCTTCAATGCATATTTAAGGCGACATGTACTAGTTAGCGTTTAAGCTCATTAATTATGTTATCTTAAGAATAAAGGACTTTCTGCACATTGTTTGTGGAGGGCATTTGTGAGCGTTTACCAGTGAACCAGGATGTATTATTCTTGTGACTCATTAGTTCTCTGGCACTACTGAGCAAAGCTCTGCTTCTGGGAGTGTTGCTTATCTGGGTGCACGCCGCCCATGTCATTCAATTACCAGCCTGCACTGAATAGCACTCCTGAGCACTGTCGGTTCCTCCTCAATATTTTTCCCTTCTGGTATCTGGAACGCATGATGCGCTCCATTATACCACCATCTTGGTTTAATTGTGACCGGAAGTGGGCGTTCTATACTAACGCGGAATCTTTAAACAACGGCGGCGAACGCGCCTGGAGTAAGCCGCACATAGCATTTCTTTTTCGGCCAGGGGTAATGAGACCCCACTTTCTGACCCCTGATGAACCCTCATAGGTAGAGTTGAGCGATACCGTCCGATACTTCAAAGTATCGTATCGGATGGTATCGGCCGATCTTTAAAAAAAGTATCGGTATCGCCGATTCCGGAAGTCCCATTCAAGTCTATGGGACTTCCGGTATCGGAATAAGAAAAACCCTTTCCTGCCCTTGTACAGCCTCTCTGGGGTCTGTACGGGCCTTTCGGGGGGCTGTGCCGGCCTGCCAGGGGGTCTGTGCAGGCTCCGGTGGTCTGTGCCGGCCTGCCGGTGGTCTGTGCAGGCTCCGGGGGGCTGTGCCGGCCTGCCGGGGGGCTGTGCCGGCCTGCCGGGGGGCTGTGCCGGCCTGCCGGTGGTCTGTGCAGGCATCGTCCGATGGGACTACAAGTCCCATCGGGCGATGCCTGCTACCATGACAGTGATTGACACATTAGCCAATGATGGGACAGTAGTAGTCCCATCATCCGGCTAATGTGTTAAATGTAAAAAAAAAAAAAAAAAAAAAAAAAAAATTACATGCTACATACATACAACATGCATACTACATACATGCTACATTCATACTACATACTACATACATGCTACATTCATACTACATAAATACTACATGCAACATACATACTACATATATACTACATGCATGCTACATACATACTGCATGCTACATACATACCACATATATACTACATATATACTACATGCATGCTACATACATACTACATGCTACATACTACATATATACTACATGCATGCTACATACTACATGCTACATACATACTACATATATACTACATGCATGCTACATACATACTGCATGCTACATGCATGCTACATACATACTACATGCTACATACATACTACATATATACTACATACATACTACATACATACCACATACATAACACATATATACTACATGCATGCTACATACATACTACATGCTACATACATACCATATACATACTACATGCATGCTACATACATACTACATGCATGCTACATTCATACTACATGCTACATACATACTACATATATACTACATGCATGCTACATACATACTACATGCTACATACATACTACATATATACTACATGCATGCTACATACTACATGCTACATACATACTACATACATACCACATATATACTACATACATACAATACATTCATACAATACATACATAGACATACAGTACATATAACATAGAGTAACATACTTACCAATACTTGTCACATTGTTCCCCGAAGCCATTGTCTTTTCCGGGATAAATATTAACATAACAAACCACAAAAATACTCACCCACGATCCGAAGCAGTCCACGAGTGTGTCCCACGATGATCTTGGGTAGAGAACTGCAGCATCAGATGATGCTGCCGTTCTCTACGGGCTGCAGGAATCCAATGACGGAAGGTAGGTATCCTTCCGCACTGTATTCCTCCGCCACTTAAAAAAAAAAAAGTCCCTAGTCTCACTTTATGCCATTGCTGTGTGGGAAATTCCCACGCAGCAATGGCATAAAGTGAGACTAGGGACTTTTTTTTTTTAAGTGGCGGAGGAATACAGTGCGGAAGGATACCTACCTTCCGTCATTGGATTCCTGCAGCCCGTAGAGAACGGCAGCATCATCTGATGCTGCAGTTCTCTACCCAAGATCGTCGTGGGACACACTCGTGGACTGCTTCGGATCGTGGGTGAGTATTTTTGTGGTTTGTTATGTTAATATTTATCCCGGAAAAGACAATGGCTTCGGGGAACAATGTGACAAGTATTGGTAAGTATGTTACTCTATGTTATATGTACTGTATGTCTATGTATGTATGTATTGTATGAATGTATTGTATGTATGTAGTATATATGTGGTATGTATGTAGCATGTAGTATGTATGTAGTATGTATGTAGCATGCATGTAGCATGTAGTATGTATGTAGCATGCATGTAGTATATATGTAGTATGTATGTAGCATGCATGTAGTATATATGTAGCATGTATGTAGTATGTATGTGGTATGTATGTAGCATGTAGTATGTATGTAGCATGCATGTAGTATATATGTAGTATGTATGTAGCATGTAGTATGTATGTAGTATGTATGTAGTATGTATGTGGTATGTATGTGGTATGTATGTGGTATGTATGTAGCATGTAGTATGTATGTAGCATGCATGTAGTATATATGTAGTATGTATGTGGCATGTAGTATGTATGTAGTATGTATGTGGTATGTATGTAGCATGTAGTATGTATGTAGCATGCATGTAGTATATATGTAGTATGTATGTAGCATGTAGTATGTATGTAGTATGTATGTAGTATGTATGTAGCATGTAGTATGTATGTAGCATGCATGTAGTATATATGTAGTATGTAGTATGTATGTAGTATGTATGTGGTATGTATGTAGCATGTAGTATGTATGTAGCATGCATGTAGTATGTATGTAGCATGCATGTAGTATGTATGTAGCATGCATGTAGTATGTATGTAGTATGTATGTAGCATGCAGTATGTATGTAGCATGTATGTAGTATATATGTAGTATGTATGTAGCATGTAGTATGTATGTAGCATGCATGTAGTATGTATGTAGCATGCATGTAGTATGTATGTAGTATGTATGTAGTATGTATGTAGCATGCAGTATGTATGTAGCATGTATGTAGTATGTATGTAGCATGCATGTAGTATGTATGTAGCATGTAGTATGTATGTAGCATGCATGTAGTATGTATGTAGCATGTATGTAGTATGTATGTAGCATGCATGTAGTATGTATGTAGTATTTTTTTTTTTTTTTTTTTTAACATTTAACACATTAGCCGGATGATGGGACTACTACTGTCCCATCATTGGCTAATGTGTCAATCACTGTCATGGTAGCAGGCATCGCCCGATGGGACTTGTAGTCCCATCGGACGATGCTTGCACAGACCCCCGGACATCAGCACAGCCCCCCGGCAGGCCGGCACAGCCCCCCGGCAGGCCGGTACAGACCCCCACAGGGTGCACAGACCACCGGCAGGCCGGCACAGCCCCCGGCAGGCCGGTACAGACCCCGGGCAGTCCACACAGCCCCCCGGCAGGCCGGCACAGCCCCCCGGCAGGCCGGCAGAGACCCCCGGAAGGCCCGAAATGACGGCGCATCATGATGCGCACACACCGCGCATCATGATGACGTCAGGCCGTCAATCAACTGAACTTCCGATTCCGATGCCGAATTCCGATATTGAAAAAATATCGGAAGTCGGTATCGGAATTCCGATACAGCAAGTATCGGCCGATACCCGATACTTGCGGTATCGGAATGCTCAACACTACTCATAGGACTAAGAGGGGGAAACGCGTCCGACTTTCATCTGGATCAATTGGCTGATAAGTATATTTTTTGCACATGATATATTGGCAGATCTTTTTTGTGTCAATGAGATTAACCCTACTTGAGCAATTATGCTCTGCTGGTCTATATTTTGTATGCATTACTATTGGAATATAGCTTCATTTTTTCATCTATGACCTGTATGAGACAGCACAACTATTATGCAATCTCTTTTTTATGAGTAGATATTGTATCTGAGCCGGATTGTGTCACTAAGGCTGGTTTCACATTTGCGTTAAAACAACGCTGCGCCCTGCGTAGTTAAGCCCCGCCCTGAGCCGGCTCCCTGCCCGCCCCATCCGGGATCACCGCCTACTTTTGCATTTGCACGCATGCGATCGGCGCACCCTATCTTTAGCATAGGGTGCGGAGATCATGCGCTGCCAGTGTGAAAGTAGCGTGCTGCGCACTTTTGACGGTGCGCCGTGCGCGCCGAAATGCAACATGCTGCATTTCGGCACGCACGGCGCACCGTCAAAAGTGCGCAGCACGCTACTTTCACACTGGCTGCACATGATCTGCGCACCCTATGCTAAAGATAGGGTGCACCGATCGCATGCGTGCAAATGCGAAAGTAGGCGGTGATCCCGGATGGGGTGGACAGGGAGCCGGCTCGGGGCGGGGCTTAACGACGCAGGGCGCAGCATTGTTTTAACGCAAATGTTAAACCAGCCTTAGTGAAATAGGGTTATGAGTTACTCCTACTCCTAAAATAATGGTCGCTGCATGTGCAACACAAAATTCATTTTTCTGCCTTTAATGTGCAAATTTTTTTGATTGCCATATGTGCTATATATTGAATTCCCTTGTAGTCGTTTTTTACTGACTTTGTTATTTGATATCAGGGTCTGTTTTGTGCAGCTTATTAGTATTTTTGGTGACTACGAGATAAGTTGTACCTAAAGCTGCATTTTTTTGATACTCCCCTTTTTTCTTTCTTTATTACGAGATAAGTGTATATTGTGGAGTATCTATACTATCAGAATTACTACGAGATAAGTTCATAGCACATTAGTATTATCTATGAGACTATTTATGTCTCTTTAAAACAATTTTTCGGTATTATAAGTGTGTGTGTGTATAACTTTTTTGTGTCCTTTTTTGTATACCTAGGGAGGTTTAGGGATTTTTAGGGATACCGACGTTGAGCGGGGGCGCCATATCGTCAACAACTAGGGTGCCAACCTCCGCAGCTAGGAAGGGTTGTAATAGGGTGGACTAGGGCGATTTAGCCTGTGGCCCATATTTTTGTCATAACTGAATAGATTTAAAACATTAATTCTGCTAACCTTCATAGTTTGTCCCCTACCCCTCCCCTTTTTAGTCATTACTACTAATGTTTTTAGTGATTGAATTAAAAGCTATATTTTAGGGGTTTTTTTGCTTTGCTTCTGGTGTTTCACATGATCAGGTAACAGGATACGCGTCACCACAGGTCCTTAAGCTGGGAAGTGTAGATCCAGCGTTGCCCAGACACCGCATGCCCTTAGGCTTCTCAATGGAATTGACTATGCTCGTAGTTGCTCCTGCCGCAAAACCTCAGAAGGAGGGATATGGAATGGTGAAGGAAAAAAAAGTAGCGGTCTGTGGAACGCTGAAACAAGGGATAAATGTAGAGACAGCAATTTGGTTAACAAACCTTTATTAACCCTTCAAAACTCAAGAACTCCACTTTCCACCAGTATAGGGCAAGTGGGAAGAGCTGGGCAAAGCGCCAGAATTGGTGCATTTAATAGATGTGCCTTTTCTGGGCAGCTGCAGGTTGCTATTTTTAGGCTGGGGAGTCAATATCCATGGCCCATTACCAACCTGAGAATACCAGTCCCAAGCTGGTGTAAAAAATTGGGGAGACCCCATGCTGTTTTTTAAATTATTTAATTAAATAATTAAAAAAAAAGTGTGGGGACCCCTGTATTTTTGATAACCAGCCTTGCTGAAGCTGACAGCTGAGGGTTGCAGCCCCCAACTGTGAGTTTTGCCTGGCTGGTTATAGAAAATACAGGGGAACACACACCATTTTTTTCCATTTTTTACAGCGCATGCGGCAGCTGATGAATACCCCCATCAGCCACTCCTGCTGTCACTGTTATTAGCAGCAGCAGGGGTAGGCTGATGGGTGTAATAGTCCCATCAGACACCGCCTGCTGTCTTTTATCACTTAAATGTAACTCTCATCACTCTCACCTGCTCGCACCGATCACCGGCAGGGCAGGGGAGAATGATTAGAGCCCTGCTCAGCACCCAGCGTGGGGACAGGGGCGGTTTTAGGCAAAGTGGGGCCCTAGGCAAAGTTTAAAATGGGGCCCAAATGATAACATATTGCACATCACACAGAAGCATTTCGATTGTAGTTACATGCGCTGAGTTCAGGTCGCTAAATGAGTGTGATCGACAATATTTATGCCGTTCAACACTTGTTTCCCAACCTCTTTCCATCGTCTGAGAAAGAATAATGGGGACAGAACTATCACTAATGGTCAATCTGTCCCCATACAGTATCATGTTATCAGCAGCATATCTGCAGTTTACACCCCATAGTCATCCATATAATATAATGTGCCCCCTAGTCCTCCATATATTAAAATACACTCAGTCCTCCATATAATATAATACACTCCTCATAGTCCTCCATATATTAAAATACACTCAGTCCTCCATATAGTATAATACACTCCTCATGTGCTCCATATAGTATAATACACCACCTGTCATCCATGTAGTACAATTCACTTCCCATAGTATAATGCACCCCATAATTCTTCACATAGCATAATGTATTCCCCATAGTCCTCGATACAGTATAATGCCGCCCACATATAGTATAATGCAGCCACCCCACAGAGTATAATGCAGCCATGCCATGCAATATAATGTAACCCCCATGGAACATAATGCAGCCCCTCCATAGAATATATGGCAGGCCCCTCATAGAGTATAATGCAGCCCCCATAGAATATAATGCAGCCCCTTATATAGTATAATGTAGCCCCTCCATGGAATACAATGTAGCCCTCCTCATATAGTATAATGCAGCCCTAATAGAATATAATGTAGCCCCCTCAAAGTATAATGAAGCCCCCATACAATATAATCTAGACCACATAGAACACAATGTAGCCTCCCTCATATAGTATTATGTAGCCCCCTCATAGAGAATGATGCAATAATCCCCCATAGAATATAATAAATATAATAAATATAATACAGCCCTCCATTGAATATAATGTAGCCCCGAATAGAATATAATACAGCCCACCTCCCCATAGAATATAATGTAGCCCCCCATATTATATAACACAGCCTCCCCCATAGAATATAATGCACTCCCCATGGTTTATAACACAGCCACATAGTATATAGCACAGCACAGCCCACATAATATATAGCACAGCCACATAGTATATAGCACAGCACCACATGATATATAGCACAGCACCACATAGTATACAGCACAGCCCCACATGGTATACAGCACAGCCCCCCTCCCCCAGCACCATAGTATACAGCACAACCCCACATGGTATACAGCACAGCCCCCCTCCCTCAGAACAGCACCACATGGTATATAGCACAGCCACCTCCCCCAATACAGCACCATGGTATACAGCACAGCCCCACATGGTATACAGCACAGCCCCCCTCCCCCAGCACAATGGTATACAGCACAGCCCCACATGGTATACAGCACAGCCACCTCCCTCAGCACAGCACAATGGTATACAGCACAGCATCATGGTATAAAGCCCCCCAGCACAGCACCATGGTATACAGACCCCCTCCAGCACAGCACCATGGTATACAGCCCCCCTCCCCCCCAGCACAGCACCATGGTATACAGCCCCCCTCCAGCACAGCACCATGGTATACAGCCCCCTCACTCCACCACAGCACCATGGTATACAGCCCCCTCACTCCAGCACAGCACCATGGTATACAGCCCCCCAGAAAAACACCATGGTATACAGCCCCCTCCCCCTCAGCACAGCACCATGGTATACAGCCCCCCAGCACAGCACCATGGCATACAGCCCCCTTTCCCTCCAGCACAGCACCATGATGTACAGACCCCCCAGCCCAGCACCATGGTATACAACCCCCCTTCCCCCAGCACTGCACCATGGTATGCATACCCCCAGCCCAGCACCATAGTATACAGCCCCCCTCCCCCTCAGCACAGCACCATGGTATACAGCACCCCTCCCCCCAGCACAGCACCATGGTATACAGCCCCCATCCCCCCAGCACAGCACCATAGTATACAGCACAACCCCACATGGTATACAGCACAGCCCCCCTCCCCCAGAACATCACCACATGGTATACAGCACAGCCACCTCCCCCAATACAGCACCATGATATACAGCACAGCCCCACATGGTATACAGCATAGCCCCCTCCCCAGCACAGCACAATGGTATACAGCACAGCCCCACATGGTAAACAGCACAGCCACCTCCCCCCAGCACAGCACCATGGTACACAGCACAGCACCATGGTTTAAAGCCCCCCAGCATAGCACCATGGTATACATACCCCCTCCAGCACAGCACCATGGTATACAGCCCCCCTCCCCCTCAGCACAGCATCATGGTATACAGCCCTGTTGTGAGTTCATTTTCCCCTTTGTCACTGAGGTCTGGTGAACTCCCTATTCTGGTGAAGGAAGGTAATGAGCCTGATTATCAGGCACCTGAGCCTGATGAGGATGACTGGCTGAGTGGAGTCACGGACTGGATATAAGGCTGCCGACACCCTTCTGCCCTGCGGGTGATTTCTCTGTGGACTTCTAGCACACCAGTCTGATTCCTGCTCCTCTAAAGCTAAGTTTTCCACTTTGCCTGTTAGCATTAGTGTTTTGTTTTTGTTTTCCTTGCTTTGCTGGATTCTGCCATTCCCTGCTGGGGTGAGCTGAATCTCCTTTTGCCTGTAGCTCTGTCTTCAGAATATTCCTGAGTACTGACATAGCTTTTTTGAAGCCTAGCATCTTCAGGGCCTTTTTCACTGTCAATCTGTTGGCTCTTATTTTCATAGGGTTTTTCACGGATTGCAGACAGCAGCCTTCCTGTCCTTTTCTATCTAGTTAGCTTGGGCCCCGTCTTTGCTCAGTCTATCTTTCTGCCTGTGTTGGTGTTTTCATCTTGCTTCACCGTCATTATATGTTGGGGGCTGCCTATTGCTTTGGGGTCTGCTCTGGGGCAGTTTAGATTTCCCCTTTCTTTCTTTAGGGCTATTTATTTCTCCGGCTCTGATCGAGGGGTCTAGGGCATCGTAGGAACCTCCCACAGCTACTGCTAGTTGTGTTGATAGGTTCAGGGGTCTGCAATCCGATAGCTGCCAACTTCTCTGGTTTTCTGGACTTAGCTAGCATTTCTGTTTTTGCCTCCTACGGTGACTCAATCATAACACAGCCCCCCAGCACAGCACCATGGTATACAGCCCACTTCCCCACCAGCACAGCACCATGGTATACAGCACCCCTCCCCCCAGCACAGCACCATGGTATACAGCCCCCATCCCCCAGCACAGCACCATAGTATACAGCTCCCCCAGCACAGCACCATGGTATACAGCTCCCCCCAGCACTGCACCATGGTATACAGCTTCCCCCCAGCACAGCACCATGGTATACAGCTCCCCCCAGCACAGCAGTATACAGCCCCCTCCAGCACAGCACCATGGTACAGTACTCACTGTTGCATAAAAAAAACAAAACACTCCTCACCTTTTCCTCATGCCCACACTGCTCTTGGCTGCTGTCTCCTGCTCTGCCTGATACACAGTGAGTGTGCGATGATATGACGTCATCACGCACCCGCTGTGTGTCAGAGGCAGAGTGGGGATTGATGGGAGAGGGAGCATCAGCTGACGCTCTCTACTCCATCATTGCTGTGAACTCTACCGGTGTCTATGATGCTGGTACAGTTCAATGCGGTGGCAAGGGATTCGGCGCTGGGGGCAGATGGGCCCCCCTGCCTTACAGGGCCCCATAGCAGCTGCATGATGTGCTGCTAGCTGTGGGCCCCTGGGGGAGCGGGGGCGCTAGGCAGCTGTCTGGTTTGCCTGCCCCTAACGCCGGCCCTGCATGGGGATCAGCGCTTCTTCCCTGGTGCTCGTCCATGTGGTACTGATGCAGCACACGGATGCAAGATGTGTGACATAAATATTACACACCGGAATTATCAGGACATGTGAAAGA
Source organism: Dendrobates tinctorius (assembly GCF_039654945.1). Taxonomy (NCBI): domain Eukaryota; kingdom Metazoa; phylum Chordata; class Amphibia; order Anura; family Dendrobatidae; genus Dendrobates; species Dendrobates tinctorius. The sequence goes on from NW_027361776.1 coordinate 12,877,880, forward strand.
GCCCTTATAGCGGGTTTTTAAGTTTGACTGCTGTCACACACTAAAAGACTCTTTTTATTGCAAAAAAATAGTTTTTGCATCACCACATCTAGAGAGCTATAATTTTTCTATCTTTTAGCCGACAGAGTCATGTGGGGTCTTGTTTTTTGTGGGACGAGTTTACGTTTTTATTGGTACCATTTAAGTTCACATGACTTTTTTTGATCACTTTCTATTCCAATTTTTGGGAGGCATAATTAACAAAACCAGCAATTCATGAATTTCTTTTGGGGGAGGCGTTTATACCATTCCATGTGTGGTAAAATTGATAGAGCAGTTTTATTCTTCGGGTCAGTATGATTACAGCGATACCTGATTTATACCTTTTTTTTGTTTTGGTGCTTTTATACACTACAAACTATTTTATAGAAAAAATAAGAATTTTTATATCACTTTATTCTGAGAGATATAATTTTTTTATTATTCCACTGATGGAGTTGTATGGCAGCTTTTTTTTTGCGGGACAAGATGATGTTTTCAGCGGTACCAAGTTTATTTATATCCGTCTTTTTGATTGCATGTTATTCCACTTTTTATGGTGTACACTAAAGGGGTTAACTAGTGGGACAGTTTTATAGGTCTCTGTACTTTTTTTATTTAGTTTTTTTTATTAAAATATTTATTTAGTGATAGAATATGTATTGATTTTTATAATTATTGTTGATTTTTAAAAAAAATATTTTTACAATTATTAAATTTTGTTTTTTTTTACTTTTTTCTAAGTTTTTTACTTAGTCCCACGATGGGACAATCATTTCTTGCGTGCTGGTTGCTTCTATAGCATAGAGATGAAGCAGTGTCTGCTTGCCATAGAAGCTGTCAGCGCTGCACTGACAGAGAGACTTGCTGATCATGATCAGCAAGATTGCTAGGTCTGGTCACATGGATGTCGTCACGCTGCATGGTCTCCGATCCAAAGGCAGAGGGTTTGTAGGTTTCCAGAATGATGCGATCATGTTCTATCGTAGCATTTTGGGGGATAATGTACCGGGAGCGGTCAGTGACTGCTGGGTGTCAGCTGTAAGAATCAGCTGACACTCGGCGATGATCTCCCGCGCACCCCCCATGTGCGTGGCCAGTTGCGATGATGTAATATTTCATCAAATAAACCCAGGTCACATGGACGCAATATTTGTCTGATGTCACAAAGGGGTTAAAGTTCAGATTTTTAACGGCACATCAGAAATATACCAAAAATGTCCCTGAAGTGAAAATGTTAGCACCCCAGCTGTTTGATTGTCTACACCAGTTTTCTACTTTAGTTTCTCACTAATAGTTTCAGCATGCTTAAATATGCCCTAACAGTTATTGTTCCTCTAATCCTTACCCTCCTTCGCTATCCTCAAACTCCATCACTCTGCAAATAAATATTTTGTTTTCTTTACTTGTCTTGTCTTTATTATTTTAATAGATGTTTTAACGAATCTAATATCTAAAGCTCAAGTGTGTGTATGTATGTATGTATGTGTGTATGTCTGTCATCCGCACTGTCGCAGCTACAGCCACAAAATTTGGCACAGTCACACGTCTGGACCCCTAGAGTGTCCTAGGCCATGTTGTGAGGCGAAATTTTAACCTTGCACATTCCAATTCACCAAACAACTGGAAAAAAGTGTGTGTGTGTATCAAGCCCCACCCCTCATGATGTCATAATGGTTGCCATGGCGACGCTGATGTCATCATAGGTTGCAAGCCCCGCCGCTCATTATGATGTCATAATGGTTGACTATGGGATGGAGGATGTGTGATGGGTATATGGGCACGGGACTATGGGATTGCGGATATGTATGATGGGTATATGGACACGGGAATATGGGATGGAGGATATGTATGATGGGTATATGGGCATGGGACTATGAGATGAAGGATTTGTGATGGGTATATGGGCACTCGACTATGGGATGGCGAATATGTATGATAGGTATATGGGCATGGGACTATGGGATGGAGGATGTGTGATGGGTATATGGGCATGGGATTATGGGATGGAGGATGTGTGATGGGTATATGGGCACTCGACTATGGGATGGCGGATATGTATGATGGGTATATGGGCATGGGACTATGAGATGAAGGATTTGTGATGGGTGTATGGGCACTCGACTATGGGATGGCGGATATGTATGATGGGTATATGGGCACGGGCCTATGGGATTGTGGATATGTATGATGGGTATATGGGCACGGGACTATGGGATGGAGGATAATTATAATTTGCTATAACTAACCACAGTTAGTTACTATGCCCGGGCAGCGCCGGGCTCTTCAGCTTGTTTTAAATAAAGTTGAGAGTTTTAACATATATATGGTTTGCTTCTTTGGACTACTTGTGCTGTAAGTTCATTGGTAGTAATGCAATCTCTCAAGTATAAAACCCATTCCCCAAATCCCCACTTTGCCAGTCCCGCGTCATTGCTACTCTTGCATTTCCCCCCTCTGCAAATCCCTTCATTCCCTCACAATTCCCCAACATTTCCTCTCCAAGCTACTAACACTGACCTACAAAACTGTATATAATCTGTCTTCCCCATTCATCTCTGAACTAATTTCCTGGTATTTCCCACCACATAATCTCTGGTCCTTCCAAGACCTCCTTCCCTCTTACACATTCGTACGTTCCTCACCCTGAAAAATATAAAGTGTAAAAAGCACCTGCAATACTTCTCCCCAGTATCCACCATCTTCTGGAATTTTGTGCCCCAACATGTGAGATTATTCCATACATTTGAAACTTTCAAGTGGAATTTGAAAACCCATATCTTCAGAACAGTTTACAGCCTGAAATGACCCAGCTGACACCTCACCGCTCCCTGAGCTGCTGCCTCACCAACACTGAGGCTGCTGAGACCCCCATACCTACTGTCTCCTTCCCCATTATATTGTAGAATGTAGGGCCAAACAAGTAAGGTCCTCTGCTTTCTTTTCAAGTCTGTCACTATTAGTTGGTTACCTCTTCTCATGTAAAGCACCATGGAAACAATGGTGCTCTAAAAATAAATAATAATTTTCATACAAGGGTCACTTGACTATTGTTCCTTCAAAAAGGAGAGTCACATGCACATGTGGGACCTTAACATATTAAGAATTTTAGAAAAAAACATTAAATACCCATCTTTTAATTATCAGGCTGCTTTTTTATTTTTTTATTCTTTAAATAACTATCCAGTATTCAGTAATATAATCCATTTTCCTTCTTTTGTAGCACTATAACATTTAAAAAAATGTATATTTAGCTATCGAACACAATTTGTTCTTTTACATGCACTCTTCGACTTTTGAAAATTCAACACAAAGATGGAAAAGTTGTAGAATCATGAAAATCGATTTGTACACCCTTAGTCACATGAGCATGCTATTAATGAGATAATTGAAGGAAAACTTTCACATTGTTTTTGACACCTAACGCAAGATAATCTTAAAGTAGAGACACAGATCCTGATTCTAGGGATTTGCCAATTTCTGGCCTGCTTGCTGTAGTTGTGAAAAAATGACTTTCAGCAGGAGATTCAGTCGAGGATTAGTAAACCTGCTGCCATGTATTCTTCCTTATCCACGAGCTCTGGTAGCTTTCTCCCTATGCACAGGGTACACAGAAAGCTATTGATCAGTGATGCGGACAGGGCTATAGAGCTGAGCATTTAGAGAATTGACAGATCTTCTGCAGAGCTTTTTATAAAAGCTACATGAAGTAGCCCATGTTCCCATTAGTGGCTCTTAGGAGAAACAGCCTAAACAGGATTTTTTGGAGTACCATGCAGCCTTGTGTTATGTTGAAAAATGGCGTATGGGACACTTCTGAGAAATGGAAATTGGTACAAAGAGAAGGCTGGTAGTGCAATAAGAGACTGCGCTGCTGTGGTAGAATTCAAGATATCTTTATTGCCAACGCGTTTCCTGAGCCAGTCCCAGCTCACTTCATCAGAGAAATGGAAATTGACATTGTCCCTGCTCATAATTGTTGCTTCAGGTATCTACTAATTTGAAGCTCAGAAACAAGTCGGGAAAGGAGAGAGCAGGAACACTTTTCTGCCGGCAATGATCCAGGGCGGCTTAGCTCATGTCGTCATTTCTCAAATGAAAGCTGACTCCACAAGCTGGTATGGGAGCAACTGCACCATCAGTAGCTTAACCAGGAGTTTAGTTGGCAAGCCACTGACTGGGAGCGTACTTCTGTTTCCCATACTCACAATCAGTGATTGATATTTGCAGGTGCAATGGAGAAGGCAGCATACTCTGAGTAGGACATGCAATATAGGTGGGTGACAATGCTGATGGTGAAGATTAAACTGTCCATCTGTTCTACCAGGGTGTGTTCTGGCTGAAAAAAGCAATCCTTGTGAATCAAAACGCAAACTATTCTAACAGGGACCTAAGATATTCAGTGAATTGAATTCTGAGTTAGTTATATTGAATCATCTCTAACTGTGACAAGACAGTTGCAGTAATTCACAGCACACTCCTTTATACGTGAAATAAAGTGTTTGCATTTCTAATGACTCAGACATTAGCACAATTTAATGTTTCAACCCTGCCAGGATCTTATTCATAACGTTTCTTTTAGTAGACTGTAGCAGTCAGGAGCGCCTATCCAGAGTCAGTCTAAAGGGGTTTTCTCAAAACCAAAGTTAACTTTAAAGTTGATTTTAATCAATAAATATTGGTATAATAATAATTTCCACAATTGGACGAGTTTACATAAAATGTTCCTGTGCCGAGATAATCTTATACATGTGCTCCTGCTGTGTACTGTGCAATGAAAAACACCAGGAAAAAGGCAGAGATGCTTACCTGCCTAGGCCTCAAGACAAATACACTATCAGGGTGCAGTAGACCCAAATAAAGATGGCGGCTACACAGGTGCAGTAATACCAATGAGACAGCCAGCCTACAATCAGGGATTGGCCGCTTGGTACACCAGTGCACAAAAGAAACAATCTGTATGTGGCATCATTCACACATAAAAGATGCAAAGCATCTGGCTTACAGCCTATTAATGACGTCCATACTCTTAGATCAGGCAGGCTGCCAGTGCTAACTAAAATTCATTCTGTGGGAACAAAGGCCACAGTTTACAGAGCCATCTGGGCCCAACTGCACCCTGAAAAATATAAAGTGTAAAAAGCACATATAAATATATGTGAGGTATTAGTTGATATTATGGCCAAAATGTGGAAGCTCGCAACCCATGTCACGGGTCCTCACACTTGCGATTTCTACTATAACAGTGAAAACTACAAAAATAGGACTTGAAAAATCTATAAAAAAACACCAGTAAAAAGTCAGAGATGCTTACCTGCCTAGGGCTCAAAACAAATGCACTATCAGGGTGCAGAGGACCCAAATAAAGATGGCGGCTACACAGGTGCAGTAATACCAATGAGACAGCCAGCCTACAATCAGGGATTGGCCATTTGGTACACCAGTGCACAAAAGATATAATCTGTATGCAGCATCGTTCACACACAGAAGATGCAGAGCATCTGACTTACATCCTATTAATGACGCCCATACTCTCAGATCAGTGCTAACTAGCCAGTGCTAACTAAAATGCATCTTGTGTGAACAAAGGCCACAGTTTATAAAGCAATCTGGGCCCAACTGCACCCTGAAAAATATAAATTGCAAAAAACACATATAAATATATGTGAGGTATTAGCTGATATTATGGCCAAAATATGGAAGCTTGCAACCCACGTCCCAGGTCCTCACACTTGTGAGTTCTACTCTATCAGCAAAAAGCACAAACATAGGACTTGAAAAATCTATTAAAAAACACCAGTAAAAAGGCAGAGATGCTTACCTGCCTAGGTCTCAAAACAAATGCATTATCATGGTGCAGTGGACCTAAATAAATTGGTGGACTTGTTTCGAGGCTTAAGCAGGTAAGCATCTCTGCCTTTTTCCTGGTGTTTTTTTATTGATTTTTCAAGTCCTCTTTTTGTGGTTTTTGCTGTTAGAGTAGAACTTGCAAGTGTGAACACCCGTGACGTGGATTGCGAGCTTCCATATTTTGGCCATAACATCAACTAATATCTCACATATATTTATATGTGTTTTTTGCGCATTATATTTTTCAGGGAGCAGTTGGGCCCAGATGGCTCTGTAAACTGTGGCCTTTGTTCACACAGGATGCATTTTAGTTAGACTGGGTAGCCCGCCTGATCTAAGACTATGGACGCCATTAATAGGCTTTAAGTCAGATGCTCTGCATCTTCTATGTGTGAACAATGCTGTATACCGAGTGTATCTTTGGTGCACTGGTGTACCAAATGGCCAATCCCTGATTGTAGGCAGGCTGTCTCATCGATATTACTGCACATGTGTAGCCGCCATCTTTATTTGGGTCCACTGCACCATGATAGTGCATTTGTTTTGAGGCCCAGGCAGGTAAGCATCTCTGCCTTTTTCCTGGTGTTTTTCATTGCACAGTACACAGCAGGAGCACATGTATAAGATTATCTCAGCACAGGAACATTTTATGTAAACTCATCCAATTGTGGAAATTATTATTATACCAAGATTTATTGATTAAAATCAACTTTAAAGTTAACTTTGGTCTTGAGAAAACCCCTTTAGACAGACAGTGGTTCTGACCCCAGGCTGACAGGATTATGTGGGATATTAATGGTAGTTGTCTGGTGGCTCTGGCTGATGGGATGATGTGGGATATTATGGGTAGTAGTCTGGTAGCTCTGGCTGACGGGATGATGTGGGATATTAGTGGTAGTTGTCCAGTGGCTCTGACTGATGGGATGATGTGGGATATTACTGGTAGTTGTCCAGTGGCTCTGGCTGATGGGATGATGTGGGATATTAGGGGTAGTAGTCCGGTGGCTCTGGCTGATGGGATGATGTGGGATATTATAGTGAATGTGGCTATTGTGAGGTGCCAAGGGGAGAGGTACTAGAAAACAGGTATATTTCTCCCCGTTTCATTTCATATGTCTCCCTGTACTGATGATGAAGCCAGTTTATTTCACTGTAATCCAGTCCTGGTTTCCTTAGTGATCAGCATGGAAAGGACTGGTAGTTCCCCCTCCACTAATTCAATCCAGGTTTTGGTTTCCTGACTGGTCCAGCTGATATAATCAGGAGGAGCTGGGTTCTCTCAGTCTATCTCGTCTGCTGAGCTGGGAGCTGACACAGTAAGATTACATGGACTTCTTTGCTGTTATATAGGTTTATTTTGTAGTTAGCCTGCTATTGTTAGTTAGTGGCCAGACGGCCTTAGATGTTTTATTTCATGTTTGGCATGTGTAACATTGAGTAACAAGTGTGCACAATAAATATGCCGTGTCAATATCCATGTGGAACTTGCTAGTCTGCTGAAGTGACTTCATAGCCACACGCTTGTGCCAAGCAAAGATCCCAGCTGAGCTATCTATTCCCCACACTATGCAGAGTGGGCGGGGCTATACACTCAGCTTTACATATATAGATATAATCATTATAATTTGTTATAACTAACCGTTGTCAGTTACTATGCCCAGACCTCTCCGGGCTCTTTAGCTAGTTCTATAAAGCTCAGCCACCAACAGAAACGAGGGCCTTCAGTAGATCACTGGGATGCCTTGGTAACCTGTGCTATGCTGAAGGAAACACTTTTTTAATGCTGATGTCACACTTGACAGGGGCATTTCAAAGGATACATTTTTGCACTTGTGGCTTGCTCTAATCAATGCAGTTTCTCACCGAGGTTAGCTGTGTAACAGAGCTAGAATAGTGATGAGCGAGTATACTTGTTGCTCGGGTTTACCAGAGCATGCTCGGCTGGCCTCCAAGTATTTTGGCGTGCTCGGAGATTTAGTTTGTGTAGATGCAGCTGCATGATTTATGGCTGCTGGACAGCCTGAATACATGTGAGGAATGCCTGTTTGTTAGGGAATTCCCACATGTATTCATGCTGTCGAGCAGCTGTAAAACATGCAGCTGCATCGACACAACTAAATCTCCGAGCACATCAAAATGCTCGGAGGACACCCGAGCATGCTCAGGAAAACCAGAACAACGAGTGAACTCGCTCATCACTAATCTAGAACCATCAGTTTGGAGCATCATTTGAACCCACTCCGTATAGACAGTGCTCACATCTATCATACATGTGCGGCTGACGTCACCGTGGGCTTAAAGGTTTCAAAGATGGAGGCTCAGAGCAGTTGACAAAGTGAGATGACTATGCACGGAGAGATCAGGATGATCTAAGAGAAGGAGGTTTTGTTAGGAATGGAGATTACTTGTGGTAAGGTATCTGAAGGTTAGATCATGGACAACCTTGTTTGTTATTGAAAAGTTCATGAACTGATGTAATTGGGAAAATGGCAACCAGTAAGTGGACTAACTGAGAGTCAAGGAAATGGAGGAGAAAGGAATGAGTTGGATTACTATCATACTTTACATTTATATAAGTAGGAGTTTGTCTAAAAAGTTTGATTATTGAATATCTACATACATACAAAAAATGATAGACTTTAGTGTCTTATGGATCTGAATTTAAGGAATAACATAGAATTTTATTAAAATAAGTGTATTTAGCACTATATATAGTTTAAGAAATGCCATTTCCTATAATAGTCAGCAAGGAATATGATGACATAACTTATTTCACTGACAGTGGACCACAAAAGCAGACATCTGTTGTAGCTGTACATTGTTACACAGAATCTAAAATCATTTTGCCAAGCAAGAAGCTGTTTCAACAATGTTATTTATGATGCCCATGCTGTCATTCCTCAGGATTACCTTGAAGAAGAGTGTCAGCAGGGGATGCACTCTGTAAACCTCTTACATAGATGTTTTTGGTCTGTAGGTCTTTGTTGAATTTGAAAAGAGAAATCACTGGTTGAAGCCATCAGATTTATGACACTTCCCAGGAACCAGCAAAAATATACGAAAATATCCACACTAAACCTTTACTTTATAAACCGAGAATGCATCAGAAAGAGAGGAAGATTAGTGGATTTATCTACGTAGTGACAGTTTTCTATACTTCACAAGTGGCAAGATGGAATGGATTTTTGTAAGGGATTACGTTTGTGAAAAGGAACTACATGTATATTTCATTGAGACACAATTATTTCTAGGATTTTTACAAAATTTAAATGCATGTTTTTGAATAAAAAATGTTAGGTAGAAAGACATATAGAAAATATGCTTACTGAAATCTATATAAAATGTACTCAAGATGTAAATGCATGATATTTAGTTATGCCACAATCTATATTACCTGTATCAAATGTAAGGTGAATTTATTATAAAATGTCTGCTGTCTGCTGATATTATGTGAATATTTTCCCATAAACATGCACATAGATAAGGCTCTGCACAGTAAGCTTCTCATTTTATATTCTATTTGATGGCTACATATTCATTTCATTCATCATTCAAAGACAGATAATCAGGAAGTCATTACCTTGCCAAGACTGGGCTTCTCATGAATGAGGTGTAATACAGCACCTCAATATGCAAATAGTACAGATAATAAAGTTTAAAATTGTTTGCAGTATTGGACTTGTCCTTTTACTGCATTGTGGTGTCAGATTCAATTAGTGTCAGAAATAGTAAAAGCCTGTTTTGAAGGTCACTTTTTGAAATGCATTTTGGAAGATGTTCTGCTCACTGGGAATTAACCAAGATCTTGATTTTAATCTACATTAAACTAAAGATGATATTAATTAGATTGTTGAAAATGACAGCCTTGATTTGCTTGCCTTTAAAGATGGCAGCTTTATTAAGAATTTTTACCTAATAAACAAAATGTTTTAGAGTTTCCAAGTTAAATAAAATTAAATTGGTATTCCTGCCTTCATAACATTTTATCTTCTACATAGAAATAATTTTGAAATTAAAATATTTTATCTTCTGGCCATTGTCACAGACAAATTTGATATTATTATTCAATGTGCTTATTTGTATCAAATTTAATTAAATACATAAAATTTACATATTTTTTAATCAATAAAAAGCAAAAAAAACAAGCATTAGCATTACAGGTGGATCGACAGAGAATTGAAAAGGTGAATGTTTTATTTATGTTTAGAAACTACATTAAGGCTATGTTCCCATGATGAGCTTTGGGTGATTTTTTGAAGCTTCAGATTTTCTGTAGTATTTTGCACCTATTAAGTGAATTACTTGTAATTTCTTCATTGCATTTTTGAGTGTTTTTTACTTGCGTTTTTATTGCACTTTGTCTATTTTTGGTATGTCATGTTTTAAACAAATTGCTTTTGTTTCCTCGTAATTTGCTTTGACGAAGCGTGATGATACAGTCATATAGCGGAAATACATTGCTCAAAAAAATAAAGGGAACACAAATAACAGAATATAACTCCAAGTAAATAAAACTTCTGTGAAATCAAACTGTCCACTTAGGAAGCAACACTGATTGACAATCAATTTCACATGCTGTTGTGCAAATGGAATAGACAACAGATGGAAATTATTGGCAATTATCAAGACACCCTCAATAAAGGAGTGGTTCTGCAGGTGGGGACCACAGACCACATCTCAGTACCAATGCTTTCTGGCTGATGTTTTGGTTACTTTTGAATGTTGGTTGCGCTTTCACACTTGTGGTAGCATGAGACGGACTCTACAACCCACACAAGTGGCTACAGGATAGCACATCAATTCGAGCTGTGGCAAGAAGGTTTGCTGTGTCTGTCAGCGTAGTGTCCAGAGGCTGGAGGTGCTACCAGGAGACAGGCCAGTACACCAGGAGATGTGGGGGGGCGTAGAAGGGCAACAACTCAGCAGCAGGACTGCTACCTCTGCCTTTGTGTAAGGAGGAACAGGAGGAGCACTGCCAGAGCCCTTCAAAATGACCCCCAGCATGTCACAAATGTGCATGTGTCTGCACAAACAGTTAGAAACCGACTCCATGAGGATGGTCTGAGGGCACGACATCCACAGAGCAGGTTAACACTGAGCACATGTGACACACGTGACAGAGTCTGGAGATGCTGTGGAGAGCAATCTGCTGCCTGCAACATCCTTTAGCATGACTGGTTTAGCAATGGATCAGTAATGGTGTGGGGTGGCATTTCTTTGGAGAGCTGCACAGCCCTCCATGTGCTCTCCAAAGGTAGCCTGATGAGATCCTCAGACCCCTTGTGAGACCATATGCTGGTGTGGTTGGCCCTGGGTTCCTCCTAATGCAGGACAATGCCAGACTTCATGTGGCTGGAGTTTGTCAGCAGTTCCTGCAAGATGAAAGCATTGAAGCTATGGACTGGCCCGCCAGTTCCTCATCCCTGAATCCAATTGAGCACATCTGGGACATCATGTCTCGCTCCATCCACCAACGTCACGTTGCACCACAGACTTCCAGGAGTTGGCGTATCATTGAGTATCATTCCAAATCCAGACCTCCATGGGATATTCATTTTGATTTACATTGATAATTGTTTTATTGTTATGAACACATTCCGCTATGCAATGAATAAAAATTTGCAACTGGAATATTTCATTCAGAGATATCTAGGATGTGATATTTTAGTGTTCCCTTTATTTTTTTGAGCAGTGTACAATAAAAACATATGCTTTTTTTATCTGCGGATTTTCTGCATCTAATGCAAATCTGTGTGAAAAATCTACACATAAAACTTAATGTACTTGCAAAAGAAATTAACATGTTGCAGTTTTGAAGTACACACCATAGATCAATTTACACCATGTAAAAAAGAAGCACAATGGACATGAGATGTATATAAATCCTATCCTGTTACTGAAACTGAAAGATGCTGCATTTCCAATACAGCAAAAATACACATCAAGTATTCACCAAAAACTAATCATAGGCACAGATCCCAAAGAAAAAAACACAAAAATTGAGCTTGGTTTGAGTTGGTACACATGCAGCATATAAATGCATGTTCACATGGCCAAAAAGCATACAAAACCTACAAAAGAGAAAATTAAAAAAACCCTGCTGTAATTAAATAAAAAGCAAAAGTGTATCTAAATCATACAGAGCTCTTAGTAATACTGTATTTGATCAAACATAGCATAAAAGCCGTCCCACCATCGACAAGGTGACTCTTTGGTCGGGGCGGTCCTACACTGTCTAATATTAAAAACCTTATCATGTGTCAAAGTTGACGTCTGTGTGAATAAGGGCAGACAAGGACCGGGTCCCAACCAGCGGACACCAGTTAGGGGAAGCTTCTAAATACAATTTCCAGCTCAGGAGAGGGAGGCCACACCCCAGCTTGCACAGAATGCAAAAATACAAAGAAAAAACACAAAAATTGAGCTTGGTTTGAGCTGGTACACATGCAGCATATAAATGCATGTTCATATGGCCAAAAAGCATACAAAACCTACAAAAGAGAAAATAAAAAAAAAAAGTTTTGTTTACAGATCCTAAAGGGTGCTGTCTAAGGCTGGTTTCACATTTGTGGTTGTATCCGCAGCGTTTCTGCCACATACATCTGCATGTGTTGTGTTTTCCTATCTTTAACATTGGGGATGCAGGTACATGTGTTTGCATGCCTTTTGCCGCGTTTGACGACGCATGCGTCGTTTCGTCGTCTGCGGCTGGGCGCGGTAAACGCAACATGTTGCAATTTTGGAGGCGGTAATTTTTCGCTGCCTTCTGCATGCAGCCTATTGCATAATGAATGGGTCGAAGCAACACATTACAGTTTATGGTAACGCAGGCGTACGCAAGCACATGCATACGCTTTGTGTTTGCATATGCAATAATTTACATAGACACGCTCATTGGGCATGGCTTGTGTAAATTCAAAAATTCACGGGGAAAATATCACTTGCCAATAATCTGCACCCGCAAACGCATGCTGTGTTTGCATGCATTTTTGCATGCGTTTGTGGTTGCGGACGATACGCTGCGGATTCAACCGCAAATGTAAAACTAGCCTAAGATAATTTAAAAGCTGCAAATTAAAAAAAAATTATATACTCACCCTTTTACTTCCCAAATTACATCATGTCCTCTGATGCTTGTTTCTGGTCTTCATGTTATCTTGCCTCCAGGCATCACAACCTGTATACTTCATATCAATGTGACTAGAGATAGGCAAACCCAAATGACAAAGTTCGGTGTACATGCACGGAGCAAGAACATGGGCTTCTCCTGGAAGGCCATGCTACTTTAAGAGTTCAACAGCCCAAGCAAAGCCTGTTGAAAGGCTGCACAGTCAATTAACAAGCTTTTCCTGTGTGGGCACTTCTGTAGTGGCATGGCTGTAATTGGCCAGTGCACTGTATAAAAAGAGAAAGGATTTCCCCTATTCTTGATAAGCACAGGTAAAGCTGACAGCTGCAGGCTGCAACCCTCAGCTGTCAGCTTGATCTTGGCTGGTTATCAAAATTGAGTGGTCCTCACAACCTTTTTTAATTAAATTAAGATGAGGGGTACCCCACACTGTTTTTTTTAATTATTTAATACCAGCCAAGCTAAAGCAGACAGATGGGGGCTGGTATTCTCAGGGTGGGAAGGCCCATGGATGTTGGCCCTCCACTTCCTAAAATTAGCAGTCCGCAGTCACCTCAGAAAAAGCATATCTTTTAGATGCGCCATCTCTGGCACTTTGCCCTGCTCGTCTCAATTGACCTGGTTCATTGGCAAGTGGGGTAATAGTTTTGGGATAGAGATCAACTTTGTAATGTCAGCTGACATCAAGCACAGGGGTTTGTAATGGAAAGGTGCCTATCAAAAGCCCCCATTACTACCCCGGTAGTGAAAATGAATAATGATACACAGAAAAAGTTATTTATTTGAACAAGATATTCCCCAACAAATTTCCTCAGTTTCCCATTTAGCAATGTAAAAATAAAAAAAATCAAAGCTATGAGCTCATCTGTTCACTAATGTTCTGATGTCCCATGATGAGCATCAACTCTGTAACATCTGTTAGCATTGCTGATCAGTGACATCAGTAATGTTACTGTTCAGCCCAGCAATCAGCTCACAGTGAACTGAGAGTGGGAATGCACCCGCTTGTGACCAGTAATGATGTCATTAAGGTTACCGCTGATCACCCACAGCTGCATTTTCATGCTCAGTTCAGTGTCTTCTGGACGTCTTACTGAGTGATAACATTACTGATTACACTGCTTAGCAATGCAAATACAAGTGAGAATGACCTTTATTTTTTATTTTTTTGTTAATAAATGGGAAAAAGAGTAGATTTGTTGGGGAGTGTTTTGTTCAATTGAAGGACTTTTTCTGTGTGTCTTTATTACTTTTCACTATGGATTTAGTAATGGGGATGCTTAGTAGATGTTTCTCCATTATTAACCACTGTGCTTGATGTTAGCAGACATAAAACAGCTGATATCAACCCCAAAACCATTACCCCACTTGCAAATGCACCAGGGCAAGTTAGAAGAGCCGAGGCTAAGAGACAGAATTAGGTGTGCCATAGCTGTGGTGGCTGTGGGCTGGGCCAATATCCATGGCCCCTTCTCAGCCTATTATCAGCCTGTACCTGTCTGCTTAGCCTTTGCTGGTTATTAAATATAGGGTTGACACCACATCATATTTGCGCTCCCCTTATTTCAATTACCAATAAAAGCTACACTGACAGCTGTGAGCTGATACTAATAGGATGGATTTTGGTCCCTTCCCAGAATAATAACACCAGCGCCCAACTTTCTGATTTCCCTCAGCTGCTTAGTAAAAGAAAGGGGACCCAATGCCTTGTTTTATTGTATTTATTCTATAAATACAAATACATGAAACTGCACATGCACTGCACTAATTATCTCACTGTCACTGACATATTTCTTATTGTTCACAGGTGCCAGCTGGTGAATAATATCATAAGCCTGCTGTTGCTATTATCATTGAGACCAGGCGTACACTGAGAGTAGTAAACAGCTGATGCCTGCCTGGCTGTAATCTTTTTTTTTGCCTTAGGTTCGGACCCCCCATTCAATTGAATAGGGTTAAGGCTCAAGTTCAGATGCCATTCTGATACCCGAATTGAACGTTTTTATAAAGTTCGGCAGAACTTGACTGACCCGAACATCCACAAGTCCGCCCATCCCTTAACCCTAGAACACATAACCATAGAAATCTACACTTTCACATACCTTGGGCCTTTTAGGCATGTGTGCAATTAACATGGAATAACTCAAATAAAACTACTATTCAAAGTTTATTGGAAAATTGCAAAGTAAGGATGCATTCCCACTAGCACTGGGGTCAGCCAGGAGGGGATCCATAATGGATCTGACCTCCTGGTGACCCAGCTAATGCTGGCGGAATCCCGGCATTCTGGCAGCCATAACTGGAGTTACCAGGAGGTCAGATCCATTATGGATCTCCTCCTGGCGGTCCCCAGCACCAGTGGGAACACAGCCTAAGATGTGAATATTTCAAAACATTATAATTATGTGCAAAAAAAACAAAAAAGTAAGTAAACGGGCTTAAAATGCCCAATATATGGATTATATATAATTCTTTATAATAACGATTTTTTTGTCTAAACGTTTTTAAATAAAAGTTGTAGTAAACATGGTGCAGGAATATTTCTTTTCAAACTTTCCTTTTCAACTTTACTGATGACCCCAACAATTTTCACATGTTATCTGTTCAGAAGAATGTTCCCTGCAGACATGTTGTCCACAAGTAGTACAGATACTCTCAGATTTCCTTTCCTTCTTTGCTGGACAAATATAACAATGCTTTCTTTTTTTTTCTCTTGGCTCTGGATGTTCCTGAAAATGTATAGCACATCGGATCATAGCTTCCGTAGTTTGCCTTGGCAAGCATTTTGTGCTGTTTCGCTCCATCATGGTAGGCATTAAAAGTTCATGGCAAAGTTCCGTCAAGAATAGACGTCTCTTGTCCTTCCTGTTAGCAAGGAATTCTGGATGAGTTTCACTATAAATAATATAGGTATTGAGGGCTGACACATCAAGCATATGAGAATAAATGACTACAGCCAAAGTTTTGTCTGCATCTTGAACGAATACTCTCCAATCATTTTGTCCATCTTGTCCACACCTACTTTAGTTTTATTATAATGCAGGATGATTTCTGGTTTCTGTTTCCTGTCATTGGTGTCAATACTTCCATCATGATGCATGGTACTCAGTAATATCACAGATTTTTCTTTCTTCGCTGTGGATTGTGCTTCATGATTGGAGGAATTTCTTGGCGGTTTGGCTTCATAGTACCAACAAGTGTATGTTGTTTCTATAGCAAAAATTTGCCCAGTTCAAGATTGGTAAAGTAGTTGTCCATTGTTATATTTTTTTCAGAATTGAAAATTGGTACAGCAAGTGTTCTTACTATGTCAGAACATAGGTCTTTCTGGACTGGAGCATCAGCTTCTTTGCCACAGTAAATCAGACCATTCATCCCATAATAGCTTGCAGAATCACACATGCAGAAAATTTTTATTCCATACTTGGCTGGTTTACTGGGCATATACTGAATGAATTTGCAACGTCCCCTAAAGGCAAGAAGTTGCTCATCCACTGTCATATTGTCACTAGAATGGTAAGGCTTTGTACAGTTCTTGATAAATAGATTCCAGATGTAGCTAATAGGGGCTAATTTATCTGTTTCCAACCTCACCGGACGAGTTCTCTTATCATCAAAACTAAGGCTTCTCCGAATATTCTCAAATCTATGGACTGACATTGTAGCTTTGTAGTGTGGATCTGAAAAAGGTTTCAGAAATAATGGAACATTGTACGATTTTGTACACCCTGCCAGAAGAGTAAGGGCAATATATCCACATAGTTCCTCTTTTGCTATATTTTTCCATGTTTTTTTTCTTCCTGAAGCGATATGTTTTCCTTCTAAGTTAGTACACAAAGCTATCTCATCTACAATATCATCTGAAAAAAAATTACAGAACATATCTCTTTTGGACAAGAATTGTGGAATTCCTACAGTTCCTTGAGCAACTCTTACAATATTATGTGATGGGGTGCGTCCAAGAACCCCAGCAGTAATGTTCCAAAAAACATTAGTTTTGGATGATCTATTTATACGTTCTGCTGGATCCATTACTACTTCATCATCTGAAGAATCACTGGACGATGAAGTAGTGACATTAGCTGGTGGCATGTACTCTTCATCAGACAAAGAAAGTTCACTGTCTTCATCACTATCAAAAATGATTGCTTCGATTTCTTGGTCAGTCAAACCCCTGGATGTAGACTGTGCCATTGTAACCTTAGATGTCAGTAAACTAAAATGAAAAAAAAAATAATGATTACAATCAGGGTTGTACACTCTTTGTTAGTGTGTGTGCTAAGGGTAAAGTGCAGCCCCCCTCCTCTCCCCTTCAGCAGGTTTCCACTTTCTTTTAGGTGCAGTAGAAGCCTCTGGATTTTTGCATCTCAGAAAGTTTCTTTTTCCAGAAACAAGAAAGCTGACTCCTTCCTCCAAAGTCTCTTCAGTAAGTAGCACACAATGAACAGGATGTTGTCTGTCCTCCTGGTCCTGTGTGTTCAGGACCTCTGATAATGTCGGAGATGCATGACTTTGTGAGGGAGCCTTCTTCCCAAGATCACATGACCATGTAGTCAGGCAGAATCCACACTCTTCATAGCAACAGCAGAGTCATAAAGACTGAGTTATAAAGACAAAGTCTTCCCCAGCAACAGCAAAGACAAAAAGACTAAGGATCACATGTAAACCTAGTACAGGCCTAAAAGGCCCCAGGTATGTGAATATGGAGTATGCCCAAAAAAGAATTGTTATACCGAAATGCCTGTAACATAAAAATATATGAACAACTGGAAATTACTTTAGTTAGAATTCTGAAACTCTAGGTATTCAACAGGTATATAGTTGTTAGTTAGTCAAAGAAAAAGAAACATCCGGCACTGTCTCTGAGAAAGAAATACCCGCAAAGCCACTTATAACCGCTATCAGTGTGACACCTGTAACCCTTGCTGATCGGGTGCTCTATCCATGTGAAGAAAAAACATGAAATATCATAGTAGAAAAAGACAGCAGGATGGTACTCACCGTTCTCTTGAAATGATTCACTTTAGGCCTCTTTCACACTTCCGTTTTTGATCATCAGTCAAAATCTGCCAGTTTTTGAAAAAAACAGATCAGCCATTTTTTTGGCGGATCCGTTTTTTTCCCCATTGAGTTGCATTACCGGCGGATCTTGACGGATAGCCATCCGTTGGATCCGTTTTTTTGCGGATCCGCCAAAATGTTAGTGTCCGCTGGCATGCCTGGACGGACCCTGCAACTTTTTTTGGCTGTAGGATCCGCATTTTACAGTGCGCATGCCCGGAGAAAAGAAGTCAGCCGGGGATTTAACCCTGAAATCCTTTCTGGTCGTTGAAAAAAAAAATTATCTCTCTCTCTCTCTGTCCCTCTCTATCTCTCTCTCTCTCCTTCCTGGACTGCGGTTCCTTTAAAATTCTGCATTCAACAGATCCGTCAAAAAAACGGTCCGGTGGCATCCGTTTGCATCAGTTACAAACGGATCCGCTTTCCGCCATTTTGACGGATTTTAGCTGACAAGTAAAAACGGAAGTGTGAAAGAGGCCTTATTTCATATTAATAAAGCATAGGCAATGGCACGGGAGAAATGCAAAAAGACGGACGACAGCCGTTTCGTGCACAATTCGCTTCAACAGGTCCCCAGGACTAATTTATTTTAGGGGTATTGTTGCAATTTGTGCAGCTTTTTAATCATCTCAAACATATCTTTAAGCATTACACAATTACTATTTAAGTAGAAATGGACAGGTCATCCCCAATGAGTCGTGTTTGCTACTGCATTCCACTTTGCCCGAGATATTAGCAGATTTGATTGGGAACATTCTATCTTTAATAAATACAACTGAATATGAAAATACCTTTTTTTAAGTAGACATTTCCTTTAGCCAAATAACAACTTTTCTTCATTTTCTAACATCCACAAACTCATTATCGTGCAAATGTAGCAAGTGCCAAATGAATATTAGTTTATATGCTATACTTAATTCTATTGTGCTTATGCTATTAGGTTAGCGTAGAAAAAACAAAAATGGAAAGCGCACATAGGGTGTATTGTCTTGAAGAACCACAATAGCAAGCAAGCCCAATCAGTTAGACTCACCTGCTGAAGTTGTGTGAGTCACAACAAACTGGGAATCACTCATAAAGGTCCGGTCGTCGCTGGTATCCCGCTGGTAGTAAATGAAACAAATCCAAAGTGGGAAAAAAGAGCTGGGCTGAATAAACCGCGCTGACCAGAAAAAAACGCACCTTCGGCAGTCCATATAATAAAAAACTTCTTTAATAAGCCTATGCCTACTTATGCAAATTTATTTATGGCTGTCTTCGAGTCCTGGCATGTCCTCCGTGGTGATTATGGGGCAAATTTAGTGTTATATAAACGCTTCATTGATGACATTATTGTCATTTATAATAACAAAGGGAATTATGTCAAAGAATTTCTAGATGGGGTGACTAATAATTGTTGGGGTATAGAATTGATTCCACTGATTGATAAGCAGAGTGTTATTTTTTTGGATCTCATTATTTATGTAGACAATTCTGGGAAGGTTTTTACTAGGAATTATTTTAAAAAGGTTGATGCCAATGGCTATGTTCACTATAATAGTGGCCATTATAAACCTTGGCTTAATAATATTCCCCGCAATCAATATACTAGGATTAGAAAAAATTGCTCCTCAAATATAACCTTTGAGGAGGGGAGCAAAGTTTTATTAAATAGATTTCAAGAAAAAAATTATCCTTCCAGACTGATTAGAAGAGCATACAAATCAGCAAAAAATTTGACTCAAAAGGATTTAATTTATTCCCGTAAGATTGATAGAGGTGTGGATAATTATGATGCGAATTTTATAACCACTTTTTCTGTACAGAATTCTCAGATTCGTAGCAAAACAGATTTATTTATGTTACTTTCTTATATAGTGCCATTAATTCCACAGCACTTTACAAACATTATTGGCACATTGGAGGCCACAATCTAGAATCTCTAGTAGGCCGGGATCACACATGGGAGAAACTCGGACGAATCTAATACCCGAGACTGCCGCTGGCACTCGGGAGCGGAGTTTGCAGCTGCATAGAAATACATGCAGCCGTACGCTCCGCTCCCAAGTGCAAGAGGCAGTGCCGGGTATTACGATGCGAGACTTGTCTGAGTTTCTCGCATGTGTGATCCCAGCCTCAATCTTTGGAATGTGGGAGGAAACCAGAGTACCCAGAGGAAACCCACGCAAACACGGAGAGAACATACAAACTACTTGCAGATGTTGTCCTTGGTAGGATTTGAACCCAGAACCCCAGCGCTGCAAGGCTGCAGTGATAACCACTGAGCCACCGTGCTGCCAATCACATTGCAATTTAGTGAATGGACAATTGAATTATGAGGGAAATATTACCTTTTCTGGAGCAGATAAAATAGAAAATTCCATTTGTAGAGGTGTCCTTTTCTATTCCTTGGTTGAATTTTATGCATATTGGTCTTTTATCAACCATATTTTCTATGTAGCTATGTATACATGTAAGTAGTGTTGGACTGATGCACCAGTGAACCGTACAATCCATCAATGTGCCATCCCCCTGACTGTGTATATTTGGAGTAGAAACTACACACTTTAAGTAGTACTGGCATCTACATTGAGTTCTGCTGTACTATCTTAATACAATTTCCTGTGCCACATTAGCTTGTCCTTCTTTCCCCCTCAAAATAAACACTTTTGTCTTCTTTGCTGTTAGGCCAGAGAGTGGGAGAGAGTTAACAGGCAGCACCTACACTAAGTGGAGCCTTATAACCTGCTCTCAGCTATAAAGATAGGTTTTTGTGTGTACAATGTGTGTATATATTAGTTATGTGTGTATTTCTACATGTATGCAATGTGTGTGAGCATTTATACTCATGTATAATGTGTGTATAGCTGTCACGGTGAGTGATAGGGTCCTTATTCATCAAGGGCTGATATGAGTGGTGGGGGAGAAAGACCTTCATCAGGTATCAGTTATGAGTGACTAGGGGCCCCCTTGCTACAACAACCATATAATCCTTTACTGAATGAACGTCTTCTCATTCACGCTGACAGCTATGTAGACATCATACAGGAGTACAAACATATACTCATTATACTCATGCACACACTCACACATAACAGCTGTGTTGGTTGAGCTATGGGTTCTCAATTATGACCTTGACCTTTTAGGTGTTATAGAAACAGAAATTTTCATATAAAGTCTATAAAGGTGGAGAATTAGAGAAAGTTCTCTTTCCAAATTAAAGGGAACTTGTCAGCAGGATTGTGTTGAGTAACCTACAGACACTGTCAGATTGGCGCCATTATACTGATTAAAATGATACCTGGGTTGATGAAATCCATCTTGCGGTTGTTTAATCTTTATTTGTAGTTTTCAGTTAATGAGATTCTCGTGCTTTGGGGTGTGCATGTGTGGGTGGTCTTTATGTGGTGCTATGCTTACATATTGATCTGCCCCCTATTTTACATACTGTTTATCTTATTATTTTGGAAAAAAAAATTATGCTACCCATGCAGGCGCCGGTAGCAGCAACTACCCTGTAGCAGGATCAGATCTCTAATAGCCATATTTTCATTTTATTCAGTAATTAAAATTTCTTGAGAAAACAAATTCTTCCGCAATATGGCAACGACCATTTAATCCACACAATGAATGAAGTGAAAACAAAACCCAAAAGAACTTTTACAGAATTGCGGGGAGATATTTCAGCTTTGCCACGAGTGTAATTTTGTTTCCATTTTTCTATACATTATATGGTGAAATGGATGGTGTCATTCAAAACTGCAACTCCTTCAACTAAAACAAGGCCTCATACCACTATGTTGAAGGAAGACTAAAAAGGTTAATTCTCCTAAAATAAGCAGAGGAAAAATGAAACCTCAAAAAAGGAATTAATGAGCAGCTAAGGTTTTTTTTTTTTTTTTTTATTTTATAAGAAAAATTTATATTAGAAGGATTGCAAAAACTGGCACATAGCCCAAACGTGTGCAGTATGCTACAAGACCTTATTATTTATGAGAATAAGAATTGACCTAAATGTAAGCATCTGTTCACAGGCAGAAGATTCGCAGGAAAATCATCTGCAAAGAAATTTTCCACAATGTTTATATGAGATGTGTTCCTCTCCAGTGATGGACAAGCACTAAAATGCTCAGGTCGAGCAAATTGGAATGCTTGGGTGCTCAACCAGAGTAACAAGTCCAATGTGCGGCTATGGGAAACTCGAGCATTTTTCCAGCGCCCCCCCGACGGTCTGCAGAGGGACTAGAAATTGTGGAAATCATAGTAACATAGTAACATAGTAAGGACGAAAAAAGACATTAGTCCATCCAGATCAGCCTATAAAATTCTGTCAGAATAAATCCCCAGATCTACGTCCTTCTAAAGAACCTAACAATAACTGTAAGATACAATATCGTTACACTCCAGGAAGACATCCAGGCCTCTCTTGAACTCTTCGACTGAGTTCGCCATCACCACCTCCTCAGGCAGGGAATTCCAGATTCTCACTGCCCTAACAGTAAAGAATCCTCTTCTACGTTGGTGGAAAAACCTTTTCTCCTCCAGATACAGAGAATGCCCCCTTGTGACCGTCACCTTCCTTGGTATAAACAGATCCTCAGAGAGATATTTGTATTGTCCCCTTATATACTTATACATGGTTATTAGATCGCCCCTTTTTTCTAGACTAAATAATCCTAATTTTGCTAATCTCTCTTGGTATTGTAGTTCCCCCATCCCCTTTATTAATTTTGTTGCCCTCCTTTGTACCCGCTCTAGTTCCATTATATCCTTCCTGAGCACCGGTGCCCAAAACTGTACACAGTACTCCATGTGCGGTCTAACCAGAGATTTGTACAGAGGCAGTATAATGCTCTCATGATGTGTATCCAGACCTCTTTTAATGCACCCCATGATCCTGTTTGCCTTGGCAGCCGCTGCCTGGCACTGGCTGCTCCAGGTAAGTTTATCATTAACTAGGATGCCCAAGTCCTTCTCCATGTCAGATTTACCCAGTGGTTTACCGTTCAGTGTGTAATGGTGATATTGATTCCTTTTTCCCATGTGTATAAACTTACATTTATCATTGTTAAACTGCATCTGCCACCTTTCGGCCCAAGTTCCCAACTTATCCAGATCCATCTGTAGCAGAATACTATCTTCTCTTGTATTGACTGCTTTACATAGTTTTGTATCTGCAAATATTGACATTTTACTGTGCAAACCTTCTACCAGATCGTTAATAAATATGTTGAAGAGAATAGGTCCCCACACCGACCTCTGCGGTACCCCACTGGTCACAGCGACCCAGTTAGAGAATATACCATTTATAACCACCCTTTGCTTTCTATCACTAAGCCAGTTACTTACCCATTTACACACATTTTCCCCCAGACCCAGCATTCTCATTTTGTGTACCAACCTCTTGTGTGGCACGGTATCAAACGCTTTGGAAAAATCAAGATATACCACATCCAATGACTCACCTTGGTCCAGTCTATAGCTTACCTCTTCATAAAAGCTGATAAGATTGGTTTGACAGGAGCGATTCCTCATAAACCCATGCTGATATGGCATTAGACAGTTATTCTCATTGAGATAATCCAGAATAACATCCCTCAGAAACCCTTCAAATATTTTACCAACAATAGAGGTTAGACTTACTGGCCTATAATTTCCAGGTTCATTTTTAGAGCCCTTTTTGAATATTGGTACCACATTTGCTATGCGCCAGTCCTTTTCACAGTCTTCTACTAGGCATTGCTCCTACTGGCCAGTTTCCTACTCCACACTGATGAGGGGCAATACCCCAAAACAGCTGTCTGTGGATGGATACCATGTTTTGGCATAGGTGGTTTCCTTCATTGGAGACTGCCCTTCCCATGGTTGTTCCTTCCTGGGGAAATACCTGGCTAGTCATTGCTTGTGTTGAGAAACATGTGATGGTGTCTCCGTGGCTTGTGTTTTGCATATTTTTACATATTTCCCATAAGGGATGGGGGCATTGCTCTAGAATAACTGCGTTGAGAAACATTTGATGGTGTCTCCGCAGTGTTGGTTGTTGATCTCCATGAGTTCATTCATCCTCATTTTTCACAGTCCTCTGGAACAGACCCCGTCGCTATAGAGTCTCTAAATATAAGAAATAATGGTTTGGGAACAGTGTTCAAATGCCATGGGAACAGCATGAGGAAGTCCCCTAGATGCATTTCTGACTCCCAGGTCACCGCTGTGAACAATGTTATCTGAGTATTATGTCACTTTTACAGACTCACAATTAAACATACAAAAATGAAACCAAAATGGATTTTCCTGGGAAATATGTTAAGGAATATCCTTACCAGGTTAATGACTTGTACAGTGCTGTGCAAATTAATTGGGACAAAGCATTTTTTTAAGTGAAATCGTAAGTTGGTTACCAGTCAGTGATTCAAACCAGTTTTAACTACTTTGAACAGGCACTCACACGTGTTCAAAGCAGTTAAAACTGGTTTGAATCACTGACTGGTAACCAACTTACAAATTTACTTAAAAAAAATACTTTGTCCCAATTAATTTGCACAGCACTGTATATAAGGCAAAATAAATAACCTAAATCAAAAATGCTCCTCTACACCTTGGGCTATGTTCGCACGTAGCGTTTTTAATGCATTTCTAAACTTTGGCATTGCTTAGTTTCAACCAAGACAAATGCATTCACTAGGAAATGTCATTTTAACATTTTACAACCTCATCTGGCCACATGGTGTGTGACACATCATCAGACACATCCTGTATCATTTATGAAGGAGGGACTCTGAAAATCACAAAGCCTATTTTTATAGGACCATCAGGCGGCCTTTACAAATCTTAAAGGGCCAGCAGTCACTATTCTTATAGAGCCATCAGCTGGTGCCAGAACAGCAGAACCCTCTATAATTTTACAATCTAGACCTGTCAATGAATTAATCTTAGTGTACATTGATTATATTGATTCTACAGGAATGTTACAGAATGTTATACCATTGGGCAGTGAAGAAAAAATAATTTAATTTTACATTTTTACCATCCAAATTTTAACATGGAAAGAGGCCTGACTAGTCTGACTAATCTGGGGAAACTATTGCCCCATCGACTATTCATAGCTCTTGTAAGCATAGGGAAAGTGGAGGTTATAAATGCTTCTTTAAAGCATTCATTTAACTCAATTATGTTATATAGGGATGTTTAAGGAAGGAGTTTAATAAGACATTGCTGAATGCTGCTGGATTGGAGGGTATGGGGGACCTCACAGGCTCCCTTTAAGGTGCCTTTCAGAAAATATCCAAATCTGACACCATTTTATAAACTGCACCCTTCAAAGTGCCTAAAACAACATTTAAGAAGTTGGTCAACCTTTTATGTATTTCACAGGAATTAAAGCAAAGTGGAAAGAAAAAAATGAACATTTACATTTTTTCCACTAAAATGTTGCTTTAGTCTCAAATTTTTAATTTTCACAAGTATAACAATAAAAAAAGGACCATACAATTTGTGTACAATTTCTCACGAGATTTTTGTTACCGTTTGTTATGGTGAAAAACTACTGTTTGAGCTCACGGCAGAACTTGGAAGGGAAGAAGCATCATTGGATTTTTTTTCAGCACAAAATGTACTGGAATTAATATCGGGATGCCATGTTGTGTTTGCTGAGCTCTTGATGTGCCCTCAGTGAAACACTGGAAACTTCACACAAGTGATCCCATTTTGAAAAAAACTCCTCGCCTCAAGGAATTTATTCACAAATGTCGTGAGCACCTTGAACCCCCAGATGCTTCACAGAATTTTATTATGCTGAGCCTTGAAAATAAAAAAAAACTGTGCTGTTTTAGCCCCAAATTTTTTCATTTTCAAAAGGCAATTTTTGAGCAATTTCTCCTGAGACTGTCAATACTCCATATGTGGGGAAAACTACTATTTATGAGAATGATTAAACACCTTAATCCTTCACAGCTATAGCTGCAGTAACCAGATGAAGAGATTCTAGTAGGTATGGTAAATTTTAAAACATAGTTTTTATTTATTATGAATAAAAAACAAATAAGCTAAAAAGACATGGCAAAAAAGACTCCATAAAAGGGGGGAAACACATCAATTTAAATCAATAACATGGCAAAAAATTGTACTATATAATGTATAAAGTCAAGGAGAGGGTGCATCCTAGTGTATAATAAAAAGATAAAGGGTTGTAAAGATCAAACAGATGTGACTAAGATAGCGCCAATGCCAGGGGAACCGTGATACCCATCTCCAAGCCAAATAATCATTACATGGGGTTGAAAGCAGGAGGTAGAGTGAAAGACAAGATATCAAAAGGGTGACATGCAATTGCTGTAATCCCTATTGTAATTATGCAATATATAGATATCTATAGATAGATAGATAGATAGATAAAACTCAAAATCTTTAGTAGTCTGCTCTATACAAATCCACAGTTCTCGCCCGATTTGGGTGAAATTTGGCATGCCCCCTGTCCAGCCACAGGAGCAGAATACTGTGCATGTTACATCTTGCTCGCGTCCCCCATCATGAGATTGGGGCTCCCGAAGTTAGGCCCTATACATATAATGGAGAAATGTGAAGGTGAACGTATAAGTGCTGAGGGAAAAACAACAATTGTGACTCACAGGGACGGATTATAGCAACGGCGCCAAATAGCCACTGCTAAAAGGGCTGAACCACCACACACAACACACAAATATTTCACAAACACCATACAAACATCACACATAATAATATTAATAATAATATTAATCTTTATTTTCATATAGGGCTATCAAATTCCTCAGGGCTTTACAGTTTTGCACACATTAGCATCGCTGTCCCTGAAGGGCTCACAACCTGAATTCCCTATCAGTATGTCTTTGGAATGTGGGAGGAAACCTGAGTGCCCGGAGGAAACCCACGCAAACATGAGGAGAACATACAAACTCCTTGCAGATGTTGTCCTTGGTGGGATTTGAACCCAGGACCCAGCGCTAACTACTGAGTCACCATACCGCCCACACAGCATACATACACCAACCCACAAGCATACCACAAACACCATACCACTCTAGACACAAATCCCACGGATACCACAACACCACCCCATGCATACCACATGTACACTACACACACACGCATGGGTCACATACGCATGCAAACACACTCAGATGGATGTACCTTACACGCATGAACAAACATTGCAGAGCAGCAATATTGGTTAGGTGAAAAATGCCTTATAGTAAGATTGTCATTATTGCTTACTATACATGGAGCTTTCATCACTGAAGCTGCTGAGGTAAAGTGAAAGCTGAGCTCTGGTTGCTATGGGCAACTAGACAAATCTGCCTGTGAGGCAGTTTTCATTACTGAGATATGAGTTCCTTCAGGTCATAGTAATACTGTGTGAGGGATGCTCTATATTTACTATTCATCCTATTACATCTCTTATCAGTGTCAGGTGAATACTAAAGGGTCATAACACTAAGAATTGTTTTTTAAAATGCTGCCCAAAAACTGACCATCTTTTGGGCAAGTTCATCCTAAAGATAAGAAAGCAAAATTATGTCAAAGAGCTGAGACAAGTGAACAACATGACTTGCAGCTTGAAAAGAAACAGATGAGACAGGCTAAATGTAAGGCAGCTGAGACATCAGAGCAACAGGCTTGTCATCTTCACAAGAATTGGATAAGGCAAGCTGAAACTTGCAAAGTAATTGTTTGGGATGAATGTACCATGGCGCACAAGAAAGCAGTCAAGACCCTTGATCGCACCATGAAACTGATCGTTTAATGGGGGAATTGTCATTTTGCAGGTGACTTCTGCCAAACATTACCTGTTCCTAAGGGAGCAACACTAGCGGATGAGCTGAATGCCTGTCTGAAACCTCATTATCTGTGGATACATGTTCATAAGCAAACTCTTACTACTAATATGTGGGTTCATTTGATGTGAAATACAACTGTGGACAAATTTACACACCAGCTACTATGCCTTGGAAATTACAGGTTCCCTACTGATTCCACTACTGGTCTCATTTCCTTTCCAGAAGATTTTTGTGAAATTACATCTTTGGTAATGGAACTTACTGACCAAGTTTTCCCTGACATTTGTAACAATTTTAACAACCATTAGTGGCTTTGCGAACGTGCCATCCTAGCAACTAAAATTGATTGTGTCAGCTCCATAAATCTAAAAATTCAGGGAAGGCTGCCTGGTCTAGCGACCAAATACATGTCCATTGATTCACTCATGGAGAGTGAACAAGCCGTAATGTATCCATTGGAGTTCTTGAATTCTTTGGAGCCTCCTGGAATGCCACCGAATAAGCTCACTTTAAAAATAGGAGCTACAATAATTTTGCTTCGGAACCTTGTAACGGCACAACATTGTAATTAAGAGTCTCATGTCCAATGTTATTAAAGTCACTATTCCTATGGGAAAAGTTTACTTTAGCTACCATAACCAACAATTTAACATTTTAACATATTTTCTGCGAGCAAAGCCATATGGGTACTCTACTAGTATCCTATATTTCTATAATACCATCCTAGCCATCAGGTCCACACAACAAGGAGACATCCCTGATATTTACTGAAGCATAGCTATATCAATGAAAATTAAAGGCATATTACCTGAAGGCAATGTTAGCAAAGGATGAAAAAAGAGGAGGAACGCTCTGTCCATCCCACACTCAATGGACGCCATTTCCCTACTCGCTTCTTCCGGGGGCATAGAGAGCTATAGTTTTTCCATATTGCTGCTGTCATGATCTAGTTATTTTCCAGAACCAGTTATCATTTTTATCTTTATTATTATTGGTCACATAACATTTTTTTGATCGCTTTGTATTCCAATTTTTGCGAGACAGAATGAACAAAATACAGCAATTTAGGAATTGTTTTTTTTATGCCATTCACGGTGTGATAAAAGTGATAAGCCCTCCATATTGTTTGGGTATGTGGAATTACAGCGATACCACATTTATAAACCTTATATTGCAATAAAAACTATTTTATAAATGTTTTTGTATTGCTACATTTTGAAAGCTATAACTTTGTTTTTCCGCTGATGGAGCTTTATCAAGGCTTGTGTTTTTCAGAAAAAGATGATGTTTTCAAATATAAAATTTTTACTTACATTCAACGTTTTGATCGCTATTTATTCCACTTTTTTGGTGGTATGATGCAAAAGCATTGTTTTTTGCCACATTTTATTTTTGTTCACTAAAAGGGTTAACTAGTGTTATATGTCAGTTTTATATGTCAGGTAAATCTGGATGTGTCAATGCCCATTATGTGTAAATTTATATATATATATATATATATATATATATATATCAAATTTTTACTTACATTCAACATTTTGATCGCTATTTATTCCACTTTTTTTGGTGGGTATGATGCAAAAGCATTGTTTTTTGCCACATTTTATTTTTGTTCACTAAAGGGGTTAACTAGTGTGACAGTTTTATATGTCAGGTAAATCTGGATGTGTCAATACCCATTATGTGTAAATTTATATATATATATATTATTTTTACATAAATATATGTTTTTATTGATATAATATTTGTTCATTTTTTTGTTATTTGTCTTGTGATTTTGATTTTTAATTTTTACTGTTTTCTAAAAAAATTTTTTTACCTTTTCATCAACATCAACTTTCCATGCTCTGATCGCTCAAAAGAGTACAAAGAAAAGTGTTTTATTTGATTAAATACATACATGGCACATAAACCGTTAAAAAACCATATCAAAGTCAGAGCTATTTAAGACAAAGAATCAGGTGCAACAAGGAAAGTAGTGTGCATTGTAAATAGGGGGCTACAAATAGAAAGACCTATATTTTTCTAGGTAAATTGTCTTTGATAATTGTAAACCGATTTGATACATATGCTCAATGTCTGTGATATACAACCATACCTGGTATTTTGCCACTATACCATCTTAATGTGATCTGGAGGCAATGTGTGTGCTCTCACTAGAAAGGTGCGGGACCTTAGTACAGCCGAGTGACATAGTGCTTCGCTGGTGCGCATGTCTCCAATGCGAGCGATACCATAGCGTGATTTCCAATGTCGGGGTATGACGTGTGCGGGTAAGTGATGTCATCGGGTATTTCCCAAGACGCGCACTGCCATCAGGACGTTCAGGGACTCTGGGGCTGGTTATTGGCCACATGCGCCGTCTTCAGCTTTATCAGTGATGCCTGGCAGAGGGGTTTATATGGGGCACCAGGGACAGTCTGTACCACAACAGTCCACTGATGAAGCCCACACGAAATTCATGTTGGGGCCATGCGGTGAACACCACAGGATTGATATGGGTAAGATCAACTACTCGTTGTGATGCTTATGCTGCCTTTGTCAATGCTGATATGTTTGAACATAATGACTTTATATGATATATATGCCACACATCATACTTGCATTGACATAACCGCATGAGCCTTTTTGATTTCTTTTGGATAGACCTTGCGCATTGTCACTGTATTTAATATACATGCTTTTCTATTTGGCTCCCCTATTTACACTGTACCTGTAGTGTTCTATCTGATTTTTCTTGTATTTACTCAAATAAAACACTTTTTGTACTATTTTGGTGGATTGCTTTACTCCAATCTTGCATGTATACATTCTGGTGGGAGTAATTTCATGGCTATTGCCATTGGTGGTCCAGTTACATAGGCCTAGGACTGCGTGATATGATGTTTTCTGTCCTAAATATTTTGTATTATACTGCTCTGATTGTTGCAGGTTATTAGATAAGTGCATCACTCACAGGCAGGAGGCATGGCAGCCCCTGCTTTCGGCAAGAGCTTGCAAGCCACTGAATAAATATGATCCCATGTCTGTCTTTTGATCAGGTGTCGCCATGTAAACTATCGGCACAATGCAATCACAATCGCATTGTGCTGATCAGTGCAGAGAGAGAGCTCCAAGCTGATTAATCTAGCTGTTTCTATTGACAATGGCATCACAGAGGTTAAACGCACACGATAGGTGCTACCAGCGATCATGAGTATTGTCGCAGGATGTCAGATAACATATAATGTATAGCCTTGACATACACTGATGATTGCTCCGGCGCTGGGCATGAGCTAATGCGATTATTACGCTGTACATGTAGGGCAGATGTCATGAAGGGGTTAAAAGTAGCTTCAATTATGCTATGGAAAAGATCATGGCCCTGAACAGATTTGAAGAATCATCAGAGATGTCCAACTGGAGTTGTTTAGTACTGTCTAGTGTCAGGCAGTGACTGGTGTTATATGCGAGGTTCGCTATGTGTCCCCCAGGATGCGCACAGAAGCGTATTGAGGCTGTGGGAGTGCATTGCAGTCACAGGCATAGCTGTGTTGTTCTTGGGCAAGTTATTTGTTCAAAGCAGATTTTAGAAAACCTGCCATGGGCTTTTATTTTTTAAGCAGACTACAGGATGGTAGTGGAGCAGTCCACTTCCTTCCCACCCAGGTCTTCCAAGGAGCCTATGGCCACAGGTTGCTTGTAAAACCTTGCAGCAGAGAGATGGGTGTGTCAGTTTTTGGTTTGCTAGTGTGCAGAGCAGGAGGCACTTCAGATTTCAGCCTGTGGTGAGGTAACACGGAGCCAAGGGGAGCCAAGAGGCCTGGCACCCCTCAGCGTACACGGCGGTGCAGTCACCCATGGAAACAGGTGTCTGATAAGGACTGTCTTGTTTCCCAGCTGCGATCCGGAGTAAACCGTGTGCTGTTTATTTCTGTGAGTTTGGACATTAAATACGTTTTGCTTTGAACTTTCCTGGGTCACTGCCTGTCTGCCACACTGCACCAACCCTGCTGCACTACACTAGTTACAGATAGTCTGCAATTTCACATTAGATTCTTCTAGATGAATAACCTACTATCTTGTAATATTCACCAATGTTTGGCAGTAGTTCAGTCAGATCAGTAAAGGTGCTGATGCTACATAAGCTTTAGCTAAGGGAATTCTTTATCCATTGTCTACTGGAATAAATCAGCAATCCGAGGTAGTAATAGCTTTGGGAATAATGCACAACCATCAAATGTAAAATAGCAAGGTGGCAATGTCACAAAGTATGCCACACAGACAAGTTCATATTCAGCATATTCACCTCTTTGAAGAAGTATAAATAAACTATGCAAAGTGTTAAAGGAATTACAACAATGAAAAGAGTAAAGTGAGGATCAGATGAATTCCTTTATTCTTAAATGGTGAATAAATACATTGGTAAATAATCTTTTTAAATACTTAAATATTCTTTTTAAAATATTTGTGTTCAGTTCTCTGATTTTGTACATAGTGTTTATTTAGGGCAGTGTAAGTTAAGTTGTAACTCTTTGCTCATATGATTGCTCTCACTTTACATAAAGTGCTACTAGACTTATAGAACTTGGTAATTCTTAGGCAGGAGTGACTCATGCTATATGCCATTAGTGGTTCACCTTTTTAGGGTATTCTTTCAAGGTCTGTAACGGCAGCGTTTTGGACGCAGCGCCATTCAAAGCGTTGCCGGCTTTTGTACGCACGGTGATTCCGCATGTGTTCATTGAACCATGCGGAATCACCACACCCTATAAATAGACTGGATACTTATCTTGCTGCGACTGAGCATCTCCGCAAGTTAAATAGACATGCTGCGGTCTAGAAATACACACCGCATGTGCGCATATGCAGGACTGCCACCTGCATCTTTGAATGCATAGTGGAGATGGGGATTCGTAGAATCCCCTCTACTATGCTCTAACATCTGTCCGATGCGAATTGTGCGCAGCGTCTAATCCACAGCAAATACTGAACGTGGAAACATACCATAAGGGTTTTTTTTTGTTATTTACTTGTATTTGTGAATTTCATCAAGAAAAACGCTGTAAATTATGTTGTCTACATCTTTGAGTATTTTAAGCATTTAAATGAAAAGTTATGTTTTAATTAGTGTTGAGCATTCCGATACCGCAAGTATCGGGTATCGGCCGATACTTGCTGTATCGGAATTCCGATACCGACTTCCGATATTTTTTCAATATCGGAATTCGGCATCGGAATCGGAAGTTCAAAGTTGATTGACAGACTGACGTCATCATGATGCGCGGTGTGTGCGCATCATGATGCGCCGTCATTTCGGGCCTTCCGGGGGTCTCTGCCGGCCTGCCGGGGGGCTGTGCCGGCCTGCCGGGGGGCTGTGTGGACTGCCCGGGGTCTGTACCGGCCTGCCGGGGGGCTGTGCCGGCCTGCCGGTGGTCTGTGCACCCTGTGGGGGTCTGTACCGGCCTGCCGGGGGTCTGTGCACCCTGTGGGGGTCTGTACCGGCCTGCCGGGGGGCTGTGCCGGCCTGCCGGGGGGCTGTGCACCCTGTGGGGGTCTGTACCGGCCTGCCGGGGGGCTGTGCCGGCCTGCCGGGGGGCTGTGCTGATGTCCGGGGGTCTGTGCAAGCATCGTCCGATGGGACTACAAGTCACATCGGGCGATGCCTGCTACCATGACAGTGATTGACACATTAGCCAATGATGGGACAGTAGTAGACCCATCATCCGGCTAATGTGTTAAATGTTAAAAAAAAAAAAAAAAAATAATACATACTACCTACATACTACATGCATGCTACATACATACTACATGCTACATACATACTACATGCATGCTACATACATACTACATGCATGCTACATACATACTACATGCATGCTACATACATACTACATGCATGCTACATACATACTACATGCTACATACATGCTACATACATACTACATGCTACATACATACTACATATATACTACATACATACTACATACATGCTACATACATACTACATGCATGCTACATACAAACTACATGCATGCTACATACATGCTACATACATACTACATGCTACATACATACCACATACATACTACATATATACTACATGCATGCTACATACATGCTACATACATACCACATACATACTACATACATGCTACATACTACATACATACTACATGCATGCTACATACATACTACATACATACTACATGCATGCTACATACATACTACATGCTACATACATACCACATACATACTACATATATACTACATGCATGCTACATACATACTACATATATACTACATGCATGCTACATACATACTGCATGCTACATGCATGCTACATACATACAACATACATACTACATGCTACATACATACCACATATATACTACATACATACAATACATTCATACAATACATACATAGACATACAGTACATATAACATAGAGTAACATACTTACCAATACTTGTCACATTGTTCCCCGAAGCCATTGTCTTTTCCGGAATAAATATTAACATAACAAACCACAAAAATACACGAGTGTGTCCCACGACGATCTTGGGTAGAGAACGGCAGCATCAGATGATGCTGCCGTTCTCTACGGGCTGCAGGAATCCAATGACGGAAGGTAGGTATCCTTCCGCACTGTATTCCTCCGCCACTTAAAAAAAAAAAAGTCCCTAGTCTTTATGCCATTGCTGCGTGGGAAATTCTTTGAATGGCGCTGCGTCCAAAACGCTGCCGTTACAGACCTTTTTTTTTTTAAGTGGCGGAGGAATACAGTGCGGAAGGATACCTACCTTCCGTCATTGGATTCCTGCAGCCCGTAGAGAACGGCAGCATCATCTGATGCTGCAGTTCTCTACCCAAGATCGTCGTGGGACACACTCGTGGACTGCTTCGGATCGTGGGTGAGTATTTTTGTGGTTTGTTATGTTAATATTTATTCCGGAAAAGACAATGGCTTCGGGGAACAATGTGACAAGTATTGGTAAGTATGTTACTCTATGTTATATGTACTGTATGTCTGTGTATGTATTGTATGAATGTATTGTATGTAGTATATATGTGGTATGTATGTAGCATGTAGTATGTATGTATGTAGCATGCAGTATGTATGTAGCATGCATGTAGTATGTATGTAGTATGTATGTAGCATGTAGTATGTATGTAGTATGTATGTAGCATGCATGTAGTATATATGTAGTATGTATGTAGCATGTAGTATGTATGTAGCATGCATGTAGTATATATGTAGTATGTATCATGTAGTATGTATGTAGCATGCATGTAGTATGTATGTAGCATGCATGTAGTATGTATGTGGTATGTATGTAGCATGTAGTATGTATGTAGCATGCATGTAGTATATATGTGTTATGTATGTAGCATGTAGCATGCATGTAGTATGTATGTAGTATGTATGTAGTTTATATGTGGTATGTATGTAGCATGTAGTATGTATGTAGCATGCAGTATGTATGTAGCATGCATGTAGTATATATGTAGTATGTATGTAGTATATATGTAGTATGTATGTTGCATGTAGTGTATATGTAGTATGAATGTAGCATGTATGTAGTATGTAGTATGAATGTAGCATGTATGTAGTATGCATGTTGTATGTATGTAGCATGTATTTTTTTTTTTTTTTTTTTTTTTTTTTTTTACATTTAACACATTAGCCGGATGATGGGACTACTACTGTCCCATCATTGGCTAATGTGTCAATCACTGTCATGGTAGCAGGCATCGCCCGATGGGACTTGTAGTCCCATCGGACGATGCCTGCACAGACCCCCGAAGCCTGCACAGCCCCCCGGCAGGCCGGCACAGCCCCCCGGCAGGCCGGCACAGCCCCCCGGAGCCTGCACAGCCCCCCGGCAGGCCGGCACAGCCCCCCAGCAGGCCGGCACAGCCCACCGGAGCTTGCACAGACCACCGGCAGGCCGGCACAGCCCCCCGGCAGGCCGGCACAGACCACCGGAGCCTGCACAGACCCCCTGGCAGGCCGGCACAGCCCCCCAAAAGGCCCGTACAGACCCCAGAAAGGCTGTACAAGGGTAGGAAAGGGTTTTTCTTATTCCGATACCGGAAGTCCCATAGACTTGAATGGGACTTCCGGTATCGGAATCGGCGATACCGATACTTTTTTTAAAGATCGGCCGATACCATCCAATACGATACTTTGAAGTATCGGACGGTATCGCTCAACTCTAGTTTTAATCATTCCACCATTTGCTGTATTATACATAATGTATTAATAGTGTTGTGCAATTACATCCAGCTGCTATTATATGTAGATCATATCTTCATTAGAGTTGAGCGACTTTTGGTTTTTTTAGGGTCGCGTTTCGTTTCGTGAAACCCGACTTTTCCAAAAGTCGGGTCGAGCAAGATCGTCCGATTATAGGGAAAAGTCGGGGTCGTCCCGAAACACGAAACCCAATGTAAGTCAATGGGGAATAAAAGTCGGCAGTGAGAGGAGGACAGGAAACACACCTACAGTGCCCATTTGAATGCCAAAAGCATCAATTCTTCTTACTTAAGCTTGTCAACCTTAATTAACTTCATAATACAAGTTACGCACTGAAAAATGGGGGTTATTTGGCTAAATTTGTGGGGGGGAGGGCTGGCTGCAGGTTTTCATGTGCCCTGGGCGAAAGAGCGCCCCTTTAACACATACCACAACTCATCATGCTCCGATACGGCAGAGAAATAGCGGTATAGTACAATGAAAAATACCTCACTTTTTACATCTCATGACGAGGCCCATCTACAGTATTTCTCCATACAAAATCATTGGTCCCATATAATGTTTGAAACAGTATATGATGAGCTCCACATAATGCTACAGTATATGTTGGTCCCCATGGATGAAGCTCCACTGTCTTATGGGCCCAAATAATGCTCCAAACATAATGGGCCTCATTTCTAATGCTCTAGTGTATAATGGGCCCTGTAAATGCTGCTCCAGTGTCTGATGTCCACCTTTGGAATGTTCCAGTGTATGGTGGGCCCCATCTATCATTCTCCAGAGTATAGTGCTCCCCAAAAAATTGCTGTCCCAACATAGAAAACAATCAAATAAGTCTCCTCGCTAGGGAATCCCTGTACTTGTCTGGACAGGTGCTGTAGCTTGCTTAACAGCTCGCCAGCCGTTCTCACGCCCAGTATGGATTGCACGTGATTGCACAAAGGTTAGAAAGGGTACCGTATCCCTGGATAACATGTATGGATAGCGTACACATTCAAAATATATGTCTATACAGCAGGAGGCAGGCTCAGACGGTGTTAGGCCCAGTATGGATTGCACGTCATTGCACAAAGGTTAGAAGGGGTACCGTATCCCCGGATAACATGTATGGATAGCGTATACATTCAAAATATATGTCTATACAGCATGAGGCAGGCTCAGACGGTGTTAGGCCCAGTATGGATTGCACGTCATTGCACAAAGGTTAGAAAGGGTACCGTATCCCTGGATAACATGTATGGATAGCATACACATTCAAAATATATGTCTATACAGCATGAGGCAGGCTCAGACGGTGTTAGGCCCAGTATGGATTGCACGTCATTGCACAAAGGTTAGAAAGGGTACCGTATCCCTGGATAACATGTATGGATAGCGTACACATTCAAAATATATGTCTCAGGAGGCAGGCTCAGACGGTGTCAGGCACAGTATGGATTTGACGGCCCAGATTACACAGCGGAGGAGCAGGGAGAGGTAAAGATTGCAAATGCTGGGGCCCTGGCCAAGCAAGGGGGGCCCACTCGTGGGCGTAGGTACTGGCACTGGGCCCCTCATAGTACAGCGGTGTGTCTGACGGCGGGTGTGCACCACCACTGTCAGAGACACTTGATTGCACTATGAGGGACCCTGTGCCAGTGCTCGCGCCCAAGAGTCGGCCTACCCACCTGTCCAGGGCAACGGCACTCACACGGTGTCGTGCGCTAGGTGGTGACCCCGGCCATGGGGGGGGAGGCAGCACAGTTAGGGAGTTTTAGAAAGTGGCATATGTTGATGTTGGACATTCAACTGATGCAAAAGGCGAAATAGGTGAAGTACCAGGAAGAGGTGGACCAAAGCAAGCCATTTTTCTGTCACCCTATGTGTCGTCAGGGGAAGGTGGGACAAAATCCTTGGAAACCCATGCGTGGTTCATTTTAATGAAGGTTAGATCATCCACATTTTGGGTTGATAGACGGGTCCTTTTTTCTGTCAGGATTGATCCAGCTGCACTGAAGACTCTTTCCGATAGCACACTTGCAGCTGGGCAAGCGAGCTCCTGTAAGGCATATTGTGCCAATTCAGGCCAGGTGTCCAGTTTAGCGGCCCAATAGTCAAAGGGGAATGACCTGTGTGGGAGAACATCGATATGGGAGGAAAAGTAGTTTGTAACCATAGTTGACAACTGCTGTCTCCTGTCACTTTCCATCGATGCAGTATTACCAGTTGTGTGAGCGGTATTTGAAAAATCAGTCCACAACATTGTCATGAAACCCCTGTCTCCAACGCCACTTCTGCTGTGTGCACCACGAACACCTCTGCCAAGCTGCCCCCGGCCCGTACGGCTCGTGTGAGAACCATCACCGCTGCTGTGTGCTGGGAATGCCTCAAGCAACCGATTTACCAGAGTTGCTTGTTTATTAGCCAATATTAGGTCAAGGTTCTCCTGTGGCATGATGTTTTGTAATTTGCCTTTATAGCGTGGATCCAGGATGCTGGCCAACCAGTAGTCGTCATCGTTCATCATTTTGGCAATGCGGGGGTCCCTTTTTAGGATCCGCAAGGCATAATCTGACATGTGGGCCAATGTTCCCGGTGTCAATGATGCACTGCGAGTGCTGGGTGGAGGAGCACTTTCTGGCAAATCCACATCCCTCCAGTCACGCACAAACCCTGTACCAGACCTTGCCACGCCAACATTTTCACTTGCCCCACGAGATGCATCCTCCTCCCCTAAGTAATCATCCCCATCATCCTCCTCCTCCTCCTCCTCTTCTTCCTCCACCTCGTCCAGGAGAGGTCCCTGAGCAGACAATGGCTGAATGTCATCAAGGATTCCCTCCTCCTCTTCCTCCTCATCAACATTGGCTGCAGACGCCTGCTCCTTAAGGTGCGTCAAAGTTTGCATGAGCAGACGCATAAGTGGGATGCTCATGCTTAGGATGGCGTCGTCTGCGCTTACCAGCCGTGTGCATTCCTCAAAACACTGAAGGACTTTACAAAGGTCTTTCAGCTTCGACCACTGCACACCTGTCAACTCCATGTCTGCTCTCAAAGTGCCTGGCCGTGTATCCTCCCACAAATGCATTATGGCCTGCCTCTGCTTGCACAGCCACTCCACCATGTGCAGGGTGGAGTTCCACCTTGTTGCAATGTCGATAATGAGGCGGTGGTTGGGAAGGTGGAGCAATCGCTGCAGCTTCTGCATACGAACGGAGTGTACAGGCGACCGGCGGATGTGCGCGCACAGTCTTCGCACCTTCTGGAGCAGGGCTGTTAACTCCGGATAATTTTTGAGGAAGCACTGCACCACCAGGTTCAAGGTGTGAGCCAAGCAAGGTATGTGGCTGAGTTTTGAAAGGGCTATGGCTGCCACAAAATTACGGCCGTTATCACTAACTACCTTGCCTGCCTCAAGATGTACACTGCCCAGCCATGACTCAGTTTGTCGCTTCAAGTACTCGGCCAGCACCTCGGCGGTGTGTCTGTCGCCCAAACACATCATCTGCAACACAGCCTGATGACGCTTTCCACTAGCTGCTCGATAGGGGGACACATCGTGTGCAACAGTGGCAGCTGCAGATGGAGTGCTCGTACGACTGCGCTCTGTGGACGAGCTGTCGCTTCTGGAGGAGGAGGAGGAGGAGGAGGGTCGAACGCCTACAGCCAACTGTTTCCTATACCGTGGGCTAGGCAGCACTATCCCACCACCGCTGTCCCCTGTGGACCCTGCATCCACCACATTAACCCAGTGCGCAGTGATGGACACGTAACGGCCCTGGCCATGCCGACTGGACCATGCATCAGTTGTGAGGTGCACATTTCCGCTCACTGACTGCTTGAGTGCATGGACAATGCGGTCTTTCACATGATGGTGGAGGGCTGGGATGGCTTTGCGAGAGAAGAAGTGGTGACTGGGTAGGTCATAGCGTGGTACTGCATAGGCCATGAGTTCGCGGAAAGCTGTGCTTTCCACCAACCGAAAGGGCATCATCTCAAACGAGATTAGTTTGGCAATGTGGGCGTTCAAACCCAGTGTACGCGGATGAGAGACTGAGTACTTTCTTGACCTACTCATAGTGTCTGGGAGGGTGAGCTGGACTTGAGAGCTGCATATGGTGGAAGTAGCGGTGGACAGGGCGGACTGAGAGAGGGTTGATGATGGAGTTGTTGTTCTTTCTGATGGCCTAGATTCAGTCTTTCGTTGATATAACAGTGAGATTCCCTGACTGCTGTGGCCTTGCAACGACACCTCAACATTTGCTGCTGTGCTAACCGGTGGGCTTACAGTGGGGGAAACAATGTAGCGTTGCTGACTACCTTCGTTGTGATCAGTTGCACATGTGGCACTTGAGGTTTGGTGTTGTGTCCACGCTTGCAAGTGCATGCTGGTTAAATGTCTAAGCATGCAACTGGTATTCAAATTTTTCAGATTTTTCCCTCGGCTAAAGGTCTTTGCGCACTTCTTACAGATAACCTTGGCCTGATCATGAGGATTTTGTTCAAAAAACTGCCACACTGCACTCTTCCTACTTTGGCAGACATTTTGCGGCCTAGCATGCTGTGATCTTTTGACCCTCTGGACAAGCTGTCCAGCAACTCTTTTGATGTTTGGAACCTGTCTTTGGAGTGCTCCGGGCCTGCCAGATGACAGCTTTTGCGATGTCGATGTCTGCTGTGGATGCTCCTCATCTGAGCTATTGGAAGCAGCACCCTCTTCCCCCAATGGATGCCAATCTGGGTCAACAACTGGGTCATCCATCACCTCCTCTTCTATGTCATGTGCACCTTTCTCTGTGTCACCGTGTATGGTGGTATAGTGTGCGGGAAGGGGCACCTGAGTCTCATCAGGGTCAAAATCTGGCTCTGTACAATGCGAGGACAATGTAGTGCTCTGAGTGAATGTACCAGCAGAATCATCCATCAGCGGCTGTGCATCAGTGCACTCCATGTCAGATTCATCTTGGCCTGGGTAATTCACCATTTGACTTGATAATCCAGGCATGGTATGTGAAAACAGCTCCATGGAGTAATCAGTAGTATGGCCTGCGTCATCCTTCAATCTTGGTTGGGGTGAAGGACACAAGGAAAGGTGTGGTTCATGAACATGAGCCTCCAATGACGACTCAGTGCTTTTACTTTTTACAACAGAAGAAGAGGAGGCGATAGAGCTGGAGGCTGAGTCAGCAATGTAAGACAAAACTTTTTCCTGATGCTCTGCCTTTAAAAGCGGTTTGCCAACTCATAGAAAACTAAGCTTTCGAGTCCTTATGTAGCCAGACGATGACGCAGGGTCAGCACCTCCTGCATTCGGTCCTATTTTGCTCTTGCCACTACCATCAGATCCACCACCAACACCATCATTACCAGCTGCCAACCCCCGCCCAATTCCACGGCCTCTTCCACCAGCCTTCCTCATTTTTGGTAGAAATGTAGACAAAATCCAACAAAATATATAGTAATGTAAAACAAGGTACAAGGTGTCTATAGGACAGGGGAGTTTTAGAATTTCTGCACACACTTGTGGACAGTGGACACTTGTGGATTGTGTGCGGCCCACTGATATCTGAGCGCTATGTGACACGCTCGATGGCACAGCTGCCTGTGACCAAAGTGACGAGAGGATAATGGAGATTTTGAATCTCTGCGTAAACTTTTGGACACTGGACACTTGTGGATTGTGTGCGGCCCACTGATATCTGAGCGCTATGTGACACGCTCGATGGCACAGCTGCCTGTGACCAAAGTGACGAGAGGATAATGGAGATTTTGAATTTCTGCGTACACTTTTGGACACTGGACACTTGTGGATTGTGTGCGGCCCACTGATATCTGAGCGCTATGTGACACGCTCGATGGCACAGCTGCCTGTGACCAAAGGGACGAGAGGATAATGGAGATTTTGAATCTCTGCGTACACTTGTGGACAGTGGACACTTGTGGATTGTGTGCGGCCCACTGATATCTGAGCGCTATGTGACATGCTCGATGGCACAGCTGCCTGTGACCAAAGTGACGAGAGGATAATGGAGATTTTGAATCAATGCGTACACTTTTGCACACTGGACACTTGTGGATTGTGTGCGGCCCACTGATATCTGAGCGCTATGTGACACGCTCGATGGCACAGCTGCCTGTGACCAAAGTGACGAGAGGATAATGGAGATTTTGAATCTCTGCGTACACTTTTGGACACTGGACACTTGTGGATTGTGTGCGGCCCACTGATATCTGAGCGCTATGTGACACGCTCGATGGCACAGCTGCCTGTGACCAAAGTGACGAGAGGATAATGGAGATTTTGAATCTCTGCGTACACTTGTGGACAGTGGACACTTGTGGATTGTGTGCGGCCCACTGATATCTGAGCGCTATGTGACACGCTCGATGGCACAGCTGCCTGTGACCAAAGTGACGAGAGGATAATGGAGATTTTGAATCTCTGCGTACACTTTTGGACACTGGACACTTGTGGATTGTGTGCGGCCCACTGATATCTGAGCGCTATGTGACACGCTCGATGGCACAGCTGCCTGTGACCAAAGTGACGAGAGGATAATGGAGATTTTGAATCTCTGCGTACACTTGTGGACAGTGGACACTTGTGGATTGTGTGCGGCCCACTGATATCTGAGCACTATGTGACATGCTCGATGGCACAGCTGCCTGTGACCAAAGTGACGAGAGGATAATGGAGATTTTGAATCTCTGCGTACACTTTTGGACACTGGACACTTGTGGATTGTGTGCGGCCCACTGATATCTGAGCGCTATGTGACACGCTCGATGGCACAGCTGCCTGTGACCAAAGTGACGAGAGGATAATGGAGATTTTGAATCT
This sequence comes from Dendrobates tinctorius, assembly GCF_039654945.1. NCBI lineage: Eukaryota > Metazoa > Chordata > Amphibia > Anura > Dendrobatidae > Dendrobates > Dendrobates tinctorius. The sequence goes on from NW_027361776.1 coordinate 12,920,787, forward strand.
CTGCGTACACTTGTGGACAGTGGACACTTGTGGATTGTGTGCGGCCCACTGATATCTGAGCGCTATGTGACACGCTCGATGGCACAGCTGCCTGTGACCAAAGTGACGAGAGGATAATGGAGATTTTGAATCTCTGCGTACACTTTTGGACACTGGACACTTGTGGATTGTGTGCGGCCCACTGATATCTGAGCGCTATGTGACACGCTCGATGGCACAGCTGCCTGTGACCAAAGTGACGAGAGGATAATGGAGATTTTGAATCTCTGCGTACACTTGTGGACAGTGGACACTTGTGGATTGTGTGCGGCCCACTGATATCTGAGCGCTATGTAACACGCTCGATGGCACAGCTGCCTGTGACCAAAGTGACGAGAGGATAATGGAGATTTTGAATCTCTGCGTACACTTGTGGACAGTGGACACTTGTGGATTGTGTGCGGCCCACTGATATCTGAGCGCTATGTGACACGCTCGATGGCACAGCTGCCTGTGACCAAAGTGACGAGAGGATAATGGAGATTTTGAATCTCTGCGTACACTTGTGGACAGTGGACACTTGTGGATTGTGTGCGGCCCACTGATATCTGAGCGCTATGTGACACGCTCGATGGCACAGCTGCCTGTGACCAAAGTGACGAGAGGATAATGGAGATTTTGAATCTCTGTGTACACTTTTGGACACTGGACACTTGTGGATTGTGTGCGGCCCACTGATATCTGAGCACTATGTGACACGCTCGATGGCACAGCTGCCTGTGACCAAAGTGACGAGAGGATAATGGAGATTTTGAATCTCTGCGTACACTTTTTGACACAGGACACTTGTGGATTGTGTGCGGCCCACTGATATCTGAGCGCTATTTGACACGCTCGATGGCACAGCTGCCTGTGACCAAAGTGGCGAGAGGATAATGGAGATTTTGAATCTCTGCGTACACTTGTGGACAGTGGACACTTGTGGATTGTGTGCGGCCCACTGATATCTGAGCGCTATGTGACACGCTCGATGGCACAGCTGCCTGTGACCAAAGTGACGAGAGGATAATGGAGATTTTGAATCTCTGCGTACACTTTTGGACACTGGACACTTGTGGATTGTGTGCGGCCCACTGATATCTGAGCGCTATGTGACACGCTCGATGGCACAGCTGCCTGTGACCAAAGTGACGAGAGGATAATGGAGATTTTGAATCTCTGCATACACTTTTGGACACTGGACACTTGTGGATTGTGTGCGGCCCACTGATATCTGAGCGCTATGTGACACGCTCGATGGCACAGCTGCCTGTGACCAAAGTGACAAGAGGATAATGGAGATTTTGAATCTCTGCGTACACTTGTGGACAGTGGACACTTGTGGATTGTGTGCGGCCCACTGATATCTGAGCGCTATGTGACACGCTCGATGGCACAGCTGCCTGTGACCAAAGTGACGAGAGGATAATAGAGATTTTGAATCTCTGCGTACACTTTTGGACACTGGACACTTGTGGATTGTGTGCGGCCCACTGATATCTGAGCGCTATGTGACACGCTCGATGGCACAGCTGCCTGTGACCAAAGTAACGAGAGGATAATGGAGATTTTGAATCTCTGCATACACTTGTGGACAGTGGACACTTGTGGATTGTGTGCGGCCCACTGATATCTGAGCGCTATGTGACACGCTCGATGCCACAGCTGCCTGTGACCAAAGTGACGAGAGGATAATGGAGATTTTGAATCTCTGCGTACACTTTTGGACACTGGACACTTGTGGATTGTGTGCGGCCCACTGATATCTGAGCGCTATGTGACACGCTCGATGGCACAGCTGCCTGTGACCAAAGTGACGAGAGGATAATGGAGATTTTGAATCTCTGCGTACACTTTTGGACACTGGACACTTGTGGATTGTGTGCGGCCCACTGATATCTGAGCGCTATGTGACACGCTCGATGGCACAGCTGCCTGTGACCAAAGTAACGAGAGGATAATGGAGATTTTGAATCTCTGCATACACTTGTGGACAGTGGACACTTGTGGATTGTGTGCAGCCCACTGATATCTGAGCGCTATGTGACACGCTCGATGCCACAGCTGCCTGTGACCAAAGTGACGAGAGGATAATGGAGATTTTGAATCTCTGCGTACACTTTTGGACACTGGACACTTGTGGATTGTGTGCGGCCCACTGATATCTGAGCGCTATGTGACACGCTCGATGGCACAGCTGCCTGTGACCAAAGTGACGAGAGGATAATGGAGATTTTGAATCTCTGCGTACACTTGTGGACAGTGGACACTTGTGGATTGTGTGCGGCCCACAGATATCTGAGCGCTATGTGACACGCTCGATGGCACAGCTGCCTGTGACCAAAGTGACGAGAGGATAATGGAGATTTTGAATCTCTGCGTACACTTTTGGACACTGGACACTTGTGGATTGTGTGCGTCCCACTGATATCTGAGCGCTATGTGACACGCTCGATGGCACAGCTGCCTGTGACCAAAGTGACGAGAGGATAATGGAGATTTTGAATCTCTGCGTACACTTTTGGACACTGGACACTTGTGGATTGTGTGCGGCCCACTGATATCTGAGCACTATGTGACACGCTCGATGGCACAGCTGCCTGTGACCAAAGTGACGAGAGGATAATGGAGATTTTGAATCTCTGCGTACACTTGTGGACAGTGGACACTTGTGGATTGTGTGCGGCCCACTGATATCTGAGCGCTATGTGACACGCTCGATGGCACAGCTGCCTGTGACCAAAGTGACGAGAGGATAATGGAGATTTTGAATCTCTGCGTACACTTGTGGACAGTGGACACTTGTGGATTGTGTGCGGCCCACTGATATCTGAGCGCTATGTGACACGCTCGATGGCACAGCTGCCTGTGACCAAAGTGACGAGAGGATAATGGAGATTTTGAATCTCTGCGTACACTTTTGGACACTGGACACTTGTGGATTGTGTGCGGCCCACTGATATCTGAGCGCTATGTGACACGCTCGATGGCACAGCTGCCTGTGACCAAAGTGACGAGAGGATAAGGGAGATTGGATTGCTTTTAAAAAAGCAGTTTGCGGAGCAGTGGGTAAACAGCAATGCCAGCGTGTCAGGAATCCTTAAAAGGCAGCCCAACAACCAACACCACTGATACACCACAATATAGCCTCCCCTTGCACTGCACACACAGTGACTTGTGTGTTGTGCAGGCCAAATCGCTAGCAGCAGAAGCAGTTTTTTTGTCTTCTTCCCTGCCTAACGCTCTCCCTACAGAATCAGCAGCAACCTCTCCCTATACTAAGATCGGCAGAAGTAAGATGGCGGTCGGCGTGCTCGCCCTTTTATACCTCCTGTGACGCCCACCAAAGCAAGCCAATCACTTGCATGCCCTTCTGAAAGATGGTGGTGACCCGTGCCTATGTCATCACGTTGCCCACAGTGTCCGTGGATCCTGATTGGCTGAAAAAGAGCGCAAAACAAACTTTTGAACCGCGACTTTGGCGCGTAAGTCGCCGACCTCGTGGCCGACCTCATCCTAGGGTCGGGTTTCGTTTCATGAAACCCGACTTTGCCAAAAGTCGGCGACTTTTGAATTTTTTCGACCCATTTCGCTCAACTCTAATCTTCATATCTAGTTGTAGCAGAAAAAAATGCCTTTTTAACCATTAACCCAGATTTAGAATTTCTTTGAATGAAAACAGACCTATCTGACATGTCTGTTTTGTTCGTATTTGTATTCCACATAAATAACAATTATGAATCTTTTTTTTTGGTGCTGCTTGTCCAAAAAAATGTTTCAGATTGTGTAGAGACATACAACTTTGTTGAGGAAAATATAATGCACCAACTGTCAATTTATTGATAGATTTTCATATTTTCATTATGCATATTTGCTGAAAAGGACATTTTAAAAGACCTAGTAGATCTTCTTTAGGTTGTAGGTGGTCACGTACAACCCTCACATGAACAGCTTAAGGAATTGGAGCTGACCTCCAACCCATATTCCACAGAGACCACAGACTGAAAGCAATATTCCCAGAACTGCCACTGCTCTCCTACAAACAGCCTCCCAACCTAAGGAATATCCTTGTCAGAAGTGCCCTCGCATCACCATCAGAGACAGGCACAGTCCCCTGTAACAGTAAGAAATGGAAAACCTGCACCCACATATCACCAACAGATAAACTCCCCATACCCAACACAAATCAGGACTATAAGATCATGGACTCTTTTTCATGTACATCCTCCAATGTAGTGTACATGATACAGAGTACAAGGTGCAATGCAGGGACATACATTGGGGAAACTAAGCAAAAACTACAAACAAGGATGAACCTGCATAGACATACAATAAAAAATGAGCTGGACACACCTGTAAGAATACACATCTCTTGATCTGGACACAGCATGGCTGATCTAAAAGTCCAAATTTTGAAAGGTCATTTTAATAGTGACAGAGAAAGAAAAATATGGGAGTTTAAGCTTATAAATATGTTTCAATCTCTAACAATAGGACTCAGTGTGACACCTGGATTCATGACTCATTACATGGACACAGTTCACAACTCCACAAGAAAGTCTTCATAACTTTAATAGAACACTTGAACCTCATCTGCATGTGTAACAAAAACCTTAGTTTGATTTCTCTAGCAAGCATCACCGCATGTATTTGTATAATTCCTATATAAATTTTGCCATCTCTTCTCAGTAATCGCCTGATGAAGGAGCCTCCTGATCTCTGAAAGCTTGCAAATGTAATTTCTCTGGTTAGTCAAAAAAAAAGTATCACTCCTTGAATACTTTTCTCATTTTTTTGGAAGGAAATAAGTATTTACATCGATTTTTCTGACTAACATGGTACCACAATATTATTTTGTATTGTACATCATTATTTTTTAAAAATCTTAGTGTTTGCTTGCATGTTCTCTGTATACATATACATTTGTAAATATGTATTCTGTGCATGCATATGTGTTTCTATGTACTTTATGTATGCATGTATCTGCATGTGCTCTGTATATACATATGTCTGTATGTTTCTGTGTATATATTTGCTTTTATGTCTGTTGTACATACATATATGTATGTATGGGTTTGTGTATAAATGTGTTTATTCATGTGTACGCTCTGCACTCGTGTGTATGTGCTTTGCATATATGTGTATTCATAAATGTACGTATGTATGTATCTGCTCCGTATATACTTGTGTGCTTGAAGCATTTTTTTGTTCTTTGTGAATGTGTGTGTATGTGCTCAGTGTTTGTATGTGCTTTGCAAATATGTGTATATGCATAAAGCCAAAAGATGAAGAAAAATGCAGCACTCGTGGAATCTGTTAAAAAACCATAGTCCTTTAATGAACTAGTTGGACAAGGTCAGCATGAGGGCTACATGCTGGGAAAAAGACTACAGCTGTTTCGCCTTACACACGCTTCAACAGATCCAGATGCATTAATTACAACGTCATACCCTTTTATAAGGCTTGTAATCAAAAAATATATCATACAACATTTACATATTAAAATTAAAAACAGCAATGAATGGAAATTTTTTTTTTTTTTAAACAAGGCAAAAAATACATCCAATTTTCTGATTGTAAGTTATCAACAAATATATTAAAGCAATATTATAGGAACACAGAATAATCTAACATATCATTTAACCCCAAAGCTCCTTGTGCATTGGTTTTGATAATCCACCTTGCTTCACGTTGCAATAATAATTTATTGTGATCACCACCTCCTGGTGGGAATTTCACCACTTCTAAACCTGTAAACTTCAAACAAGATGGGCTAGATCCATGCGCCTCCGGTACATGCTTTATCAGCCTCAAAGATCCTTTACCTGTTGAAATGGAACAGACTTGTTCCCGAAATCGTACAAACATAGGTCTTATTGTCTTCCCTATATAGTAATGAAAGCAAGGACAAAAAACTGTATGCACCACAAATTTTGTTTTCCAAGTAATTAAATCCCGTATTCTATGGTGAATGGGACCAAGCTGTACAGAATTACCAATTAGATATTGGTCACAGAAACTGCAGTCGCCACATTTATAATTTCCTTTAGGAACATTAGAAGTTAACCAGGTTTCCTGTGTATTGCAAACACGATTGCGCACTAATAGATCAGAAAGATTGTTAGTTCTTTTATAGGAAAAACAAGGTTTAATTTTGCATAGTTTAGTAAGGTCCTTGTCGGCGTTTAATACATGCCAATTTTTACGAATCTATGCATGGATAACCTTATCCAAAGGACTGTGTTTCTAATGCAGCGCTTAGAAACTTGCTGTTTACCTTGGTTACCAGATCCCTGCACCAGCGCGCTGGTATCTAAGGCACACAGTGGGTAACTAAGCGACGTGTGCCCTTGTTACCTGTGTCGTCGCTGGTCCTGATAGCTGCTGAGATCTGCCTGTTTGGCAGCTCACCAGCGATCATGTAGCGACACACCAGCAATCCTGACAAGGTCATTTCATTGTCGGGATCGCTGGTGCATCGCTATGTGTGACAGGGGCCTTAGACACCAAGATTTCCCTGGAAGATGGGATTGGTAGAAAGTAAAAAACTCAAAAAACAATACAGATACCAACAAACCCCAACAGGCTGATTTGAGCAAAAAGGGGGTCAGATAATAAATACCAGTTTCTCCATATGACACAGGGTGTAGCTGGGATCCACTGGGATTTAAGAACCTTTTCATTTTGATTGAACATCCATTGCTGCTTGTTGGGTAGCTGCAGGAAGGATACTTCCCCAGACACTAATAGAAATTATTGCTTTGCCAGTAGGGTTGTTTCCAGTTTTAACTACAGGGATTTTAGATTGCTGAGTTGACAGATCATATATGAGTAAACACCCTTGGAAATGGCAAGGCCAAAGTCATCAGAAAGAGATTATTTGTGGTGTTGAGCATTGATGGATGGTTTGAGAAGTCTCCTTTTAACATAAGTGGAAGCAACAAGGTTTTGATACAAGAAATCCAGGAGAAAGAACATAAGCATGCGGTCAATTGCATATAAAAATATCAAAGTTTTATTTAGAAAAAAGTACTATAGATAAAATTATTTTAGTAACAAAGTGCCAATCAAACAATGCAGACGGTATTAGCCCAAATGTCACCGACTCCTCCTGCCATTATGAAAACCATCCCAGCAAACATACCCAATGTGGCCATGTCCCAATTACCCATATCAATATATGATAGTAATGCCCAAAGGCTGTGTAATAGGGTCAGGGACCAACATGAAACCACAAGGAACAAGTTAGCATATGATAATAATAAACCACAATGTGTGACCAAACATGGTCCAAATTGCCGCAAAGGAGCTTACCAGGGAGGGGAGGAGAAGGAGAGCCCCGCAGTGTCACCCCCGATACAGGTTTCATGGCGCACCAGGCCGCTTTGTCAAGAGGAAGTTAGTAAGAATGTCCAAACAGGACCTTAACATAGCCCCTGAACCTGGTCACATGACTGGAATCCACCAATAATAGTGGCGCCCTCGGTGCATGCACTCTCGCATCTGCAGTTCCTACGCTGCAACACAGGCATCATGCACAGTGCACACACGCCGGGCATTAGCCCAGACACAGGTGCAGTGCATATAGATGCTGGCTGCAGAGTGGAGCCATGGACACAGGAGCGGTGCGCACGGCCATAAGGTTGTAAATAAGGGTGGATAATTGCAGCCAAGTTTGAACTGAAGCCCAATAAAGGGCAAACATATTTAAACAATATACAAGCCATAAGAATAAATATATTGCTGCCATATGCATGCAGCGGGAAAAGGTCAGTGTATATATAGCATGTATACATAAACAGCGTACATATATAAACAATAAATCGCACATATATACAAAAGCAGATCTCTGGCAGTACTTTTGTTGATGGAATGTATAATAATAGCCATAGAATACTGCATACAACTGTAGTAGTTGATATATAGGATCCAGAGTACGGGGCCAAATCGATGTCCAGAAGGGGACTACTGTAGACTGACTAAATATGAAAAAGGATAAGAAGTGAAATCAGTGAAAAATTAAAAACAAAATTAAAAACAAGCAAGAAGCTGCCAAGGGAAAATGAGAAATACGGGATTATGCAGAAGCAAGAACAAGGAGATAAACTAGGAATAACTGAAAAATATAAGTTAGTATGGAGTACATATACTAATGAACACATGCTAGAATGCGCGGATGTAAATCAACAAAAACATGTGTGGGTACCTACACAAAGACATCAGATCTATAAAAAAGGGGCAAAATTTAAAAATTCATTAAGTCCTCTTGGTGTCAGTGTCCAATTGGACAATACACTTTACTTCCATTTATGCGAGGACTTAGCAGAAGTAGGGCACAGCCATAGGCATGACCTGTGCGCCCTCATACGCCAACCTCTTCCTTTGCGCCTGGGAGAGAGATCTGCTTAGGGACGGGGGCCCGCAGGGGGTTTCCCATGTGCTGTGCTGGTACCGATTTATTGATGATATTTTATTTTTGTGGGATGGTACTGTTGACCAGCTCGAGGATTTCATGAGGTCTTTAACGTGAAAATAGTTGCAACATCCGTTTGACATATACATTTGATGATAGGAGTGTTGCCTTCCTGGACGTTCGTCTGGAGGTCATGCTTACCGGCGCAACCAGACGGACGTATTCAGGAAGCCCGTATCTGTAAATTCTCTATTACATGCTACATCAGCCCATGATTCTCTGAGGGCCATCCCAGTCGGACAGTTCCTTCGAATGCGGCGCATCTGCTCCACCGATGATCGATTTAAAAGGCAAGCCCAGGATTTAAAAGATCGTTTCCTGACAAGGGGCTATAGCCACAGGTGTGTTAAGGCAGGTTACAACAGGACAAGATGTACTCCACGCAGCAGTCTTCTACATTCTACACGGAAGAGTGGAATGCATGATGTAGATGGGCCTATACGGTTCATCTCCACATACAATCATGAGTGGCACAACATGCGTGCCATTCTACGTAAGCATTGGTCTAACCTGGAGACAGATCCATCCCTGAGGGCCGTCCTGGGGAACTGTCCGTCCATGACACCACATCGATCAAAAAATTTAAACAAAAAAGGAAGCACACTGTAGTGCCATATCATGCAAACATGAAAAATGAAAAATGTATTGCATTGCTGCATTAGAAGTTTGAAAAATTGAGAAAGTTTAGCGCATAAAATGGCCAAGTTAAATGTACCTGGAAGCCACAGTAGGGCATTTCTCATTTTCCAGGACCCTATCTATGCCAGTCCTCACTAAGACTGAATGAGGATTGGCAGATAGGGTCCTGGAAAGTGTGAAATGCCTTACCATGGCTTCCAAGTACACATAACTTGGCCATTTTATGCGCTAAACTTTCTCAATTTTTCAAACTTCTAATGCAGCAATGCAATTAATTTTTAATTTTTCATGTTTGCATGCTATGGCGCTGCAGTGTGCTTTCTTTTTTGTTTGAATTTACATGAGATGGTGACTCTAGGTTAAGCACCTGTTCACACTATGCTTATGCTTGGATGTGACGGTCAGTTTTTGAAATTTGTATTCATTTACCTTCTGACTGAGCACTCCACCTGTTTGCCGCAGGCGTTTTTAATCAAAGCAGGGCCGCTTCCCCTCCACAGAGATATAGACTTCAGTCTAAACAGAGGATTTTTCATAGGTTCCCATTCAGATGGAGACTTCAGTCTCAGTGAGGATTGGCATAGATAGGGTCCTGGAAAACGAGAAATGCCTTACCGTAGCTTCCAGGTACACATAACTTGGCCATTTTATGCGCTAAAATTTCTCAATTTTTAAAACTTCTAATGCAGCAATGCAATAAATTTGTAATTTTTCATGTTTGCATGTTATGGCGCTACAGTGTGCTACCTTTTTTGTTTGAATGTACATGAGTTGGTGACTCTAGGTTAAGCATCTGTTCACACTATGCTTTTGCTAGGATGTGACGGTCAGTTTTTGAAATTTGGATCCAAAAATTTAAATGACCTACTGGTATGGTGTCTGTTGTGAATTCGCTTTCTGGCCTACATCTGGTTGCTGCTGAGGGTGGTGGAGCTGGTCGAGTTGGCGGAGGGGTTGCAAGTTCTCTTTCTGGGCTCCCTCTGGTGGTTACTGGAGGTAATGGAGCTGATCTTATTAACAGAGGCTTGCCACCTGACATGAGGATGACGATTGGAGATCTGGGGTTTCAGATTGGATTTAAGACAGCCAACTCCGTCTACCCCTGCTGGTGATTTTTTTCCTGCCTCCTGAGGTCTTAGTTTCCAGCTCAGTCCCTGCATGTTCAGCTAAGTGTCCTTTTTCTATTCTGTTCACATTTGATTTGGTTTTGTCTATTTCAGTTTTGTGTGGTCAGCCAGCTCCAGCTGGGGCTGTGCTGAATCACCATCTATATGTTACTGCTTGTGCCAGTTTGTTTTTGTCCCTTATTTGATTGACCTCTTTTTACTTTGCTTTCAGAATATACCAGAAAGCTGATATAGTGGGTGAAGTCGTGCGACTTCAGTATTTTTGCATCAGACCTGTTGGACCCTTTTTGCACGTTTTTTTGCGTGATTGCAGACAGTGTCTTTCCTTTCCTGTCCTGTCTAGTCAGTGTGGGGCCCATCGTTTGCTCAGTCTATTTTCCTATCTGCGTTTGTGTTTTCATATTGTCTCACCGACATTATATGCTTGGGGGCTATCTATTCCTTTGGGGTCTGCTTTGGGGCAGTTTAGATTTCCCCTTTCTTGCTTTAGGCTTAGTTAACTCTCCGACTGTGCCGTGGTGTCTAGAATCATCGTAGGCACGTTCCACGGCTACTGCTAGTTGTGTGGATAGGATCAGGGGTCTGCAATCCGCTTAGTTACCAACCTCTCTGATTTTCTGTGGCTTAGCGCGGACTTGCTCTCCTCCTCGGTGTCACAATCATAACAGGAGTCATTATATTCCCACTCCTAGAAACTTTTTTGGTTCCAGTGGTCCAGTTTGTGGGTCTTTTCCATGCGGGCACCGTCTTATATTATTTATATATATATCTTATATCTAATATAAGCTGAATGTGTGTGTATGTATGTCCGGGATTGGCATCTGCTTCGTCGCAGCTACAGCCACAAAATTTTGCACAGTAACACGTCTGGACCCCGAGAGCTTCATAAGCTATGTTGTGAGGTGAAATTTTAACCCCGCGCATTCCAATTCACCAAACTATTTTGCCCCTATGTACATAATGGGGAAAAAGTGTATTTACAGTATGTATGTATGTGTGTATGTCCAGGATTGGCATCTGCACCGTCGTTCCAATTCACCAAACAATTTTGCCTATTATTCTTATCATTTCTATGGTGTTATCGTTCTTCTGTAAAGCTGGAAATAACACAATTTATTACCGTGCCAACACAGACCACACTCTGACACAGACTGCAAGGGGAGCCCAGTATCACACAGGATAGGATTAGATACATGGCTCAGCAGTCAGTATCACACAGGATAGGATTAGATACACAGCTCAGCAGTCAGTATCACACAGGATAGGATTAGATACACAGCTCAGCACACAGTATTACACAGAATAGTATTAGATACACGGCTCAGCAGTCAGTATCACACAGGATAGGATTAGATGCACGGCTCAGCAGTCAGTATCACACAGGATAGGATTAAATACACGGCTGAGCAGTCAGTAACACACATAATAGGATTAGGTACAGGGCTCAGCAGTCAGTATCACACAGGATAGGGTTAGATACATGGCTCAGCAGATGGTTTCAAATAGGATAGGATTAGATACACTGCTCAGCAGTCAGTATCACACAGGATAGGATTAGATACACAGCTCAGCAGTCAGTATCACACAGGAGAGGATTAGATACACAGCTCAGCAGAAAGTATCACACAGGAGAGGATTAGGTACACAGTTCAGCGGACATTATCACACAGGATAGCTTTAGATACACAGATACACATGTTGTTTATTAAAAGACTCTTGAATGAGTTGAAAATAAAATACTATCAATACTTGGGTAATCGTGTAGTTAATTTGTGTTGCAAATCTGTAGTGTTGAATATATGATGTGAAATGTTTTTATGTACAATATAATCATTATAATTTGTTATAACTAACCACAGTTGGTTACTATGCCCAGGCAACGCCAGGCTCTTCAGCTAGTATCTTATATACTTATATTTTTCAGTTATTCCTGGTTTATCTCCTTGTTCTTGCTTCTGCATAATCCCGTATTTCCCATTTTCCCTTAGCAGCTTCTTGCTTGTTTTTAATTTTGTTTGTAATTTTTCACTGATTTCACTTTTTATCCCTTTTTCATATTTAGTCAGTCTACAGTAGTCCCCTTCTGGACATCGATTTGTCCCCGTACTCTGGATCCTATATACTGTATCAACTACTACAATCAAGTGTATGCAGTATTCTACGACTATTATCATACATTCCATCAAAAAAATACTGCCAGAGATCTGCTTTTCTATATAGGTACGATTTATTGTTTATATATGTACGCTGTTTATGTATATGCTAGCTATACACTGACATATGACCTTTTCCCGTTACTTGCATATGGCAGCAATATATTTATTCTTATGGCTTGTATATTATTTCAATATGTTTGCCCTTTATTGGGCTTCTGTTCACACTTTGCAGTAATTTTCCACCTTTACTTACAACCTTATGGCCATGCGCATCACTCCTGTGTCTGTGGTTCCACTCTGCAGCCGGCATCTATATGCACTGCGCTTGTGTCTGGGCTAGCGCCCAGCGCGTGCGCACTGTACATGATGCTTGTGTGCAGCGTAGGACCTGCAGACGTGAGGGCACCTCTATTATTGGTGGATTGCGGTCATGTGACCAGGTTTAGGGGCTATGCTAAGGTCCTGTTTGGACATTCTTGCTAACTTCCTCTTGACAAATCAGCCTGGTGCGCCGCGAAACACATGTTGGGGGTGACACTGCTGGGCTCTCCTCCCCTCCCTGGCAAGCTCCTTTGCTGTAATTTTGGACCATGTTTGGTTGCACACTAGGGTTTATTATTATCATATGCTAACTTGTTCCTCATGGTGTCATGTTGGTCCCTGACCCTATTACACAGCCTTTGGGCATTACTATCATATATTGATATGGGTAATTGTGACACGGCCACATTGGGTATGTTTGCTGGGATGGTTTTCATCATGGCGGGAGTAGTCGGTGACATTTGGGCTAATACTGTCTGCATTGTTTGATTGGCACTTTGTTACTAAAATAATTTTATCTGTAGTACTTTTTTCTAAATAAAACTTTGATATTTTTTATATGCAATTGACCGCATGCTATTGTTCTTTCTCCTGGATTTCATAGCTTAATTTTGAGCTTGTGCATATGGTGTTGGAGTGGTTTGCTCTCCCCCATCTCCATTTCACCACATTATGTTTATGGGGCTCTTGTTCCCAAGGTTTTGATACAGTATTTTCATGTAGCTTAAAGGTATTGTCTATGATTTTTGCGGCCTTCCTGAAGATTATTATGGCATCAACATAGCTCAGCAGGATACAGAAAAGGGTAGGTGGAGGCTCCTTGGCTGAGGGATTTGGTCTCAATGTTCCTTGGCCTCTATGCTCCATGGCCTCTTTATTTGTTTTGCTCTTTCTATGCCCAATAAAAAGTTGAAAACATAGTTTTTACAGGCTGGCAGAGGTTCAATACAAAATACTCTCTGTTAGATCTCTGATACTCATGTTTTTTTCTGCTACAATTTTCTTTGCCTTCTAGGAACAGAAATACAATCATTAAGTGTGAGATTTGATCTGTGAGGCTTTCTGGAAGGCTTTTTAGTGCTAGACAGGCTTGCATAGTTTTGTATGCCTTCTCTCTAATGGCAATGTTTTTAAGTCAGCTTTATTTTCTGAAAATTATTAAAACACTGGAGAAAGAGAATAAGTCAACAATTTATTAAAGAAAGATTGCTTTATAGCCTCTGAGGCACCAGGTGGTTTGGACACGGTGTTTAACTATCTTCATTTGAGTCAGCTAATACATCCATGTCATGCAGGTCCTCTGGGGTTGTTTTATTTCTTTTGGCAGGGAACGTTTTCAGAATTAATATTTATCTTGGTCTTACTGATGATCTTGCATTCTTCGGGTATCTGAAGATTGATTCTGATTCCTGATATTTCCTAACTTTTCTCCTATTGCTGTCTGTTCAACAGGTAAGGATGGAGGGATCGCAGAGTGTGGGTTAAATGATCATGGTCAGCATGGAGTTACCATCACTATCCCACACACACAGAGTAGGTTATAATGCACTGTTGTGTCCCATGAATGGGAACAACCTGTAATGTATATTTCTCTGTGTTTAATTTTTCCTCTAATCAGCAAAATTCCCTGTTGTTGCTAGGTAGAATTAGACCTTGTGAAAATTGTCCCTATGTCCCTCCTGTAGTTGAGCTCTGTATTAGGTTGCTCCTCCCTTCTTCAGTTTAGCCTACAGCAGCCATTACTCAAGACGCATGTAAAGACCCCATGTAAAGATTCCTCCTTTTAACCTACTGTCCATTGTAAACTAATACAAGATTTTGGAAGAAAACATCATAGTTTCTCCTGGTCTTTCTACAATTGCATTGCCAGGGGAGTTAAAACTACCTGAGGATGCCTGGTGGTTTGAATACGAGTTATAAAATTATCTAAGAAGCTGATAGTTAGAACACTTGGGATTACAGCCATCAGGAAAAGACATAATAGTAAAAAGGAATAGCTGTGACCAGGAACAGTATACAGCTGTAATCCAAGAATAGGATTTCTTATAAGGCTAATGTAAAGCCACCACAACAGCAGCTTACATTGACTGCAGACATTCTCTTTGCTCTTCACCTCAGAAAATTGCGCAGTGAAAGATTTAACCTGTTACTAAGAACAGTTCACAGCCTGTAATCAAGAGAAATAATCCATCTACAGTATAAGCTATTGAGAAGCTGCAGTTTACATAGACTTATAACACAATCTGTGCAGTCCAGTTCAGCTAGTTGCAACTTTGTATTGGACTTCTTGACAACCAGGAGCAGAACAGCCCCCACCCTTGCTCTCCTGCCACTATGTCCCAGACCAAAAGAACCCTTTCACTGCCAGTCCTGCAGCAGCAAGAAATGCAAACAGAACTTCTCACAGTTCACAGTGAAATATCCAAACAATCAACCAATCCTACAAGGAAAGCTATAGAGAACCTTGAAATCATTAAACATGAACTTTCTGGTAATATATCCGTCTTATGGCAAAGACTGCAGAGTCGCATTAACAGCATCTCCCAGTATGGTACTTTGCATACCAGTCTTACAGCGACACCTGCAAAAAATACATCTCAACTCTACTGAAATTAAACATGCCAGAGTCACTAAAGGAATGCCAGGTCTTCTAACACCTCAATGCCGAATGAGATAGCACTGTGTGCGACATCGTGAATAAGACAGAAGCAAAAATACCACAAATGTCAGAAGTGACATCGCACAGATCCAGGTCCTCTAGGAGCTCAAAGCACTCAATCAAGTCAAGCTCATCAAGGTACTCAATCATCAGTGAGCAGCTCATAAGCACGCATGCAGAAGCAGAATTTATGAAAGTGCAAGCCATTTTCGCCCAAACGAAAGCAGAGAAGGAAACGGAATCTGCACGCAAGAAAACAGAGATTTCACACAAGGAAGCAGAGATTGCACATGAGGAGGCGGAAATAGAAGCCCTGCAGAAGGAATATGAACATGCAGCAGCCGTGGCAAAGCTAAAGGTCTTTGAGCAGGCTCTAGGTGGGAGCCAAGGAGGCAGCCTCAATTCATACGAACTCGACATGGAAGACCCACTTTAGCGCACAAGAAATCACGTGCTGAGTCAAACCAATGAACCCCTGACCACCAGCAACATTTCCGTCAGCACCGACCTCTCTCTAGAGCATCAGGACGTTGATCCGCCTGCAGCTCCCAGCTTTCAAGGTCAGTCCAATGTACCACAAACATTCAAACCCGAACCTCCCTCATGCCTCAATACACGGCCTGACCCTTCACCTCGCAAATGCCATACGCCAACGTCTACATGCAACCTAACATGCCGACATGGCACTACCCTCTTGACAACTGTCTGGTCCGAGCCCTGCATACAACAGAGATCATATGCCACAAACCGATGGCTGGTCTAAATGCCTATGCCACTCCATATCTTCCCATGTTCTTAAACCAAGAAGCTACGACCCACGCTAACAGCATCACTCAGCCAGCAAATGTTTCTCCAAAGTGAGAAAGAACAGGCATGTCCGATTTTGCGAGGTACGTGATACACCGAGAACTCACCAACACCGGTTTAACAAGGTTCGACGACCAGCCTGAGAAATACAGAGGTTGGAAATGTCCCTTTAAAGCTGCAGTTAGTGACCTTGGCATCACTGCTGCTGAAGAGCTGGATCTGCTAATCAGGTGGCTCGGACCTCAAACCACAGAGCAGATCAAGAGGCTCAGATCCGTCCACATCAGCAATCCAGCAGCTGGTCTCATGGCTGCATGGGAAAGACTAGAACATAGCTTTGGCAGTCCTGAAGCCATAGAGAAAGCACTATTTAAATGTCTACAGGATGTCCCCAAAATATCCGGCAAGGACAGTTCAAAATTTCTAGATCCCAGCAACCTGCTCCTAGAACGCCAGTTAGCCAAGGCAGACATGTACTTACCTGGTCTCAGCTACCTGGATACCACTCGGAGCACTAACCCTATAGTTTCAACGCTGCCATACAATATACAAGAAAAGTGGACCACTGTTGGGTCAAAATACAAAAGAGCCAATCAAGCCTCTTTTCCTCCATTTTCCTTCTGTCATTTTATCAAGGATATCGCAGAGCATAAGACCGACCCAAGCTTTTCCTATGTAGAACCCAGCGGACCAGGTCCAGCCCCTCCTAAGTATGAGGGCCCACGTATTAACCTGAAAAGCCAAGGAGGCCCAGTGTCAGCAAAAGACCGAAGTTCTGCCTACACCAACATCAGCGCCAGACAAAGGCAATGAAGGTGAGAAGGTTGAAAATCTGAACCACCAGTGTCCAATTCACAAATTGCCACATTCCCTGAAGAAGTGCATTGGCTTCAGGAAGAAACCCCTTCAAGAATGAAAGGAGCTCTTGAAGAAGTTTGGAGTATGCTTCAGGTGCTGTGCCTCTACCGAACATATTTATGTCTTGCTAAATTTTCTCCCAAATTAGGTTATTTACCTTAACTTACGTAGCGCTCACTGACATCCCAGCCAGGCAAAGATTATTGACAATCTTTTATTTTAGCAAGCAATCATTTTGTTTTACATAGCACATGAATAGTCTCAAGATTTAAGAAAAATGACAGTTATGACATGAAAGATTTCAGCATCAATAATAATTACCGCGTTATTGTAGCATCACCCTTCGCATCGGGGGACCTCGATCAGTGGGAAGGGGTTTTCCTCGGTCAGCATCACAGACTAAGTGTGTCCACTTGAATCGTCTAGAAAGTCCCCACCCGCTGAGGAGGTCAGTACTTTTTATAATATTAATGGGAATGATCACGCACTGACATGCGCAGTGACTTGTTTTTTTTTCACATTCCTCCTTTATCTCAGTTGGTTTGGTTCTCACATTCCTCCCTTCCAACTCCCACAACAATGCCTGAGCAGGTGGTTGCTTTTCACATTCCTGAGTGTGTGCTCTTCTCATGGTAGGAAAAGTTCAGATTCCGGTCACAATCCATAGTATCCAAATGGATGTTTCAATGTACTGCAATCACTACCTTATTGACTGGATGCCTATCTATACCAGTCTCTCACTCATGCATATCCCATTTGTATCACAATCGGTCCTTGATTGCAGTCTTTTAAGCACCATCTTTATAGGACACCATGAGCACTTGTGGTTTCTTGCAACACATTTTGTAAGCTATATAGCAATTCCATATGGATAATAGAATCACTACAATAGCCATCACCAACACGGGATGAATCAGCCAATTCAATAATTTGGTAGCTGAGGGCGAATACCCTAGAAAAATATCATACCAATGATGAGAGGTAGCATCAGCAATAATCGATCCCATTTTTACAATCTTATCTGCTATAATAGTGGTGCTTATCACATGCATTTGTATAGTTCTATTTAATTGAGTAATCATATATTTTCCTTCTTCTGATTGTTCAGTTATATGTTTCAATTTCGTCAAATTTACCTCCCAATTATTGATTTCTAATGTTGTTGGTTCCCACTCAATAGTGGCGGCAGTTGTTACATCTGAGCTTAACAGAAAAGTTCGATTTTCCCATTGTAGTGCGGTTACATTTCTTAGGCATCCCACATAAGGTACTATCATTCCAGAGATTATTGGAACATCCGTTATTACACATACCTCTTGTGGGGCTATTTCAATCAACATTCTATATGAGGTTGGCAAAATGATGAATTCACATACATTCATAGTATTCTGTAACAAACATGGTTCATATACGGCTGATTGTAACCTGCAAATTTTCCCCTCTAAAGTATCCTCACATAAACTTAAATCATGAGTACGATTATTTTTATCAATATATAACCCATTAAACTTGGGCATCCATAACCACTGTTGTCCAGGAATACCTAATAATAATGGCATCACTACAAATCTACACATTACTTGTTGATTGGTTACATTATAAACAATCAATAGTCCTGAACACAAAGTGTCGTTGCAAACCATCTTAGGAGCTTCTATTCTTAACCAGGAAACCTTGGGGATTGTATTTTTAAATACGGTCCTCCAGACTAACTCATTCCCAGTCATAAGTTGATTTTGCATATTATTTTTCTGCTGAATTTGATATATAGCTTGCAGCGTACATATTGTCCAGTTAACTATTATGCTAACATTAGTATTAATTTCTAAATTTAAGGTATCTGAAACATTTTTCATTTGTAAAAGAAAAGTATCCATTTGTAATGCCTGCTTCCAAGGACGCCAAATAGTAGGCATCCATCTACCTTGTATAGTCAAAGCATCTTGGATATCTTTTCCGGCATTATGCATTTTATTTGGCAAAGTTTCAATATCAAATGAGTTCAAAGTCCCAGTCACAGCCCCGACTCCTCCCAATACTGTATCATACCATGCCCTTTTACCCCTATAATGGCATGCAAGAGTAGGTGGGAAGATTATTTTGGCTGCAACAACAGTCTTCTGCGATTGAGTCCCTGTTTTTACACATGATGTGGGAATCTTCTTCATCTGTCCTGGATCAGCTTTAGTCTGTGACATCAGATACACCCGGAGTATCCTTCTCCATGATACACATGATAAACTAGGTATCCCACAGCATAGTCCTGTTCCGTTATAGGTTCCCGTGTGATTATTACAAGGCGGATATTTCTGTCCTGTCATCGCTACCATCTGACGATTGGTGGCATTACCACAAAATATAATCATAGTTTTGTTTAAAGTAAAAGTGAACTCAGTTTTATTCTCCCCTTTTGAACTATAATTATCCCATATCGACTGATCAAAGGTTAATTGTTCAGTCGTCCAACAAATAAGATGATCTTCAGCTTGAATATTCAAAGTGTCATTACTATCAGCTAAGTATATAGTAGACTTAGTCCCATTATAATACCATGGTCGGGGATATTTTGCAGTTATGGTGAGATTAACGTCAAAAATCACTTGAGTGGTGAGTTTTCCCCAACCTCCACATCCGGCATTTTCATTCGGGGTGGTTCGGTTGTATTCCTTCCAATCTCCTGGCCTCGGAACGTACTCCTTCCTGAATTTTGTAGTCAGACAGATTCCAGGAGTCCAGGCACCGATGCTGTCCAAACACGCGAGCCCAAGGATTTCACTTAACCATATTTGAAGATTTGGAATCTGTAAGTGGCTTTTTCTCCATGATGTCCGCTTTTCTGATGAGCCCAAATGGCTGTAACTTGCAGCCATGCTTCTTTTTCTCCAGCATCAATCTCAGTAGTATTTTGTCGAATAGCAGCTGCTTTATCTGCTTCAGAGTTAAACAAACGTTCAAGTGAGTCAATTGGCATATGAGCATCAACATGAAAGACAGTGGTAGGTGTCTCTTGCACCATTTCCTCCAAATATTGCCACACTTCCCTACCCCAAATTTCTTTACTATGAATCATCCAATAATGCTTTTTCCATCCCATCATCCATGTTGCTAAACCATTTGCCACTGACCATGAGTCAGTGAAAACATGACATTGTCTCCCTTTTTCAAAAGCTATTGCTAGGAAAACAGCATATAGTTCAGCATATTGACTACTTTTTCCCTCTCCTTCCATTTGGAGATGCTTTTCCAACTTATCTTTGAGCAGACGGGTATTGCAATCCAGCACCACTTTCTGCCCTCCTAGCTCTGCAACTTTTTGTTCCAATTGAGAGCACTTCCTCTGCATTTGTTGATTCCGCTCATGCATTGCGCGATATGCACTGAGCAGAATCCAAGTTCGTCGCCCAAGCGACACAACATCACCCGCCTTGGCGGGGACACCCATGAGTACATTAACAACATCATGGGTTAACTGCATCACCTGCATTTGCAGGGAAAACCTCGAGTAACTAAACAACATCGAGGGGTTATCTGCATCACCTGCCTTTGCAGGGATCCCCATGAGTAAACCAACAACATCATGGGTTAACTGCATCACCTGCCTTTGCAGGGAAAACCTCGAGTAACTAAACAACATCGAGGGGTTATCTGCATCACCTGCCTTTGCAGGGATCCCCATGAGTAAACCAACAACATCATGGGTTAACTGCATCACCTGCCTTTGCAGGGAAAACAAATCCACATACGCCATCCTAAAGACTCTACATCACCCCTGAGTACTTTAACAACATCAGTGGGTTCACTACCTTTAAGCTTACTAGACCACTGTTCCGCCAGTCCAGAACTGCTCAACTCATGTGCCAATATATTATACGGTGCCTCAGTCCAACCGGGCACATCCACAACATCCTCCTGCTTTTCCTTTCGTTTCTTAAACATATTGAGGAAAAAAAAAAAAAAAGAGATCCTGCCGACTACGCCAATTTATGTCTTGCTAAATTTTCTCCCAAATTAGGTTATTTACCTTAACTTACGTAGTGCTCACTGACATCCCAGCCAGGCAAAGATTATTGACAATCTTTTATTTTAGCAAGCAATCATTTTGTTTTACATAGCACATGAATAGTCTCAAGATTTAAGAAAAATGACAGTTATGACATGAAAGATTTCAGCATCAATAATAATTACCGAGTTATTGTAGCATCACCCTTCGCATCGGGGGACCTCGATCAGCGGGAAGGGGTTTTCCTCGGTCAGCATCACAGACTAAGTGCGTCCACTTGAATCGTCTGGAAAGTCCCCACCCGCTGAGGAGGTCAGTACTTTTTATAATATTAATTGGAATGATCACGAAATGACATGCTCAGTGACTTGTTTTTTTTTCACATTCCTCCTTTATCTCAGTTGGTTTGGTTCTCACATTCCTCCCTTCCAACTCCCACAACAATGCCTGAGCAGGTGGTTGCTTTTCACATTCCTGAGTGTGTGCTCTCCTCATGGTAGGAAAAGTTCAGATTCCGGTCACAATCCATAGTATCCAAATGGATGTTTCAATGTACTGCAATCACTACCTTATTGACTGGATGCCTATCTATACCAGTCTCTCACTCATGCATATCCCATTTGTATCACACTTGCAAAGGACTGTGTTATCGCCATCAAATGTCTAGAGTGCGACAGCAAAAACCACATACAAGCTCTCCATCCATCACAGCCTGACAATGCATCTACACCTTCTCCCACCACAAGCCATGGCAGGAGAGTTAAAACCAAGCTACAGACCAAGTTGCGGTATCTTCCTCATGCACCAAAGTCTGCGGAGAAGGTCTTCGAGACAAGTCCTGCGCAAAGATGTGCCTGGCAAGGGTGTATACCAAAGGTCAATAAGAGAAGGCAGTCAAGGTGTACGTTAGTCTGGACGACCAGAGCAACAAATCACTGGCCTGGTCAGAACTGTTCGACTTGTTCGACTTAAAAGGAGACATCTATCCTTACACCTTGGGCACTTGCAGCGGTGTTATAAAAACCTCTGGAAGAAGGGCCGGTGGTCTCATAATAACTTCTTTTGAGAAGGATGCCATGAAGATACCACTGCCCACGCTTATTGTGTGTAACCAAATTCCATTCAACAGGGAAGAAATCCCAAAGCCAGAAGTCGCTCTTCAGCATCCTCATCTCAGAATGATAACTAAAGAGAGGCCACCCCTGGACGACAGTCGGTAGAGACATTATACGACTGCACAAGATGCATCAACAAATCCACAGACTACTCAATGAACCATACCATAAAATCCTCATGGAAAGACAACACCGTATAATATAGTGTAAAGACATACAAATCTATCTACTAAGTGTGGTAATAGTGGGACTATATAGGGAAGCAATCGCTCTTTAAGACTATAGCAAAACCACAACAAACATGCGATCAAAAAAATCCCAAATCCATATACTTGCAAAAATAGAAATTCATTTTATTGGTTACATACAGTTAAATGAAGAGAAAAAGGGGGAAGGAACCACAATAGCCACATGTATACGCAAAAAGAAGGGGCGCACATGCTGCAAAATAAGAGAATTTAAATGACATTAGGAGACACATAACATGTACCTCTAAATGTGTCATTTATTTTGCAGTATGCCCATGTAACCTAATCTAGGTTGGGCTAACCACACATCAACTTAAGGTACGTGTTCGCAAGCACATTTTGGGCATTGAAGCAGTGGCCGGTCAAGAGGACGTGTCCATTAGAGATGAGCGACTTTTCCTTTTTTCGGGTTGAGTCGGGTTTCATGAAAATCGACTTTCTGAAAAGTCGGGTCTAGAGTTGAGCGAAACAGGTCGGTCAGATTCAAAATTCGCCGACTTTCACCAAAGTCGGGTTTCATGAAACGAAACCCGACCACAGTGTGAAGTTGGCCATGCAGTCGGCGACCCAAGCGCCAAAGTCGGGTTTCGCCGAATGCTTGTGTTGTGGATTTATTTTTGATTTGGGTAGATTTACCCCTGTGCGTACTGTGGCCTGTACTGATTAGACAGAGTCTTATTGAGCGCTCAAAGGAAAAGAGGAAGCTACACGTAGTTAGCAACAACTCATTCCAGCAGAACTCTGGAAACTTTATTCATATATGGTCTTTTATCAGTTCGTATAAAGGAGTGGTTACTCATTAACATAAAGGCTTTACTTCTTAGCTAATTGGTCAGTTTAAATGCATGAACATATATGGGTGTCCGACCTGGGGTTATTTAGACACCACGTGATTTACTGTCCGGAGTCTTGCACTTGTCAGCAAGTCTCCAATATCGGCTGGACCACCTGGCCTAAGTTCCTCATTCCCTATGTCTGCTAGATATTTCTCAAATCACAAGACAATGAGATGACTGGGTAGCAGGTTATTTCCACCAACTAGTTATAAGGTTCAAACTGTGAACATGTATCTGTGTGCAGTATATACAGTCATATGTTAAAGTTTGGGCACCCCTATTAATGTTAACCTTTTTTCTTTATAAC
Source organism: Dendrobates tinctorius (assembly GCF_039654945.1). NCBI lineage: Eukaryota > Metazoa > Chordata > Amphibia > Anura > Dendrobatidae > Dendrobates > Dendrobates tinctorius. Next base: position 12,944,351 of record NW_027361776.1, read on the forward strand.
AATTTTGGTTTTTGCAACAGCTATTGCAGTTTCATATATGTAATAACTGATGAACTCAGTTATATTTCTGGATTCAAATGAGGTTTATTGTACTAACAGAAAATGTGCAATCTGCATTTAAACAAAATTTGACCCGTGCAAAAGTATGGGCACCCTTATCATTTTCTTGATTTGAACACTCCTAACTACTTTTTACTGACTTCCTGAAGCACTAAATTGGTTTTGTAACCTCATTGAGCTTTGAACTTCATAGCCAGGTGTATCAAATCATGAGAAAAGGTATTTAAGGTGGCCACTTGCAAGTAGTTCTCCTATTTGATTCTCCTATGAAGAGTGGCATCATCGGCTCCTCAAAACAACTCTCAAATGATCTGAAAACAAAGATTAATCAACATAGCTTTTCAGGGGAAGGATACAAAAAGTTGTCTCAGAGATTTAACCTGTCAGTTTCCACTGTGAGGAACATAGTAAGGAAATGGAAGAACACAGGTACAGTTCTTGTTAAGCCCAGAAGTGGCAGGCCAAGAAAAATATCAGAAAGGCAGAGAAGAAGAATGGTGAGAACAGTCAAGGACAATCCACAGACCACCTCCAAAGACCGGCAGCATCATCTTGCTGCAGATGGTGTCACTGTGCATCGGGCAACAATACAGCGCACTTTGCACAAGGAGAAGCTGTATGGGTGAGTGATGCGAAAGAAGCTGTTTCTGCAAGCACGCCACAAACAGAGTCGCCTGAGGTATGCAAAAGCACATTTGGACAAGCCAGTTACATTTTGGAAGAAGGTCCTGTGGACTGATGAAACTAAGATTGAGTTGTTTGGTCATACAAAAAGGCGTTATGCATGGAGGCTAAAAAACACAGCATTCCAAGAAAAACACTTGCTACCCACAGAAAAATTTGGTGTAGGTTCCATCATGCTTTGGGGCTGTGTGGCCAATGCCGGCAGCGGGAATCTTGTTAAAGTTGAGGGTCACATGGATTCAACTCAGTATCAGCAGATTCTTGACAATAATGTGCAAGAATCAGTGACGAAGTTGAAGTTACGCAGGGGATGGATATTTCAGCAAGACAATGATCCAAAACACCACTCCAAATCTACTCAGGCATTCTTGCAGAGGAACAATTTCAATGTTCTGGAATGGCCATCCCAGTCCCCAGACCTGAATATCATTGAACATCTGTGGGATGATTTGAAGCGGGCTGTCCATGCTCGGCGACCATCAAACTTAACTGAACTGGAATTGTTTTGTAAACAGGAATGGTCACAAATACCTTCATCCAGGATCCAGGAACTCATTAATAGCTACAGGAAGCGACTAGAGGCTGTTATGTTTGCAAAAGGAGGATCTATGCAATATTAATGTCACTTTTATGTTGAGGTGCCCACATTTTTGCACAGGTCAAATTTTGTTTAAATGCAGATTGCACATTTTCTGTTAGTACAATAAACCTCATTTGAATCCAGAAATATAACTGAGTCCATCAGTTATTAGATATATGAAACTGAAATAGCTGTTGCAAAAGCCAAAATTGTTATAAAGAAAAAAGGTTAACATTAATAGGGGTGCCCAAACTTTAACATATGACTGTATGAGTATATAGCAGTATATACTGTAGCCTATATAAGAGTACATGAGTATATAGCCTATAGCAGGCAAGTGAGATCTATATGAAATATATATATATTTCCATAACACTTGCACGTGACTTTTTTCAGCCAATGAGAGAAGCGGAGCGCAGCGTAGCGGGAGCGTAGCTGGAGTGGGAGAGGGAGGAGAGAAGGGAGAGAGATTTTGCTGCCTCTAGGGTTAAAATTCATGCCAGGTGTGTGTACAGTCCTCCACTCACTGCCGACTTTTCTCCCCATTGACTTGCATTGGGTGTCGTGTTTCAAGACTTTTCCCGACTTTTCCCTATAGTCAGTCGATTTTGTTTCATGAAACCCGACTCGACCCTAAAAAAGGCAAAGTCGCTCAACTCTAGTCGGGTCGAACGAAATCGGCCGACTATAGAAAAAAGTCAGGGTCCCGACTGAAACACGAATCCCAATGCAATTCAATGGGGAAGCAAAGTCGGCAAGGAGTGGAGGACATTAAACACACCTATAGGGCCCATTTCAATGTCAACGACATCAATTCTTATTACTTAAGCTTGTCAACCTTAATTTACTTTATAATAATAGTTACGCATTGAAAACTGGGGGTTATTTGGCTAAAGTTGTGGGGGGGTAGGGCTGGCACCAGGTTTTCGTGTGCCCCGGGCCAAAGAGTGTCAGTGCGCCTTTTTAACACATACCACAATTCATAATGCTCTGATACGGCACAGAAATATAGGTATAGTACAATGAAAAATACTTCACTGCTTACATGACATGACTGATATTTATTTTAAATTCTACAATATCTCAAAAACCGGACAGTATATCACTCCATACAGTATTATGGCCACCACCTAGTGTGCCGTACAGAATAATGAGCCCCATATATTTCTCCATACAGAGTAATTGGTCCCATATAATGTTCCATACAGTATATGATAAGCTCCACATAATGCTACAGTATATGTTGGTCCCCATGGATGATGCTCCACTGTCTTATGGGCCCAAATAATTCTCCATATATAATGGGCCCCATTTCTAATGCTCCAGTGTATTATGTGCCCCATAAATGCTGCTCCAGTGTCTGATGTCCCCCATTTGGAATTCTCCAGTATATGTTGGTCCCCATAGACGATTTTCCAGTGTGTTATGGGCCCAAATAATGCTCCATATATAATGGGCCCCATTTCTAATGCTCCAGTAAATAATGGGCCCCATAAATGCTGCTCCAGTGTCTGATGTCCCCCATTTGGAATACTCCAGTATATGTTGGTCCCCATGGACGATGCTCCAGTGTGTTATGGGCCCAAATAATGCTCCATATATAATGGGCCCCATTTCTAATGCTCCTGTGTATAATGGACCCAGTAAATGCTGCTCCAGTGTCTGATGTCCCCCATTTGGAATGCTCCAGTTTATGATGGGCCAAATGGATGATGCTCCACTGTATGATGGGCCCCATATATCATTCTCCAGTGTATATTGCACCACAAAAAATGCTCCTAACAGTTAAAAAAATTAAATACCTCTCCTCGCTGGGCACTGCTCTACTCTGGACTCCTCAGCATTGCCATTTTAAAGCTCTCTGCACTTGTACTGTTTTGGTAGAGGGCATACAGACGTGATGTCATCACACTCTGTAACCTGAATGTCACTGTCAGGAAAGGCAGAAGACGTCACGGCAGTAGAGCAGGGAGAGGTAAGTATTGCAAGTGCTGTGGCCCTGAGCAAGCATGGGGGGCCCACTCGTGGGTGACGGCACTGGCACAGGGCCCCTCATAGTACGCCAGTGTGTCTGATGGCGAGTGGGCCCCCCCACCATCAGAGACACTTTATAGTACTATAAGAGGCCCTGTGCCAGTGCCGTCGCCCAAGGGTGGGCCACACACCTGTTCAGGGCAACAACACTTGCCTGGGTGCGGCAGGTGTTGACCCCGGGCCTGGGGTGGGGGGGCAGCCCATTTCGGGTGGTTTAAAAAATGGCATATGTTGATGTGTTGGCTGGAGTTTCAGCTGCTGCAAATGGAAGAATTGGAGAAGTCAGCGGAAGAGGAGGACAAAAGAGAACCTTTTTTCTGGCTATCTATGTGTTATCAGGGGAGGGTGGAACAAAATTTTTTGAAACCCATGCATGGTTCATTTTAATGAAGGTTAGATCATCCACATTTTGGGTCGACAGACAGGTCCTTTTTTATGTCAGGATTGATCCAGCAGCACTCTTTCAGAAAGCACACTACCAGCAGGGCAAGCGAGCTCCTGTAAGGCATATTGTGCCAATTCAGGCCATGTGTCCAGTTTTGAGGCCCAATAATCAAAGGGGAATGACCTGTGAGGGAGAACCTCGATATGGGAGGAGAAGTAGTTTGTAACCATAGTTGACAACTGCTGTCTCCTGTCACTTGCAATCGATTCTGTATTAGCTGTCGTGTGCGCGGGACTTGAGAAATCAGACCACAACATGGTCAGGAAACCCCTGTCTCCAACGCCAGTTCAGCTGTGTGCACCACGACCTCTTCCATTTTGCCCACTATGGCTCGTGGGAGAACCAGCTCCGCTGCTGTGTGCTGGGAGTGTCTCAAACAACCTGTTTATACATAACAAAATAGTCCAAAACTAATAGCCACCTCAATTCAGCATATTATATCTCAATTTCTGCCACAAATTTGTGCAGACATAACAAAGGCAAATAGGCAAAAAATAGATGAATCAATAAAACCAATCATTTATTAATAAATTTCATAAAATTCTTTTTACGAGGAAATTTCTAAAAAAGGGAGTACAAATGTAATGATAGATGCTCACAGAATTAAGCTTTATGCAACATAATCACAGAATGTTTTTTTCTTTTCTTTTTTAATTTTTTACATACAAATAATCTCCAAATAGTGTTTATTTCTTAAGCATAAATTCATAAGCTATATTTATATAAACTTCTGTCTAAATATTTTTAGGGAAAGGCCCAATAGTTCTAAAAGCAGAAGAAACACATCTTTGAATAAATAGTGTGAAATACACACTGCTGAAGGTAAATAACAATTGGGTTTAACTCCCTATACTATGTGTATACAATGATAATCCAAGACAAGGCTAACTAATCCTTAATGGAGTAATCACAATGCATAAATGCTCAGATAGTACTTTTGTTCTCAATGTTTCTCTGATTAATTACAAATACTTATAAACAAAAATGCATAAGCTTACTTGATTGTGTAAATATGTATCTAATTGTTGTAACAAAGGAACAACCTAACTGTGTGTGCGGCAAAGAAAATTTCTCCTTAATATGAATATATCCAATGCCTAGTGCAGAGAACTACAGGTTAATCATGTGTCCTGCTTAATATGCCAGCTATACTGATTCAATTTGAAATAAGCTATTCCTGCATGATGTAACAATGCAATTCTGTTTGCAATTATACAACAACTTACATGTATAAAACATCTGCGGCTCTCTCATACACGTGTCTGGTTACCCCGACAGCGCCGTTTCGCCATACTGGCTTCCTCAATGGGGGCGTATACCAGAGTTGCTTGTTTGATAGCCTATATTAGCTCTAGCTTCTCCTGTGGTATGATGTTATGTAATTTGCCTTTATAGCGTGGATCGAGGATGCTGGCCAACCAGTAGTCGTTATCCCTCATCATTTTGGCAATGCGGGGGTCCTTTTTTAGGATCCGCAAGGCATAGTCACACATGTGGGCCAATGTTTCAGGTGTCAATGCTGCACTGCCAGTGGTGGGTGGAGCAGCACTTTCTGGCAAATCCACATCCCTCCAGTCAGGCACAAACCCTGTACCTGACCTTGCCACCCCCATAGTCTTCGCACCTTATGGAGCAGGGCTGTTAACTCCGGATAATTATTTAGGAAGCACTGCACCACCAGGTTCAAGGTGTGAGCCAGACAAGGTATGTGTGTGAGTTTTGAAAGGGCTATGGCTGCCACAAAATTCCACTCATTATCACTGACTACCTTGCCTGGCTCAAGATGTAGACTGCTCAGCCATGACTCAGCTTGTCGATGCAATTACTCGGCCAGTACCTCCGCGGTGTGTCTACTGTTGCCCAAAAGCATCATTTTTAAAACAGCCTGCTACCGCTTACCACTAGCTGTCGATAGTGTGACACCTCGTGTGCAATACTGACAGATGTGGATGGAGTGCTCATGCGACTGTGCTCTGTCGACCAGCTTTCGCTTCTGGAGGAGGAGGGTCGAATGCCTACACCCAACTCTTTCCTATACCGTGGGCTAGGCAGCACTGTTCCACCACCGCTGTCCCCTGTGGAGCCTGCATCCACCACATTAACCCAGTGTGCAGTGATGGACACGTAATGGCCCTGGCCATGCCTACTGGCCCATGCATCTGTTTTGAGGTGCACCTTTCCACTCACTGATTGTTTTAGTGCATGGACAATGTGGTCTTTCACATGCCGGTGGAGGGCAGGGATGGGTTTTCGAGAAAAGAAGTGCCGACTGGGTAGGTCATAGCGTGGGACAGTGTAGGCCATGAGCTCTCGGAAAGCTTCGCTTTCTACCAAACGGAAGGGCATCATCTCTAATGAGATCAGTTTGGCAATGTAGACATTCAAAGCCAGTGTACGTGGATGAGAGGATGAGTACTTTCTTGTCCTACTCAGAGTGTCTGGTAGGGTGAGCTGGACTTGAGAGATGCATATGGGGAAACTAGCATTGGACATGACGGACTGAAAAGGGGTTGGTGATGGTGAGGGTTTTGATGGCCTAGATTCAGTGTTTCCTCGTGAAAATATTGTGTTTGCGTGACTGGTTTGGCCTAGCGATGACACCTCAACATTTCTTGATGGTGGTGTGCTTAGCGGTGGCCTTACAGTAGGGGAAGCGATGGAGCGTTGCCGACTAACTTGAGTCAGAGCAGGTGCACAGGTGCTACCTGAGCTTTTGTAGTCCGTCCACGCTCGCAAGTGCATGTTGGTTAAATGTCTAAGCATCCAACTGGTATTCAAATTTCTTAGATTTCTCCCTCTGCTTAAGGTCCTTCGGCACTTCTTTGCATCATAAGTAGGATTTTGTTCAAAAAAGTGCCACACTGCACTCTTCCTACTATGGTACAAATTTTCAGGGCTTGCACGCTGTGCTAATTTTACTGTCTGGTGATGCTGTCCTGCAACTCTTTTAGTTTTCTTGCCAAGTTTTTTGACAGCTACGGGCCTACTGGATAACCGCTGCTGCGATGACGATGCCTGCAGCGGATCCTTCTCCTGTTCTGACCTATTGTCACCAGCACCCTCTTCCCCCAATGGATGCCAATCCGGGTCAACAACTGGGTCATCCATTACCTCGTCTTCAATGTCATCTGCACCTTCCTCTGTACCTTCCTCTGTGTCACCGTGTAAGGTGGCATAGTATGCGGGAAGGGGCACCTGAGTTTTATCAGGGTCTGATTCGGTCTCAGTAGACTGCTAGGGCAATGTAGTGCTGTGGGTGAATATACCAGAAGATTCATCTAGCAGTGGCTGTGCATCAGTGCACTCCTTGTCAGATTCATCTTGGACTGGGGAATTCAGGATTTGACTTGATAACCCAGGAATGGTATGTGAAAAGAGCTCCATGGAGTAATCTGAAGTGTGTGCTGCAGCATCCTTCACTTTTGGTGTGGGTGAAGGACACAACGAAAGGTGTTGTTCCTGACCAGAGGCCTGCACTGACGACTCTGTGCTTGCAGTTTTTGTAACTTCAGAAGAGGAGGCAATAGAGCTGGAGGCTGTTTCGGCAATGTAAGCCAAAACCTGTTCCTGATGCTCCGGCTTTAAAAGCGGTTTACCTACTCCCAGAAAAGGAAACCTTAAAGGCCTTCTTGTGCCAGACGATGACGCAGGCTCAACACCTCCTGCCTTAGCTGCTATTGTGGTTTTGCCAGAACCAGCCAATGCCCCACCACCACCACCATCAGTACCAGCTGCGCCCCCCCGCCCACATCCACGGCCTCTTCCACCAGACTTCCTCATGTTTGGGAAAATGTACCAAAAGTACCAGCAGAGAAATGGTACTGTATGAGTAGCGTACAGCTGTCTAAGGTGTATGTAAGAAGTGAAATCTCCGTATATATTTTGTGAGTCACAGACACTCACCCAGTATGTATTTCACCGTAATCCAACAAGCAGATATATGGTACTGAATCAGAGGTGTACAGCTGTGTACATTGTTGGTGAAACTGTCAATCTCCGTATATGTATTTACGGAATGTCACACACACACTCACTGACTCTGTGTAGATGTGATCGTAATAAGAACACCAGATATCCGATACTGTTTGACAATCGGACAGCTCAATACGGTGTGTAGACAAATGGAAATGTCCGTATATGTATTTATGGAGTGTCTCACACACACACACGCGCTAACTCTGTGTAGATGTGACAGTAATAAGAACACCAGAAATCAGATACTGTTTGACAATCGGACAGCACAATATGGTGTGTAGACAAATGGAAATGTCCGTATATGTATTTATGGAGTGTCACACACACACGCTGACTCTGTGTAGATGTGACAGTAACAAGAACACCAGATATCCGATACTGTTTGATAATCGGACAGCTCAATACGGTGTATGTCTGGAAAAATGTTAATCTCCGTTTATTTTTTTACGGAGTCACACACATATAGCATGTATTAGTCCGTGATACCAGCCGGCACACGGTAGTGTGTGAGGAGCGTACACCTCTATACGGTGTGTGAAAAAATGTACGCTCAGTATCTACTGCGCAGAAAAAAAGGAAGAAAAGTATTTTTGCTGTTAAAAAAGCAGTCTGCACAGCAGTGTGCAAACAGCAATGCAGCTATCAGGGAGCCTATAAGGCAGCCTAATCACCAACAGAGCTGCTGCACAAAAAAGTGTGAAAAATTGAAGGATTGGTAACTGTGCAGAAAAAAGGAAAAAAAATGTTTTGCTTTTTAAAAAGCTCTCTGCACAGCAGTGTGCAAACAGCAATGCAGCTATCAGGGAGCCTTATAAGGCAGCCTAATAACCAACAGAGCTGCTGCACACAAATATATCCTCCCCTGTCACTGCACACTATACAGTTGTATTTGCTATCAGCACATGCAATTTTGTTTTCTTTTTCCCTGCCTAAACACTCTCCCTATTGAGAACGATCAGCAGCAACCTCTCTCTATGCTAAGATCGGCAGAAGTAAGATGGCGGTCGGCGGTCACGGCCTTTTATAGGCAATGTGACGCCACACAAAGTCAGCCAATCACTTGCATGCCCTCCTCTAACATGGTGGGGGCCGCTGCCAACGTAATCGCGTGTGCATCCTTCATGATTGGCTGAAAATAGGCGCTGGAAGGATTGTGGGAAATGCGACTTTGGCGCTCAAGTCAGCGACCTCATGGCCGACCTCACGCTATGGTCGGGTTTCGATCGGCGAAACTCGACTTTAGCAAAAGTCGGAGGATTCTGACTTTGGCCGACCCATTTCGCTCAACTCTAGTGTCCATGCTTAGGAATTTACCTCGACACTTTAAAATACACCATAACTGTGATGGTTCTTTGTTGAGGGTTAGGGGATTTTACATGTTAAATCAGGGTATTCGCAGGGGGAAAACCAGTCAGAGGTTGGCCCAACGCGAAACCCCATGGATCTGGCTACTCAACACTGTTCATCCCAAGGGACTGAATGAGAATATTAGTTTTGTCCCTTTTATATAAGTGCTGAATCCATGTGTACACATTCTCTCTAATTGTTTTTAATTTAATCAGTCCGCCACTCTGTGTGGGATTTATGCATTGTCTACTGTTCTGCCATCAAGACATGAAATAACCAATGATGATGAATTGAAGACACCTTCTACTATTGGATCAATATTAGTATTTTTCTATATTGATATGTAATACATTTATTATGCTGTAATTTGCCATCCTGGTATATATCTATGTCGCTATACATATACATTTCTTGGCTGTCATGTTATGTGTTATAATTCATGAACATGTATAATTGGACTTTTTTAGTCTCTTCTCCTAATTTTTATCGTCCTTGGTGTTTTTATTTTCCTCTCCCTGTTTTTACTCTCCCCTTTTTCTTTGTGTCTTTTTGTTTTGTGTTGCGTCCCATTTATAATTTTTGTGCTTCTTTGTGATTTCTTATCATGCCATACTAATTTGAGCATCCAACCATGGCGTGTATTACTTGCTTGCTTAAACTAGCACGCATGCGCGTTGTGGTCCCGACATGTCCGTTGGCTCATGGCATCTCCTCCACATTGCCGAGCGCGTTGGGTCACCTGACTGTGACGTCGCTCGTCATGTGATGCCGATGCCGCCGGGGATCTAGGGTACGGTGACGGCACATGCGTCATAAACAGTGGACGCGGCAAGCTAATACCTCCAGCGTCAGCGTTGCCTTGACTATGGTGACGTCAGACGTGGGGATCCCATTGGTGGTGGGCACCTTTTTATACCCATTTCCACTCACTGGTTGTCACCCCTTGACAAAGGCTTCTGTGGGCCGAAACGCGCGTCGGGGAGGGCTCAGTGCTGTCTACCATTCACCATCTACCAGGTATAATTATGGGGATTACCGTTCCAATTTGCATACGTCTGAATTCCAGCATTAGCTGTGTTTGTTAGGCCATTTGGGAATGTGCAATATTGTGGGATTACATCATTTTTATATTGGCAAAATGGCTACTATTTAAATCTCCTTATTTTGCAGCATGTGCGCCCCTTCTTTTTGCGTGTACATGTAGTTATTGTGGTTCCTTCCCTCTTTTTCTCTTCATTTACCTGTATGTAACCAATAAAATGAATTTCTATTTTTGCAAGTATATGGATTTGGGATTTTTTTTATCACATGTTTGTTGTGGTTTTGCTATAGTTAATGAACCATACGACCAGTGGTGTAAAACATTAATAGAATTATTTACAATGCTCTTAATCCTGATATTTATATTTTAAAAATCTAAGATGGCCATCACATATATTTGTTTTTTATAAAATATCTCCCGGTGGCTTATATGTTATAAAAATAAAATTATTGGTGAATCCTTTTGTTTCCCAATGTGTAACTAAGCATCCAATCCACTCGTTTTTTCAGCATCACAGGTATATTAGCTAAACAAAGATTGGAAACTCACTCTTCCTTACATGGATTTCTCTCTCAGGAAAGACTGGTGTCCTAAATGCTACCGAACATGTGGTATTCTGCAACGTGTTTTGGCAGATGATTATTTCAAAATACTCCTTAAAATGTTTGCGGGGGTTTCAGGGATTGTTGTGATTGTTTCAAATGGTGGTGATAACTCCTACAAAGCATAGGATAGCATTGGGATCAACTCCTTCCAACAGCGCATTTATTCTCCCTTACGTTATGTGCCCACGATGAGTTTTTGGTGAGTTTTTGATGCTGCAGATTTTTTGCTCTCATTAAGTTAAACAGGATACTTGCAATTTTTCAAAAATACAAAGCATAAAAAACTCACCAGCAAGTCATAGTGGCAACATAGCCCTGGCCTTTTCGTATTGATCTTTGAAAGTCGCTTTGATAGAATAAAGTTATACATTTCCTTACATATAATGTAGAAAGGGAAACAAACTTCAGATTTTCTTTTTTTTTCTGTAAATTTTGCTTGGGATCAAGTTATCAGAATTGCTGGGTACCTTACATTTTTGCTTCTGCATTTAAGATCAAATCTGTATACAGACCTGCTTCATATTTAGATAAAGACTTGTTGTTCTTAACTGTAAAAAATTCCCACAGTGACACAAAACATGTATTTCTCCATCATTAAATTACTACTTCCTTTTACTAGATGATATTTTAGTAAAGGAAGTCAAAGAGTTACAGTAAGACAGATTCCGTTTAAGCAATATAAAAATTAGTCCGGAGTCCTGGGAAATACTTTAAACTGACTTGCTCCTATGCGGCCATATGCTGTTCATCTAACCGTGTTCTACATTGTTTAACTAAATCACTTGTTAAATTTGACAGGAGTCAATGTTTACATGAAGTCAAAGCCCAATGCTATATTATGAAGAATTCTACAGAGAAATCTTAGCAAAAACTCAATTTCTTCAAAACAAGACTGGAAAGCAAATACAAGACCCTTCTGTCATTTAAATGAGAAAGATACATAGTAATAGTGATGTTTGTTTTTTATTAATATTTCTCTTTCCTCTTTTTTATGTTTTCTTAAAAATAAACAATGTTGGAAACAAACACAAATACAGACAGAAAAACAATATGGTTTAAGAAGCGCATTAAGAGGAAAGCTGAGTTGATACTATATGTAAAAACTATTCAAATTTTATTTAAAAAAGTCACAAACATACATATACAAGTGAAGAGGCTGCAGACACGTAGGATGTAGTAACGGACTGTACACAGACCAAGGGTGAAAGGGGTTTATTATACAGTAGAAACTCCACGCAGGGAGAAAACAGAGGGATAATATTCCCTAATACTGCAAAAGGCTAATGGAGATAACATAAGGAACAGGGACAACTAAAGCCGACAATACAATAAAATATAACTTATCACTCAGGCGCCAGTTACTGCTGAACTTCTGTCTGTGACTGGTGCTGCCTAGATTGCGTCGCAGTGGGGGTCTGTCACAATCCTGAGGTGAATGATGTAGTATCTTTTGATGTTGGCAGTGTCCTCCCATGGTCCTGATGATGACGGGGAATCCTCGGGATCCCGATGCAGGTCTTGGGTCCAGCAGATGAGGTGATGAAGAGGGATACATCCTTATCCTCAGCGGTGAGTGTCCCAACTCTACGGAGATTTGCAGCACTGTCCAAACACAGTTTACAATAGTCAGCCCGGTTCTCTGTGCCAAATCGAAACACACCTAATTCCCATTCATAGACCTTGTCTCTCACAATCAGTACTGTCAGCGGGGGCGGCTGTGGCAGTGTTGTCAGCTGTGTCAGCGGTCTCAGCGAGGGCAGTGATGTCGGCTGGGACAGCAGTGTCTGAGCGGTACTCAGTCGACAGTCTCCTGTCAAAGCGCTCTGCTGTCCCAGGCTCTGCTCTGCCCAGATGCCTCTCAGCTGATTTTACCTCACAGGCGTCCCGCACGCCCGAAGTTACCACCCAAACTGTCTGGTCACTCACTTTATGTATGCCCATGCTTTTTCTACTGCCATTTTCACGTCTGCTTTTTATATATATCAATAAAGCTTTTTGTACTCTTATTAGCTGACGTTCAATCGTCCTTTGTTGGATAATTTCCTTCTCTTCCCCGCCTACAATTGTTCAATGTGGTAATTCGTCTGGATTATTTGTCCATTCTTACTTTTTCAATGCTTGATTTGATTTTTAATAATCTAATATATAAAGCTCAATGTGTGTGTATGTATGTATGTGTGTATGTCCGGGATTGGCATCCGCACCGTCGCAGCTACAGCCATAAAATTTGGCACAGTCACACGTCTGGACCCCGAGAGCGTCATAGGCTATGTTGTGAGGCGAAATTTTAACCCCGCGCGGTTCAATTCACCAAACAATTTTGCCCCTAACTACATAATGGGGAAAAAGTATATGTATGTATTGGCATCTGCACCATCATAGCTACAGCCACAAAATTTTGCACAGTCACACGTCTGGACCCCGACAGCGTCATAGGCTATGTTGTAAGGCGAAATTTTAACCCTGCACGTTCCAATTCACCAAACAATTTTGCCCCTATCTACATAATGGGGAAAAAGTGAAAGGAAAAGTGTTGGAGACAAATTGACAGCTGCCAGGTGTGAACAAGGGGGACCTAAAGAATGAGAGTGATGGCGCCAAAGAGTATATACCGTACAGTTGCTAAGGTGGGTCCCTGACATGGGATACTCACCACACACGGGGATATGAACACACACACAAAATGCACCACACACTACCACGTGCTTCAACACATATACCACCCTCAGCACACATTTCACCACACATACACCAACCTCGCCACATAAAAGTCGAAGCACAAAAGTCGCCACTCAAAACTCGCCACGCTGTCCCAGAGCTGATTAAAACATGAAAAATGAGCTGTGATTGGTTGCTATCAGCAACAGTTTTCTTTGTAGACAGTTGTGGTAACTGAGGCCTATTATTCTTATCATTTCTATGCTGTTATCGTCCTTCTGTAAGGCTGGAAATAACACAATTTATTACCGTGCCAACATAGACCACCCTCTGACACAGACTGCAGGAGGAGACCAGTATCACACAGGATAGGATTAGATACACGGCTCAGCAGTCAGTATCACACAGGATAGGATTAGATACACAGCTCAGCAGTCAGTATCACACAGGAGAGGATTAGACACACAGCTCAGCAGTCAGTATCACACAGTATAGGATTAGATACACGGCTCAGCAGACTGTATTACACAGGATAGGATTAGATACACAGGTCTGCAGACAGTGTCACACAGGAGAGGATTAGACACATGGCTCAGCAGGCAGTATCATACAGGATAGGATTAGATACACAGCTTAGCAGTCAGTATCACACAGGATAGGATTAGATACACAGCTCAGAAGTCAGTATCACACAGGATAGGAATAGATAAATGGCTCAGCAGACAGTATCACACAGGATAGGATTAGATACGCAGCTCAGCACACAGTATCACACAGAATAGTATTAGATACACGGCTCAGCAGACAGTGTCACACAGGATAGGATTAGATACGCAGCTCAGCACACAGTATCACACAGAATAGTGCTAGATACATGGCTCAGCAGACAGTATCACACAGGATAGGATTAGATACGCAGCTCAGCACACAGTATCACACAGAATAGTATTAGATACACGGCTCAGCAGACAGTATCACACAGAATAGGATTAGATACACGGCTCAGCAGTCAGTATCACACAGGATAGGATTATATGCATGTTTTTTATGTGCAATATAATCATTATAATTTGTTATAACTGACCACAGTTGGTTACTATGCCCAGGCAACGCCAGGCTCTTCAGCTAGTCTAATATACACTCACTGGCCACTTTATTAGGTACACCATGCTAGTAACGGGTTGGACCCCCTTTTGCCTTCAGAACTGCCTCAATTCTTCGTGGCAGAGATTCAACAAGGTGCTGGAAGCATTCCTCAGAGATTTTGGACCATATTGACATGATGGCATCACACAGTTGGCGCAGATTTGTCAGCTGCACATCCCTGATGCGAATCTCCCGTTCCACCACATCCCAAAGATGCTCTATTGGATTGAGATCTGGTGACTGAGGAGGCCATTTGAGTACAGTGAACTCATTGTCATGTTCAAGAAACCAATCTGAGATGATTCGAGCTTTATGACATGGCGCATTATCCTGCTGAAAGTAGCCATCAGATGTTGGGTACATTGTGGTCATAAAGGGATGGACATGGTCAGCAACAATACTCAGGTAGGCTGTGGCGTTGCAACGATGCTCAATTGGTACCAAGGGGCCCAAAGAGTGCCAAGAAAAAATTCCCCACACCATGACACCACCACCACCAGCCTGAACCGTTGATACAAGGCAGGATGGATCCATGCTTTCATGTTGTTTACGCCAAATTCTGACCCTACCATCCGAATGTCGCAGCAGAAATCGAGACTCATCAGACCAGGCAACGTTTTTCCAATCTTCTACTGTCCAATTTCGATGAGCTTGTGCAAATTGTAGCCTCAGTTTCCTGTTCTTAGCTGAGAGGAGTGGTACCCGGTGTGGTCTTCTGCTGCTGTAGCCCATCTGCCTCAAAGTTCGACGCACTGTGCGTTCAGAGATGCTCTTCTGCCTACCTTGGTTGTAACGGGTGGCAATTTGAGTCACTGTTGCCTTTCTATCAGCTCGAACCAGTCTGCCCATTCTCCTCTGACCTCTGGCATCAACAAGGCATTTCCGGCCACAGAACTGCCGCTCACTGGATTTTTTTTCTTTTTCGGACCATTCTCTGTAAACCCTAGAGATGGTTGTGCGTGAAAATCCCAGTAGATCAGCAGTTTCTGAAATACTCAGACCAGCCCTTCTGGCACCAACAATCATGCCACGTTCAAAGGCACTCAAATCACCTTTCTTCCCCATACTGATGCTCGGTTTGAACTGCAGGAGATTGTCTTGACCATGTCTACATGCCTAAATGCACTGAGTTGCCACCATGTGATTGGCTGATTAGAAATTAAGTCTTAACACACAGTTGGACAGGTGTACCTAATAAAGTGGCCAGTGAGTGTATATAGCTCAGTGTGTGTGTATATGTTTGTATGTGTGTATGTCCAGGATTGGCATCTGCACTGTTGCAGCTACAGCCACAAAATTTTGCACAGTCACACGTCTGGACCCCGAAAGCGTCATAGGCTATTTTGTGAGGCAAAATTTTAACCCTGCGCGTTCCAATTCCCCAAACAATTTTGCCTATTATTCTTATCATTTCTATGGTGTTATCGTCCTTCTGTAAAGCTGGAAATAACACAATTTATAACCGTGCCAACACAGACCACCCTCTGACACAGACTGCAGGGGGAGCCCAGTATCACACAGGATAGGATTAGATACACAGCTCAGCAGTCAGTATCACGCAGGATAGGATTAGATACACAGCTCAGCAGTCAGTGTCACACAGGAGAGGATTAGACACATGGCTCAGCAGTCAGTATCACACAGGATAGGATTAGATACACAGCTCAGCAGTCAGTATCACACAGGATAGGATTAGATACACAGCTCAGCAGTCAGTATCACACAGGATAGGATTAGATACACAGCTCAGCAGTCAGTATCACACAGGATAGGAATAGATACATGGCTCAGCAGACAGTATCACACAGGATAGGATTAGGTACACTGCTCAGCAGTCAGTATCACACAGGATAGGATTAGATACACAGCTCAGCAGTCAGTATCACACAGGATAGACACACAGGATAGGATAAACAGGATAGACACACAGGATTAGACACACAGCTCAGAAACAGGATGTGCCAAAGGAGAGGACATTTTCCTTCCAAGAATTCCACTCATTCCATCTGATTTGTTTTTTGATTTTAAACGCTTCCAGTTTCCAGTTCAACTGCTATTTGCAATGTCCATTAACTATGCTCAGGGACAGTCCTTGAAAGTAGTAGGGATCGATTTGCAATCTCCATGCTTTTCTCATGGTGAACTTTACGTGGTCTGTTCAAGAGTTGGAACTGCCAAAAATCTGTTCATTTTTGCACCGAAAAGAAAAACCAAAAATGTTGTTTATCAAAAGGCTCTTGATTGAGTTGAAAATAAAATACTATCAATACTTGGGTAATCGTTTAGTTAATTTGTGTTGCAAATCTGAAGTGTTGAATATATGATGTGAAATGTTTTTATGTGCAATATAATCATTATAATTTGTTATAACTAACCACAGTTGGTTACTATTCCCAGGCAATGTCGGGCTCTTCAGCTAGTATTAATATATTAATGCAGCTGCCCCGGCGATATGTCCGCCCCTGCCTATATAAATACCATTGTAAGTACAGGCATTTAAGTCCATTCTTACATAATAAGTAATTATAAACAGCATGTATATTTTTCCTAAATCTAGCTAGTATTGCTTCTTAAACCATTAATGGCACAAATATTCTCCAAATCATCATGTAATGACTATATTATGGTGCATAAAATTACACCCATATGCTAAATGCATACTAGGGATAGCGAATCGATATAATATTGCATTAATAGAAAATCTGAGTCAATGCTATATGTAAAATTATTCAAATTTTATTTAAAAAAGTCATAAACACACAAATACCTAAAATATGAAAAAAGGTTATGGAGCAGACAATGATATAAGTATAAAATACAATATTGGGTAGTGACAAAAAATCCAAAATAAATAACCACGAGTGCCAGAAGCAGTACCAAAGCACTAGGGGTCCAATAGCTTTATACACTTAGAACATGAGTTGTCTCATGTCAAGCTATATGTAATACTGTTTCTAAGAGCCCATGGCTGCGTGGGGCCAATGGCCAGATTGATCTCACATGCGGCAGGCAGGGAGCGAACCCTGCAGCTCCCCTGCCTACAGGAGAAATTGGCAGTGGAGCAGAGCAGAGATTCGTCCTATGCTTCCTGCCCGGAGCTTTCTTTCTGACACAGGCACAAGCAGGTTGATGACGTCAGCAAGCAGCAGCACGTGCCTGTGTCAGAGACAAAGTTGCCAGCGATGACGATGCTGTGGGGGGAACGGGTGTAGAGGTGAGTAGTGATTATATATACACACACACACATATACAGTGCATATATATAAATACTGTACATGTGCATCTCACAAAATTAAATCATCAAAAAGTTAATTTATTTCAGTTCTTCAATGCAAAAAGTGAAACGCATATGTTCTATAGTAGAGGTCTCAAACATACAGCCCGTGGGCCGCATGCGGCCCCTGAGGTAGGCATCTGCGGCCCACGGTGCACCACATGTCTCACTCCCTGAGGCAGGGGGAAGGCACGCATTCAGGAGCGCACAATGGCTGTTCTGTGTGCACACACTGCACAGGACCTGGGATGAGGTCATAGGAGGGGGAGGAGTCAGGCCTCAGTGTATGCAGGACGCTGCTGTCTGTGCTGGTTGTCATGTTCTGGATGAAGATAAGTTTATGTATGGGGTCAGGAGGGGTTTACAGGGTGGATGTAGCAAAGCCATGTGTGTACGGAGCAGAGCCATGTGTGTACGAGGTGTGCGGAGCGGAGCCATGTGTGTATGAGGTGTACGAAGCGGAGCCGTGTGTGTGCAAGATGTGCGGAGTGGAGCCGTGTGTGTATGAAGTGTATGGAGCAGAGCCGCGTGTGTATGAGGTATACGGAGAGGAGTCGTGTGTGTATGAGGTATACGGGGTGGAGTGGTGTGTGTATGAAGTGTACGGAGCTGAGCCGTGTGTGTACGAGGTGTACGGAGCTGAGCCATGTGGGTGCGGAGCTGTGTGTGTACGAGATGTGCAGAGCAGAGCAGTGTATGTACTGCATGAAGTGTATGGAGCAGAGCCGCATGTGTACAAGGTATACGGGGCACAGCCGTGTGTGTGCGAGGTGCATGGAGAGGAGCCGTGCATGTACGAGGTGTATGGGGTGGAGCCGTGTGTGTACGAGGTGTACAGGGCAGAGCCACATTTGTACGAGGTGGAGCCGCGTGTGTACGAGGTGTATGGAGCGGAGCCATGTGTACGAGGTGTATGGAGCGGAGCCGTGTGTACAATGTGTATGGAGCGGAGCAGTGTGTGTACGAGGTGTATGTAGAGGAGCTGTTTGTGTACGAGGTTTACGGAGCGGAGCCGTGTGTGCACGAGGTGTGCGGAGCGGAGCCGTAGGTGTACGAGGTGTACAGAGCGGAGCCGTGTGTGTACGAGGTGTATGGAGCATAGCCATGTGTACGAGGTGTATGGAGAGGAGCTGTTTGTGCACGAGGTGTGTGGAGCGGAGCCGTGTGTGCACGAGGTGTACAGAGCAGAGCCATGTGTGTACGAGGTGTACGGAGCATAGCCGTGTGTATAAGGTGTACGGAGCTGAGCCGTGTGTGTGCGCGGAGCTGAGTGTGTACGACATGTGCAGAGCAGAGCCATGTATGTATGAAGTGTATGGAGCTGAGCCGCATGTGCACGAGGTATATGGGGCGGAGCCGTATGTGTACGAGGTGTACAGGGCAGAGCCACATGTGTACGAGGTGGAGCCGCGTGTGTACCAGGTGTACGGAGCGGAGCCGTATGTGTACAAGGTGTACAGGGCGGAGCCACATGTGTACGAGGTGGAGCCGCGTGTGTACGAGGTGTACGGAGCGGAGCCGTGTGTGTACGAGTTGTGCGGAGCGAAGCCGCATGTGTACAGAGCGGGGTGTACGGAGAGGAGCTGTGTGTGTACGGAGGGGAGCAGCATGTGTACGAGGTGTACGGAGAGGAGCCATGTGTACAATGTGTATGGAGCGGAGCCGTGTGTGTACCCGGTGTATGGAGAGGAGCTGTTTGTGTACGAGGTTTACGGAGCGGAGCCGTGTGTGCACGAGGTGTGCGGAGTGGAGTCGTGTGTGTACGAGGTGTACAGAGCGGAGCCGTGTGTGTACGGAGGGGAGCCGCATGTGTACGAGGTGTACGGAGAGGAGCCGTGTGTACAATGTGTATGGAGCGGAGCCGTGTGTGTATGAGGTGTATGGAGAGGAGCTGTTTGTGTACGAGGTTTACAGAGTGGAGCCGTGTGTGAAAGAGGTGTGCGGAGCAGAGCCGTGTGTGTACGAGGTGTACAGAGCGGAGCCGTGTGTGTACAAGGTGTATGGAGCAAAGCCGTGCGTGTAAGAGGTGTATTAAGTTTGAAAGGAATGCGGCCCCCCAGCTCAAATTTTTTTTTTATGCGCGGTCCATTTAATCTGCCGAGTTTGAGACCCCTGTTCAATAGAGTCATTATAAACAGAGTGATCTATTTCAAGTGTTTACTTTTGCTAATGTTGATGATTATATCTTAAATCTAGAGTTGAGCGAAATGGGTCGAAAAAATTCAAAAGTCGCCGACTTTTGGCAAAGTCGGGTTTCATGAAACGAAACCCGACCCTAGGATGAGGTCGGCCACGAGGTCGGCGACTTACGCACCAAAGTCGCGTTTCAAAAGTTTGTTTTGCGCTCTTTTTCAGCCAATCAGGATCCACGGACACTGTGGGCAACGTGATGACATAGGCACGGGTCACCACCATCTTTCAGAAGGGCATGCAAGTGATTGGCTTGCTTTGGTGGGCGTCACAGGGGGTATAAAAGGGCGTGCACGCCGACCGCCATCTTACTTCTGCCGATCTTAGTATAGGGAGAGGTTGCTGCTGATTCTGTAGGGAGAGCGTTAGGCAGGGAAGAAGACAAAAAAACTACTTCTGCTGCTAGCGATTTGGCCTGCACAACACACCAGTCACTGTGTGTGCAGTGAAAGGGGAGGCTATATGGTGGTGTATCAGAGGTGTTGGTTGTTGGGCTGCCTTTTAAGGCTTCCTGACAGGCTGGCATTGCTGTTTACCCACTGCTCCGCAAACTGCTTTTTTAAAAGCAATCCCAATTTTTTTTTTTGTCCTGCTGAGAAGAAAAAAAAACTGCTTCTGCTGCTAGCAATTTGGCCTGCACAACACATCAGTCACTGTGTGTGCAGTGCAAGGGGAGGCTATGTAGTGGTGTATCAGTGGTGTTGGTTGTTGGGCTGCCTTCTAAGGCTTCCTGACAGGCTGGCATTGCTGTTTACCCACTGCTCCGCAAACTGCTTTTTTAAAAGCAATCCAATCTCCCTTATCCTCTAGTCACTTTTGTCACAGCTGTGCCATCGAGCCTGTCACATAGCGCTCAGATATTCATTGGGCCTCACACAATCCAAAAGTGTCCACTGTCCACAAGTGTGTGCAGAAATTCAAAATCTCCCTTATCCTCTAGTCACTTTTGCCACAGCAGTGCCATCGAGCCTGTCACATAGCGCTCAGATATCAGTGGGCCTCACACAATCCAAAAGTGTCCACTGTCCACAAGTGTGTGCAGAAATTCAAAATCTCCCTTATCCTCTAGTCACTTTTGTCACAGCTGTGCCATCGAGCCTGTCACATAGAGCTCAGATATCAGTGGGCCTCGCACAATCCAAAAGTGTCCACTGTCCACAAGTGTGTGCAGAAATTCAAAATCTCCCTTATCCTCTAGTCACTTTTGTCACAGCAGTGCCATCGAGCCTGTCACATAGCGCTCAGATATCAGTGGGCCTCACACAATCCAAAAGTGTCCACTGTCCACAAGTGTGTGCAAAAATTCAAAATCTCCCTTATCCTCTAGTCACTTTTGTCACAGCTGTGCCATCGAGCCTGTCACATAGCGCTCAGATATCAGTGGGCCTCACACAATCCAAAAGTGTCCACTGTCCACAAGTGTGTGCAGAAATTCAAAATCTCCCTTATCCTCTAGTCAATTTTGTCACAGCTGTGCCATCGAGCCTGTCACATAGCACTCCGATATCAGTGGGCCTCACATAATCCAAAAGTGTCCAGTGTCCAAAAGTGTGTGCAGATATTCAAAATCTCCCTTATCCTCTAGTCACTTTTGTCACAGCAGTGCCATCGAGCCTGTCACATAGCGCTCAGATATCAGTGGGCCTCACACAATCCAAAAGTGTCCAGTGTCCAAAAGTGTGTGCAGATATTCAAAATCTCCCTTATCCTCTAGTCAGTTTTGTCACAGCAGTGCCATCGAGCCTGTCACATAGCGCTCAGATATCAGTGGGCCTCACACAATCCAAAAGTGTCCACTGTCCACAAGTGTGTGCAGAAATTCAAAATCTCCCTTATCCTCTAGTCACTTTTGTCACAGCTGTGCCATCGAGCCTGTCACATAGCGCTCAGATATCAGTGGGCCTCACACAATTCAAAAGTGTCCAGTGTCCAAAAGTGTGTGCAGATATTCAAAATCTCCTTTATCCTCTAGTCACTTTTGTCACAGCTGTGCCATCGAGCCTGTCACATAGCGCTCAGATATCAGTGGGCCTCACACAATCCAAAAGTGTCCACTGTCCACAAGTGTGTGCAGAAATTCAAAATCTCCCTTATCCTCTAGTCACTTTTGTCACAGCAGTGCCATCGAGCCTGTCACATAGCGCTCAGATATCAGTGGGCCTCACACAATCCAAAAGTGTCCAGTGTCCAAAAGTGTGTGCAGATATTCAAAATCTCCCTTATCCTCTAGTCACTTTTGTCACAACAGTGCCATCGAGCCTGTCACATAGCGCTCAGATATCAGTGGGACTCACACAATCCAAAAGTGTCCAGTGTCCAAAAGTGTGTGCAGATATTCAAAATCTCCCTTATCCTCTAGTCACTTTTGTCACAGCAGTGCCATCGAGCCTGTCACATAGCGCTCAGATATCAGTGGGCCTCACACAATCCAAAAGTGTCCAGTGTCCAAAAGTGTGTGCAGATATTCAAAATCTCCCTTATCCTCTAGTCAGTTTTGTCACAGCAGTGCCATCGAGCCTGTCACATAGCGCTCAGATATCAGTGGGCCTCACACAATCCAAAAGTGTCCACTGTCCACAAGTGTGTGCAGAAATTCAAAATCTCCCTTATCCTCTAGTCACTTTTGTCACAGCAGTGCCATCGAGCCTGTCACATAGCGCTCAGATATCAGTGGGCCTCACACAATCCAAAAGTGTCCAGTGTCCAAAAGTGTGTGCAGATATTCAAAATCTCCCTTATCCTCTAGTCAGTTTTGTCACAGCAGTGCCATCGAGCCTGTCACATAGCGCTCAGATATCAGTGGGCCTCACACAATCCAAAAGTGTCCACTGTCCACAAGTGTGTGCAGAAATTCAAAATCTCCCTTATCCTCTAGTCACTTTTGTCACAGCTGTGCCATCGAGCCTGTCACATAGCGTTCAGATATCAGTGGGCCTCACAGAATCCAAAAGTGTCCAGTGTCCAAAAGTGTGTGCAGATATTCAAAATCTCCCTTATCCTCTAGTCACTTTTGTCACAGCAGTGCCATCGAGCCTGTCACATAGCGCTCAGATATCAGTGGGCCTCACACAATCCAAAAGTGTCCACTGTCCAAAAGTGTGTGCAGATATTCAAAATCTCCCTTATCCTCTAGTCACTTTTGTCACAGCAGTGCCATCGAGCCTGTCACATAGCGCTCAGATATCAGTGGGCCTCACAAAATCCAAAAGTGTCCACTGTCCACAAGTGTGTGCAGAAATTCAAAATCTCCCCTGTCCTATAGACACCTTGTACCTTGTTTTACATTACTATATAGTTTGTTGGATTTTGTCTACATTTCTACCAAAAATGAGGAAGGCTGGTGGAAGAGGCCGTGGAATTGGGCGGGGGTTGGCAGCTGGTAGTGATGGTGTTGGTGGTGGATCTGATGGTAGTATCAAGAGCAAAATAGGACCGAATGCAGGAGGTGCTGACCCTGCGTCATCGTCTGGCTACATAAGGCCTCGAACGCTTAGTTTTCTAGGAGTTGGCAAACCGCTTTTAAAGCCAGAGCATCAGGAAAAAGTTTTGTCTTACATTGCTGACTCAGCCTCCAGCTCTATCGCCTCCTCTTCTTCAGTTGTAAATAGTAAAAGCACTGAGTCGTCATTGGAGGCTCATGTTCATGAACCACACCTTTACTTGTGTCCTTCACCCCAACCAAGATTGAAGGATGACGCAGGCCATACTACTGATTACTCCATGGAGCTGTTTTCACATACCATGCCTGGATTATCAAGTCAAATGGTGAATTACCCAGGCCAAGATGAATCTGACATGGAGTGCACTGATGCACAGCCGGTGATGGATGATTCTGCTGGTACATTCACTCAGAGCACTACATTGTCCTCGCAGTGTACAGAGCCAGATTCTGACCCTGATGAGACTCAGGTGCCCCTTCCCGCACACTATACCACCATACACGGTGACACAGAGGAAGGTGCACATGACATAGAAGAGGAGGTGATGGATGACCCAGTTGTTGACCCAGATTGGCATCCATTGGGGGAAGAGGGTGCTGCTTCCAATAGCTCAGATGAGGAGCATCCACAGCAGACATCGACATCACAACAGCTGTTATCTGGCAGGCCCGGAGCACTCCAAAGACAGGTTCCAAACATCAAAAGAGTTGCTGGACAGCTTGTCCAGAGGGTCAAAAGATCACAGCGTGCTAGGCCGCAAAATGTCTGCCAAAGTAGGAAGAGTGCAGTGTGGCACTTTTTTGAACAAAATACTCATGATCAGGCCAAGGTTATCTGTAAAAGAAGTGCGCAAAGACCTTTAGCCGAGGGAAAAATCTGAAAAATTTGAATACCAGTTGCATGCTTAGACATTTAACCAGCATGCACTTGCAAGCGTGGACACAACACCAAACCTCAAGTGCCACATGTGCAACTGATCACAACGAAGGTAGTCAGCAACGCTACATTGTTTCCCCCACTGTAAGCCCACCGGTTAGCACAGCAGCAAATGTTGAGGTGTCGTTGCAAGACCACAGCAGTCAGGGAATCCCACTGTTATATCAACGAAATACTGATTCTAGGCCATCAGAAAGAACACCAACTCCATCACCATCATCAACCCTCTCTCAGTCCGCCCTGTCCACCGCTACTTCCATCATATGCAGCTCTCAAGTCCAGCTCACCCTCCCAGACACTATGAGTAGGTCAAGAAAGTACTCAGTCTCTCATCCGCGTACACTGGGTTTGAACGCCCACATTGCCAAACTAATCTCGTTTGAGATGATGCCCTTTCGGTTGGTGGAAAGCACAGCTTTCCGCGAACTCATGGCCTATGCAGTACCATGCTATGACCTACCCAGTCGCCACTTCTTCTCTCGCAAAGCCATCCCAGCCGTCCACCATCATGTGAAAGACCGCATTGTCCATGCACTCAAGCAGTCAGTGAGCAGAAAGGTACACCTCACAACTGATGCATGGTCCAGTCGGCATGGCCAGGGCCGTTACGTGTCCATCACGGCGCACTGGGTTAATGTGGTGGATGCAGGGTCCACAGGGGACAGCGATGGTGGGACAGTGCTGCCTAGCCCACGGTATAGGAAACAGTTGGCTGTAGGCGTTCGAACCTCCTCCTCCTCCACCTCCTCCAGAAGCGAAAGCTCGTCCACAGAGCGCAGTCGTACGAGCACTCCATCTGCAGCTGCCACTGTTGCACACGATGTGTCCCCCTATCGGGCAGCTAGTGGAAAGTGTCAGCAGGCTGTGTTGCAGATGATGTGTTTGGGCGACAGACACACCGCCGAGGTGCTGGCCGAGTACTTGAAGCGACAAACTGAGTCATGGCTGGGCAGTGTACATCTTGAGGCAGGCAAGGTAGTTAGTGATAACGGCCGTAATTTTGTGGCAGCCATAGCCCTTTCAAAACTCAGCCACATACCTTGCTTGGCTCACACCTTGAACCTGGTGGTGCAGTGCTTCCTCAAAAATTATCCGGAGTTAACAGCCCTGCTCCAGAAGGTGCGAATACTGTGCGCGCACATCCGCCGGTCGCCTGTACACTCCGTTCGTATGCAGAAGCTGCAGTGATTGCTCCACCTTCCCAACCACCGCCTCATTATCGACATTGCAACAAGGTGGAACTCCACCCTGCACATGGTGGAGCGGCTGTGCGAGCAGAGGCAGGCCATAATGCATTTGTGGGAGGATACACGGCCAGGCACTTTGAGAGCAGACATGGAGTTGACAGGTGTGCAGTGGTCGAAGCTGAAAGACCTTTGTAAAGTCCTTCAGTGTTTTGAGGAATGCACACAGCTGGTAAGCGCAGACGACGCCATCCTAAGCATGAGCATCCCACTTATGCATCTGCTCATGCAAACTTTGACGCACCTTAAGGAGCAGGCGTCTGCAGCCAATGTTGATGAGGAGGAAGAGGAGGAGGGAATCCTTGATGACATTCAGCCATTGTCTGCTCAGGGACCTCTCCTGGACGAGGTGGAGGAAGAAGAGGAGGAGGAGGAGGATGATGATGGGGATGATTACTTAGGGGAGGAGGATGCATCTCGTGGGGCAAGTGAAAATGTTGGCGTGGCAAGGTCTGGTACAGGGTTTGTGCGTGACTGGAGGGATGTGGATTTGCCAGAAAGTGCTCCTCCACCCAGCACTCGCAGTGCATCATTGACACCGGGAACATTGGCCCACATGTCAGATTATGCCTTGCGGATCCTTAAAAGGGACCCCCGCATTGCCAAAATGATGAACGATGACGACTACTGGTTGGCCAGCATCCTGGATCCACGCTATAAAGGCAAATTACAAAACATCATGCCACAGGAGAACCTTGACCTAATATTGGCTAATAAACAAGCATCTCTGGTAAATCGGTTGCTTGAGGCATTCCCAGCACACAGCAGCGGTGATGGTTCTCACACGAGCCGTACGGGCCGGGGGCAGCTTGGCAGAGGTGTTCGTGGTGCACACAGCAGAAGTGGCGTTGGAGACAGGGGTTTCATGACAATGTTGTGGACTGATTTTTCAAATACCGCTCACACAACTGGTAATACTGCATCGATGGAAAGTGACAGGAGACAGCAGTTGTCAACTATGGTAACAAACTACTTTTCCTCCCATATCGATGTTCTCCCACACAGGTCATTCCCCTTTGACTATTGAGCCGCTAAACTGGACACCTGGCCTGAATTGGCCCAATATGCCTTACAGGAGCTCGCTTGCCCAGCTGCAAGTGTGCTATCGGAAAGAGTCTTCAGTGCAGCTGGATCAATCCTGACAGAAAAAAGGACCCGTCTGTCAACCCAAAATGTGGATGATCTAACCTTCATTAAAATGAACCACGCATGGGTTTCCAAGGATTTTGTCCCACCTTCCCCTGATGACACATAAGGTGACAGAAAAATGGCTTGCTTTGGTCCACCTCTTCCTGGTACTTCACCTATTTCGCCTTTTGCATCAGCTGAATGTCCAACATCAACATATGCCACTTTCTAAAACTCCCTAACTGTGCTGCCTCCCCCTCCATGGCCGGGGTCACCACCTACCGCACGACACCGTGCGAGTGCCGTTGCCCTGGACAGGTTGGTAGGCCGACTCTTGGGCACGGGCACTGGCACAGGGTCCCTCATAGTGCAATCAAGTGTCTCTGACAGTGGTGGTGCACACCCGCCGTCAGACACACCGCTGTACTATGAGGGGCCCAGTGCCAGTACCGACGCCCACGAGTGGGCCCCCTTGCTTGGGCAGGGCCCCAGCATTTGCAATCTTTACCTCTCCCTGCTCCTCCGCTGTGTAATCTGGGCCGTCAAATCCATACTGTGCCTGACACCGTCTGAGCCTGCCTCCTGAGACATATATTTTGAATGTGTACGCTATCCATACATGTTATCCAGGGATACGGTACCCTTTCTAACCTTTGTGCAATGACGTGCAATCCATACTGGGCCTAACACCGTCTGAGCCTGCCTCATGCTGTATAGACATATATTTTGAATGTGTACGCTATCCATACATGTTATCCAGGGATACGGTACCCTTTCTAACCTTTGTGCAATGACGTGCAATCCATACTGGGCCTAACACCGTCTGAGCCTGCCTCATGCTGTATAGACATATATTTTGAATGTGTACGCTATCCATACATGTTATCCGGGGATACGGTACCCTTTCTAACCTTTGTGCAATCACGTGCAATCCATACTGGGCCTAACACCATCTGAGCCTGCCTCCTGAGACATATATTTTGAATGTGTACGCTATCCATACATGTTATCCAGGGATACGGTACCCTTTCTAACCTTTGTGCAATCACGTGCAATCCATACTGGGCCTAACACCGTCTGAGCCTGCCTCATGCTGTATAGACATATATTTTTAATGTGTACGCTATCCATACATGTTATCCAGGGATACGGTACCCTTTCTAACCTTTGTGCAATCACGTGCAATCCATACTGAGCCTAACACCGTCTGAGCCTGCCTCATGCTGTATAGACATATATTTTGAATGTGTACGCTATCCATACATGTTATCCGGGGATACGGTACCCTTTCTAACCTTTGTGCAATCACGTGCAATCCATACTGGGCCTAACACCGTCTGAGCCTGCCTCCTGAGACATATATTTTGAATGTGTACGCTATCCATACATGTTATCCAGGGATACGGTACCCTTTCTAACCTTTGTGCAATCACGTGCAATCCATACTGAGCCTAACACCGTCTGAGCCTGCCTCATGCTGTATAGACATATATTTTGAATGTGTACGCTATCCATACATGTTATCCGGGGATACGGTACCCTTTCTAACCTTTGTGCAATCACGTGCAATCCATACTGGGCCTAACACCGTCTGAGCCTGCCTCCTGAGACATATATTTTGAATGTGTACGCTATCCATACATGTTATCCAGGGATACGGTACCCTTTCTAACCTTTGTGCAATCACGTGCAAACCATAATGGGCCTAACACCGTCTGAGCCTGCCTCATGCTGTATAGACATATATTTTGAATGTGTACGCTATCCATACATGTTATCCGGGGATACGGTACCCTTTCTAACCTTTGTGCAATCACGTGCAATCCATACTGAGCCTAACACCGTCTGAGCCTGCCTCATGCTGTATAGACATATATTTTGAATGTGTACGCTATCCATACATGTTATCCAGGGATACGGTACCCTTTCTAACCTTTGTGCAATTACGTGCAATCCATACTGGGCCTAACACCGTCTGAGCCTGCCTCCTGAGACATATATTTTGAATGTGTATGCTATCCATACATGTTATCTGGGGATACGGTACCCTTTCTCACCTTTGTGCAATCACGTGTAATCCATACTGGGCGTGAGAACGGCTGGCGAGCTGTAAAGCAAGCTACAGCACCTGTCCAGACAAGTACAGGGATTCCCTAGCGAGGAGACTTATTTGATTGTTTTCAATGTTGGGACAGCAATTTTTGGGGAGCACTATACTCTGGAGAATGATAGATGGGGCCCACCATACACTGGAACATTCCAAAGGTGGACATCAGACACTGGAGCAGCATTTACAGGGCCCATTATACACTAGAGCATTAGAAATGGGGCCCATTATGTTTGGAGCATTATTTGGGCCCATAAGACAGTGGAGCTTCATCCATGGGGACCAACATATACTGTAGCATTATGTGGAGCTCATCATATACTGTTTCAAACATTATATGGGACCAATGATTCTGTATGGAGAAATAGATGGGCCTCGTCATGAGATGTAAAAAGTGAGGTATTTTTCATTGTACTATACCGCTATTTCTCTGCCGTATCGGAGCATGATGAGTTGTGGTATGTGTTAAAGGGGCGCTCTTTCGCCCAGGGCACATGAAAACCTGGAGCCAGCCCTCCCCCCCCACAGTTTGTAGCCAAATAACCCCCATTTTTCAGTGCGTAACTTGGATTATGAAGTTAATTAAGGTTGACAAGCTTAAGAAAGAAGAATTGATGCTTTTGGCATTCAAATGGGCACTGTAGGTGTGTTTCCTGTCCTCCTCTCACTGCCGACTTTTATTCCCCATTGACTTACATTGGGTTTCGTGTTTCGGGACGACCCCGACTTTTCCCTATAATCGGACGATCTTGCTCGACCCGACTTTTGGAAAAGTCGGGTTTCACGAAACGAAACGCGACCCTAAAAAACCAAAAGTCGCTCAACTCTACTTAAAACCAATGAAAACCCAAAAGTCATTATCTGAGAAAATTAGAATATTTATATTTGGTATATTTATTTGCATCCATAAAAGTCTGTATAAGTTACTTAATATAAAATTAAGTAACTTGTTCATTAAATGTCATCTAAAACTGAAAAAAAAGTTAAATGCCATCATGTTTTTCATTCACCTTACCTGCACCAAAATAATTTGCCCTATGTGAATGAGGCTTGTTGTATTTTCCTTGTAGTATAGAGGAGCTTAATATTAGACAGTGTATTGTCTAGCAACACATGTACAGTAGTTGTATACATAGTACATATATTTTTCTTGGTCACTGTAAAGACTTCCTGCAGGAGGCCTTAGAAAACCAATGTTCACAATACAATGGACCATAATTCAAACTGAAAAACATAAAATATGCTGCATAAAGAAATGGTCACATGCTAGCAAAACACTGCTATTTTCTAAACAAGAGTTTCCTCCCTCTTTTGTACAATTCGCTTTTGTGTAAAAGCAAATAAAAGGCACTTCAACAAATCTTTCTATAGTGTTAATCATATGCAAGTAAAAGAGAAGAACTGTGACTTTTTATCTTTAGTACACGAGGGTTAATATCACATTTCTAAAGAGTTTTTGACATATATTTAAATTTTCCACCAACCTGTAAGATACAGATGAGGTGATGAATCATGCTGGTAATTGCTGCTAATTTGCAAAATCATTTGTGTCACATGAATGCAAATTTTTGCAAACGCTCATGTAAATCCCACCCTGTACCCTACTACGGTAATTTCTTCTGAACTAGTGTACCAAAAGACAGATTTTGCAACTGTATATTTTACATATTTCTAAAGCATTTTTATCGCATTCAGTATGGAAAACAATGAAAAGCAAAAATGGTCAAATGCAATGTAATTTTACAGCCTTCCCCATCCGATCTCCATTATCCTTTATTGTAATGATGTTGATGGTAAAAGGAAGGAAATTATACATCATTTAATATTCTAAACTCAACTCTTTAGAACAGCATTGAAGCGTCCTGCTTTCCGTTTGAATAAATCCATAATTATAACAAGGGATGTGGACAAATATAATACTACTATTTGCTGTTTTATTTGGTTTTGTTCTTGAAGGTTGACTCATTGCTGGTCGCATACATCACTCATGAAAATTAAATTTTTTATGGACTTATAAGTTTCCTAGAAGCCTTTCTATTATATATTTATATAATTTATATTATATATATTTATAACATATATATTATATAATATATTTATATAATGTGATTAATCAAGTCATAATAAAGAATCTACTTGAGTAAGATGTGCCAAATTCATCAGTAGGCATGCATCTCTTAATGAATTTTGTGTCTCTTTCAGCTACCATTTTCCTGCACAAAATAATATACTCCAGTCAGGGGGTTAAGTAAATTTCTGTTGTTTTTAAACCACCTTTGTGCTGTACATTGTGAAGAATGTGTTTGTCTACATATCAAAATGTTGGAAGAAATTGCCAGAGCAGGTGTGGAAGTACTAAAAATCACTATCGTAATAACTTTACCACAAATCATTGCCTCGATGTCCAAATATCAGTATCGAGTGCTGCATAATCTACCTCTGGCAAACAGGACACTTTCTCTCTTGGTTTCCCATGACAGTGACAGAGTTTACGACGCCTGCCATGTGCAAGAGCCAACCATATGGTATTAACTAGAGTAGAGCGAAAAGGGTCGGTCAAATTTATAAGTCGCCGACTTTCACTAAAGTCGGGTTTCATGAAACGAAACCCAACCATAGCGTGAGGTTGGCCACGAGGTCAGCGACCAGAGCAGTAAAAGTCGCGTTTCAAATGATGCTTCCAGCGCCCTTTTTCAGCCAATGAGGGAGCACGCACACTGTGGGCAATGCGATGACATAGGCATCGGTCACCACCATCTTTGAGAAGGGCATGCAAGTGATTGGCTGGCTTTGTGTGGCATCACAGGGGCTATAAAAGGGCGTGCACGCCGACCGCCATCTTACTTCTGCGGATCTTAGCATAGGGAGAGGTTTCTGCTGCTGCTAATTCTGAATAAGGGAGAGTGTTAGGCAGGGAAGAAGACCAAAAAAACTGCTTCTGCTGTTAGCGATTTCCACTGCACAACATAGCACTTTGTATTCTTTGTGCATCAGCTCTGTTGGTTATTAGGCTGCCTTATAAGGCTCCCTGATAGCTGCATTGCTGTTTGCACACTGCTATGCAAACTGCTTTTTTAAAAGCAAAAATACATTTCTTCCTCTTTTCTGCACAGTTACCAAACGTTCATTTTTCCACACTTTTGTGTGCAGCAGTCCTGCTTATTAGGCTGCCTGCTGTCATACTTGGACTGAGAGCATCATTGTGAGCCTCCTAAAATCTCTAGGGAGCTTCCAATTCTCCCCAATACTATATACACGCCTTTTACTTTGTCATACACCAGCCAATTTCGGCCTGTTAAATTGAGGTGTAATCTATAGTGGGCCTGAGATAATAGTTCAGCCTCCTAAAATCTCTAGGGAGATTCAAATTCTCCCAAATACTATATACACCTTGTAGCTTGCTTTACAGTACCATATAGCTGGTGGTATTTTGGGTACATTTTTCCAAAAATGAGGAAGTATGGTGGAAGAGGCCGTGGAAGTGGGCGGGGGTTGCCAGCTGGTACTGATGGTGGTGGGGGGTGGTG
Organism: Dendrobates tinctorius; assembly: GCF_039654945.1. NCBI lineage: Eukaryota > Metazoa > Chordata > Amphibia > Anura > Dendrobatidae > Dendrobates > Dendrobates tinctorius. Next base: position 12,976,773 of record NW_027361776.1, read on the forward strand.
GTGCATCTGCTGGTAGTGGCCAAAGCACAATAGCACCTAAGGCAGGAGGTGTTGAGCCTGCATCATCGTCTGGCTCCACAAGGCCTCGAAGACGGAGCTTCAGGAACAAGTTTTGGCTTACATTGCTGACACAGCCTCCAGCTCTATCGCCTCCTCTTCTGAAGTTTCAAAAAATAAAAGCACTGAGTCGTCAGTGGAGGCTCCTGGTCAGGAACAACACCTTTCCTTGTGTCCTTCACCCCTACCAAAAGTGAAGGATGCGGCAGGCCACACTACAGATTACTCCATGGAGCTCTTTTCACATACCATGCCTGGGTTATCAAGTCAAATCGTGAATTCCCCAGTCCAAGATGAATCTGACATGGAGTGCACTGATGCACAGCCACTGCTAGATTTTTCTGCTGGTACATTCACTCAGAGCACTACATTGTCCTCGCAGTGTACTGAGCCAGAATCTGACCCTGATTAAACTCAGGTGCCCCTTCCCGCATACTATACCACATTACACGGTGACACAGAGGAAGGTGCACATGAAATTGAAGAGGAGGTGATGATGACCCAGTTGTTGATCCAGACTGGCATCCATTGGGGGAAGAGGGTGCCGCTGCCAATAGCTCAGAAGAGGAGGAGGAGCATCCGCAGCAGGCATCGACATCGCAACAGCTGTTATCTGGCAGGCCCGTAGCAGTCCAAAAACGGTTTACAAAAACCCAAAGCGTTGCAGGACAGCTTGGCCAGATGGTCAAATTAGCACAGCGTGCAAGGCCTAAAAATGTCTTCCATAATAGGAAGAGCGCAGTGTGGCACTTTTTTGAACAAAATCCTAATGATCAGGCAAAGGTTATCTGCAAGAACAGCGCAAAGACCTTTAGCTGAGGGAAAAATCTGAGAAATTTGAATACCAGTTGCATGCTTAGACATTTAACCACCATGCACTTGTAAGCGTGGACAGACTACCAAACCTCACGTACCACATGTGCACCTGCTCCAAATGAAGGTAGTCAGCAACGCTACATCTCTTCCCCCACTGTAAGCCCACCGGTTAGCACACCACCAGCAGCAAATGTTGAGGTGTCGTCGCAAGGCCAAAGCAGTCAGGGAATCACAATGTTATTGCTACGAGAGACTGAATCTAGGCCATCAGCAAGACCACCCACACCATCACCATCACCAACCCTCTCTCAGTCCACCATGTCCACCGCTAGTTCCACCATATGCAGCTCTCAAGTGCAGCTCACCCTACCAGAGACTCTCAGTAGGACAAGAAAGTACTCACCCTCTCATCCACGTGCACAGTGTATGAACGCCCACATTGCCAAACTAATCTCGTTAGAGATGATGCCCTACCAGTTGGTTGAAAGCGAAGCTTTCTGCGAGCTCATGGCCTACACAGTACCACACTATGACCTACCCAGTCGGCACTTCTTCTCTCGAAAAGCCATCCCAGCCCTCCACCTGCATGTGAAAGACCGCGTTGTCCATGCACTCAAGCAATCAGTCAGTGGAAAGGTGCACCTCACAACAGATGCATGGTCCAGTAGGCATGGCCAGGTCCGTTACGTATCCATCACTGCACACTGGGTTAATATGGTGGATGCAGGGTCCACAGGGGACAGCAGCGGTGGGACATTGCTGTCTAGCCCACGGTATAGGAAACAGTTGGCTGTAGGCGTTCGACCCTCCTCCTCCTCCAGAAGCGAAAGCTCATCCACAGAGCACAGTCGCATGAGCACTCCATCCGCAGCTACCAGTGTTGCACACGAGGTATCCCACTATCGAACAGATAGTGGTAAGCATCAGCAGACTGTGTTGAAGATGATGTGTTTGGGCGACAACAGACACACCGTGGAGGTACTGGCCGACTACTTGCAGCGACAAACTGAGTCATGGCTGGGCAGTCTACATCTTGAGGCATTGAAGGTAGTTAGTGATAACGGCTGGAATTTTGTGGCAGCCATAGCCCTTTCAAAACTAAGACACATACCTTGCCTGGCTCACACCTTCAACCTGGAGGTGCAGTGCTTCCTCAATAATTATCCGGAGTTAGCAGTCCTGCTCCATAAGGTGCGAAGACAGTGCTCGCACATCCGCCGGTCGCCCGTACACTCCAGTCGTATGCAGAACCTGCAGCGATTGCTCCACCTTCCCAAGCACTGCTTAATTATCGACTTTACAACAAGGTGGAACTCCAACTTGCACATGGTTCAGAAGCTGTGTGAACAGAGGCAGGCTGTAATGCACTTGTGGGAGGATACACGGGCAGGCAGTTTGAGGGCAGACATGGTGTTGTCTGGTGTGCAGTGGTCGAAGCTGAAAGACCTCTGCAAAGTCCTTCAGTGTTTTGAGGAATGCACATGGCTGGTAAGCGCAGACGACGCCATCATAAGCATGAGCATCCCACTAATGCGTCTGCTCATGCAAACTTTGTCGCACATTAAGGAGCAGGCGTCTGCAGCCAAGGAGGAAGAGGAGGAGGAAGCCTTGATGACAGTCAGCCATTGTCTGCTCAGGGAACTCTCCTGGACGAGGTGGAGGAAGAAGAGGAAGAGGTGGAGGAGGATGATGGGGATGATTAGGGAGGATGCTTCTCAGGGGGCAAGAAAAAATGTTGGCATGGCAAGGTCAAGTACAGGGTTTGTGCATGACTGGAGGGATCTTGATTTCCCAGAAAGTGCTCCTCCACCCAGCACTCGCAGTGCATCATTGACACCTGGAACATTGGCCCACATGTCTGATTATGCCTTGCAGATCCTAAAAAGGGACCCCCCGCATTGCCAAAATGATGAACGATGACGACTACTGGTTGGCAAGCATCCTGGATCCACGCTATATAGGCAAAATCCAAAACATCATGCCACAGGAGAACCTAGAGCTAATATTGGCTAACAAACAAGCAGCTCTGGTAAACCATTTGTTTGAGGCATTCCCAGCACACAGCGGTGATGATGGTTCTCCCACAAGCCGTAGGGGGCAACATGGAAGAGGTGTTCGTGGTGCATACAGCTGAAGTGGCGTTGGACACTGAGGTTTCATGACCATGTTGTGGAATGATTTTTCAAGTACCGCTCACATGACAGGTAATACTGCATCGATTGCAAGTGATAGGAGACAGCAGTTGTGAACTATGGTTATAAAACTACTTCTCCTCCCATATCAATGTTCTCCCTCACAGGTCATTCCCCTTTTACTATTGGGCCTGTAAACTGGACACCTGGCCTGAATTGGCACAATATGCCTTACAGGAGCTCGCTTGCCCTGCTGCTAGTGTGCTATCCGAAAGAGTCTTCAGTGCTGCTGGATCAATCCTGACAGAAAAAAGGACCTGTCTGTTGACCAAAAATGTTGATGATCTAACCTTCATTAAATTGAACCATGCATGGGTTTCAAAGGATTTTGTCCCACCTTCCCCTGCTGGCACGTAGGTTGCCCGAAAAATGGATCGCTTTTGTTCTCCTCTTCCTCGGACTTTTCCAATTCCTCCATTTTCAGCTGCTGAATGTCCAACATCAACATATGCCATTTTTTCAACCTTCCTAACTGGGCTGCCTCCCCCCCCAGGGCCGGGGTCACCATCTGGTGCACGCACCCATGCGAGTGCTGTTGCCCTGGACAGGTGGGTGGCTCCACTCTTGGGCGACGGCACTGGCACAGGGTCCCTCATAGTACAATCAAGTGTCTCTGACGGTGGGGGTGCACACCCACTGTCAGACACTCCAGCGTACTAAGAGGGGCCCTGTGCCAGTACCGCCGCCCACGAGTGGGCCCCCCCGCTTGCTCAGGATCACAGCACTTGCAAAGTTGAAATCCTTATGTCTCCCTGCTCCACCGCCGTGACGTCTTCCGCGTTCCCTGACAGTGACTTTCTGGTCAGAGAGCACAATGACATCACGTCTGTACGCCCTCTGCCTAAACATTCCAAGTACAGAGAGATGGAAGATGGGGACAACGAGGAGTCCAGACTAGTACAGGGATTACCTAGCGAGGAGACTTATTTAATTCTTTTAAAGGTTGGGAGCAATTTTTGGGAAGTACAAGTACTACACTCTAGAGAATGATATATGGGGCCCAACATACACTGGAGCATTCCAAAGGTGGACATCAGACACTGCAGCAGCATTTACAGGACCCATTATACACTGGAGCATTAGAAATGGGGCCCATTACATATGGAGCATTATTTGGGCCCATAATACAGTGGAGCTTCATCCATGGGGACCAGCATATACTGTAGCATTATGTGGAGCTCATCATATACTGTATCGAACATTATATGGGACCAATGATTCTGTATGGAGAAATATATGGGCCTCATTACTCTGTATAGCGCACTATGGGGTGGCCATAATACTGTATGGCGTAATATACTGTCTGTTTTTGGAGCTATTGGAGAATTTAAAATGGATATCAGTCATGTGATATAAGAAGTGAAGTATTTTTCATTGTACTATACCGCTATTTCTCTGCCGTATCAGAGGATCATGAATTGTGGCATGTGTTAAAGGAGCCCATTGACACTCTTTTTCCCTGGGCCCACGAAAATCTGGAGCCCTACCCCCTCACAACTTTAGCCAAATAACCCCCAGTTTTCAATGCAGGTCCCGTATGCTATAAAAAGTGCGCATGGCCGCTATGCCATGAGCTAGTATTTTCTATACTTGCTGCTGTGTGCTTGGTGATGGATGCTTGGTCTGGTGGATGACTTATTATGAAACCCCTTCCCTCTGATATTACGTTTGTGTGAGTGATTGGGTACAGCCAGTATTGCGCTAGCGCCAGCGCGCTCAAGCATCACCTGTTGCAGCAGTCAGCGTCCTGCATTTGCGCCTGCAGTCATTTTGGCGTTCGCAGTTGCGACGCAGTGCACATGTCCTACAACGGTAAGTCCATTTGGGTGTAGTGACGTCTTTTAACTACTCCGATTATTGACTACAGTACGTGTGCCGCTGAGTATCTGAGAAGGTTACTCTTTCTCAGCGTTTTTGTATTTATGTTATTTGTGCAGCTCTGTGAGTCCTAACAGAGCTTGCTTTAGTGCACTAGGTGCAGTTCAACCCTGTGCACACTACCGCTGTAGTGCTCTGCCTCCCTTAGCAGCGGTTTTGCCATCTGCCGCACGGTGGACCCCGAGTGGCGAAGGCACTTTAATTATTTATTTTTTTTAGTGCCTTCCGCCACTCATAACACTGTAGGTGTGTTTCCTGTCCTCCACTCACTGCCGACTTTTCTTCCCCTTTGACTTGCATTGGGTTTCATGTTTCAGTCGGCCTTCGACTTTTCACGATAATCGACCGATTTCGTTCGACCCGACTTTTGCGAAAGTCGGGTTTCATGAATCCCGACTCGACCCGAAAAAAGGCAAAGTCGCTCATCTCTAGTATTAACAACTAAGGGAAAATAAGTATGCATTGCAAGTATGGGCAAGAAGATGGCACAGAATGGGGCAAAAAAACTTAAATGAAAAAATACAAGAATTCAGCTCACCACTTTTAGTCCATCTAGATGTCCAGCTTGCTTCATAGTGCTCCGCACGGACAAGGGTGACTGTTATGAATGGGGCACCGAGGAGGAAAACAAGACCAAGCCAAGTCACAGAAAACCAGAGAGGTTGGTAACTACGCGGATTGCAAACCCCTGATCCTAACGACACAATTAACAGCAGCCGTGCAGCGTACCTATGATGATTCTAGACGCCTCGTCACAGCCGGAGGACTAAATAAGCCTAAAGCAAGAAAAGGGGAAATCTAAAACTGCCCCAGTACTGACCCCAAAGGAATAGACAGCCCCCACACATGTGCTGTATTAACGGTGAGACAAGATGAAAACATGAACACAGGTAGGAAAATAGGCTGAGCAAACAATGGGGCCCACACTAGCTAGAAAGGACAGGAAAGGAAAGACAGTGTCAGCAGTCACGCCAAAAAGCCCTGCAAAAATGTCCAATACTTCTGATAGCAAAAAATACCCTGAAGTCACTAGACTTCTCCCGCTATTTCAGCACTCTGGCATATTCTGAGAGCAGGGAAAAAAGAGGCCAATTTAATAAGGGACAAAAAGCTAACTGGCACATACAGTGACATAAGAGTGGAAATTCAGCACAGCCCCAGCCGGGGCTGGCTGACCACACAAAAAACTGAATAGACCAAACCAAATCAAATGTGAACATTAGCAAAGACAATTTAACTTGAGATGGCAGGAACTGAGCTAGAAACTAAGGCCTCAGGAGGCAGGAAAAAATCACTAGCAGGGATAGAGGAGTCGGCTGTCTTAAATCCAGTCTGAGACTCCAGATGTCCAATCCTCTTCCTCATTATCAGGTGGCTGGTCTCTGTTAATTAGATCAGCTTCACTACCTCCTGCCACCACCAGAGGGAGCCCAGAAAGAGAACTCACAACTCCTCTGTCAGCACAACCAGCTCCCTCACCAGAAACCAGAGGCAGACCAGAAAATGAGTTCACAACAGTACCCCATTGAGGAGGGGTCACCGAACCCTCATCCACGCCACCAAGCCGATCAGGATGGGCCCGGTGAAAAGCACAAACCAATCTATTGGCATGAATGTCAGAGGCAGAGACCCAAGAATTATCCTCCTGGCCATAACCCTTCCATTTGAACAAATAATGGAGTCTCCATCTAACCAAACGACAATCCAATATTTTCTCTACCTCATATTCCACATTGCCTTCAACCAATACAGGGTCAGGAGGCGCCGCCACAGGAACTACTGGCTCAACAAACCTCTTCAACAGAGATTTGTGAAATACATTATGGATCTTAAACGTAACTGGAAGAGCCAATCGAAAAGAAACAGGATTAAGAATCTCCAAAATCTTATAAGGTCCAATAAATCTTGGCTTGAACTTTGGAGACACAGCCTTCATAGAGATATTCTTTGACGACAACCAAACCATATCACCCATTTTAAACCGGGGACCAATGGCCCTATACCGGTTGGAAAACCGCTGGGCCTTTTCCTGAGAGAGTGACAACTTATCCACCACTTGGTCCCAAATCTGCTGCATTCTCTCTACCACAGTGTCCACACCTGGACAGGACATAGACTCCACTTGCCCTGAAGAAAATCGAGGATGAAACCCAAAGTTACAGAAAAAGGGCAACATCAAAGTGGCAGAACTAGCTCTATTGTTTAGCGCGAATTCGGCCAAGGGCAAAAATGAGACCCAATCATCCTGATCAGCAGATATAAAACATCTTAAATATGACTCCAAAGTCTGGTTTGTTCTCTCGGTCTGCCCATTGGTCTGAGGATGAAACGCAGAGGAGAAATATAACTGAATTCCCAGATTGGACCAAAAGGCATTCCAGAATCTGGAAACAAACTGGACTCCTCTGTCCGACACAATGTTCTCAGGAATCCCATGCAACCGAACCACCTGTTGTAAAAACAAGGGCACCAACTCTGAGGAGGATGGCAACTTTGGGAGTGGAACAAGATGGACCATCTTAGAAAATCTATCACAAATCACCCAGATAACAGTCATTCTCTGAGAGACAGGAAGATCAGAAATAAAATCCATTGAGATATGGGTCCATGGCGTCTTGGGCACCGGCAGGGGCATCAACAACCCACTAGAATGAGAACAAGGTTTAGACCGAGAACAAGTCCCACAGGACTGCACAAAATTCCTGACATCACGAGATAAGGCAGGCCACCAAAAAGGCAGACTCACCAAATCTCTGGTACCAAAAATACCTGGATGACCAGCCAATGCGGAGCAATGAACTTCAGACATCACTCTCTTCCTCCACTGGTCAGGAACATACAATTTTCCCATAGGACAACGCTCAGGTTTATCCTCCTGAAATTCCTCCAGGGTGCGTCTCAAATCGGGTAAAATGGCAGACAGAACTACCCCCTCACCTAGGATGGGTAGTAGGCTCGGTCACAATAAGAGAATCAGCAAAGAAACTCCTAGAAAGGGCGTCTGCCTTAACATTCTTAGTGACCGGAAGAAAAGAGACCACAAAATTAAAACGCATGAAAAACAAGGCCCACCTAGCCTGTCTAGGATTCAAGCGTTTGGCCGACTCCAGATAAATGAAATCCTTGTAGTCGGTGAGGACCACAACTTGATGTCTAGCTCCCTCCAACCAATGTCTCCACTCTTCAAATGCCCATTTCATGGCCAACAATTCCCGATTCCCCACGTCATAGTTGCGTCCAGATGGGGAGAAGGCACAGCGATTCATTTTAGATGTCACAGGATCTTTTTTTGGCAAAACAGCTCCTGCACCAATCTCAGAAGCATCTACCTCCACCTGAAATGGAAGTGAGACATCAGGCTGCCGTAAACCAGAGAAGTGAATCTCCGCTTAACTCCTGAAATGCTGAGACAGACTCTGGAGACCAATTCAGCACATCAGCGCCCTTCTTGGTCAGCTCAGTCTGTGGTTTGACAATACCAGAAAAATTACCTATAAATTTACGATAGAAATTAGCAAAACCCAAAAACTTCAGGAGAGCCTTCAAAGAAGTGGGCTGAACCCAATCATAAATGGCCTGTACCTTGGTCCGTTCCATTTCAATAGTCGATGGAGACAAGATAAATCCCAAAAATGAAATCCTCTGTACACCAAAGAGGCATTTCGATCCCTCAACAAACAGGGAATTCTCCCTCAAAATCCGGAAAACAGTCCGGACATATTCCACATGAGAATCCCAATCACTGGAAAAGATCAAAATATCATCCAGATAGATGATCAAAAACTTATCCACAAAGTCCCGGAAAATATCATTCATAAAGGATTGGAAGACAGAAGGGGCATTAGTGAGCCCAAAAGGCATCACCAGGTACTCAATATGTCCCTCCGGAGTATTAAACACTGTCTTCCATTCATCCCTGTGCTTGACGCGAATAAGATTATACGCCCCCCTGAGGTCAAGCTTAGTAAACCAGCAGGCACTCTTAACTCTGGAGAATAAATCAGACATCAGGGGTAACGGGTACTGATATTTAACCGTCATCTTGTTAAGGGAACGATAGTCAATACAAGGTCTTAATGAACCATCTTTCTTGGCCACAAAAAAACCCAGCACCTAAGGGTGAAGAGGATGGTCTAATATGACCCTTCTCCAATGACTCCTTAATATAGGATCGCTTAGCATCCTGTTCGGGTACTGATAACTTGAAAAGCCGACCCTTGGAAAATTTACACCCAGGCATCAACTCAATTGCACAGTCATAACTCCTATGAGGAGGCAAAGACGCAGACATACTCTCACTAAATATATCAGAAAAATCAGCCAAATAATCCAGAATATCATGAGACTGAGGAGAGGTGGAGACAACAGGAGTGTCCCTAAGAACACACTGACAACCCCAACTCACCACAGACACAGATTTCCAATCCAAAACTGGATTATGATTTTGCAACCAGGGAAATCCCAGAACAATAGTATCATGCAAATTGTGCAGCACCAAAAATTTACAATTTTCTTGGTGGTCTGGGGCAAATCACATTATCACCTGGGTCCAAAACTGAGGTTAATTCTACGCCAAAGGATTAGCATCAATACCCCTCAAAGGAATAGGCATCTGCAGAATTATCATAGGAAAACCACAATGTTTAGCAAAGTCCAAATCCATCAGATTCAAAGCTGCTCCTGAATCTTCAAAAAGCCTTAGCGGAAAATGTGGATAAGGAGCAGATCAGAGTAATTGCCAAAAGAAACTTAGGTTGTCCACTGCCCACAGCAAATGTGTGTGCAAAACTTTTCTCTCGTTTAGGGCAGACAGAAATAGTATGAGAGGCGTGTCCACAGAAAAAACACAGCTTATTACACCTTCTAAACTCCTGACGTTGCACCCTAGATAAAACCATATCACATTGCATAGGTTCAGACGTTTGTTCAAAAGATGGCAACGCCTCTCGTGTAGTTTTACGTTCACGTAAACGCTGATCAACTTGAATGGCTAATGACATAGAATCATCAGGACCAGAGGGAACAGGAAATCCCACCATCATATCTTTTACGGTCTCTGATAAACCCTTCCGAAAGAGAACTGCCAATGCACCATCATTGCATGTAGTAAGGACTGCCCACTTTAGAACTTTTGACAGTATAACTCTGCAGAATCCTGACCCTGGCTCAATGCCAATAGGGTTTTCTCAACTTGATCAATAGCATTAGGTTCATCATACAACAACCCCAAGGCTTGAAAAAAATGCATCCACATTAGTCAGAATAGGATTTTCAGGTGTCAGAGAAAAAGCCCAATCCTGAGGATCGCCGCACAGCCAGGAGATGACAATTTTAACCTGTTGCACAGAGCTCCCCGATGAGTTAGGCTTCAAGGCAAGAAATAATTTACAATTATTCATAAAATTCAAAAATTTAGAACGATCCCCAGAAAACACATCAGGAGTAGGGATCTTTGGTTCAACAGCATGTGACTGAGCAAGATAGGAGGAAATTCCCCGCACTTCAGCAGTGAGCTGCTCCACACGGTCAGACAATTGCTTAATCTCCATTAGAGAAAAAATCCTCCTACGGCCCCAGAGAAAAAAAGGAAAAAATACATCTAAAAAAAAAAATTCTGAGACTTTTTTTTTTCTTTTTTAACAATCTTTTGAGTACCCTAGAATCTGCGGTAGGGCTGGTGATTCTGTTATGAATGGGTCACCAAGGAGGAAAACAAGACCATGCCAAGTCACAGAAAACCTGAGAGGTTGGTAACTACGCGAATTGCAGACCCCTGATCCTAACCACACAGCTAACAGCAGCCATGGAGCATACCTACGATGATTCTAGATGCCTCATCACAGCTGGAGGACTAAATAAGCCTAAAGCAAGTAAAGGGGAAAACTAACTGCCCCCGATCAGACCTCAAAGGAATAGACAGCCCCCACACATGTATTGATGGTGAAACAAGATGAAAACAGGAACACAGGTAGGATAATAGGCTGAACAAACGATGGGGCCCACACTAGCTAGAGAGGACAGGAAAGGAAAGATACTGTCTGCAATCATGCCAAAAAACCCTGCAAAAATGTCCAACACTTCTGATAGCAAAAAATACCCTGAAGTCACTAGACTTCTCCCGCTATATCAGCACTCTGGCATATTCTGAGAACAGAGCAAAAAGAGGCCAATCTAATAAGGGACAAAAAGCAAACTGGCACATACAGTGACATAAGAGTGGAAATTCAGCACAGCCCCAGCCAAGGCTGGCTGACCACAGAAAAAAACTGAATAGACCAAACCAAATCAAATGTGAACATTAGCAAAGACAACTTAGCTTGAGATGGCAGGAACTGACCTGGAAACTAAGACCTCAGGAGGCAGGAAAAAAATCACCAGCATGGGAATAGGGAGTCGGCTGTCTTAAATCCAGTCTGAGACTCCAGATGTCCACTCCTCTTCCTCATTAACAGGTGGCAGGTCTCTGTTAATTAGATCAGCTTCACTACCTCCTGCGACCACCAGAGGGAGCCCAGAAAGAGAACTCACATGGCCTCTGTCAGCACAACCAGCTCCCTCACCAGAAACCAGAGGCAGACCATAAAATGAGTTCACAACAGGTGAAGCAACCACAGCAGGATCTAGTTTTGAAGAATTATGTCCAGTGAATAAGCAAAAGATAAAATTTAACTTTTAATGCAAACAATGGTTAAAATTCCATATAATAATGTCCAGCACAATGCACACACTGGCTCAATGCCACTAATAATCAACGCTAATGATCAACGCGTTTCAAAAGTTAAATGTTATCTTTTGATTATTCACTGGACATTATTCTTCATTACTAATAAGCTTAAATGGTGCCCAAAAAAGATGTAATGGGAAACTGAGTGTTACCCATCAATTTTACAAATAGACTGCATTATGCACTAAAAAAAATCTGTGCAACTCGAACTCTATACAAGCATTATATTATATATATATATATATATATATATATATATAGATATAGATATACATATATATATATATAGAGGAAAAAAAAATTTTTGGGCACAGCCAGCTCACCGCTTTGAAGAAAACCAGGAATAAGTCCAGCCTGTGGTTGCAGTTCGCACGGAAAACGGATTGGGATAATTCCTTGCATGCAATCTAGCTGTATAATTATCGGTATCAACTAAATCCTCATTTGAAAGATCCATGTTGTTTAATATTACTATTATAAGCAATCTGTTTTAAGCGGTTTTGAGCAAGGCTATAAAATCCCACACAAAAAAAATTCAGTGGTGTTTTTCCCTGGCTTCATACTATATATGCGGTTTTGATTCATTCCTCACTTGGACCTGGAGGAAGACACATGTAGTGTCGAAACATGTTGTCCAAAAGGGATTGACTAGAGTTGAGCGACTTTTGGTTTTTTAGGGTCGCGTTTCGTTTCGTGAAACCCGACTTTTCCAAAAGTCGGGTCGAGCAAGATCGTCCGATTATAGGGGAAAGTCGGGGTCGTCCCGAAACACGAAACCCAATGTATGTCAATGGGGAATAAAAGTCGGCAGTGAGAGGAGGACAGGAAACACACCTACAGTGCCCATTTGAATGCCAAAAGCATCAATTCTTCTTTCTTAAGCTTGTCAACCTTACTTAACTTCATAATCCAAGTTACGCACTGAAAAATGGGGGTTATTTGGCTACAAACTGTGGGGGGGAGGGCTGGCTCCAGGTTTTCATGTGCCCTGGGCGAAAGAGCGCCCCTTTAACACATACCACAACTCATCATGCTCCGATACGGCAGAGAAATAGCGGTATAGTCCAATGAAAAATACCTCACTTTTTACATCTCATGACGAGGCCCATCTATTTCTCCATACAGAATCATTGGTCCCATATAATGTTTGAAACAGTATATGATGAGCTCCACATAATGCTACAGTATATGTTGGTCCCCATGGATGAAGCTCCACTGTCTTATGGGCCCAAATAATGCTCCAAACATAATGGGCCCCATTTCTAATGCTCTAGTGTATAATGGGCCCTGTAAATGCTGCTCCAGTGTCTGATGTCCACCTTTGGAATGTTCCAGTGTATGGTGGGCCCCATGTATCATTCTCCAGAGTATAGTGCTCCCCAAAAATTGCTGTCCCAACATTGAAAACAATCAAATAAGTCTCCTCGCTAGGGAATCCCTGTACTTGTCTGGACAGGTGCTGTAGCTTGCTTAACAGCTCGCCAGCCGATCTCACGCCCAGTATGGATTACACGTGATTGCACAAAGGTGAGAAAGGGTACCGTATCCCCAGATAACATGTATGGATAGCGTACACATTCAAAATATATGTCTCAGGAGGCAGGCTCAGACGGTGTTAGGCCCAGTATGAATTGCACGTGATTGCACAAAGGTTAGAAAGGGTACCGTATCCCCGGATAACATGTATGGATAGTGTACACATTCAAAATATATGTCTATACAGCATGAGGCAGGCTCAGATGGTGTTAGGCCCAGTATGGATTGCACGTGATTGCACAAAGGTTAGAAAGGGTACCGTATCACCGGATAACATGTATGGATAGCGTACACATTCAAAATATATGTCTATACAGCATGAGGCAGGCTCAGACGGTGTTAGGCCCAGTATGGATTGCACGTGATTGCACAAAGGTTAGAAAGGGTACCGTATCCCTGGATAACATGTATGGATAGCGTACACATTCAAAATATATGTCTCAGGAGGCAGGCTCAGACGGTGTTAAGCCCAGTATGGATTGCACGTGATTGCACAAAGGTTAGAAAGGGTACCGTATCCCTGGATAACATGTATGGATAGCGTACACATTCAAAATATATGTCTATACAGCATGAGGCAGGCTCAGACGGTGTTAGGCCCAGTATGGATTGCACGTGATTGCACAAAGGTTAGAAAGGGTACCGTATCCCTGGATAACATGTATGGATAGCGTACACATTCAAAATATATGTCTATACAGCATGAGGCAGGCTCAGACGGTGTTAGGCCCAGTATGGATTGCACGTGATTGCACAAAGGTTAGAAAGGGTACCGTATCACCGGATAACATGTATGGATAGCGTACACATTCAAAATATATGTCTATACAGCATGAGGCAGGCTCAGACGGTGTTAGGCCCAGTATGGATTGCACGTGATTGCACAAAGGTTAGAAAGGGTACCGTATCCCTGGATAACATGTATGGATAGCGTACACATTCAAAATATATGTCTATACAGCATGAGGCAGGCTCAGACGGTGTTAGGCCCAGTATGGATTGCACGTGATTGCACAAAGGTTAGAAAGGGTACCGTATCCCTGGATAACATGTTTGGATAGCGTACACATTCAAAATATATGTCTCAGGAGGCAGGCTCAGACAGTGTCAGGCACAGTATGGACGGCCCAGATTACACAGCGGAGGAGCAGGGAGAGGTAAAGATTGCAAATGCTGGGGCCCTGCCCAAGCAAGGGGGGCCCACTCGTGGGCGTCGGTACTGGCACTGGGCCCCTCATAGTACAGCGGTGTGTCTGACGGCGGGTGTGCACCACCACCGTCAGAGACACTTGATTGCACTATGAGGGACCCTTTGCCAGTGCCCGCACCCAAGAGTCGGCCTACCCACCTGTCCAGGGCAACGGCACTCGCACGGTGTCGTGCGGTAGGTGGTGACCCCGGCCATGGGGGGGGAGGCAGCACAGTTAGGGAGTTTTAGAAAGTGGCATATGTTGATGTTGGACATTCAGCTGATGCAAAAGGTGAAATAGGTGAAGTACCAGGAAGAGGTGGACCAAAGCAAGCCATTTTTCTGTCACCCTATGTGTCATAAGGGGAAGGTGGGACAAAATCCTTGGAAACCCATGCGTGGTTCATTTTAATGAAGGTTAGGTCATCCACATTTTGGGTTGACAGACGGGTCCGTTTTTCTGTCAGGATTGATCCAGCTGCACTGAAGACTCTTTCCGATAGCACACTTGCAGCTGGGCAAGCGAGCTCCTGTAAGGCATATTGGGCCAATTCAGGCCAGGTGTCCAGTTTAGCGGCCCAATAGTCAAAGGGGAATGACCTGTGTGGGAGAACATCGATATGGGAGGAAAAGTAGTTTGTAACCATAGTTGACAACTGCTGTCTCCTGTCACTTTCCATCGATGCAGTATTACCAGTTGTGTGAGCGGTATTTGAAAAATCAGTCCACAACATTGTCATGAAACCCCTGTCTCCAATGCCACTTCTGCTGTGTGCACCACGAACACCTCTGCCAAGCTGCCCCCGGCCCGTACGGCTCGTGTGAGAACCATCACCGCTGCTGTGTGCTGGGAATGCCTCAAGCAACCGATTTACCAGAGTTGCTTGTTTATTAGCCAATATTAGGTCAAGGTTCTCCTGTGGCATGATGTTTTGTAATTTGCCTTTATAGCGTGGATCCAGGATGCTGGCCAACCAGTAGTCGTCATCGTTCATCATTTTGGCAATGCGGGGGTCCCTTTTTAGGATCCGCAAGGCATAATCTGACATGTGGGCCAATGTTCCCGGTGTCAATGATGCACTGCGAGTGCTGGGTGGAGGAGCACTTTCTGGCAAATCCACACCCCTCCAGTCACGCACAAACCCTGTACCAGACCTTGCCACGCCAACATTTTCACTTGCCCCACGAGATGCATCCTCCTCCCCTAAGTAATCATCCCCATCATCATCCTCCTCCTCCTCTTCTTCCTCCACCTCGTCCAGGAGAGGTCCCTGAGCAGACAATGGCTGAATGTCATCAAGGATTCCCTCCTCCTCTTCCTCCTCATCAACATTGGCTGCAGACGCCTGCTCCTTAAGGTGCGTCAAAGTTTGCATGAGCAGACGCATAAGTGGGATGCTCATGCTTAGGATGGTGTCGTCTGCGCTTACCAGCCGTGTGCATTCCTCAAAACACTGAAGGACTTTACAAAGGTCTTTCAGCTTCGACCACTGCACACCTGTCAACTCCATGTCTGCTCTCAAAGTGCCTGGCCATGTATCCTCCCACAAATGCATTATGGCCTGCCTCTGCTCGCACAGCCGCTCCACCATGTGCAGGGTGGAGTTCCACCTTGTTGCAATGTCGATAATGAGGCGGTGGTTGGGAAGGTGGAGCAATCGCTGCAGCTTCTGCATACGAACGGAGTGTACAGGCGACCGGCGGATGTGCGCGCACAGTCTTCGCACCTTCTGGAGCAGGGCTGTTAACTCCGGATAATTTTTGAGGAAGCACTGCACCACCAGGTTCAAGGTGTGAGCCAAGCAAGGTATGTGGCTGAGTTTTGAAAGGGCTATGGCTGCCACAAAATTACGGCCGTTATCACTAACTACCTTGCCTGCCTCAAGATGTACACTGCCCAGCCATGACTCAGTTTGTCGTTTCAAGTACTCGGCCAGCACCTCGGCGGTGTGTCTGTCGCCCAAACACATCATCTGCAACACAGCCTGCTGACGCTTTCCACTAGCTGCTCGACAGGGGGACACATCGTGTGCAACAGTGGCAGCTGCAGATGGAGTGCTCGTACGACTGCGCTCTGTGGACGAGCTTTCGCTTCTGGAGGAGGAGGAGGAGGGTCGAACGCCTACAGCCAACTGTTTCCTATACCGTGGGCTAGGCAGCACTGTCCCACCACCGCTGTCCCCTGTGGACCCTGCATCCACCACATTAACCCAGTGCGCAGTGATGGACACGTAACGGCCCTGGCCATGCCGACTGGACCATGCATCAGTTGTGAGGTGCACCTTTCCGCTCACTGACTGCTTGAGTGCATGGACAATGCGGTCTTTCACATGATGGTGGAGGGCTGGGATGGCTTTGCGAGAGAAGAAGTGGCGACTGGGTAGGTCATAGTGTGGTACTGCATAGGCCATGAGTTCGCGGAAAGCTGTGCTTTCCACCAACCGAAAGGGCATCATCTCAAACGAGATTAGTTTGGCAATGTGGGCGTTCAAACCCAGTGTACGCGGATGAGAGACTGAGTACTTTCTTGACCTACTCATAGTGTCTGGGAGGGTGAGCTGGACTTGAGAGCTGCATATGGTGGAAGTAGCGGTGGACAGGGCGGACTGAGAGAGGGTTGATGATGGTGATGGAGTTGGTGTTCTTTCTGATGGCCTAGAATCAGTCTTTCGTTGATATAACAGTGGGATTCCCTGACTGCTGTGGTCTTGCAACGACACCTCAACATTTGCTGCTGTGCTAACTGGTGGGCTTACAGTGGGGGAAACAATGTAGCGTTGCTGACTACCTTCGTTGTGATCAGTTGCACATGTGGCACTTGAGGTTTGGTGTTGTGTCCACGCTTGCAAGTGCATGCTGGTTAAATGTCTAAGCATGCAACTGGTATTCAAATTTTTCAGATTTTTCCCTCGGCTAAAGGTCTTTGCGCACTTCTTACAGATAACCTTGGCCTGATCATGAGGATTTTGTTCAAAAAAGTGCCACACTGCACTCTTCCTACTTTGGCAGACATTTTGTGGCCTAGCACGCTGTGATCTTTTGACCCTCTGGACAAGCTGTCCAGCAACTCTTTTGATGTTTGGAACCTGTCTTTGGAGTGCTCCGGGCCTGCCAGATAACAGCTGTTGCGATGTCGATGTCTGCTGTGGATGCTCCTCATCTGAGCTATTGGAAGCAGCACCCTCTTCCCCCAATGGATGCCAATCTGGGTCAACAACTGGGTCATCCTTCACCTCCTCTTCTATGTCATGTGCACCTTCCTCTGTGTCACCGTGTATGGTGGTATAGTGTGCGGGAAGGGGCACCTGAGTCTCATCAGGGTCAGAATCTGGCTCTGTACACTGCGAGGACAATGTAGTGCTCTGAGTGAATGTACCAGCAGAATCATCCATCAGCGGCTGTGCATCAGTGCACTCCATGTCAGATTCATCTTGGCCTGGGTAATTCACCATTTGACTTGATAATCCAGGCATGGTATGTGAAAACAGCTCCATGGAGTAATCAGTAGTATGGCCTGCGTCATCCTTCAATCTTGGTTGGGGTGAAGGACACAAGGAAAGGTGTGGTTCATGAACATGAGCCTCCAATGACGACTCAGTGCTTTTACTTCTTACAACTGAAGAAGAGGAGGCGATAGAGCTGGAGGCTGAGTCAGCAATGTAAGACAAAACTTTTTCCTGATGCTCTGGCTTTAAAAGCGGTTTGCCAACTCCTAGAAAACTAAGCGTTCGAGGCCTTATGTAGCCAGACGATGACGCAGGGTCAGCACCTCCTGCATTCGGTCCTATTTTGCTCTTGCCACTACCATCAGATCCACCACCAACACCATCATTACCAGCTGCCAACCCCCGCCCAATTCCACGGCCTCTTCCACCAGCCTTCCTCATTTTTGGTAGAAATGTAGACAAAATCCAGCAAACTATATAGTAATGTAAAACAAGGTACAAGGTGTCTATAGGACAGGGGAGATTTTGAATTTCTGCACACACTTTTGGACACTGGACACTTTTGGATAGTGTGAGGCCCACTGATATCTGAGCGCTATGTGACAGGCTCGATGGCACTGCTGTGACAAAAGTGACTAGAGGATAAGGGAGATTTTGAATATCTGCACACACTTTTGGACACTGGACACTTTTGGATTGTGTGAGGCCCACTGATATCTCAGCGCTATGTGACAGGCTCGATGGCACTGCTGTGACAAAAGTGACTAGAGGATAAGGGAGATTTTGAATTTTTGCACACACTTGTGGACAGTGGACACTTTTGGATTGTGTGAGGCCCACTGATATCTGAGCGCTATGTGACAGGCTCGATGGCACAGCTGTGACAAAAGTGACTAGAGGATTAGGGAGATTTTGAATTTCTGCACACACTTGTGGACAGTGGACACTTTTGGATTGTGTGAGGCCCACTGATATCTGAGCGCTATGTGACAGGCTCGATGGCACTGCTGTGACAAAAGTGACTAGAGGATAAGGGAGATTTTGAATTTCTGCACACACTTGTGGACAGTGGACACTTTTGGATTGTGTGAGGCCCACTGATATCTGAGCGCTATGTGACAGGCTCGATGGCACAGCTGTGACAAAAGTGACTAGAGGATAAGGGAGATTTTGAATTTCTGCACACACTTGTGGACAGTGGACACTTTTGGATTGTGTGAGGCCCACTGATATCTGAGCGCTATGTGACAGGCTCGATGGCACAGCTGTGACAAAAGTGACTAGAGGATAAGGGAGATTTTGAATCTCTGCACACACTTTTGGACACTGGACACTTTTGGATTGTGTGAGGCCCAATGAATATCTGAGCGCTATGTGACAGGCTCGATGGCACAGCTGTGACAAAAGTGACTAGAGGATAAAGGAGATTGGATTGCTTTTAAAAAAGCAGTTTGCGGAGCAGTGGGTAAACAGCAATGCCAGCCTGTCAGGAAGCCTTAAAAGGCAGCCCAACAACCAACACCACTGATACACCACTATATAGCCTCCCCTTGCACTGCACACACAGTGACTGGTGTGTTGTGCAGGCCAAATCGCTAGCAGCAGAAGCAGTTTTTTTGTCTTCTTCCCTGCCTAACGCTCTCCCTACAGAATCAGCAGCAACCTCTCCCTATACTAAGATCGGCAGAAGTAAGATGGCGGTCGGCGTGCACGCCCTTTTATACCCCCTGTGACGCCCACCAAAGCAAGCCAATCACTTGCATGCCCTTCTGAAAGATGGTGGTGACCCGTGCCTATGTCATCACGTTGCTGATTGGCTGAAAAAGAGCGCAAAACAAACTTTTGAAACGCGACTTTGGCGCGTAAGTCGCCGACCTCGTGGCCGACCTCATCCTAGGGTCGGGTTTCGTTTCATGAAACCCGACTTTGCCAAAAGTCGGCGACTTTTGAATTTTTTCGACCCGTTTCGCTCAACTCTAGGATTGACTATTTGCAAAATTGTTACTGAAGAAACATGGAACCTTTTAAATGGAAAAATAAAAGTTATATTTCACTCTACCATTGGACTGATCGCTGGAGAAACAATACAATTTCTTTTACATATATATATATATATATATATATATATATATACATATATTAGCTGAAGAGCCCGGTGTTGCCTGGGCATAGTAACCAACTGTGGTCAGTTATGACAAATTATAATGATTATGTTGCACATAAAAACATTTCACATCATATATTCAACACCACTGATTTGCAACACAAATTAACTAAACGATTACCCAAGTATTGATAGTATTTTATTTTTAACTCATTCAAGAGCCTTTTGATAAACAACATGTGTATCTGTGTTTCTAACCAACATGTGTTTCTGTGTATCTAATCCTATACTGTGTGATACTGTCTGCTGAGCTGTGTATCTAATCCTATCCTGTGTGATACTGACTGCTGAGCCATGTATCTAATCCTATCCTTTGTGATACTTTCTACTGAGCTGTGTATCTAATCCTATTGTGTGTTACTGACTGCTCAGCCGTGTATCTAATCCTATACTGTGTGATAATGACTGCTGAGCTGTGTATTTAATCCTATCCTGTGTGATACTGAATGCGGAGCCATGTATCTAATCCTATCCTGTGTGATACTTTCTACTGAGCTGTGTATCTAATCCTATTGTGTGTTACTGACTGCTCAGCCATGTATCTAATCCTATCCTGTGTGATAACGTCTGCTGAGCTGTGTATCTAATCATATCCTGTGTGATACTGACTGATAAGCCATGTCTAATCCTCTCCTGTGTGATACTGACTGCTGAGCTGTGTATCTAATCCTATCCTGTGTGATACTGACTGCTGAGCCATGTGTCTAATCATATCCTGTGTGATACTGACTGCTGAGCTGTGTATCTAATCCTATCATGTGTGATACTGACTGCTGAGCTGTGTATCTAATCCTATCATGTGTGATACTGACTGCTGAGCTGTGTATCTAATCCTATCCTGTGTGATACTGACTGCGGAGCCATGTGTCTAATCCTCACCTGTGTGATACTGACTGCTGAGCCGTGTATCTAATCCTATCCTGTGTGATACTGACTGCTGAGCCGTGTATCTAATCCTATCCTGTATGATACTGGGCTTCCCCTGCAGTCTGTGTCAGAGGGTGGTCTATGTTGGCACAGTAATAAATTGTGTTATTTCCAACTTTACAGAAGGACGATAACACCATAGAAATTATAAGAATAATAGGCAAAATTATTTGGTGAATTCGAACGCGCGGGGTTAAAATTTCACCTTACAACATAGCCTATGACGCTCTCGGGGCCAGACGTGTGATTGTGCAAAATTTTGTGGCTGTAGCTGCGACGGTGCATATGCCAATCCCGGACATACACACATACATACACACACACATTGAGCTTTATATATATATATCTAATATATATAGCTCAAGTGTGTATGTATGCATGTGTGTATGTGTGTGTATGTCCGGGATTGGCATATGCACCGTCGCAGCTACAGCCACAAAATTTGGCACAGTCACACGTCTGGACCCCGAGAGTGTCCTAGGCTATCTTGTGAGGTGAAATTTTAACCCCACGTGTTCCAATTCACCAAACAATTTTGCCCCTATCTACATAATGGGAAAAAAGTGTGTGTGTGTGTGTGTGTGTGTATCAAGCCCCTCCCCACATTATGATGTCATAATGGTTGCCATGGCGACACTGATGTCATCATAGGTTGCAAGCCCCGCCACTCATTATGATGTCATAATGGTTGACCATGGGATGGAGGATGTGTGATGGGTATATGGGCACTCGACTATGGGATGGAGGATATGTATGACGGGTATATGCGCACGGGACTATGGGATGGAGGATGTGTGATGGGTATATGGGCACTCGACTATGGGATGAAGGATATGTATGATGAGCATATGGGCACGGGACTATGGGATGGAGGATGTGTGATGGGTATATGGGCATGGGACTATGGGATGGAGGATGTGTGATGGGTATATGGGCACTCGACTATGGGATGGAGGGTATGTATGATGGGTATATGTGCATGGGACTATGGGATAGAGAATATGTATGATGGGTATATGGGCATGGGACTATGGGATGGAGGATAGTTATAATTTGCTATAACTAACCACAGTTAGTTACTATGCCAGGGCAGTGCCGGGCTCTTCAGCTAGTGTATATATATATATGTATATATACAGTATATATATAATTAGAATAGTAAACATCTACTCTCATGACGGATAATAGGTGTGTCCGTGGATGTTTAGCAGTGTTTTGCACCTGTCCTGCCTCCAACATACAGTTGAAACCAGAAGTTTACATACACTATATAAAATGACACATGCATGATTTTCTCAATATCTGACATAAAATCAGAATACATTTTTCCCGTTTTTAAGTCAATTAGGATTACCATAGTTAATAATATTTGCCAAATGCCAGACTAATGAGTGAGTCTGTCTACATCCTGCAGTGAACTAGTATTTTAACCATGAAAGAAGGACTTTGTTTTCAGTGATGTGTTGTGGATTTTAAGTCCTTTCATTGAGTTGCTTATAATTTTAGTTTAGAGTCTCACAAGACAATGGAGACCATTGATGCAGACTGTGAGCTTGCTCATTTTGGCCAAAAGTATCATCCAATTTTCAGTTACCAATTTGGACGGTAACCTGATTTCAGGTTACACTGCGCTAATGAAGAACCCTTGAGCCGTTTTTATTTTTACCGTGCTGTGATAAAACACTCCGGGATCGGCTTTGCTGGGGTCAAAGGTCACATGCGTTCAGCATAAAACTCAGGCGCAGAGCTGGGATTCGTGTATAACTGACTCTGGGTCAGGTTTATTAATGGTGAAAGCAATGCAAAAGGAAATAAAACATAAAACAAATCCTTGCCTGTCCGGCACTTACTAAACAAAGTACAACCTAACTACCAACTGGCGGGCTTCTCACGTCCAGCCGAACCACAGTTGCCGTGTGCACTGCTTCCACTCACGTGTGTCTCTCACACAGACAGGCTCTCTGTGTTCCCAGGCTGAGAGAGACTCACACAACCACCTGGCATCCTTTTATATCCACCTCCCATTATTCATTAGCAAGCAGGTGCGATACTGACCAGACTAGGCCTCATAGGAAAGGAATCTGGGCGAGATATACCTGCCCTCATCCACTATTCCCACATGATTGTCACATATCCCCCTCCTCTGCTCAGACCACTCCAGTCGAGCAATGACACCCGCCAAACAGTGCACTCGGGACAGGGCATCTGCATTCCCCATCTGTACCCCTGGGCGGTGCTCCACCGTAAAAGTGTAGGCCTGCAGTGCAAGGAACCACCGGGTCACCCGGCTATTCCGTTCCTTGTTCAAGTGCATCCACTTGAGAGGGGCATGGTCAGTGATCAGCCTGAACTTTCGGCCCACCAGGTAATATTTGAGGGCCTCTAGAGCCCACTTAATGGCGAGGCACTCTTTTTCCACGACTGCATACCTTTGCTCGTGTTTATTCAGCTTCCTGCTGAGATAGAGGACTGGGTGTTCCACTCCGTCCCTCACTTGTGAGAGTACGGCCCCGATACCGGTATCAGAGGCATCCGTTTGTACCACAAACTCGCTGTGGAAGTCCGGAGTCACCAGTACGGGCTGAGAGCAAAGTGCCCGTTTTAGGCTATGGAAGGCTTCTTCAGCCGCTAAACTCCATTTAATCATGACGGAGTCTTTCCCTTTTGTAAGATCCGTCAGGGGGGTAGCGATGGCTGCAAAATTGGGTATGAACCGGCGATAATAGCCGGCGATCCCCAGGAAGGCTTGCACCTGCTTCTTGTTGACAGGTTGTGGCCAGTCCTGAACCGCCTGAATCTTATCAACCTGGGGTTTAACAACACCCCTCCCAATTACATACCCCAAATACCGGGCTTCTTCTAGCCCGATGTGACATTTCTTGGGGTTCGCGGTCAGACCTGCCTCCCACAGGTCGTCAATCACAGCTTGTACTTTCTGGAGATGAGTCTCCCAGTCCAAGCTGTAAATGACAATATCATCCAAATAGGCCGAAGCGTACCGCCTATGTGGCCTCAAGACTCGATCCATCAGTCTCTGGAAGGTCGCCGGTGCCCCGTGCAGTCCAAACGGCATATACACATACTGAAATAAACCTTCCGGCGTAGCAAATGCTGTCTTTTCTCTGGCAGCCTCAGCCAGAGGGATCTGCCAATACCCCTTTGTTAGATCTAGGGTCGTAATATACCGGGCTTTTCCTAACCGATCTATTAACTCGTCGACCCGGGGCATAGGATAGGCATCAAATTTTGAGACCGCATTCAGTTTCCTGAAGTCATTGCAGAACCGGATGGTGCCGTCCGGTTTAGGAATTAGCACAATCGGGCTGGACCACGCACTGTGCGATTCCTCAATGACTCCTAACTCTAACATTGCCTTCACTTCCCGGGAAACGGCTTCACGGCGCGCTTCCGGGATTCGGTAGGGCTTTACGTGAACTGTGACACCAGGTTCCGTTATGATGTCATGTTTCATTAGCATAGTCTGCCTGGGTTTTTCTGAGAAAAACTTTTGGTTGTGAAGTAGAAACTGCCTGACCTCCGTCTTTTGCCGCTCCGAGAGAGTCTCTGCAACCCGTACCTCCGGTACGGTATGCGAGCAGACAGGACGGGCCAGCTCCGCTGACAAGGCAGACCGATCCTTCCAGGGCTTTATCAGATTTACATGATAAATCTGTTCAGGTTTCCGTATACCTGCCTGGTATACTTTGTAGTTTACTTCACCAACTCTTTCCTTGATCTCAAAGGGGCCCTGCCACTTTGCCAGGAACTTACTGTCCACCGTGGGGACCAGGATCAACACCCTATCTCCGGGTGCAAACGTACGGATCTTGGCGCCCCTATCATAGATTCTTTTTTGGGCTCCTTGAGCCTGTATCATGTGTTCTTTAACGATAGGCATAACAGCCGCAATACGGTCCTGCATTTGTGTGATGTGATCTATCACTGTTTTAAATGGAGTGACCTGACCCTCCCAGGTTTCTTTTGCAACGTCTAACAGTCCGCGAGGACGTCGGGCGTACAATAACTCGAAAGGCGAGAATCCCGTGGAAGACTGGGGTACTTCCCTGATGGCAAAAAGCAAATACGGAAGTAAATAGTCCCAGTTCTTCCCATCCTTGTCTATCACCTTTCTCAGCATCTGCTTCAGAGTTTTATTGAACCGTTCGACCAACCCGTCTGTTTGAGGGTGATACACGGATGTGCGTAACGGTTCGATTTGTAACAATCGGCAGAGCTCCTTCATTACCCTGGACATAAAGGGGGTCCCCTGGTCGGTGAGTATCTGTTTTGGTATACCGACCCGACTAAACACATGCACCAGTTCCTTGGCAATCGTCTTGGTGGCCGTGTTACGCAAAGGGATGGCCTCCGGGTAACGAGTGGCATAATCCAAGATGACCAGGATATGTTGGTGTCCACGTGCAGACCGTGGAAGGGGCCCAACTAAATCCATACCAATCCTCTCAAACGGGACTTCAATAATAGGTAGGGGTACCAAAGGGCTACAGAACCGGGGCTTAGGTGCAGAGGCTTGGCAGTCAGGACAAGACTCACAATATACTCGAATATCGTGATGCATGCCTGGCCAAACAAAACAGTGTAATATCCTTTCGGTGGTTTTCTGGACTCCCAGGTGACCTCCCATCACATGTCCGTGGGCCAGGTCCAGCACCTGCCGCCGGTAGGGTTTTGGCACGACTAATAGTTGCACCGTATCTTCCCCCTTTTTCTCTATCTGATAGAGTAAATCATTCTCCAGAACCATGTAAGGATATGCCAGCCTAGAGCCAGGTTCTACGGGTACCCCATTTATCACTTTTACATTTGTCCTAGCCTGAGAAAGGGTAGGATCCTTTATTTGCTCGCTTTGGAAGTCATCTTTCTGAACTTCTAAATCCGGCAAACGGGGAGGTGGACGGCTGTCGGCCTCCTCCTCTTCCCCGGTCTCCTCCGTATCACCCGCCATAACTGAAAACGGGAACTGCAGGTCATTTCCCGCAGACTCTTCCCCCGAGTCTTCCGGGGAGACATCTTCCAGGGGTTCGAGACCCACACGCTCCCTGGGAGAAGAATCATGTACACTATTACCCGAGGGCATCAACTGATTCTCCCACAATTGCGAGAAGTGGGGAAAATCCTGGCCCAGGATAACATCATGCAATAACGCCGGGACGAGTCCCACTTTATGTTGCACAGACCCATAGGAAGTAGTAATGCATATGACCGTGGTGAGGTACGAATAGGTGTCTCCATGCACACACGTTACAGAAAATTTGTCTGATGGTCCAGTCGGGGCTGACACCAGACTGGCCTTCACCAGAGTCACCACACTTCCCGAGTCTAACAATGCCACCACATTTTTGCCATCAACAGTTAAATCACACAAGTGTTTTTCCACATCCTTTTGACCGGCATTCACACTCACTACCCGTGCAACCATAGACATGCGGTTTTTAGAGTCTGTGACATCGCACCGCATGGGTTCAGTAGTGACCGGACAGTTCGCAGCAATATGTCCCATCTCTTGGCAGCGGAAACACCTAACGGGCCCCTTGCTTAGACCATAGTTCATTACTCTCGGCCTCGCAGTGCGGGCAGTCCCGTTTCCCCCCCACTGTCTTAGGGATTTTTCCTTCTCCCCTACTCCCTGGAACAGTCTTACCGGTTCCCCGTGGAGATGATGAAGAACGAGGTGGGGTAGCGTCGTCTCGGAGTCCTTCCGCCACGGAGTAACGTTCAACCAGATCCACCAGTTGATCTGCCGTCGTAGGATTTCCATGACTTACCCACTTCCTCAGGGCTGGCGGTAGAGCTCTCAAGTACTTGTCCATGACGACTCTCTGGATTATCTCTGGCGCTGTCAACACCTCGGGTTGTAGCCACTTCTTCGTCACGTGGATCAGGTCGAACATCTGTGACCGCGGTGGTTTATCCGGCTGATAAGTCCATTGATGCACTCTCTGTGCACGGACAGCGGTCGTCACTCCCAGCCGGGCCAAGATCTCGGCTTTCAGTTTGTCAAAGTCCTGCGCGGCTTCAGGCTCTAAGTCATAATAAGCCTTTTGGGCCTCACCGGAAAGAAACGGGGCAATCAGGCCGGCCCATCGTGCCTTCGGCCATTTTTCTCGCACCGCCGTCCGTTCAAACGTGGTCAGGTATGCCTCGACGTCATCTTCGGTCGTCATCTTCTGCCAGTACCGACTCATGTGAATCACTCTCGACTCGGCTTCCAGGTTAACCTCATGTAGGCTTGCCAGGCGCTGCGCCACCTGCTGGAGAAGCGAACGATCGGTAGCTGTCATGTCCACCAACTCCTTCAGATGGGCCATCATCACCCGATTAGCTTCTTGCTGGACGGCGGTGGACTGTACCAGCGCTTTCATCACGTCCTCCATGCTCATGCTTGCAACGTGCTGCCTGCGTTCTCCACCACAATGTGATAAAACACTCCGGGATCGGCTTTGCTGGGGTCAAAGGTCACGTGCGTTCAGCATAAAACTCAGGCGCAGAGCTGGGATTCGTGTATAACTGACTCTGGGTCAGGTTTATTAATGGTGAAAGCAATGCAAAAGGAAATAAAACATAAAACAAATCCTTGCCTGTCCGGCACTAACTAAACAAAGTACAACCTAACTACCAACTGGCGGGCTTCTCCCGTCCAGCCGAACCACAGTTGCCATGGGCACTGCTTCCACTCACGTGTGTCTCTCACACAGACAGGCTCTCTGTGTTCCCAGGCTGAGAGAGACTCACACAACCACCTGGCATCCTTTTATATCCACCTCCCATTATTCATTAGCAAGCAGGTGTGATACTGACCAGACTAGGCCACATAGGAAAGGAATCTGGGCGAGATATACCTGCCCTCATCCACTATTCCCACATGATTCTCACAGTGCGTTTCGGCACTGGCCAAGTGTCTTTTTCACATGAACAAAACAATTGCATCATCCTAATTGTTCAAATATCCTGTAGGAGATCATCCTCCAGTCACGAGGCAACAGCAACTGATATTCTCAGGGGCTTATATAAGTTGTGCTGGTGCGCAACCTGCTGAGGTGAGCACCTTCCTTTTACGTTCCTTGCACCCAAAAGAGTATCACTCAATGGTATTGTGTGCTGTTCCTCTACCGTTTTCAACAATTTTTCTTTTTCATCTTACTATTATGCAGTCAGGTCCCGTAATGTTATTTGGGTAAAATAAGCTGTCTGTACCCTTGGGGTGGTGTTATAGGGGTACTACTCCGTAAATTTGATTTAGTAGTACAGGCTGTCAGCTGTTAGACAACATACAGACAATAAATGCAAGCTTTATTTCTATGAATTTACCATACTATGCAAACCCCTCATGTACAGCATGTGTGTAAGTGGACATTCAACAGTACAATGCACATGTGCTACCTCCATCGTATACACATGCTGCTTGGCTGTATCCTGAAAAGCAAATATATTTGGTGAGTTATTGGTAAGTGACACAAAGCACTATTGGGTGCACCAAAAACCAAATATTAGTCAGTGCGGGTGCAAAAACCATGTATGGAAAAATGAACCATGAATTTGAAAAAGAGAAAAGACCAAGTAATAAATGGTTTGCACACCTGTATGAATATCAGATATATAAATCACAATTTATTAGGGAAACAACACATACAATAAATCTTAAAACCATTTAAAAACACATACAAAATCAAATCACGACACCCCTGGCCCAATATACAGTGGGGAAAAAAAGTATTTAGTCAGTCAGCAATAGTGCAAGTTCCACCACTTAAAAAGATGAGAGGCGTCTGTAATTTACATCATAGGTAGACCTCAACTATGGGAGACAAACTGAGAAAAAAAAATCCAGAAAATCACATTGTCTGTTTTTTTTTTCATTTTATTTGCATATTATGGTGGAAAATAAGTATTTGGTCAGAAACAAAATTTCATCTCAATACTTTGTGATATATCCTTTGTTGGCAATGACAGAGGTCAAACGTTTTCTGTAAGTCTTCACAAGGTTGCCACACACTGTTGTTGGTATGTTGGCCCATTCCTCCATGCAGATCTCCTCTAGAGCAGTGATGTTTTTGGCTTTTCGCTTGGCCTCACGGACTTTCAACTCACTCCAAAGGTTTTCTATAGGGTTGAGATCTGGAGACTGGCTAGGCCACTCCAGGACCTTGAAATGCTTCTTACGAAGCCACTCCTTCGTTGCCCTGGCGGTGTGCTTTGGATCATTGTCATGTTGAAAGACCCAGCCACGTTTCATCTTCAATGCCCTTGCTGATGGAAGGAGGTTTGCACTCAAAATCTCACGATACATGGCCCCATTCATTCTTTCATGTACCCGGATCAGTCGTCCTGGCCCCTTTGCAGAGAAACAGCCCCAAAGCATGATGTTTCCACCACCATGCTTTACAGTAGGTATGGCGTTTGATGGATGCAACTCAGTATTCTTTTTCCTCCAAACACGACAAGTTGTGTTTCTACAAAACAGTTCCAGTTTGGTTTCATCAGACCATAGGACATTCTCCCAAAACTCCTCTGGATCATCCAAATGCTCTCTAGCAAACTTCAGACGGGCCCGGACATGTACAGGCTTAAGCAGTGGGACACGTCTGGCACTGCAGGATCTGAGTCCATGGTGGCGTAGTGTGTTACTTATGGTAGGCCTTGTTACATTGGTCCCAGCTCTCTGCAGTTCATTCACTAGGTCCCCCCGCGTGGTTCTGGGATTTTTGCTCACCGTTCTTGTGATCATTCTGACCCCACGGGGTGGGATTTTGCGTGGAGCACCAGATCGAGGGAGATTATCAGTGGTCTTGTATGTCTTCCATTTTCTAATTATTGCTTCCACAGTTGATTTCTTCACTCCAAGCTGGTTGGCTATTGCAGATTCAGTCTTCCCAGCCTGGTGCAGGGCTACAATTTTGTTTCTGGTGTCCTTTGACAGCTCTTTGGTCTTCACCATAGTGGAGTTTGGAGTCAGACTGTTTGAGGGTGTGCACAGGTGTCTTTTTATACTGATAACAAGTTTAAACAGGTGCCATTACTACAGGTAATGAGTGGAGGAAAGAGGAGACTCTTAAAGAAGAAGTTACAGGTCTGTGAGAGCCAGAAATCTTGATTGCTTGTTTCTGACCAAATACTTATTTTCCACCATAATATGCAAATAAAATGAAAAAAAAACAGACAATGTGATTTTCTGGATTTTTTTTTCTCAGTTTGTCTCCCATAGTTGAGGTCTGCCTATGATGTAAATTACAGACGCCTCTCATCTTTTTAAGTGGTGGAACTTGCACTATTGCTGACTGACTAAATACTTTTTTTCCCCACTGTACATGTGTAATGATAATACAACTTCCTATTGCACTATAACACTGGTATATGAGACCATGTGTATAAATCACATTCAATAAACAGGCAATAATTATGAGAGAATAAAAACATGAGGACGCATACACATGTATACAAATGTCCAAATATAGCGGAATAGAAAACAGTGAACCCCTATATATTAGAAAGCCATAAATGCCCAAACCCAGGATGAATAACCCATGACTAAAGCAAAAAACGAGATTGCTATTTAAGAACCCCTTAACCAAAAGAGGCTAAGGACCAAATGAAAGGCCAAAGCTCTGATAATATTTACCAAGCTGGTTTGAATAAAGGCAAGGAGCAAGTAGAAATGGGCTGAGGGTCCACAAAACAATAGGGAACAGGGGTGTGGGGAGAGCCCCACGCGTATCGTTGCACAGGGCAGCTTCATCAGGGGAAGTGATTTTGTATGTGTTTTTAAATGTTTTTAAGATTTGTTGTGTGTGTTATTTCCCCAATAAATTGTGATTTACATATTTAATATTCAATCAGGTGTGCAAACTGTTTATTGCTTGGTCTTTTCTCTTTTTCAATTTCATAGTTATTGGTAAGTGTGACAATTTTTTCAGTGACTAGTGGTGTTTTAACCAAAATTCAGCATTTGTTCACAGTTTCTCTCTCATCAGACTTTCAGATATGCCTAGAAAAAAAGGTTTAACACAATTATGTAGAATGAAAATGCCAGTATTGTGTGAAGGAAAAGTGTTACACAATAATTCCCCTCCCTATACTGTATAAGTCATATTTACGAAAATAATTAAATTAAAAAAATCTGCACTTTCTTAAAATTCATATGTCGTCTAAATACGATCATTGCTCATTTAAAAGTCTGTTCATACAGCTGTCAATAATGCAATTGTCTTGTTCATAGACAGCACATGGGCTTTATGTCAGCTGACATTATAAAGCTGACATCAACCTTACAAATATGAACCCCACTTGCCAATGCACCAAGGCAAGTGGAAAAAGCAAGGCAAAGCACCAGAATTGGCACCTCTAATAAATGCTCCTTTTCTGGGGCAGCTGCGTGCATATTTTTAAGTTGGAAATGGCCAATATCCATGGCCACTTCCCAGTCTGAGAATATCAGCCCCCATCTTTCTGTTTTAGCTTGGTTGGTTGTCAAAAATGGGTGGACCCCACACCATTTTTTTAAATTTATTTAAATAACTTAAAAACAAAATGGCATGTGACCATTCTATTTTTTATAACAGGCCAATATAAAGCTGACAACTGGAGCCTACAGACCATAGCTGTCAACTTTACCTGCACTGGTTAGCAAAAATAGAAGGGTCCCAACACCATTTTTTAATTTATATATTTATCGCACAGGCGCCGGTTGGTGAATACTCTAATCATCGTACACAATATAGGAAAATTAAAAAAAGCCTTTATTTAGTCCATCATTAAAAATTACAATACCAAATGTAATAAAAGCATGTGTAGGCTTACGCGTTTCGGATCATATTTGACCCTTATTCATAGCATAAAATACTGGATAAATCATAGAATCATAGAATCATAGAATCGTAGAGTTGGAAGGGACCTCCTGGGCCATCTGGTCCAACCCCCTGCTCAAAGCAGGATTCGCTAAATCATCCCAGTCAGATGTCTGTCCAGCCTCTGTTTGAAGACTTCCATTGAAGGAGAACTCACCACTTCTCGTGGCAGCCTGTTCCACTCATTGATCACTCTAACTGTCAAAAAGTTTTTTCTAATATCTAATCTGTGTCTCCTCCCATTCAGTTTCATCCCATTGCTTCTAGTCTTTCCTTGTGCAAATGAGAATAAAGTTGATCCTTCTACAATGTGACAGCCCTTTAGATATTTGTAGACAGCTATTAAGTCTCCTCTCAGTCTTCTCTTTTGCAAACTAAACATTCCCAAATCCTGCAACCTTTCCTCATAAGACAGGGTTTGCAGACCGGTCACCATTCTGGTCGCTCTTTTCTGAACTTGCTCCAGTTTGTTGATGTCTTTTTTAAAATGTGGTGCCCAAAACTGGACACAATATTCCAGATGAGGTCTGACCAAAGAGGAGTAGAGGGAAATAATAACTTCACGTGATCTAGACTGTATGCTTCTGTTAATACATCCTAGAATTGCATTTGCCTTTTTTGCTGCTGCATCACACTGTTGACTCATATTCAGTCTGTGATCTATTAGTATACCCAAGTCTTTTTCACATGTGCTGTCACTTAGCCCTATTCCTCCCATTCTATATATGCTTTTTCCATTTTTATTGCCCAGATGTAGTACTTTGCATTTCTCCCTGTTAAAAACCATTCTGTTAGTTGCTGCCCACTTCTCCAGTTTATTTAAATCTTTTTGAATCCTCTCTCTCTCTTCTCTAGTATTAGCTATCCCTCCTAGCTTTGTGTCATCAGCAAATTTAATCAGTTTACCCTCAATTCCTTCATCTAAATCGTTGATAAAGATGTTGAATGTAGCACTTATCAAGGAAAAGCAACCAAAGAAGGCTGCCTTGGGTAACACCCACCAGAATCAGCTGTAATACCAGCATCACTAGTTCAAGGTTAGCAATAGTACCTCACTGGATTAACCCTATGATGCATCCATCTTATACAAACATGTTACAATGTGAATTCTCACTTAGTGATAACCTAATGGTTTAGTCACTTAGTCCCATCCCTTCCTGATGAATTTATATATATAAAAATTTGGTTAAAAAGTGACTGGCTGATCTGACAATAGATGGTGATGCTGTGTAAAGTTTCCTTGCTTAAGGCATTGTAAAAGAAAAAGTCTCTCTTATACTTTCAGTTTTGTTACTTCTTCCTGATGCAGAGCTGCATTTTTCCTTTACCTCATGTTCTGAGAAGTAAAAGCTTATTATCCCATGTAATCTGCTCTGTGAAGTTTTCTACTGCAACTGTGGGTATCCAGAAGCTGTGCAACAAGCTGTGCAACACCTCCTTCCAATTTTTCTCATCCCTTGTACTTAGTGCATGCTCTTCACCAGTATAGGAGACCCACTCCTTAGTAATAAGATAAAATGGTTTTCTGAAGCTCCACCTTGTAGTTGAGGGAATATTTTTGGAAACCAAAATAGCCATATAATCCAGTGCACTGTTATGGGCTGTCAGGAGGATGTCACATAGTGAGTTCTCAAACTGCATACAGGATTTCACAGCTGCAACAGGAGACTTTGTACAGTATGTTTCCCCTCCATATCAGGTTGAGTAGATGCAAACCGCTCCTCTCTATACCCATGCAGGGTTGATGAAATAATAGTCCTTGATAGAGTTGAGCGATACCGTCTGATACTTCAAAGTATCGGATCGGAATGGATCGACCGATCTTTAAAAAAAGTATCGGTATCGCCGATTCCGATACCGGAAGTCCCATTCAAGTCTATGGGACTTCCGGTATCGGAATAAGAAAAACCCTGTTTTTGCCTTGTACAGCCTCTCTGGGGTCTGTATGGGCCTTTCGGGGGGCTGTGCCGGCCTGCCAGGGGGTCTGTGCAGGCTCCGGTGGTCTGTGCCGGCCTGCCGGGGGGCTGTGCCGGCCTGCCGGTGGTCTGTGCAGGCTCCGGTGGGCTGTGCCGGCCTGCCGGGGGGCTGTGCCGGCCTGCCGGTGGTCTGTGCAGGCTCCGGGGGGCTGTGCCGGCCTGCCGGGGGGCTGTGCCGGCCTGCCGGTGGTCTGTGCAGGCTTCGGGGGTCTGTGCAGGCATCGTCCGATGGGACTACAAGTCCCATCGGGCGATGCCTGCTTCCATGACAGTGATTGACACATTAGCCAATGATGGGACAGTAGTAGTCCCATCATCCGGCTAATGTGTTAAATGTTAAAAAAAAAATAAAAAAATACTACATACATACTACATGCATGCTACATACATACTACATGCTACATACATACTACATGCTACATACATACTACATGCATGCTACATGCATGCTACATACATGCTACATACATACTACATGCTACATACATACCACATACATACCACATACATACTACATACATACTACATACATACTACATGCTACATACATACTACATGCATGCTACATGCATGCTACATACATGCTACATACATACTACATGCTACATACATACCACATACATACCACATACATACTACATACATACTACATACATACTACATACATACTACATGCATGCTACATGCATGCTACATACATACTACATGCTACATACATACCACATACATACTACATACATACTACATACATACTACATGCATGCTACATACATACTACATACATACTACATACATACTATATACATACTACATACATACTGCATGCTACATGCATGCTACATACATACTACATGCTACATACATACCACATATATACTACATACATACAATACATTCATACAATACATACATAGACATACAGTACATATAACATAGAGTAACATACTTACCAATACTTGTCACATTGTTCCCCGAAGCCATTGTCTTTTCCGGAATAAATATTAACATAACAAACCACAAAAATACTCACCCACGATCCGAAGCAGTCCACGAGTGTGTCCCACGACGATCTTGGGTAGAGAACTGCAGCATCAGCTGTTGCTGCCGTTCTCTACGGGCTGCAGGAATCCAATGACGGAAGGTAGGTATCCTTCCGCACTGTATTCCTCCGCCACTTAAAAAAAAAAAAGTCCCTAGTCTCACTTTATGCCATTGCTGTGTGGGCATAAAGTGAGACTAGGGACTTTTTTTTTTTTAAGTGGCGGAGGAATACAGTGCGGAAGGATACCTACCTTCCGTCATTGGATTCCTGCAGCCCGTAGAGAATGGCAGCATCATCTGATGCTGCCGTTCTCTACCCAAGATCGTCGTGGGACACACTCGTGGACTGCTTCGGATCGTGGGTGAGTATTTTTGTGGTTTGTTATGTTAATATTTATTCCGGAAAAGACAATGGCTTCGGGGAACAATGTGACAAGTATTGGTAAGTATGTTACTCTATGTTATATGTACTGTATGTCTATGTATGTATTGTATGGATGTATTGTATGTATGTAGTATATATGTGGTATGTATGTAGCATGTAGTATGTATGTAGTATGTATGTAGCATGCATGTAGCATGCAGTATGTATGTAGCATGCATGTAGTATATATGTAGTATGTATGTAGCATGCATGTAGTATATATGTAGTATGTATGTAGCATGTAGCATGTATGTAGTATGTATGTAGTATGTATGTGGTATGTATGTAGCATGTAGTATGTATGTAGCATGCATGTAGCATGCATGTAGTATGTATGTAGCATGCATGTAGTATGTATGTAGCATGCATGTAGTATGTATGTAGTATGTATGTAGCATGCATGTAGTATGTATGTAGTATGTATGTAGTATGTATGTAGCATGTATGTAGTATGTATGTGGTATGTATGTAGCATGTAGTATGTATGTAGCATGCATGTAGTATATATGTAGTATGTATGTAGCATGTAGTATGTATGTAGTATGTATGTGGTATGTATGTAGCATGTAGTATGTATGTAGCATGCATGTAGTATGTATGTAGCATGCATGTAGTATGTATGTAGCATGCATGTAGTATGTATGTAGTATGTATGTAGCATGTAGCATGTATGTAGCATGTAGTATGTATGTAGCATGCATGTAGTATATATGTAGTATGTATGTAGTATGCATGTGGTATGTATGTAGCATGTAGTATGTATGTAGCATGCATGTAGTATGTATGTATGTAGTATGTATGTAGCATGCATGTAGTATGTATGTAGTATGTATGTAGTATGTATGTAGTATGTATGTAGCATGCAGTATGTATGTAGCATGTATGTAGCATGTATGTAGTATGTATGTAGTATATATGTAGTATGTATGTAGCATGTAGTATGTATGTAGCATGCATGTAGTATATATGTAGTATGTATGTAGCATGTAGTATGTATGTAGTATGTATGTAGTATTTTTTTTTTTTTTTTTAACATTTAACACATTAGCCGGATGATGGGACTACTACTGTCCCATCATTGGCTAATGTGTCAATCACTGTCATGGTAGCAGGCATCGCCAGATGGGACTTGTAGTCCCATCGGACGATGCTTGCACAGACCCCCGGACATCAGCACAGCCCCCCGGCAGGCCGGCACAGCCCCCCGGCAGGCCGGTACAGACCCCCACAGGGTGCACAGACCACCGGCAGGCCGGCACAGCCCCCCGGCAGGCCGGTACAGACCCCCACAGGG
Source organism: Dendrobates tinctorius (assembly GCF_039654945.1). Lineage (NCBI taxonomy): Eukaryota > Metazoa > Chordata > Amphibia > Anura > Dendrobatidae > Dendrobates > Dendrobates tinctorius. Next base: position 13,013,299 of record NW_027361776.1, read on the forward strand.
TGCACACACCACCGGCAGGCCGGCACAGCCCCCCGGCAGGCCGGTACAGACCCCCACAGGGTGCACAGACCACCGGCAGGCCGGCACAGCCCCCCGGCAGGCCGGTACCGACCCCGGGCAGTCCACACAGCCCCCCGGCAGGCCGGCAGAGACCCCCGGAAGGCCCGAAATGACTGCGCATCATGATGCGCACACACCGTGCATCATGATGACGTCAGGCCGTTAATCAACTTTGAACTTCCGATTCCGATGCCGAATTCCGATATTGAAAAAATATCGGAAGTCGGTATCGGAATTCCGATACAGCAAGTATCGGCCGATACCCGATACTTGCGGTATCGGAATGCTCAACACTAGTCCTTGATGCTGGTACGTTAAACTAATAATTTTTTTCATGGCTAATTAAAATAGATTCTATTTTCTAATAATACCGCTCTTATTTGCAATTCATGTAGGATGAGGTGTTGGCAGTAGGGACAGTGCATTACAGGCATCTAGACAAGGATTATTGCCTTAGAAATCATAATCCTTGCTGCTTTTTTCCATAAAAGCATTGATAGATTCATGTTTTGCAAAAATGTAGAAAGAATGGCACTCACCGGGTAAAGAAGTCAAGGCTTTATTATAAAAGCATGTTAACGGGAGAACGGGTGCTGAAAGGAAGTAACGACGATCGTTTTGCACGGAGAAGGCACTTTCACGGGTCACATGGTGAGTTGAAACCGGCGGAAGACGAAATACCCACAAACAGGAGCAAAAACACCTCCCACCAGTGCCGCTCACCTGCTAAGCAATCAACAAAATTATACAAAAAACCATACACAGTGAAAATCAAAAACTTAAAACATACACATAATACTTTAAATATAATAGCGCTAGAAAATATGGGCAAAAGAAGAAAGAAAAAACAAAACCACAGTGAAGCATATTTCACAAGAAAACAGACATGCCAATCCTCTCATTAAGTCCCGTGCGATCCAATGCACAAGTCTCTATAATCCACCTGGCCTCTCGTTTTAATAGGTTTCTATTCAGATCACCTCCCTGAGTAGGTAAAAAAACCCTTTCAATACCAGCAAAGGATAACGCACCAGAATTACCACCATGTTCCTCTCTCATATGATTAATTAATCTAGGGACCCCTTGCCTGTTAGAATAGAATTAAAATGCTCCCTGAATATAACATAGAGAGGACGTATAGTCTTCCCTATGAAAAAAAACTTGCAAGGCCAAAATACAACATAGACAACGTGAGAGGACTTGCAAGATATGAAATCGGAAACACAGTGCGTTACTGCGCCTATATGTAAACAGCAGTCAATAATATGGTAAGAAAAAAATGGACAGTGCCCATGTTAGGCGTTGGGCTCCTGCCATTGCACAGCAGGAATCCAGAGCCTTGCACCCAGCAGTCTCCCATTGTTCTTCAGCTGCAGTGGAACCTTCTCAGCAGATTTGTCGGTCCCAGCGCTCTGCCCAGGCCAACTCCATGGGTTTTCTTGCTGCTGCTACCTCTGGCACAGCTATAACAATGCATGCTGCTCAGCAGCGAGATTCTCCAAGGACTAAGTCCTCATGTTGGGCCACTGAGCATGCCCGTGGAGTGATCTCCCATTGGAGATCGAGGGTCACGTGCTCAGGTCCTGCTCGTCTTCGGATTGGCCCATCCAAGAAGCCAGGAAGGTCCCGGACCTACCTTGTAGGTAGGTCAGGGTTTGAGTCAGACTTTTGTCCTCACCAGTGATCCAGCACGCCTCAGTGCACGTGCTCCACACTCCACTGCCAGCATCTTTAGCGGCGCTTGTGGCAGCGACGCCGTGCGCTCAGTGGGCCAAGAGGGACTCTAACCCCATGTCCTTGGGGTAGCGTTCTGTGGCCGTACACTGTGCACTCTTTTAGCCAAGCTCTGTGAGCACAAACAGGCTCTGGCATTTATGTTCAGTGGTTGTGTGGCACTGTGAAGCAACAGAGTCCACCCCTGTACACACCGGGTGAAGATAACCCACGTGTGTTCTTATAGTATACTGCCATATAGCATCTTCCATTACTGAGCAGCAGGTTACCACCCCTGCATGTTAGACCCCGGGCTGCGAACGCACCTTATTACCATCTTTATTATTTGGTACGTTCCGCCAGCCCTAACATTATCCTAGCGCCAGGGTCTGGCTAGTAATGGCGGATTAACAGTGACTGCTGTAGTACATCCGGCAGCTGCAGGGCAGGTTGGCGGCTTTCGAGCGTTCAGCCTCAGCTGAGGATGTTACTGCGGTTGCTGTTCAGGCAGCCACAGAGCCTGTCTCCCATGTGACCACAGCCATCCCTGCCCCGACTTTGTCCTGCCTCCCACTGCCTGAGAAGTTCTCGGGTGATAATGCTTCTTGTAGGGGTTTCCTAAGCCAGTGCTCTATACAGCTGGAGCTGCTGGCCGCATGATTCCCCTCTGAGTGGGCTAAAGTGGGATTTATTATTTCCCTTTTGTCGGGCAGGGCTTTGGAGTGGGCCACACCGCTGTGGGAGCGTGGTGATCATGTAGTGCAGTGTCTCGCGGTTCTTGGACACTCTGAAGCAGGTCTTCCTGGGTCCACGAGTCACCCATGACACCGCGCTCCGGCTGCTGGCATTGTCACAGGGTTCATCCATGGTCAGCCTCTTTGCCATCTAGGTCCAGACGCTGGCCTCAGAGTTAGAGTGGCCAGATAAGGTCCTCAGGCTGGAGTCACACTAGCGATTAAATCGGACGAATGCAATGCGATAAAAAATTGCATTGCATTCGTCCCAATGTTATTCTATGGTGCTGCTCCCATCATGCTTTTTTTATCGGATCCGTTCCTCGGACCGAGTCAATCGCAGCAGGCATTGGCATTGGATGTCAATTTGATGCTTAGATGCGAATAAAATCGGTTCATTGCCGGAAAATGGGATGACAGACGGATCCCTGGACAAGAATTCTTTGTGCGATTTCGTACCGTTAAAATCGGACTGATTATTTAATGGTTGTGTGTGACTCCAGCCTCATTCCGGCATTCTGGAGAGGTTTGGCTGGCCATGTGAAGGATGCTCTGGCTACCATGGAGATTCCCACAAAACTGGAGGAGCTTATCACTGTCTCCACCCGTATAGATCTTCGCTTCGCCGAGCGAAGGTTGGAGTGGGACCAGTGTAGGCAGAAGATTAGATTGGCACCTAGTTTTGCTAGACCTCTGGAATCTTCCGATCAGGTGTCCGAGCGTCAGGGGGCTTCCCGTGAGAGATCCAGGCCCCGGTCCGCTCAAGCTCCTGTGAGCTGTCATGTTTGCCGGCAGTCCGGTCACCTTGCCATCTAGTGCCCACAGCAGCTGGGAGAACGCTCGCGCCTAGTGGCTGTAGGAGGCGTCGCACTAGAATCAACGACATTTATCTCCAAGCTGTCCTTTAACCCCTTAATGTCCAATGACGGACACAGTTCTTCATCAGACATCTCCCCTGCTTTGATGAGGGTTCCGGCGCTGAGCCCGCATCAAAGCCGTGACATGTCAGCTGTTATGAACAGCTGACATGTTCCCGCAATAGGCACGAGCGGAATCGACGTCCGCCCGCGCCTATTAACTAGTTAAATCCCGCTGTCAAAGCTGACAGCGGGCATTTAAATAGCATTTCCGGCCGCCGGCCCGGAAATGACCTCATCAACGACCCCCGTCACGTGATCGGGGGTCGGCATCATGTTGCCTGGACAACCAGAGGTCTCTATGAGACCTCTATGGTTGTTCCCGGCATATGGCTTTCAGCGCCACCCGGTGGACGGCGCTGAAAGCACAGCAGTAAATCTGCTACATATGGGCGATCTGCTCATCGCCCTTATGTAGCAGAGCCGATCGGGTTGCGCATGCTTCTAGGCTATTGAAGCATGCCAAAAGTAAAAAAAAAAAAAATGTTTAAAAATAAAAAAAATAAAAAAAAATAAAAGTTCAAATCACCCCCCTTTCGCACCAATCAAAATAAAACAGTAAAAAAAAATTCCCACATACACATATTAGGTATCGCCGTGTTCAGAATCGCCCGATCTATCAATAAAAAAAAGCATTAACCTGATCGCTAAACTGCGTAGTGAGAAAAAAATTCAAAACGCCAGAATTACGTTTTTTTGGTCGCCAAGACATTGCATTAAAATGCAATAACGGGCGATCAAAAGAACATAGCTGCACGAAAGTGGTATCATTAAAAATGTCAGCCTGGCACGGAAAAAATAAGCCCTCACCCGACCCCAGATCACGAAAAATGGAGATGCTACGGATCTCGGAAAATTGCGCAAATTTTCTTTTTTTTTTAGCAAACTTTGGAGTTTTTTTTCACCACTTAGATAAAATAGGACATAGACAAGTTTGGTGTCTATGAACTCATAATGACCTGGAGAATCATAATGGCATGTCAGATTTAGCATCTAGATAACCTAGCAAAAAAGCCAAGCAAAAAAACAGTGTGGGATTGCACTTTTTTTGCAATTTCACCGCACTTGGAATTTTTTTCCTGTTTTCGAGTACATGACATGGTAAAACCAATGCTGTCATTTAAAAGTACAACTCGTCCCACAAAAAATAAGCCCTCACATGGCCATATAGACGGAAAAATAAAAAAGTTATGGCTCTGGAAAGAAGGGGAGGGAAAAATGAAAATGCAAAACCAAAAATACCCCTGGTCATTAAGGGGTTAAGGGGACACTTGAGTTTGATTCTTCCACTCTGGCGGTGGAGGTTTGCGTGGATTCCAGGGCAGAGGGCAATTTTATGTTGTCAGCCTTCACTCAATGGCACGCTATACACCTGGTTATGATGTCTACACCAGTCACTGTGAGAGTGGTGAACGGCGCCACTCTACCCTCACAGATAACCCACCAGACCGTCCCTTGTTACTCTCAGTGGCTCCATCTCATCAGGAGACGATATCTCTCCTCGTCATGCCCGAGGGTATTGAACAGGTACTTCTAGGGGTTCCCTGGCTGTGGTACCACTCCCCCCATATAGAGTGGTCGTCAGGGAGGATTATTGGGTGGAGTAAATCATGTGAGGGTAGATGTCTGAGGGAGTACGTTCAGGTTGCCTCCACCGAGGTTCCCGCTGATCTCTCCTCGCTCCCCAAACACTATCGACAGTATGCAGACGTGTTCTCCAAAAAGGCAGCAGAGATCCATCGCCCCTATGACTGTCCTATTGACCTCTTGCCTGGTGCTGAGCCTCCCCGGGGTCGAGTCTATCCCCTATCTCTCCCGGAGACAGAGGCCATGTCTCAATACATCAGGGAGAATCTGGCAAGAGGATTCATTAGGAAGTCAGTGTCACCAGCAGGGGCGGGATTCTTCTTTGTCCAGAAGAAGAGTGGGGAACTACATCCTTGCATTGATTACAGGGGTCTTAACGCCATCACCATTAAAAATAAGTATCCTCTGCCCCTGATATCAGAGCTGTTTGATAGGCTACGGGGAGCGAGTGTGTTTTAGAAACTTGATCTGCGGGGGGCTTACAACCTGATTCGCATCTGTGATGGGGACGAATGGAAGACGGCATTTAACACCAGGGATGGGCACTATGAATACCTGGTGATGCACTTCGGCCTCTGTAATGCCCTGGCTGTCATCCAAGACTTTGTGAATGATATCTTCCAGGATATGCTTACCACCTCGGTTGTAGTCTATCTGGATGATATTCTCATCTACTCTCCAGATATTGACTCCCACAGGAGAGATGTTTGTAAAGTTTTCGATTGCCTGCGGGCAAACTCCCTCTATACCAAGTTGGAGAAGTGTGTGTTTGAGCAGGAGTCCTTGCCTTTCCTGGGCTATATCATCTCCGCCCAGGGATTGGCCATGGATCCTGCCAAGCTACAGGCGGTGATGGATTGGCAGGAACCTCATTCTCTCAAAGCGGTGCAGCGCTTTGTGGGGTTCATAAATTACTATCGCTAATTCATCCCCCACTTCTCGACTTTGGTAGCACCCTTGGTAGCCCTCACCAAGAAGGGTGCAAATCCCAAGTTGTGGTCAGAACCGGTCTCCAAGGCCTTCTCCTCCATTAAGTCCCATTTTGCTAGCACTCCCATTCTAAATCAACCCGATGTAGATAAGCCCTTCATTCTGGAACTGGATGCCTCTTCTGTCAGTGCTGGAGTGGTCCTCTTTCAGAAGGACACGCAAGGTCGGAAGCACCCATGCTTCTTTTTCTCCCAGACCTTCACACCGGCGGAGAGGAATTATGCCATCGAGGACAGGGAGTTGCTAGTGATGAAGTTGGCCTTCTCAGAGTGGAGACACTTCCTGGAGGGGGCTTGCCACCCTTTCCAGTTGTTCACCGACCACAAAAACTTGGTGTATTTGCAAACAGCCCAGCGGCTAAACTCTCGCCAGGCTAGATGATCTTTATTCTTTTCCCGGTTCCACTTCACCCTCCATTTTCTCTCCGGGGAGAAGAACATCCGGGCCGATGCTCTCTCCCGCTCCGTGGTGTCATCGGAAGAAGAGGAGGAGGAGCCTCAGCTGATCGTTCCATCCAAGAGCCTGAGGACTGTGGCTCCGGTTGCCCTTGAGTTAGTACCTCCGGGCAAGACATTTGTCCCTGCCCGTCTGTGACCGGAGGTCCTCTCTTGGGCTCATTCGTCCAGGGTGGGTGGACATTTCGGGACAAAATGGAACTCTGAGCTTTTGGCGAGGATGTACTGGTGGCCGCATATGGCTCGTGACGTCAGGGACTATATTCAGGTGTGCGTCTCTTGCGCCCAGAAAAGGTCCTCTTGGCAGCGGCCTGCTGGGCTTCTTTTTTCTCTGCCGGCAGCGGACAGGCCCTGGGAGATGGTCGGTATGGACTTTGTGGTGGGGCTACCCATGTCCAGTGGCAGCACGGTCATTTGGGTTGTCACCGACCATTTCTCTAAGATAGTGCACTTGGTACCTTTCTCCCGGTTACTTTCTGCACGGGGCCTGGCAGTGTTGTTTATAAAAAACGTTTTCCGCCTGCATGGCATGCCGGACAAGATTGTCAGTGACCGGGGTCCTCAGTTTGCGTCCCGGTTTTGGAAAGAGCTTTGTTCCCTGCTCAGCATTGAGCTGAATCTCTCCTCGGCCTATCATCCCGAGACGAACGGGTTGGTAGAGAGAGCCAACCAGACCCTGATCACATATCTTCGACGTTTTGTCTCGGCCAGGCAGGACGACTGGGCATTCTTGCTGCTGTGGGCAGAGTTTGCTTTGAACAATGCTGTGGCCGACTCCACCGGTCAGACCCCATTCCTCCTAAATTGTGGTCAGCATCCGCGCGTCCCTGTGCCCATGCCGTGTCATCCACCGACTCCAGGGTGGCAGACTGGGCGGTGGAGGCACGCAACATTTGGGATCACACCCAGGATGCTATCTGGGCTTCCAAGGAGAGAATGAGGACCTCCACTGATGCACACCAGCGCCCTGCTCCGACTTTTGCCCCTGGCGACTTGGTGTGGCTCTCAGGCTGCGGGTAGAGTCCGCTAAGTTCGCACCACGCTACATTGGCCCCTTCAAGGTCCTCGAGCAGATCAGCTCTGTGGTCTACCATCTGGCCCTTCCACCACACTTGGTTATCTCTGATACATTCCACGTGTCCCTCCTTAAGCCTGTTCACTTGTCCCGGTTCTCCGAGTCATCTGCCGGGACATCAGACTTGTCTTCGGATGAGTTTGAGGTCAATGCCATCGTGGGATGCAAGGTGATGCGGGGTGAAAAGTTTTATTTGGTGGATTGGAAGGGTCATGGTCTGGAGGCTCGGACCTGGGAACCAGTGGAGAACATCCACGCTCTGCTCCTCATTGCGGCGTTTGATCGTAGTGAGGCTCAGAGGGGAGGAGGCCTTAGGAGGGGGGTAAATGTTAGGCGTCGGGTTCCTGCCACTGCACAGCAGCAATCCAGAGCCTTGCACCCAGAGGTCCCCCATTCTTCTTCAGCTGCAGTGGAGCCTGCTCAGCAGATTCGTCGGTCCCGGTGCTCTGCCCATGCCAACTCCGTGGGTTTGCTTGCTGCTGCCCCCTCTGGCACAGCTATGACAATGCATGCCGCTCAGTAGCAAGATTCTCCAGGGAATAAGTCCTCATGTCGGGCCAATGAGCATGCCCGTGGAGTGATCTCCCATTGGAGATCGAGGGTCACGTGCTCAGGTCCTGCTCGTCTTCAGATTGGCCCATCCGAGAAGCCAGTAATTTCCCTGACGCCAGTGGCTATAAAAGGTTTGCATGGCCACTCGCCCATGAGCTAGGATAGACTGTATTTACAGACTATGAGGTGTGAGAGATATATGCACGTATGAATGTATCTGGTGATTGACTCATTATGAAACCCCTACCCTTGGTACGCATGTGTTGTGCAGCCTAGCCTGCTAGCGCCCAGGCTTAGGTGTAGGTAGGTCAGGGTTTGAGTCAGACTTTAGTCCTCACTAGTGATCCAGCACGCCTCAGTGCACGTGCTCCACACTCCACTGCCAGCGTCTTTAGCGGCGCTCGTGGCAGCGACGCCGCACGCTCAGTGGGCCAAGAGGGACTCTAACCCCGTGTCCTTGGGGTAGCATTCTGTGGCCGTACACTGTGCGCTCTTTTAGCCGAGCTCTGTGAGCACAAACAGGCTCTGGTGTTTATGTTCAGTGGTAGTGCGGCTCTGAGAAGCAACAGAGTCCGCCCCTGTACACACCGGGTGACTATAACCCGCGTGTGTTCTTATAGTATACCGCCATATAGCATCCGCCATTACTGAGCAGCAGGTTACCACCCCTGCATGGTGGACCCCGGGTTGCGAACGCACCTTATTACCATCCCTAACAGCCCACATCTATGATTACCTTTTGGGGCCATTGAATTAAGCCAATTACTGTGTGGATTTTCCATACAATTGTGCACAAGAATATCTTTTAAACTGACACTTTTCCTACATGCAAATAAAGGTCCTCTCCCAACTACGTCTGATAAATCAGCATCATGGCTTAAAATGTGCCAATTTTTGCGAATTGCAGACCTCACAGTGCCATCCATTGGACCAAAATCAAAAGAAAAGACAAACCTTTTCTCATCTTTCTTACAATTAACCCTTTTATTCACCTCACCAGCAAAATTCTGATTTAACTTAGTCTGTGTCTTTTCAAACAAACTGTCAGGGTATCCCCTCACCAGAAACCTATTGCATAAATCTCGAGATTGCTCAACAAAACCCTTTTTGGTATTATTTATGCGCTGTAATCTGAGGAACTGACTATATGGTAGGGAATTTTTCATGTAAGAGGGGTGATAACGGTCATAATGGAGCATGGCGTTAGTGGACGACGGTTTACGATAGACCGCAGTAATTAGAGAGCCCTCTCTAATCTCTAGAAAAACGTCCAAAAATTCAATTGAATTGCCCCCAAACTTAGAAGTGAATGACATATTCATATCACCTAAATTATTGAGGTACGATACAAAGTCATCAAATGCGTCTGAGCGCCATCCCACACAATGAAAATATTGTCCACATATCTAATATACATCTTGATATGTTTTCAATAGACATTAGAATGTGAATAAACGTGCCCATTTTCAAATACAGCCAAAAAAAGATTGGCAAAAGTGCACGCCACCGGAGTCCCCATAGCGGTCCCAACCTGCTGCAAGTACCATGTGTCCTGAAATTTGAATGCATTATGTCTCAAGATGAATTGAATCCCCTCGCACACAAAGTCGACAAGCGTGACATCTTTGTCAGTTGTACCCAAAATTTCCCTTATAACATCCACACGCAAATTCTGTGGAATTTTGGTATATAAATTTTCCACATCGATGGAAGCAAGGGAAAAACCAGGCTGCCACACAAAATCACTGACTGCCTTCAGAAAATCATTGGTGTCCTTTATGTATGAGGGGATGTCACCAAGAAGAGGATGCAACAGCCAGTCCATGTACTGGGACAGAGGCTCAGTAAGAGACCCTATCCCAGACACAATGGGTCGGCCAGAGGGACAAGACATAGATTTGTGCACTTTGGGGATACAATACCAATATGGCTTTTTGGGGAACTCCGGCAGCAAGTGCTCTGCCAATTTTCTGGAAATAACTCCCTATTCAACATTTTTCCAGAGGAATGAACAAAGATCATTCTTAAATTTCCCTGTGGGATCACTTTTAAGTTTCAGGTATGTATTGACATCTAAAAGTTGCCTGGTAGACTCAATCAAATATAGTGACCTCGGCAACAAAACCGTGTTGCCACCTTTGTCCGCGGTTCTCACCACGATATCAGACTATTTAATAATCTGCGATAACGCCTGTTTTTCCTCAAGAGATAAATTGGAGGGAGACCTCTTATAGATCAAAGCTTCAACATCCTTTAATACCTGCGCTTCAAATAAATCGACCACGTTGTCTGGGGAAATTGGAGGCATGTAAACAGATTTTACACCCTGCACAAAGGGTTCAATCGATTTAAATGACCCCATATCAGCATCTGCTGTAGAAACATTCACCTCGTATAGACTGTTCAATAAAGCCGCATCCTCCCTGACGGTAGCAAATGCACTGGAGTCCGCAAGGAACCCCAGTGGACCCACAGTGCACGGGCTAACCACATCAGGTGCAGCAGTGTCAGGTTTTTTTTTTTTAAAAGATTTATGCAAATGTATTTTCCTTGTTGCTTTGAATAAGTCTATCTTAAAGTCCACAAAATTAACCCCTTCATGACCAAGCCTATTTTGACCTTAATGACCAGGCCATTTTTTGCAATTCTGACCAGTGTGCCTTTATGAGGTAATAACTCAGGAACGCTTCAGCGGATCCTAGCGATTCTGAGACTGTTTTTCGTGACATATTGCGCTTCATGTTAGTAGTAAATTTAGGTCGATAATTTTTGCTTTTATTTGTGAAAAAATCAGAAATTTGGCAAAAATTTAGAAAATTTTGCAATTTTCAAATTTTGAATTTTTATTCTGTTAAACCAGAGAGTTATGCGACATAAAATAGTTAATAAGTAACATTTCCCACATGTCTACTTTACATCAGCACAATTTTGGAAACAAAATATTTTTTTGTTAGGAAGTTATAAGGGTTAAAAGTTGACCAGCGATTTCTCATTTTTACAACAAAATTTACAAAACCATTTTTTTAGGGACCACCTGAAGTCACTTTGAGGGGTCTATATGGCAGAAAATACCCAAAAAGTGACACCATTCTAAAAACTGCACCCCTCAAGCTACTCAAAACTACATTCAAGAAGATTATTAACCCTTCAGTGTTTCACAGGAACTAAAGCAACGTGGAAAGAAAAAATGGACATTTTAATTTTCCCAACAAAAATTATATTTTAGCATCAATTTTTTCATTTTCACATGGGCAACAGGATAAAATGGATCCTAACATTTGTTGGGCAATTTCTCCTGAGTACACTGATACCTCATATGTGGTCATAAACCACTGTTTGAGTACACGGCAGGGCTCAGAAGGGAAGGAGCGCCATTTGACTTTTTGAATGGAAAATATGCTGGAATATTTAGCGGTTGTCATGTCGCGTTTGGAGAGCCCCTATGTGCCTAAACATCGGAGCTCCCCCACAAGTGACCCCATTTTGGAAACTAGACACCCAAGGAACTTATCTAGATGCATAATGATCACTTTGAACCCTCAGGTGCTTCACAAATTGATCTGTAAAAAAAAAGTACTTTTTTTTCACAAAAATATACTTTTAGCCTCAGTTTTTTCATTTTCACATGGGCAACAGGATAAAATGGATCCTAAAATTTGTTGGGAAATTTCTCTTGAGTACACTGATACCTCACACGGGGTCATAAACAACTATTTGGGCGCACGGCAGGGCCCGGAAGAAAATGAGCACCATTTGACTTTTTGAATGGAAAATTAGCTCCAATCGTTATCGGACACCATGTCGCGTTTGGAGAGCCCCTGTGCACCTAAACATTGGAACTCCCCCACAAATGACCCCATTTTGGAAACTAAACCCCTTATGAAACTTATCTAGATGTGTGGTGAGCACTTTGAACCCCCAAGTGCTTCACAAAAGTTTATAACACAGAGCAGTGAAAATAAAAAATAATTGTTTTTCCTCAAAAATGATTTTTTAGCGCTCTATTTTTAATTTTCAGAAGGCTAACAGGAGAAATTGGACCCCAAAAGTTGTTGTCCAGTTTGTCCTGAGTATGCTGGTACCCCATATGTGGGGGGGAACCACTGTTTGGGCGCACGGTAGGGCTCAGAAGGGAAGGAGCGCCATTTGACTTTTTGAAATACAAATTACTTCTAATCGTTAGCGGACACCATGTTGTGTTTGGAGAGCCCCTGTGTACCTAAACATTGGAGCTCCCCCACAGATGACCCCATTTTGGAAACTGGACCCCCTAAGGAACTTATCTAGATGCATAGTGAGCACTTTGAACCCCCAAGTGCTTCACAAAAGTTTATAACGCAGAGCCGTGAAAATAAAAAATATAAAATATTTTTTTTCCTCAAAAAATTATTTTTTAGTGCGCAATTTTTTATTTTCACAAGGGTACCAGGATAAATTGGACCCCAAAAGTTGTTGTCCAGTTTGTCCTGAGTATGGTGGTACCCCATATGTGGGTGGAGACCACTGTTTGGGCACACGTCGGGGCACGGAAGGGAAGTAGTGACATTTTGAAATGCTGACTTTGATGGAATGGTCTGCGGGCATCATGTTACATTTGCAGAGCCCCTGATGTACCTAAACTGTGGAACCCCCCACAAGTGACCCCATTTTGGAAACTAATCCCCTTAAGGAACTTACCTAGATGTGTGGTAAGCACCTTGAACCCCAAAGCACTTCACAGAAGTTTATAACGCAGAGCCGTGAAAATAAAAAATAATTTTTTTCCTCAAAAAAAATGATTTTTAGCCAGCAATTTTTTTTTTCACAAGGGTAGCAGGATAAATTGGACTCCAAAAGTTGTTGTCCAGTTTGTCCTGAGTACGCTGGTACCCCATATGTGGGTGGGGACCACTATTTGGGTACACGTTGGTATCTCCGATTCACCGTATATATAGAAGGCGTAAACCACACACGCTCACTCCCAATGGATGATAATGTAATAACAAATTTTTTACAAAGGTACTGTATCAGCACATACCAGGTGTATCCAGTCTAGGGGTAATTGTAAATTTCCGTCTATACTTCTGGAGTCAGACACAGACTCTCACAGACTCACTATGTATTACACCAGAATTTAAAAAGTAGAAAAAGGGAAAGGTATTCGAAGCGTACAAAAGTATACAGTGTTGTGGTACTTTTAAATCTTCATTTAAATCTTCATTTATATTTCAATCTCAGTAAGCCAGTCTAGACTCTCCGCTACTGGAAACTACATGGATACGAGCAGTGGCGTATCCAGGGGGGGCAGCCGGGGCAGTTGCCCCGGGCGCAGCCAGCAGGGGGGCGCAGTCGGGCCGCCTAATGCAGCGGTCGGCAGTGTCTCCCCCCCGGCGGCTGCGCTCTGCCGCCCACCATCCTGTGAGCCGGCTGTTCTCTGTGACAGCTGTCAAGCTGACAGCCGACGCAGAGAAGGAGGCCGCCCCGGCTCCCAGGCAGAAATTGTACTGGCATCTATACAGACGCCTGTACAATTAGCTCTGACCGCCGGGTCAGAGCGACGTCAGCAGCGTGATCATGTCATGTGATCACGCTGCTGACGTCACTCCCCGGCGCCCAGAGCAAACGCTGGGCTGGTGGTAAGTGTGCTCCTCTGTGGAGCTGAAGAACCACCGAAGATGGGAGATGGGGGGGTGTTAATGAGTGGGGGGGTTATTGAGTGGGGATGGGGGTTAATGAGTCGGGGGTTAATGAGTGGGGGTTAAAGAGTGGGGGGTTAATGAGTGGAGATGGGGTTTAATGTGGGGATGGGGGTTAAAGTGAGGGGGTTAATGTGGGGATGGGGGTTAATGAGTGGGGGGTTATTGAGTGGAGATGGGGGTTAATGTGGGGATGGGGGTTAAAGTGAGGGGGTTAATGTGGGGGGGTTCATGAGTGAAGATGGGGGTTAATGAGTGGGGGGTTAATGAGTGGAGATGGGGTTAATGTAGAGATGGGGGTTAAAGTGTGGGGGTTAATGTGGGGATGGGGTTAATGAGTGGGGGGTTAATGAGTGGGGGGTTAATGTGTGGGGGTTAAAGTATGGGGGTTAATGAGTGGGGCGTTAATGAGTGTGGGGGTTAATGAGTGGCTATGGGGGTTAATGTGGGGATGGGAGTTAATAAGTGGGGGGTTTAATGTGTAGGGGGGTTAATGTATGGGGTTTAATGAGTGGAGATGGGGTTAATTAGTGGGGGTGGGGGTACATAATGTGTGGGGGGATTTGGGAGTGGGGATGGGGGATACTTAATGTGTGGGGGGATTTGGGAGTAGGGACAAGGGATTATTGAGTGGGGATGGGGGATACTTAATGTGTGGGGGGATTTGGAGTGGGGATGTGGGGTACTTAATGTGTGTGGTGGATTTGGAGTGGGGATGGTATTTAACGTGTGTGGGGAGATTTGAGTACACAAAATGAAGAGTATGTATGAGGGCATATATGAGGAAGCAGTATGGGGGATGGGTGCAGACAGTAAGGGGTGCGAACGGATGAATTTATGTGGGCACAGTATGGGGAGTGAGGGTGATGGGATGTGTGCAGACACAGTATGGGGAGTCGAGGATATGTGTGAGCAGACAGTATAGAGAGTGAGGGGGTAAATATATGAGGAGACAGTATGGTGAACAGGAGGATGATAGAGGAGACAGTATGAGGAGGGAGGGGAATAGTGTGAGACGACAGTATATTGCAGACATTTTTATTTAGGAGCATTATAATGACACTTCTATCTTTAAGGGCATCGTGTGAAGATTTGCTGCAGAAGACCGGAGAAGATGGAAGTCTGCTGAGACGAGATGTGGATGAGAAAACTCATCATGGGGTCTGGACAAGAAGAAGAAAAGGAGAACGACTGCAGAGACGACGTCATCTATAAGGTACCTGGATGTAAATATTATTAGTGATACTGACTAATTCTCATGTTTTTATTTGTTAGGAACATTAAAGGGGATGTCCAGGTTTGTGCTGAGTCTACAGTCATTCTATGTGACTGCAGACGTCTGAATTCTCACAGTGCTCACTGAACGCTGTCAGGATTCTCTCGTGCCGGTAATTTACATACATGCGGTCACATGCTGACTAGACATGTGTGGCCTCATTCAATGAAAATGAACAGAGCGAGGCCGGGCACGTCTAGTCGGAATGTGGCCAGAAGTATACAAATCGCATACTTGTGCTGACATGACTGTACATCGGCAAGGGAGAATCCTAAAAGTGTGCAGTGCATTCGTTGTGAGAATTCAGAAGCTGCAATGTCAGGATTCAGCTCTGCAGGTTCCAGTGTCATCACATGGACACTTCACTCATATGCGATTTTCATAGATGTGGTCTTGTGACAACGAGCTTCTCTTCCTGCTTTCAGTTTTTTACTAAACATTGAGAGCATTAGGGAGAGCAGCTCGTGGGTACATGGCTAAGTGTGTAAGTCACATATGTACTTTTTTTTTTGGGGGGGGGGGGCGCCGAACCAAATTCTTGCCCCGGGTGCCAGAAAGCCTAGATACGCCTCTGGATACGAGTACAGACGGAAAGTTGAGTGTTAGCAGAAATTTGGGAATTACTCATCACGGGAAAACCTCCTGGTAGATGTTGCAGGAGGCGATGCAGACCCTCAATTACTGTGTCTGTGGAGACAGCGAAAATGGTTCTTTGTGAAGAAAGGATTGCTTTATCGCAGTAGCGTGGATCACATCACCGTTACTCGTCTCCATCAAATTGTGATAACAGGTAGAGATGTAGACATGGTCCTCACTGCCTATCATGATGTGTCTGGTCATTTTGGAGTGCAAAAGACAGAAGCCACAGGCCGTAGGCGATTCTATTGGATTGGCATGAGAGGAGACATTGAAAAATGCTGGAAGGAATGTCACACTTCTGTGGCTATCACAACTGTGAAAGGTGATCATAAAGCACCACTGCATCCGCTTGTAAGTTGACGTCCATTACAAATGGTAGCCATTGATCATCTGAAGGTAGAGGCCAGCAGGACAGGCCATAGCTACATCTTAACCATCATCGATCAATACACCAAATTTCTAGTGGCCGTCCCTGTGAAGGATTTAACTGCCCAGACTACACAGCGGTGGAGCAGGGAGAGGTAAGCATTGCAACTTGCAAGTGCTGAGGCCATGACCAAACAGGGGGCCACACTCGTGGTCCATGGTTCTGGCACACGGCCCCTCATAGTACTCTGGTGTGTCTGATGGTGAGTAGGCACCCCCACCATCAGAGACACTGTATTGTACTATGAGGGGCCCTGTGCCAGTGCCGTCGGCCATCAGTGGGTCCATTCACTTGTTCAGAGCAACGGCACTTGCCCGGGTGCGCCAGGTGTTGACCCCAGCCCTTAAGGGTGGGTGGGAAGCCCAGTTAGGGAGGCTTGGGGGGGTAAGCAGCCCAGTTAGGGAGGTTTAAAAAATGGCATATGTAGATGTGTACGCTGGACATTCAGCTGCTGCAAATGGCAGAATTGGGCAAGTCTGAGGAAGAGGACAAAAGCGAGCCTTTTTTCTGGCAACCTATGTGTCATCAGGGGAAGGTGGGACAAAATCCTTTGAAACCCATGCACGGTTCATTTTAATGAAGGTTAGATCATCAACATTTTGGGTCGACAGACGGGTCCTTTTTTCTGTCAGGATTGATTCAGCAGCACTGAAGACTCTTTCAGATAACACACTAGCAGCAGGGCAAGCGAGCTCCTGTAAGGCATAGTGTGCCAATTCAGGCCAGGTGTCCAGTTTAGAGGCCCAATAGTCAAAGGGGAATGACCTGTGAGGGAGAACATCGATATGGGAGAAGTAGTTTGTAACCATAGTTGACAACTGCTGTCTTCTTTCACTTTTAATCGATGCAGTATTAGCAGTCGTGTGAGCGGTATTTGAGAAATCATTCCTCAACATGGTCATTAAACCCCTGTCTCCAACGCCACTTCGGCTGTGTGCACCACGAACACCTCTTCCATTGTGCCCACTACAGCTCGTGGGAGAACCAGCACTGCTGCTGTGGGCTGGGAAAGCCTCAAACAAACGGTTTACCAGAGTTGTTGTTTGTTAGCCAATATTATCTCTAGGTTCTCCTGTGGCATGATGTTGTGTAATTTGCCTTTGTAGCATGGATCGAGGATGCTGGCCAGCCAGCATTCGTCATCCTTAGTGTTGAGCATTCCGATACTGCAATATCGGGTATCTGCTGATATTCTCGGTATCGGAATTCCAATACTGAGTTCCGATATTTTTAGTATATCGAATACTGGAATCGGAAGTTCCCATAATGCAATGAGCCAGTTTGATTTTATTCAGCCAATGAGGATCCTAAGAAGTGTGGGCACATCTTGTTAGAGCATGTTAGGCATGTAACTCCTGGCATGGCTGTGATTGGCTGCTGAAATGATGTCATGATGCACTATAAAAGCAGCCACCATTTTGGGTTCACTCTGCTGTGAATTCAGTTAGGGATAGGACACTGCTTTTCTGAGGGACAGTGTGACCTAGCGATTTGCTATACTGTGTTGTGCTTTACCCAGGCTACTTTATCAACCGCTGTAGCTTTCTTTTGCCTTGCAGCGCTGTTCACGGCTGTCTGCGAGGTTTCTGTGTGTGAGTGCAGCTCCCGCTGTAGTGTGTTCTGCAGCCAGCCACCTCCGGTTGTAGTCCACTCAGCGTGCGTCACTGCCTCATACATTGTCCTTTTTTGCATTAGTGCTGCTCATTTTTCCAGATTTCTCCTATTAGTGTGGTTCCATCCGTATCCAGCTAGAATATTTTCAAACACTATATAGGAGTAGATAGAGGAGCCTTTCTGCTGGCTTGTGCCCTGCAGCCCCAGCCAGATTATTATTAGCCTATTTTTTGGAGCCTCATTTATTGCATTGTAGGTTACCTTCCTGCATTGTAATAGCTACAAAAAGTTTGTACTACTATCGGTTTTACATCTTTGGGCACATCCAGTGTCTTTTTCTGAAAAAAAAAAGTTAATAAAGTTCACCAAACACTCCACTTTACAGTTGTGTAGGCCACATTAGCTCATATTAAAGTCTAGTCCACACTTTATAAAATTAGTGTTTCTTATACCTGTTAGCAGCTGTTCAGGAATAAGCACACTAAGCCCTTAGTACTTTTCTGCCTATCTTTGTCAGTCTACCAAGATGAAGAAGGCAGGGAGTAAGGCATGTGGTCGTGGAGTTTCTGCAGGGAGAGGACGTGGGGATTCTGTTCCTGCTGCGGGCACCAGTGACTCAGCATCCCCCAGTTTTCCCAGGTAACAGTCCTTTATGCACAGCTTTGTAGGAACTCGCCGTACCCCACTGCTGCAGGACGAACAAATTGAAGCCGTTGTCGGATGGATGGCAGCTAACGCATCGACTTCAATTAGTTCCAGATCCTCTCAGGTCCAGAGCACTGAAGAGCACCCATCTGTCTCTTCACCACCTGCCAAATTGCCCAGGCAGTCAGAGAGCCCTGGACAGGAGCCATCTCTACTTCTGTTCTCTGAATCTGTTGGCTTGGAAAGAGGGGGCCAGCCAAGCAGCGTTCGAGAATTTGAAGAAGAGGTAGTATGCAGTGATGCACAACAGCTTTGTCTCTCTGAATCTGAAGAGACGGGTGGGCCAGTGCCTATGGTCAGCACACCTCAGTACGCATCTGATGATGAGACTCAGCTGCCACTTTCTGGTGCGAACTGTTCTGTCGAAACTACCCAGGAGAAGCAGTCGTTTGAAGAGGGTAGTATAGATGATGAGGTCCTTGACCCATCATGGCGTGAGGTACAGGAAGGTGGTGGGAGCAGCTCTGAGGAAGAGATTCCCCGAACGGCCAAAAAAGGAGGGAGAGGGAGGGGGCAGACTCGGTTGCCTGTAGTCTCCACTTTGGCACCCATTAGGAGCATGCCTCTTCCAAAACCCAAAACGGGCGCTCCCAAGACTTGCAGTGCCTGGTCCTTTTTTAACACAGTTGCAGATGACATTTGCTTTGTCAAATGCAAGCTGTGTAATCAGAAAGTGAAAAGAGGGAAAAGTGTCAGCAACCTCAATACCACAAATATGTTGAAGAGTCTGTGATTTGATCTTTATCTCTCAATGGGAGATCGATATGCTGGAGGGTTGCCAGATTTTGGTTTGAGGCCTACTCGAGTAGTGGTGAACAAACACACACAGAGACAGGGTATGTATCTGTAGGATGTCACAATTTCCTAATTTAATTAGGTAGCTTATATGCTCATTTGAGTAGGCGGTAACATTACATCATCTTATTCCATTGGACAATTGATTATTCAACAGTAAGCATAAATGGTTTCAACCAATCATATTCATATTTGTTAACCAATCAGATTGTACTCGGCTGTTAATTATTAGTATTTGTGCAGACGTGATGGAAACTTTAGTAGGTCTTGTGTAAGTTACACAAGACCCCAATATCAATCTCATTAATCTATCCTCATGACGGTTATAGCTCCGTTATCTGTGTTGTTGAGGGTTACTGAGTGCTACATCCCCAGTTTCTACCTAGCATGTGGACGTGTAGTTTCAATGTCCAACTGGGTGCAGTAAGCTGTTTATCCATCATGTACAATTTCTTATGAAGAATAAGGTTATTATAAGGTTAGGTGATTATCATCATGAGACAGCATTTTCATATACAGACTATGCATGTGAGACCCCAGAAGTGTATTAATACTAGAAGGACATATAGAATTCCCTATCAGTCCCCCCTTTTGAGAACAGATATGACTCTACCATTCACATATAGGTACGTTCAAAGGCCTAATGCCAGTGTCGGACTTCCTAACCCTTCTTCTGCCGAATTCCCCATATGGAAAGGGAGATCATATCTAATTCTCAACCTCATACCATTTGCTCATATTCATCACTATTGGGTTTCAATGTAATATACATAGTTTTTGTAATAGACGCATCAATCAATCTTTGAAGTAGTCCTCTGACACATGGTATGCAGCAGCATCCACAGGTCACAAGTACTGCTGCTACTACTGCGAGAGAGATGAGAAGGCTGGACACAAGATGACTCCATCTACCGAACCAGGATTCCAACCAGTCCATGAAGGCATTGTTGATACCCGAATTTTCTGCCAATTCTTCGGACAGGGATGTAAAGGCCCTGTCTCACTAAGCGATCTCGGTAGCGAGATCGCTGCTGAGTCACAACTTTTGTGACATAACAGCGATCTCACCAGCGAGATCGCAGTGTGTGACAGCGATCAGTGAGCGGCCCCCCTGCCGGCATCGCTGATCGCTGGAAGAAACCTCTGGACATTTCTTTGGTCGCTGGTCTCCCGCTGGCCAGCACGCATCGCTGTGTGTGACAGGCGGGAGACCAGCGATCAGGTGTAAAAAATAATAAAAAAAATAAAAAATATTGTTATTCTCACCTTCCGACGTCGCGTTCAGCCATCCTGCCTCTCTCCACGCTCCGGTCCCAGTGATCCTTTGCACGAATGACCGCGAGATGTCACGGTCTCGCGGGATAGCAAAGTCTCGCGGTCATTCGTTCAAAGGATCACTGGGACCGGAGCGTGGAGAGAGGCGGGATGGCTGCGTGGGACGTCGGAAGGTGAGAATAACTAAATTTTTTATTTTGATTCTATTTTTTTCAGCGATGGCCAGCGATGCCGGGCGCTCGGCATCGCTGTGCTGATCGCTGGTGAAGCTGTCTGTGTGACAGCTCACCAGCGATCACATAGCGACTTACCAGCGATCCTGACACCTTGATATCGGTGTCGGGATCGCTGGTAAGTCGCTTAGTGTGACGGGGCCTTTAGACCCTCCAACGCCTTTGTGATACTGCCATCCGGACTGGTATTATTGGGAATGAAGGTACAGCAAAACGTTCCAAACATTTTACACACGCCACCTTTTTCCGCTAGCAACATATCCAAAGCCATCCTATTCTGGTGTGTCATTAAAGAAGTTGGGCCTAATTGTTCAGCTATTCCTTTTACTGCATCCCTTGTATAATTTATAAACCTTTGCTGATTATAATAAATATAATTTATCCAATCCACATTTTTATTAACTGTCACCCACCAGAAGAAAATTGATTCAAAACCTGCTGCTATCTGGCTTCTGCCCTTGTACTCATCAGGTACCCCTCTGGGTACCCCTATATTGTCTATATAAACTCTAGGATCAAAGGACCCAGCAGGTACTGATCTTCTATTTCTGTGCAGGGTTTCAACATTCATTCCACCTCCTTTAATCTCTTCTGATGAAATTATTTTAAATGGCATGAGCACCTGAACTAGAGCACAGCTGCCAACCCAACTTGGTGGCAACCTAGGCCTTAATTTCATATCTCCACATAACCACCATATGTCACTCCTTGCTATAGTTTGGTTCTGAAACCAACTGGCTTTAAAGCCTCCTGTATCTGTATTTATGGGGATGGTGATGTGACAAAACTCTGAAGTTAGATTTCCTACCCATCTCCCTGGTCCTGTTCTCAGGAAACAAGTGTAGTCACCTGGATATGCATAAACTCTAGGTGGCACTTGATCAATTTTTGCTATTGGATACCGGACTGATAGAGATTGACACAAAACATTATCACTAGGGTCATATGTGGCATTATACAAAGCTAGAATACACTGTAAATCTACTTGATCCTGTTCTGAATATCTGAGGGGAATAGTCCCTAAATGGGGCCTAGCAGTTGCACATGCCATACAATCAGTTTTGTTATTTTGCTCTGTAGTATACTTCATCCACAGCAACCATTCATTCCTCTCTGTGTAGCCTGTTTCTACGGCTAACTTCTCCTCATAGCCCAATTCCCCAATTCCATCAACATCCAACATTTCTCCTGACCTTTGGGGTTTGTCCTCCTCTTGTTCCTTGTCCTGTGCAGGAACAGCTTTTAACCAAAATGTTCCCTGCTGAACCTGTCTACCTGGGATATACAGTCCCAATACATAGAGACCTTCATCTCCAAGAGAGGGTTCATCCAGTGTTATAAGGAGAGGATTGCAAGAGAATCTCCAGTCCAAAACCTCTGGATCACAACCCCATTTTGGAATGGGTACAGCAATATTCATCCTTTTGAGGAGAGGCTTTCCTGATGAACTAACACGAGTCATGGCTTCCTCTGGCTTATACCCCCATGAAGTTCCCGTGTTCCAAGCTGCATCTGACCAAGAATTGCAGTTCTCATTCCCAGGTCTAGTTACGCAGATATATACCACCGCCCCTTCAGCTCCTGTTAGATATTTATAATTGGGGTTACTACTCTTTTTCCCAAATTTAAGATTCCATTGACACTTCACTATCTGACACAAGTCCACCCTAAATGTAGCTGTTGCTGCCTTGGTGTCAAACCACAAGGTTACTGATGTGTTATTTTGAGGTGTCTCGTCCATTTGTCCTTCTTTCAGTAAAGCTGCCAGCATCATCAGGGACAGGACCCTCATTCTTCCGCTCCAGGACCTCATAGTAGCTTGTATGGACTGGTCTTCCTTTAAGCTCTACGGACGTAGCTTAGCGGGGACCATCAACCAGTGGCTCCAGTGGTTTTCGTGTCTTTTGGTCAGCAACCAATGTCTGGATTAACTAGAATAGAATCAAAAACTTATTTATACACAAATGGGAGTCCCTCTTGGACTCCGAACCTGCTGCAGGGGTTGTCAAATAGTTACAACATCTGTGTGGACAAAAGAGTACCTCAGTTGTGGTAGTTTCTGACATCAGGAAGGCTTCCAGTCACCTGAAAAGAGATTAACACACACGAGCACATACTTCATACATCTTACCTTGGGCAGCCTGTATGAAGTCAATCTGCAGTCATTGAAATGGATAGGAGGGCCCAGGCGCACGTGTATGTTTATGGCATCTTTCTAGTCTATCTGTGTTGTGCGCATCTAATCTATGCTAATGTAAAGCTAAACAGGTGGACCCACAATCTTTCTTCAGAGCACATAGTTTTTGTCTTCACTCACGTGCGTTGAGTCATGAGCCATCACATGGTGCAAGGATTTTGGCAAACATACCCGCTGTCTCGCCATCCACGGTTCTGAGCTCCAGCTTCCGACCAGACTTCAGTCTCTTCCCTGGTTGGTGACCGAGTCAGAGCCTGTAAGATACTTAAGTCTAACTGGTTATTTTTAATGCTCACCATGACCAGTGGAGGCGCCTCAGGGGTCTCATAGTACCTTGGTCTTCTGGCTGATTCCCAGCCACTTTGTTTGCTTCGTGCTCCATGGGTTCTTTTTCATATGTACCCTCACCTTCACTATGGCAACCTCTTTCAGGGCCTGTTGGTGTAAGAAAAGACCTTTCCTCCCCATTTGGGGCCATAGTTGTGGGTTCACCTGAAAACAGTAACTTGTATATGTAGTGTCTTGCTTACCTTAAAGCCCCCTAAACGCCTCAGTGAGTGCCGTCAACTCCACCTCCCCTGTAGAGTTATGAGGGAGGAGTGGTTCTGCTTTCTACTATCTTATGCTGTGTGATCGCCATACAACCAGGTTCTTGGACCTTCCGGAAAGAAAAACTCAACATCCAGATTAGTGAGAGATACCCTTATGGATTAGCATATATATTAGCATATATTTTCAAAATAGCGGATTCTCCTCTCTTCTCCCCCCCTTTTGAAATCACCATGCTAGTACCGAATAGGGGGCAGAGTGGTGGATTTCCATTACACATTTAACAGGATTTTTTTTTTCCTCTTTTTTTTTTTCAAACATACTAAAAGCATTCCTTATCTTTGCTACCTGACAATTGCCTTTCATGGATATCTGACACTGCTTCAAGTCAAAGGCAAATTTGTACTTTGAACCATCTGCCTCTCCCTTCCTTATCATGCATTACACACTCTAAACACTTAACTTAACATTGAGAAAAATCTAGCTGTATACCTTTTAAAAATACGTATTATGCTACAGTGCGAACCCAGTGAGGAGAGCTGCGAGCTGCGCTTCCACCAGGTAAGATTCTGGCTCCCCATTATTTAACGGACATCTGACAAGATTATAATTCCCTATGTCACTTAGCAAAATTCCATCGACCCAGGGAATTGCAGGAATTCCGTGTACATTAAGCCGGAATACTTTATACTCTGGAAATCTGTCTGACAGAAATCCAAACCCAGTGAGCTGTTGGATATACCCTCCTGGTATAATTTTGACAGTTCTCCAACCTTCAGGAGATATAATCATCATTAATCCAAATGTGCAATTAGGGCACGACATTTTCTCATGGAATACTTGGCACACACACACACAAGGCAAGCTCAGACCTCCAAACAGAACTTTTCCTATATAATGCAACCCACAATACACAACACTCAACGGGGGGCTCTATTCCTGACACGGAAACGTCTATAGTGGAAAACTTGTCCGTCTGGGCTTTGCAATATAAACTGTTCGCCAAACCTCAGGTCTTGTAAAGTGTGTCCTTTCAACGCATTACTTAAAGGGATATGCGCGTTTAATGCTAACAGCGCCCACCAATCATCTCCTCGCTGTATATAGTGAACTTTCTTCACATTCGTGCCTGGGACTGTCCCAGCAAATATCCATCTGTCATACAAAACATGATTCGCATCAGATTTTCTTTTGAAAATGGCAATCTGCAGACAGAACCTACAGTGGCCTCTCATTCACACAGAATTTCTTTTACACATGAGATCATGCACCTTCGCTTTATCAGCAGAGAGTCTCAAAGGTCATTCACATTCTTTCACACAGATTCAGTAAACTGTTAACTCATTAAGCTTGTAATCTCTGTCCTCTGCTTTAGTCACTGCAGTCCCTACTTTCTATCTCCTGGTGCTCTCTTAAAATCCTATCTTTGTTTTCTGGTTGATACTTGACTGTATTGGGGGCTAAAAATTCTCCTGGCCTGTCCTAAAATGCCTAAATGTCTATGGGTTGCGGACCCGTACTGACTGCACTTCGCTAATTCAATGTACAGGCCGCACCTAGACCGTATCTCTCTATCTCCTTTCCTCTCTGTCTGCCTCTTTCTCTGGTTGCTATGCACTATTCTCTTAATATGCGCTGTTATTTTGTGCCCACCTCACTTCTTCATTATCACTTTGCTAGCAATATACCTATGCCGACTGCACTTCGCTAATTCGATGCATAGGCTTGCATGCCGTTGTTATAAGGGGTTCCTGCTCAGTGTCCGAACTTACGTCCTAAAACTGACGTGACGTCATCAGTTAGTAGGCATCAAAAACCCATAGGAACCCTGATAAGGAAGGTTTAACTATTTAGTGGCTGGCCAACCTGACCCACCCGGTCATATAACACACTAAATCTCTACGTACTCAGTATGAGATGGCACTTCTCTGCAGTTATGATAAACCTATATATATACCAGAGAGCAAATTCAATTAACTATAGGCAGACTAATATGACCCAAATTTTCTCATTAGCCCAGTAAGAATCTTTTCCTTCAGCTAGACCTTGTATACTCAGAGATCTTATTTATCAACCAGAAGACTAGAGCTATCATTAATATGCAGGCTAATGTAATCCCTACTACCTCAAAGTTCTTTAGGACCATTAGGGGGCAGTTTGTGCGTATCAGACAGGATAGAAGGTAGATAGACCTATCCTGTCTCAACCGGCGTTTTAACACCGTAATACTCTAGCACTCTCCAAGAGGACGTACACAGCCTTCTTTATGCGTTATGCCGCCAGAGACGTGTCCTCACATGAATCCTGCAAGCCAGTTATCATGGAGAGATGCTCACAAGGGGCAAAAACACAATAAAGAATTCTTGGTACCCTCAAGGTTGGATCATTCATTCATGTGGCAATCATATGTAGCAGCTTTTAGGTTTCTCCCTCCAGCATACGTTTTGTGTATCACAAGGATATTCTACGGTTCTTAGCGCTGGTATGTAAGAAGACAGACTATACCGTATCCCAACAGCCGGCTTCAGAACATGTAGCAAAGGGGAGACACAGAATTTTGTAAGAAACAATGGCTCTTACCTTCACCGGTGATTTTGGTCTGTGTGTCCTCTAGGCCTCAGTCTGCGAGTGCCGGATCTCAGGATACTGGGGTCTTCTGTTGTGACCAGTCCACCCTAATGGGACGCCAAACTGAAGAGTCTGTGATTTGATCTTTATCTCTCAATGGGAGATCGATATGCTGGAGGGTTGCCAGATTTTGGTTTGAGGCCTACTCGAGTAGTGGTGAACAAACACACACAGAGACAGGGTATGTATCTGTAGGATGTCACAATTTCCTAATTTAATTAGGTAGCTTATATGCTCATTTGAGTAGGCGGTAACATTACATCATCTTATTCCATTGGACAATTGATTATTCAACAGTAAGCATAAATGGTTTCAACCAATCATATTCATATTTGTTAACCAATCAGATTGTACTCGGCTGTTAATTATTAGTATTTGTGCAGACGTGATGGAAACTTTAGTAGGTCTTGTGTAAGTTACACAAGACCCCAATATCAATCTCATTAATCTATCCTCATGACGGTTATAGCTCCGTTATCTGTGTTATTGAGGGTTACTGAGTGCTACATCCCCAGTTTCTACCTAGCATGTGGACGTGTAGTTTCAATGTCCAACTGGGTGCAGTAAGCTGTTTATCCATCATGTACAATTTCTTATGAAGAATAAGGTTATAGGTGATTATCATCATGAGACAGCATTTTCATATACAGACTATGCATGTGAGACCCCAGAAGTGTATTAATACTAGAAGGACATATAGAATTCCCTATCAATGTGGTGGAGTTACATAGACACACTGAAGACCTAGGCCAACCTACAGTGCTACCTACCACCTTTTCAGCTCGTGTTGTAGCCTCTTCCTCCAGCTCACACACAGCTGGTTCGGCTTCCTCACAGGATCGCCATGGAAGAACCTCTGGCACTGTTGTACAGAGACACAGTGTCATTCCACTCACAGCACCACGTTCCCTGTCATCCTCACACTCCCAGGCCAGTCTACAGCCATCGGTAGCACAGGCATGGGAGAAAAGGCACCCATACTCTGCAAATCACCCCCGAGCACAGGCTCTGAATGCTGGCATTGCAAAACTACTGTCCCTTGAAATGCTCTCATTCAGGCTGGTGGAGACTGACACCTTCCGTAACTTCATGGCATTGGCAGTCCCACAATACAACGTGCCCAGCCGCTTTTATTTCAGCAGGCAAGCCGTCCCTGCCCTGCAAAAGCATGTGGAGGGAAAGATTAAACATGCGCTACTAAACGCCGTCAGTAGCAAGGTCCACCTGACCACCGATGCGTGGACCAGTAACCATGGACAGGGATAATATCTTTCCCTCACTGCCCATTGGGTAAATGTTGTGGAGCCAGGTACAGATCTTGAGAGTGGCGCTGTACGTGTTCCGCCAACTCCAAGGATTGCAGGAATCCAGTCTGTACACATTGACTCCTCCTCATATTCCAGTTCCTCTGAATCAGCGCTGCAGGAGCCGTCACAGTCTACCTCCACATGGACCCGTGAATGCTTACCTGTTACGACCGGTATGAGCACAGCCGTGGCCAAACGTCAACAGGCCGTATTGAAATTAATTTCTTTGGGGAATCGAAGCCACACAGCGCAGGAGCTCTGAAATGCCATTAAGCAGGAGAGCGACGTATGGTTTGTGCCAGTGAATTTCCAGCCAGGCATGGTAGTGTGTGACAATGGCTGAAATCTGGTAGCAGCTCTGGGCCTAGGCAACCTCACTCACATCCCATGTCTGGCACATATGCTCAGCTTGGTCGTGCAGAGTTTTTTGAGGGACTATCCGGATCTTGATGCACTGCTGCACAAGGTACGCATAGAGTACGCTCACTTGCGGCATTCCAGCATGGCAAGATCGCGCATTGCAGCTCTGCAGTGCCGATTCCGCCTTCCGGAACATTGCATCATATGTGACCTACCCACCAGGTGGAATTCAACGTTACATATGTTGGAGAGGTTGTGTGAGCAGCAGGCAGTAGTAATAGAGTACCAGCTGCATCAGGCGCAAACAAGTCGCACTGCGCGCCATTCACACTTCACCACCACTGAGTGGGCCTCTATGAAGGACATCTGCCACATTTTGCATGCCTTCGATGATTCCACGCGGATGGCGAGTGCAGATGATGCACTAGTCAGCATGACTATTCCCCTTATCTGCCTGATTGAAAAAACACTGCAAGCACTAAGGGAGGAGGTTGTGGAAGAGGTGGAGGATGAGGAGTCAAAAATGCCATCTTCTTCTGGACAGTCTGCGCAACGTGGTTCCTCACAAAGGCCTAGGCAGAGGACACTTTGTGAGGAGGATGAGGAGGAGTCAATGGAGAAGGAAGACATCTGTCCAGAGGAGGGAGGTACACAATGTTCTAGTAGTCAGTATGTAGAGCGAGGGTGGGGTGATGCAGAGCAGGCAGAGATGACGCCTCAAGCAGGGGACAGCGTTTCTTGGCCAGTTGGCAGTCTGCAGCAGATGGTTGATTTTGTGTTGCAGTGCCTGAGAAATGACCGCCGCATCGCCCACATTCTCAACACGGCTGATTATTGGGTGTACACCCTCCTAGATCCTCGCTACCGGGAAAACTTACAAAGCCTCATAATACCGTTGAACTGGGAGCGTAAAATGCGGGAGTACCAAGACACACTGGTGCAATCCATCATGTTCTCCATTGCAACCGAGAGCAGTGCTGCTAGTGCTTTACAAAGCAGCTCAGTGCGTCGAGGCAGTGGAGGAAGCTCTGTACAAAGAGGGAGCAGAAGCAACGCCTCAGCACAAGGCAAGACCAGTATGGCCCAAATGAGGCAAAGTTTTGTGTCCCCGCCACGAATGTCTACACCATCACAGACGGCTCCAGTCAGCAGGAGGCAACGTTTCCGTCAGATGGTGACAGACAACATGTCTTGCCCTCTCAGTGTTATCCCACACGGCTCTACCCCTTCAAGTTTTGGGTCTCTAAGCTGGATACATGGCCAGAGCTTAGCCAGTATGCATTGGAGGTGCTGACTTGCCCTGCTGCTAGTGTATTATCGGAACGCGTCTTTAGTGCCGCAGGTGGTGTACTAACAGACCGTCGCATGCGACTATCCTCCGATAACGTTGACCGGCTTACTTTTCTGAAAATGAACAAGGCCTGGATCTCGCAGGAATTTGCCAGTCCTCTTCCAGATTAAATAATTGGTTGGCAACAGTATCCAGGTCTCCTGTTGTGTTCATGTTTCTACCACCTGAACTGTAATCCCTGGGCTCCAACACCGCCAGTTGCTGCTCATAAGTGCCGTCTGCACAGTCAACACATGCTCCAGTGTTATTGGGGTTCAGTAACATCAGCTGATCCCCTGCTGTGTGTCCGGCAATTTCTCCTTCTCTGTCCACATTCACACTACTACAGATATAAACTTGCTCCAATTAGGCCTCTGCCTCCACTCTGTTTCTATTATTTACCCTGGGCTCCAACACTGCCAGTTGCTGCTCAGAAGTGCCGTCTGCACAGTCAACACATGCTCCAGTGTTATTGGGGTTCAGTAACGTCAGCTGATCCCCTGCTGTGTGTCCGGCAATTTCTCCTGCTCTGTCCACATTCACACTACTACAGATATTAAACTTGCTCCAATTAGGCCAACGTCAACTGATCCCCTGCTGTGTGTCCGGCAATTTCTCCTGCTCTGTCCACATTCACACTACTACAGATATTAAACTTGCTCCAATTAGGCCTCTGGCTACACTCTGTTTCTACTGTAATCCCTGGGCTCCAACACCGCCAGTTGCTGCTCAGAAGTGTCTTTGGCATGGGTACTCCCTCCTGCCCAGCTTGGTTCCAGCACGCCATCTGTTCCGGGTAGTGTCAACATCACTTTGCCTCCAATACGTTGTACTGTCGTGTTGCCGTCGGGTTAGTCAACTCTATGGTGCCTGCAGTTTAGGTGCTTCCTATGTGGGCTGTGGGATCTGGCAATGAAGGCTGGTTCCGTAGTGCCAATAGGACAAGCTCTCCCTGTAGGAAAAGCTCCCACTCTGGGTTTCGGTAACTCCGGCCGGCTCGCGGCCTTGCAACTTTTTTTTTCATGTGTACCTTCTGCTACCTATCTGAGTTCCAGTACCATTAGCTGGTTCTTTGGATGTAAATCTTGAATATGTCCCCCTGGGTTCCAGTTATGTCAGCTGGTTCCAGGCAGAGCCTTTGGCTTAGGTGCCTCCTTCTCGGTATCCGAGTTCCACCAACGTCTGCTGGTCCTTGGTAGTGCTTTCTGGCACAGGTACGTCCTGCTTAGTAACAAGGTTCCAGTACCATCAGCTGGTCCACAGTAGTTCCATTGGCTCTTGTACCTTCGGCTACCCATCCAGGTTCCAGTACCGTCAGCTGTTCTCAGCAGTTCCTCAGCCTTCTTGTACCTTCTGCCTTATTTCCAAGTTCAAGCTTTTTAAAATGGTTTTTGGTAATCACTCTGGATCTCCCTGGCGATGACCCCAACGACGACAACCCTGAAGACCACACCGAAGAAGAAGACGACGACGACCCCGAAAACGACGACCCTGGAGATGACGACCCTGAAGACCGCCCCGAAGAAGACGACGACTCTGAAAACGACGACCCTGGTGACGACGACCCTGAAGACCACCCCGAAGAAGACGACGACCCCAAAAACGACGACCCTGAAGACCGCCCCGAAGACGACGACTCTGAAAACAACGACCTTGGAGACGACGACCCTGAAGACCACCCCGAAGAAGACCAAGAATATGACCCTGAAGAGGATGATGAAGGAGAAAGTGTGAGAGAAGTAAAAAAGAAGGTGAAGAGCATGGAAGTAGTGAAACATAAATATCTTTGTAACTCCGAACGTCTTAAAAAAAAATTAATTCCTGCTATTCCATTTGATTGGGCTAAACCTCTATGCCTTTAATGTCTCCTCCACCTCCCCCAATACAATCTACATTATTCTTAGTTGTTTTCCTTCATGTAGAATTAACCTACAAGGAAAGTAAGGGTTTATTTTCATTCCGATATTTGTGTCCCATTGACTTGCATTGGTTTCCGGTATCGGAATCGATATTCCGATATTTTTGGAGTATCTGTCCTATCCAATCCGATATTTCCCGATATCGGAAGGTATTGCTCAACACTAGTCATCCTTCATCATTTTGGCAATGTGGGGGTCCTTTTTTAGGATCCGCAAGGCATAATCGCACATGTGGCCAATGTTCCATGTGTCATTAA
Organism: Dendrobates tinctorius; assembly: GCF_039654945.1. Classification (NCBI taxonomy): domain Eukaryota; kingdom Metazoa; phylum Chordata; class Amphibia; order Anura; family Dendrobatidae; genus Dendrobates; species Dendrobates tinctorius. Next base: position 13,044,568 of record NW_027361776.1, read on the forward strand.
TGCACTGCCACTGCTGGGTGGAGGAGCACTTTCTGGCAAATCCACATCCCTACAGTCACGCACAAACACTGTACATAACATTGGAACACCAACATTTTCTCTTGCCACCTGAGAAGCATCCTCCTGCCCAAAATAATCATCCCCCTCCTCCTCCTCTTCCTCTTCTTCCTCTTCTTCCTCCACCTCGTCCAGGACAGTTCCCTGACCAGACAATGGCTGACTGCTAGCAAGGCTTCCCTCCTCCTCCTCCTGTTCCTCCTCCTCTGCAGCAGACGCCAGATCCTTAATGTGCGTCAAACTTTGCATGAGCAGACGCATAAGTGGCATGCTCATGCTTATGATGGCGTCGTCTGCGCTTACCAGCCGTGTGCATTCCTCAAAACACTGAAGGACTTTACAGAGGTCTTTCAGCTTTGACCACTGCACACCCGACAATTCCATGTCTTCCCTCAAACTGCCTGCCCGTATATCCTCCCACAAATGCTTTACAGCCTGCCTCTGTTCGCACAGCCTCTCAACCATGTGCAGGGTGGAGTTCCACCATGTTTCAATGTCAGTGCTTGGGGAGGTGGAGCAATCGCTGCAGCTTCTGCATACGACTGGAGTGTACGTCCGAGCGACGGATGTGCGAGCACAGTCTTCGCACCTTAAGGAGCAGTGATGTTAACTCCGGACAATTATTAAGGAACCACTGCTCCACCAGGTTCAAAGTGTGAGCCAGGCAAGGTATGTGTGTGAGTTTTGCACGGGCTAAGGCTGCCACAAAATTACAGCCGTTATCACTGACTACCTTGCCTGCCTCAAGATGTAGACTGCCCAGCCATGGCTCAGTTTGTCACTGCAAGTAGTTGGCCAGTACCTCCGCGGTGTGTCTGTTGTCACCCAAAGACATCATCTTTAACACAGCCTGCTAAACACTTACCACTAGCTGTTCGATAGTCGGACAGCTCGAGTGCAACACTGCCAGCTGCGGATGGAGTGCTTGTGCGACTGCGCTCTGTGGATGAGCTTTCGCTTATGGAGGAGGAGGAGGGTCGAAAGCCTACAGCCAACTGTTTCCTATACCGTGGGCTAGGCAGCACTGTTCCCCTGTCGAGCCTGCATCCACCACATTAACCCAGTGCGCAGTGATGGACACGTAATGGCCTTGGCCATGCCTACTGGTCCATGCATCTGTTGTGAGGTGCACCTTTCCACTCACTGACTGTTTGAGTGCATAGACAATGCGGTCTTTCACATGCCGGTGGAGGGCAGGGATGGCTTTTCGAGAAAAGAAGTGCTGACTGGGTAGGTCATAGCGTGGGACAGCATAGGCCATGAGCTCGCGGAAAGCTTCGCTTTCAACCAAACGGTAGGGCATCATCTCTAATTAGATTAGTTTGGCAATGTGGGCATTCAAACACAGTGTCCGCAGATGAGAGGATGAGTACTTTCTTGTCCTACTCAGAGTGTCTGGTAGGGTGAGCTGGAATGGAGAGCTGCATATGGGGGAACTAGCGGGGGACCGGACTTAGTGAGAGGGGGTTGGTGATGGTATTGGTGGTGATGGCCTAGATTCAGTGTTGTGTTGCAAAACCATTGTGATGCCCTGAGTGCTTTGGCCTTGCGACGACACCTCAACATTTAGTGCTGGTGGTGTGCTTAATGGTGGCGGTGGTCTTACAGTGGGGGAAGCGATGGAGCATTGCTGGCTACCTTCAGTCGCAGCAGGTGCACATGTGGTACCTGAGGTTTTGTAGTCCACCCACGCTTGCAAGTGCATGTTGATTAAATGTCTAAGCATGCAACTGGTATTCAAATTTCTGAGTTGTTTACCTCAGCTAAAGGTCCTTCCGCACTTCTTACAGGTAATCTTTGCCTCATCAGTAGGATTTTGGACAAAGAAGTGCCACACTGCACTCTTCCTACTATGGTATACATTTTCTGGCCTTGCATACTGTGCTAAGTTGACCGCCTAGCCAAGCTGTCCTGCAACTCTTTTAGTTTTTGGTCCACGTCTTTGGACAGCTACGGGCCTGCCAGATAACCGCTGCTGCGATGTCAATGCCTCCTGTGGATCCTTCTCTTATTCTGAACTGTTGCCAGGGCCACCCTCCTCCCCCAATGGATGCCAATCTGGGTCAAGAACTGGGTCATCCATCACCTCCTCTTCAAAGTCATCTGCACCTTCCTCTTTACCTTCCTCTGTGTCACCGTGTAAGGTGGTATAGTATGCGGGAAGGGGCACCTGAGTTTCATTAGGGTCAAATTCTGGCTCAGTAGACTGCGAGGGCAATGCAGTGCTCTGGGTCCATGTACCAGCAGAATCATCTAGCAGTGGCTGTGCATCAGTGCACTCCATGTCAGATTCATCTTGGACTGGGGAAATCAGGATTTGACTGGATAACCCAGGCATGGTATGTGAAAAAGCTCGATAGAGTAATCTAAAGTGTGGGCTGCCACATCCTTAACTTTTGGTGGGGGTGACGGACACAAAGAAAGGTGTTTTTGCTGACCAGAACCCGGCACTGACGACTCCATGCTTGCAGGTTTCGAACGTTCAGAAGATGAGGTAATAGAGCTGGTGGCTGTTTCGGCAATGTACGCCAAAACATGTTCCTGATGCTCCGGCTTTAAAAGCGGTTTTCCTACTCCAAGAAAAGGGAACCTTACAGGCCCTCTTGGGCCAGACAATGACGCAGGCTCAACACCTCCTGCCTTAGCTGCTATTGTGCTTTTGCCAGAACCAGCCGATGCAGCACCACCATCAGAACAAGCTGCGCTCCCCTGCCCAAGTCCACGGACTCTTCCACCATACTTCCTCATGTTTGGGAAAATGTACCAAAAATACCAGCAGAGAGATGGTACTGTATGAGGAGCGACCAGCTGTGTAAGGTGTATTGAAAAAATTAAATCTACTTATATATTTTGTTAGTCACAGAAGCTCTCCCAGCATGTGTTTGACCGTAATCCAACAAGCAGATATACGGAACTGTATCAGAAGTGTACAGGTGTATGCGTTTCTTGTGTAACTAACAATCTCCGTATATTTATTTACGGAGTGTCACACACACACGCTCACTCTCTATAGATGTGACTGTACTGCGAACGGCAGATATACAATACTGTTTGAGAATCGGAAAGCTCTATACGGTGTCTGTATGGAAAATTGTCAATCTCAGTCTATTTGTAAACGGAGTGACACACGCTGTCTCTGTCTAGTTTTGACCATTATCAAACAGCAGATATATGAAACTGTTTGAAAAGCGGACAGCTCTATAAGGTGTAGGTCTGGAAAAATGGAAAATCTCCTCAGTTTGCTTTTCCAGAGTCACACCCAGATAGCTTCTATTTGTCTGTGATACCAGCCAGTACACGGTAGTGTGTGAGGAGCGTACACCGCTATACGGTGTCTGTATGGAAATTTGTCAATCTCCGTCTATTTGTATACGGACTGACACACGCTGTCTCTGTCTAGTTTTGACCGTTATCAAACAGCAGATATACGAAACTGTTTGAAAAGCGGACAGTTCTATAACGTGTAGGACTGGGAAAATGGAAAATCTCCTCGGCTTGTTTTTCCAGAGTCACACCCAGATAGCGTCTATTTGTCCGTGATACAAGGTAGTACACTGTTATGATTGAGTCACCAAGGAGGAAAACAAGACCAAGCTAAGCCACAGAAAACCATAGAGGTTGGTAACTAAGCGGATTGCAGACCCCTGATCCTATCCACTCAACTAGTAGTAGCCGTGGAGCGTACCTACGATGATTCTAGACGCCTCGACACAGCCGGAGAACTAAATGAGCCTAAAGCAAGAAAGGGGAAATCTAAACTTCCCCAGAGCAGACCCCAAAGGAATAGATAGCCCCCAAACATATATTGTTGGTGAGACAAGATGAAAACACAAATGCAGGTAGGAAAATAGGCTGAGCAAACAATGGGGCCCACACTAACTAGACAGGAAAGGAAAGACACTGTCTGCAATCACGCAAAAAACCCTGCAAAAAATGCCCAACACGTCTGATAGAAAAAATATTGAAGTCACTAGACTTCGCCCACTATATCAGCACTCTGGTTTATTCTGAAAACAGAGCAAAGAGGCCAATCTAATAAGGGACAAAAACAAACTGGCACAAACAGTAACATAAGGATGGAAATTCAGCACAGCCCCAGCCGGGGCTGGCTGACCACACAAAACTGAAATAGACAAAACCAAATCAAATGTGAACCATAGCAAAAGAACACTTAGCTTGAGAATGCAGGGACTGAGCTGGAAACTAAGACCTCAGGAGGCAGGAAAAAATCACCAGCAGGGATAGAGGGAGTTGGCTGTCTTAAATCCAGTCAGAAACTCCCAATGTCCAATCGTCCTCCTCATTATCAGGTGGCAGGCCTCTGTTAATTAGATCAGCTCCATTACCTCCTGTAACCACCAGAGGGAGCCCAGAAAGAGAACTCGTGACCCCTCTGTCAATACAACCATCTCCACTACCCTCACCAGCAACCAGAGGTAGGCCAGAAAGTGAATTCACAACAGTACACTGTAGTGTGTGAGGAGCGTACACCGCTATACAGTGTCTGTATGGAAATTTGTCAATCTCCATCTATTTGTATACGGAGTGACACACGCTGTCTCTGTCTAGTTTTGACCGTTATCAAACAGCACATATATATGAAACTGTTTGAAAAGCGGACAGGTCTATAAGGTGTACGTCTGGAAAAATGGAAAATCTCCTTGGCTTGTTTTTCCAGAGTCACACCCAGACAGCTTCTATTTGTTCATGACACCAGCCGGTACACGGTAGTGTGTGAGGAGCGTACACCGCTATATGGTGTCTGTATGGAAATTTGTCAATATCCGTCTATTTGTATACAGACTGACACACGCTGTCTCTCTCTATTTTTGACAGTTATCAAACAGCAGATATACGAAACTGTTTGAAAAGCGGACAGCTCTATGAGGTGTAGGTCTAGAAAAATGGAAAATCTCCTCGGCTTGTTTTTCCAGAGTCACACCCAGATAGCTTCTATTTGTCCGTGATACCAGCCGGTACACGGTAGTGTGTGAGGAGCGTACACCGCTATACGGTATGTGAAAAAAAGAACGCTCGGTAACTCACCAGAACAAAATAATAAAAATTGGAGTGCTTTGAAAAAAGCATTTTGAACACTAGCGTGCACACAGCAATGCAGCTATCAGGTAGCCTTAAAAGGCAGCCTAATCACCACCAGCGCTGCTGCACACAACAAAAATCCTCCCCTTTCACTACACACTAACTGTACAATGAAAAGCGCTATCAGCAGAAGAAATTTTTTTTCTTCTTCCCTGCCTAATGCTCTCCCTATTCAGAATCAGCAGCAGCAGCACCTCTCCCTATTCTAAGATCGGCAGAAGTAAGATGGCGGTCGGCGGTAATGGCCTTCTATACCCACTGTGACGCCACAAAAAGCCAGCCAATCACTTCAATCCCCTTCTCTAAGATGGTGGTGGCCACTGCCCATGTCATCGCGTTGCCCACAGTATGCGTCCACCTTCATTGGCTGAGAAAAGGCGCTGGAAGCATCATTTGAAACGCGACTTTGACGCTTGGCTCGGCAACCTCATGGCCGACCTCATGCTATAGTCGGGATTCGATCGGCGAAACCCGACTTTAGCTTAAGTCGGCGTTTTTTGAATTTGACCAACCCGTTTCGCTCAACTCTAATAGCCACTTGTTTTTCTTTACTTAGCTGCTTTTTTCTCGCCATAATGCAAATTCTAACAGTCTGTTCAGTAAGACTATCAGCTGTGTATCCACAAGACTTCTGTACAACACAACTGATGGTCCCAACCCCATTTATAAGGCAAGAAATCCCACTTATTAAACCTGACAGGCCACACCTGTGAAGTGAAAACCATTTCTGGTGACTAACTCTTGAAGCTTATCAAGAGAATGCCAAGAGTGTGCAAAGCAGTAATCAAAGCAAAAGGTGGCTACTTTGAAGAACCTAGAATATAAGACATACAGTATTTTCAGTTGTTTCACACTCTTTTGTTAATTATATAATTCCACATGTGTTAATTCATACATTTGATGCCTTTCAGAGTGAATCTACAATTTTCATAGTCATGAAAATAAAGAAAGCTCTTTGAATGAGGTGTGTCCAAACTTTTGGTCTGTACTGTATGTGCAGCTGAAGTATCAGATTCACGAATCGATGTTTCATCTCTCAAAATGGTAGTAATAGAACTGTCATCACAATAGCTGGAATCTGTTTAGGATGCCTGTTCCTCCTAAAACGTGGTTGACCAATTATGTCACTGCCACGACTGATCTTGTTCCAAGTAAAAATCTGTCCCATTTCAAAATCAGCGTTGTCTCTGACAAATTTATCTATTTTTTTTCTGTTTGATGTCCGCTTGGATTGGAATAAGTTTAGTGTCCATTTTCTTATTTAATACGGACCACTGCTGTTCAGTCAGGTGAGACTTCAATTCCTCCTTAGTTTTGATTATGTACCTATTCAAATCCTCATAACTCTGTACGTTATATTTCATAACCAATTGCAAAAGTTTTTGAGCGCATTCCAAGAAAATACTGTCCCATTCACTCTTAAAATTGGGGTTATCCTTAAAATGAGAAATATCTTTATAAACCCTTAACCATGTTTTTATGGTGAACTGTAGTCAGAAATTCATCAAAGCTGGCAGTGTTGCTTGCGTTCCTATGGAGTTTGTTGCTGCCACGTACAAGAAAAAAATCTTTTCAGGTCCAGTTCAGATCCTCTCTATATTTTACAATACTACCGCACTTATTTGCAATTAATCTAAGGTGAGATGTGGCAGTAGTAACAGCATATCACAGGCATCTAGTTAGGGTTTATTGCCTTATAATTTACAATCCTTGCTGCTGCTTTTTTCCAAAAACTCATTGACAGATTCATGCTTTTTATGTAGTCAGAAATTCATCAATGCTGGCAATGTTGCTTGTTTTTCTCTAGAGTTTGTTGGTGCCATGTACATGAAAAAATGTTCTCAGGACCAGTTCAAATCCTTTCTATATTTTACAATAATGCCTTGCTTATCTGTAATTCATAGATGGTGAAGTGTGGCAGTAGGGATATCATATTATAGGCATCTAATGAGGGATTATTGCCTTATAAATTATAATTGTCAGGATTTTAACCCAGCAGCTCTTGTGCACCAGGCGGCAGCTCTTCCCTTTGAGCTATTCAGCTTGCTGGACAGTTCCTCTCTAAATCAGATACCAGTACCTGTGTTGATCCTGATGTCTCCACCCCAAGTTTCTCACCCTGTGACTCCTGATTGAGCACCCTACTTAAACCTGGCACTGCACTTCCTTCATTGTGAGATTGGACAATACAATCTTCCGACCTTTAATCTAGGTTCTTCCCACCTGATGCTTATCTTCAAGATCCTACTCCTGCTCCTTGTACTGACCTCTGGCTATATCTTGACCATGATTCCTGCTTATCCTTCCAACTACACTACGGCTCAGTGTACCGACCTCTGGCTATATCGTGATGACCCTACCTGCCGATGCTACCTCTGGTGGTTGCAATATCACTACTCCAACTCAGGTCACCCATAAACAATTATCCTTGCAGCTGCTTTTTCCATACTCTCATTGAAAGATTTATGTTTTTATGGTGATCTGTTCTCAGAAATTCATCAAAGCAGGCAAATTTAACTGATTTACTGTGTCTATTCACAGTTTCATTGTTGCAGCTGTATCTAAGAGGTAGTGGTGGGAGACTTCACGCTACTGCAGCTAGAATTACCATTTTTGAACTCTCCAATGCTTTAAATTTTTGTTAATTTCTGGGAAATTATTGAAGTATGTTTGGGGGTCACTGTTCTGCTGGAAGACCCATGACTTAGGATGCAAATCTAGCTTTCTGACACTGGACACTACATTGCAACCTTGGATTCTTTGGGAATTTTCACATTTCATGATACTTTGCAAACAGTCAAGGCACCCAAAGGCAGCAAAACAACCACAAAATATAAGTGGTAGTAGTCTGGTAGTTCTGGTTGACTGGATGACGTGGGATATTAGGGGTAGTAGTCCAGTGGCTCTGGCTGACGGGATGATGTGGGATATTAGTGGTAGTAGTCCGCTGGCTCTGACGGGATGACGTGGGATATTAGGGGAAGTTGTTCGGTGGCACAAGCAAAAACCCCCCCCTAAAATATACCTTTTATTTCAATAATTTAAAAAAATCACAATTGGAAAATACTAAATACCAGGGGGTCAAGGGTCAAATAGCAGTATATAGACTCAGTATCATCAATAAGTATATAGATAGGAAAGGGGGTAAAAAAGGCTAATCATACCCTAGTGGGCCCTAATAAAACTCTTCCTGACTGCAGAGGTTGGCACCCTAGTTGTTGATGATGTGGTGCCCCCGCTCAATGTCGATGTCCCTTAGACCACCCTACATATACAAAAAGGGATACACACACATATAATACCAAAAAAACAACCCAAAGTGAAGAGACACTCAGTCTCAATAAAAAAGTGCTATAGTGCTGTAAACTTACCTCATAGTATATATACCCCAAAAAATGGGGGCTTATCTCAGAGTCAAAAAGGATGTAAAAGATGCAGGTTCAATTAGACTTATCTTGTAGTAAAAAAAAACTGACAAGCTGCAAAAGGCAGACCTCTGGGTAAATACCCCTTTTAAGAGAGTTAAAAAAAAGTCTACAGAGAAGTTACAAAATACAGTCAATATGCAGCACAGATGAAAATTCAAATATCCAAAAAGGTAGGGAAAAGCACATAGGGTATAGTTCAGACAATACACATTAGATGACAGAATAAATGTCCATAAAGATAATGCTCCATTCAATATACAACATCAGTTGCAAAAAAACAAAGGTATTCAATGAACCCACATATCATGAGGCTAAAATCATCCACCTCAGATAAAGTGACAGAAGAAAAGTCCATAGATATAATAATCCATTCAATATTCGACATTAATTGCAACAGAGCAGGGGTATTCAATGAACCCACATGTCATGAGGCTAAAATCATCCACCTCAAAAAGGATTCAATGACAAGTTGTCATGTTGCACCTAAAAAGAAAACAGAAGTCTGCCATTCATAATAAGAAAAAGGTTATACTTATCAGCCAAAGGTGAGAAGGGAACCCGACACGTTTCCCCCTCCAAATTGTTGAGGGTTCATCAGGGGTCAAAAAGTGGGGTCACATTATCCCTGGACAAAAGATCAATGTAATGTGCGGCTTGCTCCATGCGCATTCAGCGCCACAATTTGAAGATTCAGCGCGGATAAAGATCCGCCTACTTCTGTTCACATGTTCCCACAATGGAGTTCACATGGATGCAAGCTGTGCTCCAGGCACCGGAAGTGCGTCGTAAAGGGGAGAGGAAAAAGGTACTAGATGACGCTGATTGTAAGCATCCTGCCCTAGTTGACGTAAGGACGCGCGCCCACCTAATAGAGCGCATATGGAACGCATCATGCGCTCTGCGGCACCGGAAGTGTGTCATCAGAGAGGATATAGGCTGCTTATAGTAATTACTGAGCAGCACTTCTTATGAACGCCCTGTCACATATTCAGTGAAGCACATCCTGCTTGAAAAATGCACAACTTTACATTACCGATTAATAAATATCGAGCTAATAATAAGAAAATACAGGACATTCAATAGAGCACATCCTGCTTAAATAATGCACAGCTATACATTGCCCATGAAAAAGTAATCTGGAGCTAATAAGAAAATACAGGAAATTCAATAAGGTGATTCATCTAGCACAACCCAATTTTATAGTAACCCCAATAAGATATGGCAATGGAGCAAAAACCATGTATCCTAGAAAGAAAGAAGAAAATAAGGATAATGGTATACTATTGTTATTAATTATAGATTGCTCGTGAAATTTAACTGTTCGTTAAGGCCTTTAGGGATCTGTGATTCGAGCCAGAAGATCCAGCGTGTTTCTCACTGTAGGATCTTCCTATCCCAATCTCCCTGTCTAACTGCGGGCTGAACTCTCTCAATAATGCAAAATTAATTTTGTCAACCCCCCATGTACTATGTTGACATGACGGGCGAGGGGGGTATCCCTATTATGTCTGATGTCACCCAAATGTTCACCGATACGGACTCACAATTCCCACTTCATTTTCCGCACATAATCAAGGGGGTAGGAGCAAGTGCACAAATATATAACTCATGTAGTTTTACAATTAGCAAAGCATTTCATATTGTTGGTCCTCTTTGTATATGCACTGCAAAAAGGTTGTGATGGACATACAAGTTTACAAAAAATGCAGTGTCCACATCTAAATGTGCCCTCTGATCTATTCTGTAACCATGTTCCTTCTTTCTTCAAGGGTTCCAGGTGGCTCCATACCACCTAGTCCTTGATTGATTTACCCTTCCTATACGTCACTGACGGTTTCGGGGTAATGAAGTTGCATATATTACGATCAGTCTTAAGAATCGCCCAATATTTCCTAAGTATGTCCATCACTTTGCCAGATTGGTCATCAAAGGTGCCTATCAGTCTGGTTATGTTGTTTGGGTCTTCTTTCTCTCTAGGAACCAACAGGGATGTTCTCCTTACTTGTTTTGCATGCCTATAGGCGGGTTCAATAACCTTCACAGGATACCCCCTGTTTCTGAATCCCCCCACAGGTCTCTCAATTGTAACTCAAAATCACCCCAATCAGAGCAGTTCCTCCAAACTCTAAGGAACTGCCCCCTTGGGATCCCATGTTTAAGAGGGGGGGATGGTAGCTCTCCCATCTCAGGAGGCTGTTAGTTGAGGTAGGTTTACAGTACAGACAAGTCTTCAGGGAGCCATCTTTAGAGAAGGAGATATTAATATCCAATAAGGTAATCTGGTCTCCCCCTACCTCATGTGTGAAAAAGAGACCCATCCCATTCTTATTTAGGACTTCCACAAAGGATCCAAAGGATTCCTTGCTACCTGCCCAAAGGACGAGGATGTCGTCAATGTAACGTCCCCAGAATAAAATCTTTGGGGACCAAATGACATTTTCGTCATTGAAGACCATTGTGTCCTCCCACCAACACAGGAGCAGATTAGCATATGTGGGGGCACATGGGTTCCCCATAGCTGTGCCTCTGAGTTGGTGGTACTACTTGCCATTAAACAAAAATTAGTTATGGCACAGTATGAACTCTAGAAGTTCCAACAAAAAAGTATTATGTGCTCCAAAAGTATTATGCACGTCCTTACGTCAACTAGGGCAGCATGCTTACAATCAGTATCATGTAATACCTTTTGCCCCTCCCCTTAGCGACACACTTCCAGTGCCTGGAGCGCAGCTTGCATTCCATGTGAACTCCATTGTGGGAACATGTGACCGGAAGTAGGCAGACTCCTTATCCACACTGAATCTTCAAATTGCGGAGCTGAAAGCGCGTGGAGCAAACTGCACACTGCATTGATCTTTCAACCAGGGGTAATGTGACCCCACTTTTTGACCCCTGATGAACCCTCAACAACTTGGAGGGGGAAACGCGTCGGGTTCCCTTCTCACCTTTGACTGATAAGTATAACCTTTTTCACATTATGAATGGCAGACTTCTGTTTTCTTTTTGGTGCAACATGACAACTTGTCATTGAATCTTTTTTGAGGTGGATGATTTTAGCCTCATGACATGTGGGTTCATTGAATACCCCTGCTCTGTTGCAACTAATGTCGCATATTGAATGGATTATCATATCTATGGAATTTTCTTCTGTCACTTTATCTGAGGTGGATGATTTTAGCCTCATGATATGTGGGTTCATTGAATACCTTTGTTTTGTTGCAACTGATGTTGTATATTGAATGAAGTATTATCTTTATGGACATTTTTTCTGTCATCTATTGTGTATTGTCTGAACTATACCCTATGTGCTTTTCCCTACCTTTGGGATATTTGAATTTTCATATGTGCTGCATATTGTCTATATTATGTAGTTACAACACAAATAAAAAAATAATAACCCCTAAAATATACCTGTTAGTTCAATAATTTAAAAAAAAAAAATCACAGTTGGAAGATACTAAATACAAGGTGGTCAAGGGTCAAATAGCAGTACATAGAATCAGCATCATCAATAAGTATCTAGATAAGAAAGGGGGCAAAAAAGGCTAATCATACCCTAGTGGGCCCTAGTAAAGCCCTTAACAACTACGGAGGTTGGCACCCTAGTTGTTGACGATGTGGCGCCCCCACTCAACGTCGGTGTCCCTAATAATGCCCTAGACCACCCTACGTATACAAAAAGGGATACACAGAAAAACACACACACAGACATAATACCGAAAAAAACAACCCAAAGTGAAGAGACACTCAGTCTCATTAAAAAAAGTGCTATAGTGCTGTAAACTAATCTCAAAGAATATATACCCCCAAAAAATGGGGGCTTATCTAGGAGTCAAAAAGGATGTAAAAGATGCAGTTTTAATTAGGCTTATCTCATAGTAAAAAAAATCTGACAAGCTGCAAAAGGCAGACCTCTGGGTAAATACCCCTTTTAGGAGTTAAAAAAAAAGTCTACAGAGAAGTTTCTCTGTAGGAGTTTCTCTGTAGACTTTTTTTTTAACTCTTAAAAGGGGTATTTACCCAGAGGTCTGCCTTTTGCAGCTTGTCAGATTTTTTTTACTACACCGATGTTGAGTGGGGGCGCCACGTCGTCAACAACTAGGATGCCAACCTCCGTAGTTGTTAAGGGCTTTACTAGGGCCCACTAGGGTATGATTAGCCTTTTTTGCCCCCTTTCTTATCTAGATACTTATTGATGATGCTGATTCTATGTACTGCTATTTGACCCTTGACCACCTGGTATTTAGTATCTTCCAACTGTGATTTTTTTTTTTAAATTATTGAACTAACAGGTATATTTTAGGGGTTATTATTTTTTTGTTTGTGCTCTCTGGTCTACTTCTGATTTTGTAATCCCAAACATTTTTCTTAAGATTTTTCTTTTTCTTGTAGTTGTCCGGTGGCTCTGACTGCATGATGTGGGATATTAGTGGTAGTAGTCCGGTGGATCTGAAAGGATGATGTGGGATATTAGGGGTTGTAGTCCGGTGGCTCTGACTGACAGGATGATGTGGGGTATTAGGGGTAGTAGTCATAGAATCATAGAATCATAGAATCGTAGAGTTGGAAGGGACCTTCTGGGCCATCTGGTCCAACCCCCTGCTCAAAGCAGGATTCGCTAAATCATCCCAGCCAGATGTCTGTCTAGCCTCTGCTTGAAGACTTCCATTGAAGGAGAACTCACCACTTCTCATGGCAGCTTGTTCCACTCATTGATCACTCTAACTGTCAAAAAGTTTTTTCTAATATCTAATCTGTGTCTCCTCCCATTCAGTTTCATCCCATTGCTTCTAGTCTTTCCTTGTGCAAATGAGAATAAAGTTGATCCTTCTACAATGTGACAGCCCTTTAGATATTTGTAGACAGCTATTAAGTCTCCTCTCAGTCTTCTCTTTTGCAAACCAGTGGCTCTGACTGGATGATGTGAGATATTAGTGGTAGTAGTCCGGTGGCTCTGATGGGATGATGTGGGATATTAGGGGGAGTAATCTGGTGGCTCTGGCTGATGGGATGATGTGGGATATTAAGGGTAGTAGTTCAGTGGCTCTGGCAGGATAATGTGGTATATTTGGGGTAGTAGTCCTGTGGCTCTGATGGGATGATATTTTAATATTAGGGGTAGTAGTCGGGTGGCTCTGACGAGATGTGGGATACTAGGGGTAGAAAGACAAAGAAAAAAGCATATGCATCAAAAAAGGGATCACCAGGATTGGGTGAAATACAAAAGAATATTTATTGAAAAAACCACACACAAGTTAGTTAAAAAAAATTTAAAAAGTCCCATCATGGACAAACAGAGAAAATGGGTCATAACAATAAAGAGTATAGTACTCAAAGACATGCTATGATATTGCAAGCCCCCAATATGTTCACAAAATAGGTCCCTTAGGAGAAACAAAGTGACTAAGCATCAATAACAGTCGCTATACCACCAAAAAGTAGTGGAGTAAATGCAGGTATATGCATGCTGTTATCACCCAGACAAAAAGTCAAAACTGATGGCTCAATATATGGCCATATTGCAACAAGTAGCTAATCAAAAAGTACCAAGACTGGAGTGAAACATTGCAACAAATAGTCTAAGAAGGCCATGAGAGAGGCTACACTAAATACATTACCCTAACCCAATGTAGCAGTCACTCCCCAAAAGGACAGGCAGGCAGTCAGGCTAGGTGAGTGCAGGTAACAGCATGCATATACCTGCATGTACTCCACTACTTTTTGGTGGTATAGAGACTGTTATTGATGTTTAGTCACTTGTGTCTCCTAAGGGACCTATTTTGTGAACATATTGGGGGCTTGCAATATCATGGCATGTGGTGCTTTGAGCACTATACTCTTTATTGTTATGACCCATTTTCTCTGTGTTTGTTCATGATGGGACTTTTTTAAGTGTTTTCAACTAACTTGTGTGTGTTTTTTTCAATAAAAATTATTTTGGATTGTAAACAATCCTGGAGATCCCTTTTTTGATACATATGTTTTTTTCTTTGTCTTTCTACATATTCATTACCATATGCATTAGGTGATCCCAGTGTAAGTGATTAGTGGATGGTGCCCGATTATATACTATGTTGGGATATTAGGGGTAGTTGTTATGAATGGGTCACCGAGGAGGATGGCAGGATCAGGCTAAGCCACCAGAAGACCAGAGAGGTTGGTAACTAAGCAGATTGCAGACCCCTGATCCTATCCACACAACTAGCAGTAGCCGTGGAGCATTCCTACGATGCCCTAGACGCTTCGTCACAGCCGGAGAACTAACTAAGCCTAAAGCAAAAAAGATGACATCTAAACTGCCCTGGAGCAGATCCCCAAAGGAATAGACAGCCCCCAAACATATATTGTCGGTGAGGCAAGATGAGACACAAACACAGGCACAGAACAGAGAGAGCAAACGGTGGGGCCCAAGCTGTCTAGACAGGGCAGGACAGAAAAGATACTGTCTGCAATCACACACAAAACCCTGAAAAGTCCAACACTTTTGATATACAAAAAACCTGAGGTCACACGACCTCACCCCCGATAGATCAGCACTCTGGTATAAACTGGCAGCAAAGCAAAAAGATACTAACATAAGAGGGGACTGAACAAGCTGCAACATATGAAACAGGGCCCAGTGCTGCCCTCAGCAGGGAGCACGCTGAACCCTAGCAGCAAAACAGAAAGCAAAAAAAGACACAACCAGATTAGATGCAAAGGATTAGCAAAAGAATCACTTAGCTGAACCATGCAGATCAGACAGGGGGCAAAAGAACTCCAAATGCACACGGAGAAATCATCGCAACCTCCAAGAGCAGCCAGCTCAATTATATGCTCCCAGTCAGTAATCCCAGTTCCTAATTATTGTCGTCAGGTGGGGAACTTCCATCCACCTGGCCAGCTCCAGTGCTCTCAGTAACCACCAGAGGGAGCAGAGGGAGCTTTGGCTCAGAACTTCGAGCAAGGGAATTCACAACAGGTAGTAATCCGGTGGCTCTGGCTGATGGAATAATGTGGGATATTAGGGGTAGTAGTCCGGTGGCTCGGGCTGACGGAATGATGTGGGATATTAGCGGTAGTAGTCCGGTGGCTCTGGCTGATGGGACGATGTGGGATATTAGGGGTAGTAGTCCGTAGCTCTGACTGATGGGATGATGTGGAATATTATAGTGTATGTGGCTATGCGGAGAGGGCAGGGCTCTACACTCGACTTTATATATATATATATATATATATATATATACATATAATTATTATAATTTGTTATAACTAACCATAGTTGGTTACTATGCCTAGGCTACGCCGGGCTCTTCAGCTAGTTTACCATAAATGTGGGACTAAGTTAAAAATGAACACCACATTTAGACCACATTGTCTTTTAACAGAGTTAAAACATATTAATTTTGTAAAAAAACACCCCCTTCATATAGACACTTAATTTTGATAAAGCAATCAGGTTTGATTACAGCCATGAAAAACGTCATCCATGTTTCTTTCATAAAATCTTATTGAAATGAATGTTATGCAGTTTCTGTAGCTTCACCTCTAATGTCTGACAATTGAAAAGAGTTACTTTCTTTCTAGTCATAAAATAACCTAAAGTACACTCTGTAGCATTAGAACAAAATATGCACAAAAATCATTAACAATATTAGCGATAGATTTGCACACTGGGGGGAAGTACCAGCCCCAGTGGAATTATATAACAATCTTCTTTATTGAGCATTACTTGTATGTGATTTGTCACTTTGATGAAGTATTTGGATTTCCTAGTATGACCACAGGATGGTACTGGCCAAGACCAAGTAGAAGAATCTACCAAACTCTTCTGGAGTAATAGCTGTGACTAGAGTTGAGCGACTTTTGGTTTTTTATGGTCGAGTTTCGTTTCGTGAAACCCGACTTTTCCAAAAGTCGGGTCGAGCAAGATCGGCCGATTATAGGGAAAAGTCGGGGTCGTCCCGAAACACGAAACCCAATGTAAGTCAATGGGGAATAAAAGTCGGCAGTGAGAGGAGGACAGGAAACACACCTACAGTGCTCATTTGAATGCCAAAAGCATCAATTCTTCTTACTTAAGCTGGTCAACCTTAATTAACTTCATAATACAAGTTATGCACTGAAAAATGGGGGTTATTTGGCTAAAGTTGTGGGGGGGTAGGGCTGGCTCCAGGTTTTCATGTGCCCTGGGTGAAAGAGCGCCCCTTTAACACATAATACCACAACTCATCATGCTCTGATACGGCAGAGAAATAGCGGTATAGTACAATGAAAAATACTTCACTTTTTACATCTCATGACGAGGCCCATCTATTTCTACATACAGAATCATTGGTCCCATATAATGTTTGAAACAGTATATGATGAGCTCCACATAATGCTACAGTATATGTTGGTCCCCATGGATGAAGCTCCACTGTCTTATGGGCCCAAATAATGCTCCAAACATAATGGGCCCCATTTCTAATGCTCTAGTGTATAATGGGCCCTGTAAATGCTGCTCCAGTGTCTGATGTCCACCTTTGGAATGTTCCAGTGTATGGTGGGCCCCATCTATCATTCTCCAGAGTATAGTGCTCCCCAAAAATTGCTGTCCCAACATTGAAAACAATCAAATAAGTCTCCTCGCTAGGGAATCCCTGTACTAGTCTGGACTCCTCGTCGTCCCCATCTTCCATCTCACTGCACAGTATTTCAACCTTGCAAGTGCTGTGATCCTGAGCAAGCAGGGGGGGCCCACTCGTTGGCGACGGCACTGGCACAGGGCCCCTGATAGTACGGTGGTGTGTCTGATGGCGGGTGGGCCGAACCTGCACTTTCATCTGCAGCTTCCTCTTTGTCACCGTGTAAGATGGAACTGTATATGGGAAGGGTAACCTGAGTTTCATCAGGGTCAGATTCAGGCCGGGTAGCGTGCGAGGGGGATGTAGTGGTCTGGGTCAATATACCAGCAGATTCATCGAGCAGTGGCTGGGCATCAGTGCACTTGTGTCGCCCCCAGGAGTACGGTCGCCACAGTGGCATTACCTTCCTCCTAGGGAGTGTGATGTCATGCTTGGGAGCAACGAAGGATCTCTCTAGCAGGTTAACTGATTGGGCGGCGTTATTCCCACGAGTCATGACCCTCCAAACAGTGTTCATGAAGGCAAAGAGTTTGTTTTACGTGGGCAGTATGGTTGCAAAGCTGAACCTTAAAGGAATGTCCAGAAGGGCACCACCAGGAGTGGAGCCTATGGTGTAATTTGACTCAACACGGGCAACCTCAACCATGCCAGCTACAGAACAGATGCACACATTGCAAGCTTAAATCCGTTAACGAACGAGACTCCGTCATGCCCCGCGGTACGAGTCTGGCTTACTAGAGGGACACGTGAGGCTCTGGCACATGAGATTGGCCAATAACTGGTGTGTCATGCCCTTACATGTCCGTGGCTGCATGTGCGCTACACTGAAAAGGCCAGCGTTTGTCGCTTACAGGTGCAGATAACCCGCTGAACAACGTTAGTGATGGGGATCATTGATTACAATTATTACTCGCGAACGATGATTTCCCAGTAAGTGCAGGTCAACCGCAGTTCCGGAATTAGGCCTAACCGTCACTCCTGAAAAAAATGAAAAAGTTACGTGTGCAAACCACAGGTGCTGTAGCTTGCTTAACAGCTCGCCAGCCGTTCTCACGCCCAGTATGGGTTACACGTGATTGCACAAAGGTGAGAAAGGGTACCGTATCCCCGGATAACATGTATGGATAGCGTACACATTCAAAATATATGTCTATACATCAGGAGGCAGGCTCAGACGGTGTTAGGTCCACTATGGCTTGCAAGTGATTGCACAAAGGTGAGAAAGGGTACCGTATCCCCGCATAACATGTATGGATAGCGTACACATTCAAAAGATATGTCTATACATCAGGAGGCAGGCTCAGACGGTGTCAGGCACAGTATGGCTTGAAAGTGATTGCACAAAGGTGAGAAAGGGTACCGTATCCCCGGATAACATGTATGGATAGCGTACACATTCAAAAGATATGTCTATACATCAGGAGGCAGGCTCAGACGGTGTTAGGCCCAGTATGGCTTGCACGTGATTGCACAAAGGTGAGAAAGGGTACCGTATCCCCGGATAACATGTATGGATAGCGTACACATTCAAAATATATGTCTATACATCAGGAGGCAGGCTCAGACGGTGTTAGGTCCAGTATGGCTTGCACGTGATTGCGCAAAGGTGAGAAAGGGTACCGTATCCCCGGATAACATGTATGGATAGCGTACACATTCAAAAGATATGTCTATACATCAGGAGGCAGGCTCAGACGGTGTAAGGCCCAGTATGGCTTGCACGTGATTGCACAAAGGTGAGAAAGGGTACCGTATCCCCGGATAACATGTATGGATAGCGTACACATTCAAAAGATATGTCTATACATCAGGAGGCAGGCTCAGATGGTGTTAGGCCCAGTATGACTTGCACGTGATTGCACAAAGGTGAGAAAGGGTACCGTATCCCCGGATAACATGTATGGATAGCGTACACATTCAAAATTTATGTCTATACATCAGGAAGCAGGCTCAGACGGTGTTAGGCCCAGTATGGCTTGCAAGTGATTGCACAAAGGTGAGAAAGGGTACCGTATCCCCGGATAACATGTATGGATAGCGTACACATTCAAAATATATGTCTATACATCAGGAGGCAGGCTCAGACGGTGTTAGGTCCACTATGGCTTGCAAGTGATTGCACAAAGGTGAGAAAGGGTACCGTATCCCCGCATAACATGTATGGATAGCGTACACATTCAAAAGATATGTCTATACATCAGGAGGCAGGCTCAGACGGTGTCAGGCACAGTATGGCTTGAAAGTGATTGCACAAAGGTGAGAAAGGGTACCGTATCCCCGGATAACATGTATGGATAGCGTACACATTCAAAAGATATGTCTATACATCAGGAGGCAGGCTCAGACGGTGTTAGGCCCAGTATGGCTTGCACGTGATTGCACAAAGGTGAGAAAGGGTACCGTATCCCCGGATAACATGTATGGATAGCGTACACATTCAAAATATATGTCTATACATCAGGAGGCAGGCTCAGACGGTGTTAGGTCCAGTATGGCTTGCACGTGATTGCGCAAAGGTGAGAAAGGGTACCGTATCCCCGGATAACATGTATGGATAGCGTACACATTCAAAAGATATGTCTATACATCAGGAGGCAGGCTCAGACGGTGTAAGGCCCAGTATGGCTTGCACGTGATTGCACAAAGGTGAGAAAGGGTACCGTATCCCCGGATAACATGTATGGATAGCGTACACATTCAAAAGATATGTCTATACATCAGGAGGCAGGCTCAGATGGTGTTAGGCCCAGTATGACTTGCACGTGATTGCACAAAGGTGAGAAAGGGTACCGTATCCCCGGATAACATGTATGGATAGCGTACACATTCAAAATTTATGTCTATACATCAGGAAGCAGGCTCAGACGGTGTTAGGCCCAGTATGGCTTGCAAGTGATTGCACAAAGGTGAGAAAGGGTACCGTATCCCCGGATAACATGTATGGATAGCGTACACATTCAAAAGATATGTCTATATATCAGGAGGCAGGCTCAGACGGTGTTAGGCCCAGTATGGATTGCACGTGATTGCACAAAGGTGAGAAAGGGTACCGTATCCCCGGATAACATGTATGGATAGCGTACACATTCCAAAGATATGTCTATACATCAGGAGGCAGGCTCAGACGGTGTTAGGCCCAGTATGGCTTGCACGTGATTGCACAAAGGTGAGAAAGGGTACCGTATCCCCGGATAACATGTATGGATAGCGTACACATTCAAAAGATATGTCTATACATCAGGAGGCAGGCTCAGACGGTGTTAGGCCCAGAATGGCTTGCATGTGATTGCACAAAGGTGAGAAAGGGTATCGTATCCCCGAATAACATGTAGGATAGCGTACACATTCAAAAGATATGTCTATACATCAGGAGGCAGGCTCAGACGGTGTTAGGCCCAGTATGGCTTGTACGTGATTGCACAAAGGTGAGAAAGGGTACTGTATCCCCGGATGACATGTATGGATAGCGTACACATTCAAAAGATATGTCTATACATCAGGAGGCAGGCTCAGACGGTGTCAGGCACAGTATGGCTTGCAAGTGATTGTACAAAGGTGAGAAAGGGTACCGTATCCCCAGATAACATGTATGGATAGCGTACACATTCAAAATATATGTCTATACATTAGGAGGCAGGCTCAGACGGTGTTAGGCCCAGTATGGCTTGCACGTGATTGCACAAAGGTGAGAAAGGGTACCGTATCCCCGGATGACATGTATGGATAGCGTACACATTCAAAAGATATGTCTATACATCAGGAGGCAGGCTCAGACGGTGTCAGGCACAGTATGGCCTGCAAGTGATTGCACAAAGGTGAGAAAGGGTACCGTATACTCAGATAACATGTATGGATAGCGTACACATTCAAAATATATGTCTATACATCAGGAGGCAGGCTCAGACGGTGTTAGGCCCAGTATGGATTGCACGTGATTGCACAAAGGTGAGAAAGGGTACCGTATCCCCGGATAACATGTATGGATAGCGTACACATTCAAAAGATATGTCTAAACATCAGGAGGCAGGCTCAGACGGTGTAAGGCCCAGTATGGCTTGCAAGTGATTGCACAAAGGTGAGAAAGGGTACCGTATCCCCGGATAACATGTATGGATAGCGTACACATTCAAAAGATATGTCTATACATCAGGAGGCAGGCTCAGACGGTGTTAGGCCCAGTATGGCTTGCAAGTGATTGCACAAAGGTGAGAAAGGGTACCGTATCCCCGGATAACATGTATGGATAGCGTACACATGCAAAAGATATGTCTATACATCAGGAGGCAGGCTCAGACGGTGTCAGGCACAGTATGGATTTGACGGCCCAGACTACACAGCGGAGGAGCAGGGAGAGGTAAAGATTGCAAATGCTGGGGCCCTGCCCAAGCAAGGGGGGCCCACTCGTGGGCGTCGGTACTGGCACTGGGCCCCTCATAGTACGGCGGTGTGTCTGACGGCGGGTGTGCACCACCACCGTCAGAGACACTTGATTGCACTATGAGGGACCCTGTGCCAGTGCCCGCGCCCAAGAGTCGGCCTACCCACCTGTCCAGGGCAACGGCACTTGCACGGTGTCGTGCGCTAGGTGGTGACCCCGGCCATGGGGGGGAGGCAGCACAGTTAGGGAGTTTTAGAAAGTGGCATATGTTGATGTTGGACATTCAGCTGATGCAAAAGGCGAAATAGGTCAAGTCCCAGGAAGAGGTGGACCAAAGCAAGCCATTTTTCTGTCACCCTATGTGTCATCAGGGGAAGGTGGGACAAAATCCTTGGAAACCCATGCATGGTTCATTTTAATGAAGGTTAGATCATCCACATTTTGGGTTGACAGACGGGTCCTTTTTTCTGTCAGGATTGATCCAGCTGCACTGAAGACTCTTTCCGATAGCACACTTGCAGCTGGGCAAGCGAGCTCCTGTAAGGCATATTGTGCCAATTCAGGCCAGGTGTCCAGTTTAGCAGCCCAATAGTCAAAGGGGAATGACCTGTGTGGGAGAACATCGATATGGGAGGAAAAGTAGTTTGTAACCATAGTTGACAACTGCTGTCTCCTGTCACTTTCCATCGATGCTGTATTACCAGTTGTGTGAGCGGTACTTGAAAAATCAGTCCACAACATTGTCATGAAACCCCTGTCTCCAACGCCACTTCTGCTGTGTGCACCATGAACACCACTGCCAAGCTGCCCCTGGCCCGTACGGCTCGTGTGAGAACCATCACCGCTGCTGTGTGCTGGGAATGCCTCAAGCAACCGATTTACCAGAGTTGCTTGTTTATTAGCCAATATTAGGTCAAGGTTCTCCTGTGGCATGATGTTTTGTAATTTGCCTTTATAGCGTGGATCCAGGATGCTGGCCAACCAGTAGTCGTCATCGTTCATCATTTTGTCAATGCGGGGGTCCTTTTTTAGGATCCGCAAGGCATAATCTGACATGTGGGCCAATGTTCCCGGTGTCAGTGATGCACTGCGAGTGCTGGTTGGAGGAGCACTTTCTGGCAAATCCACATCCCTCCAGTCACGCACAAACCCTGTACCAGACCTTGCCACGCCATCATTTTCACTTGCCCAACGAGATGCATCCTCCTCCCCTAAGTAATCATCCCCATCATCATCCTCCTCCTCCTCTTCTTCCTCCAACTTGTCCAGGAGAGGTCCCTGAGCAGACAATGGCTGAATGTCATCAATGATTCCCTCCACCTCTTCCTCCTCGTCAACATTGGCTGCAGACGCCTGCTCCTTAAGGTGCATCAAAGTTTGCATGAGCAGACGCATAAGTGGGATGTTCATGCTTAGGATGGCATCGTCTGCGCTTACCAGCCGTGTGCATTCCTCAAAACACTGAAGGACTTTACAGAGGTCTTTCAGCTTCGACCACTGCACACCTGTCAACTCCATGTCTGCTCTCAAAGTGCCTGGCCGTGTATCCTCCCACAAATGCATTATGGCCTGCCTCTGCTCGCACAGCCGCTCCACCGTGTGCAGGGTGGAGTTCCACCTTGTTGCAATGTCGATAATGAGGCAGTGGTTGGGAAGGTGGAGCAATCTCTGCAGCTTCTGCATACGAACGGAGTGTACAGGCGACCGGCGGATGTGCGCGCACAGTCTTCACACCTTATGGAGCAGGGTTGTTAACTCCGGATAATTTTTGAGGAAGCACTGCACCACCAGGTTCAAGGTGTGAGCCAAGCAAGGTATGTGGCTGAGTTTTGAAAGGGCTATGGCTGCCACAAAATTACGGCCGTTATCACTAACTACCTTGCCTGCCTCAAGATGTACACTGCCCAGCCATGACTCAGTTTGTCGCTTCAAGTACTCGGCCAGCACCTCGGCGGTGTGTCTGACGCCCAAACACATCATCTGCAACACAGCCTGCTGACGCTTTCCACTAGCTGCTCGATAGGGGGACACCTCGTGTGCAACAGTGGCAGCTGCAGATGGAGTGCTCGTACGACTGCGCTCTGTGGACGAGCTTTCGCTTCTGGAGGAGGAGGGTGGAACGCCTACAGCCAACTGTTTCCTATACCGTGGGCTAGGCAGCACTGTCCCACCACCGCTGTCCCCTGTGGACCCTGCATCCACCACATTAACCCAGTGTGCAGTGATGGACACGTAACGGCCCTGGCCATGCCGACTGGACCATGCATCAGTTGTGAGGTGCACCTTTCCACTCACTGACTGCTTGAGTGCATGGACAATGCGGTCTTTCACATGATGGTGGAGGGCTGGGATGGCTTTGTGAGAGAAGAAGTGGCGACTGGGTAGGTCATAGCATGGTACTGCATAGGCCATGAGTTCGTGGAAAGCTGCGCTTTCCACCAACCGATAGGGCATCATCTCAAACGAGATTAGTTTGGCAATGTGGGCGTTCAAACCCAGTGTACGCGGATGAGAGACTGAGTACTTTCTTGACCTACTCATAGTGTCTGGGAGGGTGAGCTGGACTTGAGAGCTGCATATGGTGGAAGTAGCGGTGGACAGGGCGGACTGAGAGAGGGTTGATGATGGTGATGGAGTTGGTGTTCTTTCTGATGGCCTAGATTCAGTATTTCGTTGATATAACAGTGGGATTCCCTGACTGCTGTGGCCTTGCAACGACACCTCAACATTTGCTGCTGTGCTAACCGGTGGGCTTACAGTGGGGGAAACAATGTAGCGTTGCTGACTACCTTCTTTGTGATCAGTTGCACATGTGGCACTTGAGGTTTGGTGTTGTGTCCACGCTTGCAAGTGCATGGTGGTTAAATGTCTAAGCATGCAACTGGTATTCAAATTTTTCAGATTTTTCCCTCGGCTAAAGGTCTTTGCGCACTTCTTCCAGATAACCTTGGCCTGATCATGAGTATTTTGTTCAAAAAAGTGCCACACTGCACTCTTCCTACTTTGGCAGACATTTTGCGGCCTAGCACGCTGTGATGTTTTGACCCTCTGGACAAGCTGTCCAGGAACTCTTTTGATTTTTGGAACCTGTCTTTGGAGTGCTCCGGGCCTGCCAGATAACAGCTGTTGCGATGTTGATGTCTGCTGTGGATGCTCCTCATCTGAGCTATTGGAAGCAGCACCCTCTTCCCCCAATGGATGCTAATCTGGGTCAACAACTGGGTCATCCATCACCTCCTCTTCAATGTCATGTGCACCTTCCTCTGTGTCACCGTGTATGGTGGTATAGTGTGCGGGAAGGGGCACCTGAGTCTCATCAGGGTCAGAATCTGGCTCTGTGCACTGCGAGGACAATGTAGTGCTCTGAGTGAATGTACCAGCAGAATCATCTATCAGCGGCTGTGCATCAGTGCACTCCATGTCAGATTCATCTTGGCCTGGGTAATTCACCATTTCACTTGATAATCCAGGCATGGTATGTGAAAACAGCTACATGGAGTAATCAGTAGTATGGCCTGCGTCATCCTTCAATCTTGGTTGTGGTGAAGGACACAAGGAAAGGTGTGGTTCATGAACATGAGCCTCCAATGACGACTCAGTGCTTTTACTTTTTACAACTTCAGAAGAGGAGGCGATAGAGCTGGAGGCTGAGTCAGCAATGTAAGACAAAACTTTTTCCTGATGCTCTGGCGTTAAAAGCGGTTTGCCAACTCCTAGAAAACTAAGCCTTCAAAGCCTTATGGAGCCAGACGATGACGCAGGCTCAACACCTCCTGCATTCGGTCCTATTTTGCTTTTGCCACTACCATCAGATCCACCACCAACACCATCATTACCAGCTGCCAACCCCCGCCCAATTCCACGGCCTCTTCCACCAGCCTTCCTCATTTTTTGTAGAAATGTAGACAAAATCCTACAAACTATATAGTAATGTAAAACAAGGTACAAGATGTCTATAGGACAGGGGAGATTTAGATTTTCTGCAGACACTTGTGGACACTGGACACTTGGATTGTGTGAGGCCCACTAAATATCACAGCGCTATGTCACAGGCTCGATGGCACAGGTGTGAAAAAAGTGACTACAGGATAAGGGAGATTTTGAATTTCTGGGAGATTTTGAATTTCTGCAGACACTTGTGGACACTGGACACTTGGATTGTGTGAGGCCCACTGAATATCACAGTGCTATGTCACAGGCTCGATGGCACAGGTGTGAAAAAAGTGACTACAGGATAAGGGAGATTTTGAATTTCTGCAGACACTTGTGGACACTGGACACTTGGATTGTGTGAGGCCCACTGAATATCACAGTGCTATGTCACAGGCTCGATGGCACAGGTGTGAAAAAAGTGACTACAGAATAAGGGAGATTTTGAATTTCTGGGAGATTTTGAATTTCTGCAGACACTTGTGGACACTGGACACTTGGATTGTGTGAGGCCCACTGAATATCACAACGCTATGTCACAGGCTCGATGGCACAGGTGTGAAAAAAGTGACTACAGGATAAGGGAGATTTTGAATTTCTGGGAGATTTTGAATTTCTGCAGACACTTGTGGACACTGGACACTTGGATTGTGTGAGGCCCACTGAATATCACAGTGCTATGTCACAGGCTCGATGGCACAGGTGTGAAAAAAGTGACTACAGGATAAGGGAGATTTTGAATTTCTGCAGACACTTGTGGACACTGGACACTTGGATTGTGTGAGGCCCACTGAATATCACAGTGCTATGTCACAGGCTCGATGGCACAGGTGTGAAAAAAGTGACTACAGGATAAGGGAGATTTTGAATTTCTGGGAGATTTTGAATTTCTGCAGACACTTGTGGACACTGGACACTTGGATTGTGTGAGGCCCACTGAATATCACAGCGCTATGTCACAGGCTCGATAGCACAGGTGTGAAAAAAGTGACTACAGGATAAGGGAGATTTTGAATTTCTGGGAGATTTTGAATTTCTGCAGACACTTGTGGACACTGGACACTTGGATTGTGTGAGGCCCACTGAATATCACAGCGCTATGTCACAGGCTCGATGGCACAGGTGTGAAAAAAGTGACTACAGGATAAGGGAGATTTTGAATTTCTGGGAGATTTTGAATTTCTGCAGACACTTGTGGACACTGGACACTTGGATTGTGTGAGGCCCACTGAATATCACAGTGCTATGTCACAGGCTCGATGGCACAGGTGTGAAAAAAGTGACTACAGGATAAGGGAGATTTTGAATTTCTGCAGACACTTGTGGACACTGGACACTTGGATTGTGTGAGGCCCACTGAATATCACAGTGCTATGTCACAGGCTCGATGGCACAGGTGTGAAAAAAGTGACAACAGGATAAGGGAGATTTTGAATTTCTGCAGACACTTGTGGACACTGGACACTTGGATTGTGTGAGGCCCACTGAATATCACAGTGCTATGTCACAGGCTCGATGGCACAGGTGTGAAAAAAGTGATTACAGGATAAGGGAGATTTTGAATTTCTGGGAGATTTTGAATTTCTGCAGACACTTGTGGACACTGGACACTTGGATTGTGTGAGGCCCACTGAATATCACAGTGCTATGTCACAGGCTCGATGGCACTGGGGTGAAAAAAGTGACTACAGGATAAGGGAGACTTTGAATTTCTGGGAGATTTTGAATTTCTGCAGACACTTGTGGACACTGGACACTTGGATTGTGTGAGGCCCACTGAATATCACAGCGCTATGTCACAGGCTCGATGGCACAGGTGTGAAAAAAGTGACTACAGGATAAGGGAGATTTTAAATTTCTGCAGACACTTGTGGACACTGGACACTTGGATTGTGTGAGGCCCACTGAATATCACAGCGCTATGTCACAGGCTCGATGGCACAGATGTGAAAAAAGTGACTACAGGATAAGGGAGATTTTGAATTTCTGCAGACACTTGTGGACACTTTTGGATTGTGTGAGGCCCAATGAATATCAGAGCGCTATGTCACAGGCTCGATGCAGCAGGTGTGAAAAAAGTGACTACAGGATAAGGGAGATTTTGAATTTCTGCAGACACTGGACACTTTTGGATTGTGTGAGGCCCAATGAATATCAGAGCGCTATGTCACAGGCTCGATGCAGCAGGTGTGAAAAAAGTGACTACAGGATAAGGGAGATTTTGAATTTCTGCAGACACTTGTGGACACTGGTCACTTTTGGATTGTGTGAGGCCCACTGAATATCAGAGCGCTATGTCACAGGCTCGATGGCACAGGTGTGAAAAAAGTGAATTGTAGAATTGGGCAAAATAGGAATCTCCCTAGAGTGTAGGTCTGTAAGAACGGAACAAGTCCTCCACTTATCCTTCCACAGTGACACACAGATAGCTTCACTGTGGCTGTGATAACAGCCGTTACACGGTACTGTGTGAGGAGCGTACACCGCTGTATGGTGTGAATAAATGCACGCTCAGTACCTTAGCAGGACAAAAAAAAAATTGGGATTGCTTTTAAAAAAGCAGTTTGCAGAGCAGTGGGGAAACAGCAATGCAGCTGTCAGGAAGCCTTAGAAGGCAGCCTAACAACCAACACCACTGATCCACCACAATATAGCCTCCCCTTGCACTGCACACACAGTGACTGGTGTGTTGCACAGGCAAAATCGCTAGCAGCAGAAGCAGTTTTTTTGTCTTCTTCCCTGCCTAATGCTCTCCCTACAGAATCAGCAACCTCTCCCTATGCTAAGATCGGCAGAAGTAAGATGGCGGTCGGCGTGCACGCCCTTTTATAACCCCTGTGACGCCCACCAAAGCAAGCCAATCAATTGCATGCCCTTCTGAAAGATGGTGGCGACCCCTGCCTATGTCATCACGTTGCCCACAGTGTCCGTGGATCCTGATTGGCTGAAAAAGAGCGCTAAACAAACTTTTGAAACGCGACTTTGGCGTGTAAGTCGCCGACCTCGTGGCCGACCTCATCCTAGGGTCGGGTTTCGTTTCATGAAACCCAACTTTGCCAAAAGTCGGCGACTTTTGAAATTGTTCGACCCGTTTCACTCAACTCTAGCTGTGACCATTTACTTTGTTTAATTACAACAGAAGTCAAAGTATGAAGTGCTTGTCAAGGAACTTTGTGAAATGTAAGGCAACTTATAAATTATTTTGTTTGAAAAATATTTTTTTTTATTAAAAATGATTCTGAAGTTACCAATAAGAAAAAAATAATTTTAAACCCCAATTACTGCCCAAAATAGGTTTTTAAAATGAGTTAGAAATGTGATAAACTACAATTTAATTTCAATGCCTAATATGTTCTACAATATTAAATCACATTTGGAAAATCTCAAAAGGAGTGGTTTGTGTTTCAGTCTGATTTAGGTCACTTATTCTTATTCCAAATGTACCCTAACATCCTGTTTTGTGTCTCCAAAATCCCAAAGCAAATTACTTTTTTGATCTTTAATCTATGAAAGATGATAAATGCAGTAGGCACAGCAGGATGTTCTGTGTTGTACGTTATTATCTTGTTACTCTATGGGCAGATGATCCTGTAACTGTAAGAAATGCTGATCATTGACATTGTAAAGTGGTTTAGAACTTTTTCAAATGGATTGTGTTGAACATTACTTCACTATATTGAGCTTAGTACTTGAATTAATTTGCTTTTCAGTGGACTCTAATATAAAATTATTTTATATTCTTCTGTTCTGTAGAAAATGAAGATAAAAGTCATGCTTTGTTTCACTGTGATAAAATCATTTATGTTCAAACTATTTTATTTTACATAATATGGGGACTGAGCCAGCTTGCATGATTTTATTGGATGACTAACAGTATAAACATGTATTCACAATATTTTATTATTTTCTCTAGTAAATTTCAGAACTATACAATGTTTCTTCGGGCACGGACCCCGAATACAGACTTCTCCAGGAAGTTCATGTTACTGTTCGAGTTCGGCCCCCCGAACATTGGGTATTTTCCATACTGTCATTTGCATGACAGATTGATTAACACTGAAGGCTCTGATTGGCAGTAAGATTTTTACCACCGGTCAAAGTGCTGTGGCTCCCACACTGTCAAATGACAGTGAGAGCCAGCAGCTGTGCCCGGAAGTAAAAAGGTAACGTCTAGTCACTGACGCTTCGACTGATGAAAGAGTACTAATCCCATCAGGCTATGCCTGCTGCTATTGATAACAGCGAGAGTAGGTGGAGGCTGATGGGAGTATTCATCAGCTGACGTCTGTGCTATAAATAAATGAATAAAAACTGGCTTGGGTTTACCTCTATTTTTGATAACAAGCATGACAAAACTTATAGCTGCGAGCTTCAACCCTCAGCTGTAAGCTTTATCATGGCTGGTTATCAAGAATAGAGGGGTCTCCATGCCATTTTTTTCAATTATTTAAATAAATAATTTTAAAGAAACGGACTGGGGTCACTCCTAATTTTAACAGACAGCCAAGCTAAAGTAAAGAACTGGGGGCTGGTATTCTCCATCAGGTAAGGAGCCATGGATATTGCCCCCCCAGCCTAAAAATAACAGCTTGTAGTCACACATCTAATAGACTAGAGATTGGTGAACCTGAACGGTAAAGTTCGGATCTGTACCGAGCACCTATTTTTGGGCATGGACCCAGGACATAGACTTCACTAAGACGTCCGTGTTACTGTTCGGGTTCGGCACCCCGAACACTGGGCATTTCTTATGCTGTCATCTGCATGACAGCGCAAGAAACATCAGCAGCTCTGATCGACAGTAAGATCATTACCTGGATGAACAAAGAAAAGATGGCACTCACTGTCCGTATAAAAATCCTTTATTCCAAGTCCTTAAAGCATGACAGCGAGAGAATAGTGTGGACAATAGATGGACGATGGCCATTTCATGATTTCTGCTCCTCAACAGGACCCATTGAAGAGCAGAAAGCTCAAAATAGTCTGTGCCACCTTTTCTTTGTTCATCCAGGACTATGGAAAAGGAAAAAGAGAGATTATACCATGTTGGATGGGGAAATGTGGGAACATCATTCTGTATAAGGGCATCATGGGGAAATGAAAATAGTATCATAATGAGTGAAAACACCAAGAGGTTTAAGTAGGGGCAAAATTACTGCATAAGTACCTCAATACATATCCCTTTCTGATTAAAAAGTCAGAAGGGATATCCTTTTTTTAATTTACCTATGTGCCATTATAAGAGTTTTGCTATGGGGGCCCATAAATTTTATGTACGCCTCATCATTACTATTGTAAAGAGAGCATCTGGAGGACACATACCTCCCATCCATGACCTGTCCAGCTGCCACTTTACATACCCCCCTCTGCCCATAGCCAGGGGGCTTGGCATCTTCAGTCAACATACAATGGATCTGTCATGTCGGACACTGTTCACACCAGGGTGTCCGGCAGACAGCGGTAATACCCTGTTGGGTATTCTGTTCCAGTCGGGATAGGGTTAACCAGGTTGTCATGCTGGCTGAGGGCTGGGCCACGCCCTATGTCTTTAAATAGTTCGTCCTGACTATGGGCGTCGCCGACTATAGCTTTAGCCTAGTGCTAGCAATACCGGTCAGCAGTGGTGGTGTTGGAGCGTCTGATATCTGGTGCAGTATATCCCTCAGTGGTTCTTTCTCCAATCTGTTATATATATATTTGGTTGCCCTTGCACGTTATTGTATTCCCTTGTGTATTTACTGTGTGGTGTTTTCTTTTACCCCTGTCCATACGTATTTGTGGGGTCTGGTGTCTGGTCCCCTCACTGGGTGGAGGGAGGTGGGTTCAGTTTAGGGCTGGACAGGAGACAGGGACAGGGTGGAGGCTCAGGCAGGCACACCTTCAGTGTAAACCCTGGGTAGAGGGACAGACAGGGTTCCCCTAGTCTGAGGGACATCACAGGGGTCCCGGGGTTTTTGCCTAAAGTAACCTAGGCATTCCATGACAGGATCCTTGATAGGACATCTGCACTCCCATGTTATTTCCCAGGCCTATGCTTCACCTGAAAACTAAAATCTTGTAGGGTTATGAACCACCTAGTTACTGGAGCATTATTTCCCTTCTCCTCTCACATTCACTTTAGTTGGGGAATGGTCTGACACTAACCTGAACCTTCTAGCTTTCAGGTAATACCTCAGAGTGTCCAACACTCCCTTGATCACCAAACATTCTTTTTCCACTATGGAGTAGGTCTTCTCACATGTGGACAGTTTCTGACTGAGGTACAATACAGGGTGTTCCTCTACGCTAATCTCCAGGGACAAAACTGCTCCCAGCCTGACCCCCAATGCATCCATCTGGACCAAAAACACTTTGGAAAAGTTGGGCGCCACCAAAACTGGCTGTTTACAGAGGACCAGTTTCAGTTCCTGGAAGGTCGTCTCGGCTGCCAGGAACCACTTAGCCATAACCGACTTCGTCCCTTTCAAAAGATCCATCAGTGGGGCTACTATTAGGGCAAAGTTAGGGACACATACTGTATTTAATAGTAGCCAAGAATACCTAGAAATGTCCTGACCTGCTTTTTCGAGAGGGACAGTGGCCAACTCTGGATTGTTTCCACCTTGTTTATTTGAGGTTTTATTTCCCCTCTACCTACCACATAGCCCAGATATTTGGCTTCCTCCATCCCCAAAGCACATTTTTGGGGGTTGATGGTAAAGCCTGCCTTCCTTAGGGCACCAAGTGTGGCCTGAACTTTGCCAAGATGACTTCCCCAGTCCTGGCTGAATATCAAGATGTCATCCAGGTAGGCCACTGCATACTTTTTGTGAGGTGCTAAGACCCGATCCATGGCTCTCTGGAAAGTGACCAGAGCGCCCTGCATCACAGACAGCATCTTTATGTACTGGTAACATCCATCTGGCATTGAAAGGCCAGCTGCTCCTTGGCCTCTTTTGATAGGGGAATTTGCCAGTATCCTTTAGTTAGGTGGTGTATAGAGCTCGTCCTCATTGAGCTTCCTGTAGTCATTACAGAACCCCCACTCCCCATCTTGTTTTGGCACCAACACTATGGGACTGGAACAGCCAATCTTGGATTATTCAATGACCTCTAGATTCAGCATCCACTTCACCTCTTTCAAGATCACCTCTCTGCAGGCCTCTGGAATCTGATACAGTTTTAGATTGATGCAAATATGAAGCTCTGTGAGTACCTCATGCTCTATAATCTGAGTGAGGCCTGGCAACTCAGAAACTGGTATTAGACCTACTGGTAATTATGTTTCCAGGAGTCCATCTTGACAGCACCATGGAGGTCATCCTTCTCATCCTTAAAGAGACAGGAACACATGGAGAGGTTAAAAGGCTCCTCCCTCCCACCCCCCTCAGTGCTTTTCCAAGTAACAGACCATGATTGATGTAACTTAAATTTATTAAATTCCCATGACAATAGTAATAAGAAAATCATCAGGGAGGGAACTTAACATGCTGTCAGGATGGACTCCTGGAAACATAATTACCGGTAGGTCTAATACCTGTTTGCCAGGAAGTCCCTCCTGACAACACCATGAAGAATACCAAAGTGCCTCTCTTAGGATGGGACTACTGCTTGGAGAATTTTCCTTCCAAAAGCAGTCTGATGATTTGACAACACATCTAATTTATAATGCTTACGTGCTTTCTCTGGCCCAAGTTGCACCCCTACAGATTTGCTCGACTGGTGCCTCCACCCTCTCGGCCCAAGAGGTGGAAACTGCTCTAGTCGAGCGAGCCTTTAATTTTTCTGGAGGGGAAAACACTTCTGCAGTATACGCCAGGGAAATTGCCAAAATGATGCACCTTGCTATAGAGAACTTGGGAGGTTTCTTCACTTTATTCTTACCCAACAGCCTCTGGCCTCTAAGTACCTGATGACCGCCTGCCTAAAATCCAGAACATTAAAAAGGGATTCCTTTTGATTTGCTGGATTTTCAGAAAAGGAGGGCAGCACTATCTCCTGGTTTAGGTTCTGGACAGACATTACCTTGGGCAGAAAGGTCAGATCTAATTTAAGGATTATCTGGTCATCCAGAATCTGGATATACTGTAGGGATTCCAGATGGATAGGGCCTGGATGTCCCCTATCCTTTTAGGGAAGGTAATAGCCACTAAAAATGCTGTTTTGAAGGTGAGTCAGGATATACTTATGTGTGCTATGGTTGCATAAGGGGGTTTACAAAAGGCGTTCAATACCAAGTATAAATTCCAAGGGGGCACAGATCGCCTTACAGAAGGTCTCAACCTCTGCACAACTTTAATAAATCTAAACACCCGCCAGTGAGATGCTAATGGATGATCTAGGAAGACACTCAAGGCCGAGATCTGAACTTTAAGAGTACTTGGTCTAAGACCTTTGTTGAAACCTACCTGACGGAATTCCAAAATCTTTGGGATATCCGGTAGGCCTAAGTCAATATTGGAACTACCACACTCCAAACAGAACCTCTTCCAAATGTTATTATAAATTGCCGAGGTGGCCGGCTTCCTTCTAGCCTGGATCATAGATATGACTTGATACGACAGACCCTGGGCCTTTAAGATGTTCCTTTCAGGATCCAAGCTGACAAATGAAGTCTCTCCAGGACATGATGGAAGACTGGATCCTGATGAAATAAGTCCTTTCTCAGAGGAAACAACACAGGATCTTCCAGAGCCATGCTCTTCAGCAGAGGGAACCAACTTCTCCTTGGCCAGAATGGAGTGGTTAGAATTACCTACACCAGATCCTCCTGAGTCTTCCTGAGCACCTTTGAAATGAGAGCTATTGGCGGGAAGGTGTATGACAGCCCACAATTCCACTGATGGCTTAATGGGTCGATCCCTTCCAGATATTCTGCGAGGTTCAGGGAGTAAAATCTGAAGACCTTTACAGTTTTCCCTGTTGATCTATCTGGAGAGTCCTCCAAAGTTGGCACAATTGCTGAAATACTTCCATGTTCAATTCCCATTCTGTAGGCCAGATCTTCCATTTGATCAGATAATCTGCCACTACAGATGAAAAGCTGAGATTGAAAGGACAGTTTTTTCTGCCCAGGCAAAGATGACTGGGCCAAATCTTGAAGTATTCGATGTCTTGGGCCTCCTTGATGGCGCAGGAAGGACACTGTTGTCATGTTGTCTGACATGATCTTTACATACTGACCTTTTAGTACTGAGCGATTTAGCTTCAGGGCTTCCCACAAGATGTAAAGTTCTCTGTGATTTGATGACTGGGATTGGATGATTGGAGGCCAACATCCCTGGAATATCTTCCCTTCCAGGTGCACTCCCCAACCTTCCTTGCTGACATCCGTGGTGAGTACTACACAGGGAGAGGAAATCCATGGGATTCCTTGCTGAAGATTCCTGGGAACCATCCACCAGAGCAGTGATTTCTCTAATGCCAGGGATATGCAGATTCTTCTGTTGAGTGTAACCTGGCGTCTGTCTGAAGACGATAGGATAGTCCTCTGCAGAATCCTGGAATGGAACTGGGCCCTCCGAACACTCAGGAATGCAAGATGTTAGTAGCCCTATGATCTTCATCATGATCGAACTGTTACCCTTCAGGAACAGTCAGATCCTGTCCTTTAGGGACCTCAGCTTTTCCTCTGGTAAGAAGGACGTTCTTAGCTCAGAAACCAGTAGGACACCCAGCAAAATCTTTCTGGATCCTGGCTCTAAGTCTGATTTCTTCAGATTTAGGATCTAACCTAGATGCTCCAAAGTTGATATCATCCTCATCTTGTGAGCCTGAAGTTCTTTCACCGAGTTGTCTACCAACAGGAAGTCATCCAGGTACAGGATTGTGATTATACCTTTCTGCCTTAGAAAGGCTACAATTTCTGCAACCAGTTCCACGAAGACCCAGGGAGCCGAGACTAGATTAAAGGGAAGGCACTGAAATTGGAAGTTGAAGTTCCAATTTTGAATTCTCACCACAAACCAAAGGACTTTCTGAGAGGATGGATGTACCAGTACCTAATAATAGGCACTTTTCAGGTCTACAGTAACATGCACATGACTGCACCTTTGTTTATCAGTAGAATTGCTGACCTTATAGATTCCATCCCGAACCTCTTGTATATCACAAAGAAATTCAATGACTTTAGGTTTACTATAGTGTGGGTTTTGCCTGAGGTTTATTTGATAGTAAACAGGTTTGAGTAGTGACTTCGGCCTTCCTCTGACTGAGGAACTGGTAATATTACTGCTGTATCCATCAGTTTTCCTCTGTCTGTGCACATAAGGGACCTGGCGGCCATGGAGAGAGGAGCTATGAATCTCTCGGCAGGGGCCCCTGAAAACTCTATCATGTACCCTTCCGCAATGGTTCTCAGCATTCACTGATCTGAAAGCACCTTGTTTTATCCTCAGGGAACCACAAGTCCAAGAACAATGCCAAATCCCATCTTGTTATTATGGGGTGCACCAAGTCCTTGACGACACCCATTTCATGAGGCACGGTGCCATAGTCCGTGCTTACATTGACCTTGGCCACAGAGTAGTTTTAGCATCCCCATGGATACACCGGACTCCCATCACCTTCCCAGGGAACAGCAGATGTGGAAGTGTGGCCCTTATCAAAGTCACCAAACTTCCTGAGTCCAACAGTCCAGTCACTCTCACCCTGTTTACAGACACAGAGCATGCTTGAGGGCCCTCACCAGATTGAGGAACTGCACTGCAAGTGGGGAAGGCAAAAGGCAAAATAGGAGCAACACCAGCCTATGCTGCAGTCAATTAGATCAGACTGAATTGGCTTCAGCAGAGATTGGGTTAACCAATCCATGACCACTCTCTCAACCATCTGGGCTGGGGAACAAGTCTCTAGCTGCAACCACTTCTGTATCAGGTACAGAAGGTCAATCATTTGTGACCAGGGAGCTTTATCACTGAGAAATACCCATAGATGGTCCATTGTGACCTGACTGCCAGCGCTACACCAAGCTGAGGCAAGATCTTAGCTTTAAGTTTGTCATACTCTTCGGCATCTTGTAGGGCCAAATCAAAGTATGCTTTCTGTGGCTCTCCGGTCAGATGTAGCACTAGCACCTCCATTCATTGCCCTGGTAGTAGTCTCGAACGCCTCAACGTCATCCCCAAGAGTAATCTTTTGCAACGCCCCTCTCACTATTTTCATCATCTGGGTCTTGTTGCTTCGGCCTGGAGGTGATGTGACTTCTCTGACACAGATGGCCTCTGCCAGCAGCGTCATCTCTTACTGCTGCTGTCGGTGCTGCTGTACTTGTATCAACATCTTGTTAGTTTCCTGCTGAGCTTGCTGCTGATGTACAGTGAAGGAAATAATTATTTGATCCCTTGCTAGTTTTGTAAGTTTGCCCACTGACAAACACATGAACAGCCTATAATTTTAAGGGTAGTTTACTATTAACATTGAGAGACAGAATATCAAAAATAAAATCCAGAAAATCACATTGTATAAAATATATAAATTTATTTGCATTTTGCAGTGAGAAATAAGTATTTGTTCCCCAACCATTAAGAGTTCCGGCTTCTACAGACCAGTTTGACGCTGCTAATCAACTCGTTGAATGAAATAAGGACAGCTGTCTTACATAGTCACCTTTATAAAAGACTCCTGTCCACAGACTAAATTAATCAGTAAGACTCTAACCTCTACAACTTGGCTAGACTAAAGAGCTTTATAAGGATGTCAGGGACAAGATCATGGACCTGAACAAAGCTGGAATGGGCTACAAAACCACAAGTAAAACACCAGGTGAGAAGGAGACAACTGTTGGTGCAATAGTAAGAAAATGGAAGAAACACAAAATGACTGTCAACTGTCAATGATCTGGGGCACCGTGCAAAATTTCACCTCTTGGGGTTTCCTTGATTGTGAGAAAGGTGAGAGATCAGCATAAAACCACACAGGGGAATTTGTTAATGATCTCATGGCAGCAGGGACCACAGTCACCAAAAAAACTATTGGTAACAAATTACGCCGTAAAGGTTTAAAATCCTGCAGTGCCGGCAAGGTCCCCCTGCTCAAGAAGGCACATATGTGTTAGGGTTGCGGATTGCACTAAATATAAAATATAAGGAAGTGCGATTACAACCCGGGGTCCACTGTGCAGAGATGGAAAACAGAAGCTTAGTATTGGCGGAGTACTAAGCGAACACCGGTGGGTTAACCACTGACCTGGTGTGCACAAGAGCAAACTCTGTTAATTCACAGAGCTGCTGAAAGAAATGCCAGAGCCTGTTAACTTCACAGGACTTGGCAGAGGAAGCACATAGCGTAAGGTCACAGGAATCTGCCTTTAGATCGCAGGACTGGAGTCTGTCTAGGCCACTAGTGCTCGGCGCCGCTACTGCGTTGCCAGCAAGAGTCACTATAATAGATAACGCGTGCAAGTGTGCACAGTGCCGCTCAGGCGAACACCACTAATCACCCAGGATTGGGCCAGATAAGCGCACAGGTTGCGCAAGGCATTGCACAGACGTAACTGTCACTTG
This sequence comes from Dendrobates tinctorius, assembly GCF_039654945.1. Classification (NCBI taxonomy): domain Eukaryota; kingdom Metazoa; phylum Chordata; class Amphibia; order Anura; family Dendrobatidae; genus Dendrobates; species Dendrobates tinctorius. Next base: position 13,082,549 of record NW_027361776.1, read on the forward strand.
CCATGGTACTATAGTGCCCTGCAGTGGGCGACACTATCGGATGCCAGTGTGCAGAAGACTGGACTGCACTGTGGAGTATACACTAGTCACTGACAGGCGCTGACTCTAACCGCTAAACCCTAACAATGGGACTTAATAGAGGAGAAGGACTTGGAGACAGGTTCCAACCACAACTTGGGGTTTGCACCCTTCTTGGTGAGGGCTACCAAGAGGGCTACCAAAGTCGAGAAGTGGGGATGAATTGGCGAAAGTAATTTATGAACCTCATAAAGCGCTGCACCGCTTTGAGAGAATGGGGTTCCTGCCAATCCATCACCGCCGGTATCTTAGCAGGATCCTTGGCCAATCCCTGGGCAGAGATGATATTGCCAAGGAAAGGCAAGGACTCCTGCTCAAACACACACTTCTCCAACTTGGCATAGAGGCAGTTTGCCCGCAGGAGGTCGAAAACTTTGCAAACATCTCTCCGGTGGGAGTCAATATCTGGAGAGTAGATGAGGATATCATCCAGATAGACTACTACCGAGGTGGTAAACATATCCCGGAAGATATCATTCACAAAGTCGTGGAAGACGGCCGGGACATTACAGAGCCCGAAGGGCATCACCAGGTATTCATAGTGCCCATCCCTGGTGTTAAATGCATACTTCCATTCGTCCCCCTCACGGATGCGAATCAGGTTGTAAGCTCCCTGCAGATCAAGTTTGGTAAACACTCTCGCTCCCTGTAGCCTATCAAACAGCTCCAATATCAGGGGCAGAGGATACTTATTCTTAACGGTGATGTGTTATGAATGGGTCACCGAGGAGGATAGCAGGCCAAGGCTAAGCCACAGAAAACCAGAGAGGTTGGTAACTAAGCGGATTGCAGACCCCTGATCCTGTCCACACAACTAGCAGTAGCCATGGAGTGTACCTACGATGATCCTAGACTCCGTGGCACAGCCAGAGAGCTAACTAAGCCTAAAGCAAGAAACGGGAAATCTAAATTGCCCCAGACCAGACCCCAAAGGTATAGATTGCCCCCAAACATATATTGTCGGTGAGACAACATGAAAAGACAAACGCAGGTAGAAAAGTAGACTGAGCAAACGATGGGGCCCACACTGACCTAGACAGGATAGGAAAGGAAAGACACTGTCTGCAATCACGCAAAAAAACCTGCAAAAGTCCAACACGTCTGATGCACAAAAAATAATGAAGTCGCACGACTTCACCCCCACTATATCAGCACTCTGGTATATTCTGAAAGCAAAGCAAAAAGAGACCAATATAACAGGGGACAAAACAAACTGGCACATGCAGTAACATATGGACGGTGATTCAGCACAGCCCCAGCCGGAGCTGGCTGACCCGCACAAAGCAGAGATAGACAAAACAAGATTAATTGCAAACAGAGTAGCAAATGAACCACTTAGCTGAACATGCAGGGACAGAGCAGGAGGCATCAGACCTCAAGAGGCACAGGAAGAAAATCACCAGCAGGGATAGAGGGAGTCGGCTGTCTTAAATCTCAATCTGAAACCCCAGATATCCAATCGTCTTCCTCATTATCAGGTGGCAAGCCTCTGTAAATCAGATCAGCTCCACTACCTCCAGTAACCACCAGAGGGAGCCCAGAAAGAGAACTCGCAACCCCTCTGTCAATCTGACAAGCTCCACTACCTTCAGTAATCACCAGAGGGAAGCCAGAGAGAAAATTCACAACAGTGATGGCATTAAGACCCCTGTGATCGTGGCAGGCACATAGTTCCCCACTCTTCTTTTGGACAAAGAAGAATCCCGCCCCCGCTGGTGACACTGACTTCCTAATGAATCCCCTTGCCAGATTCTCCCTGATGTATTGAGACATGGCCTCTGTCTCCGGGAGAGATAGGGGATAGACTCGACCCCGGGGAGGCTCAGCACCAGGCAAGATGTCAATAGGACAGTCATAGGGGCGGTGCGGCGAAAGGGTCTCCGCCGCCCTCTTGAAAAACACATCTGCGTACTGTTGATAGTGTCTGGGGAGAGAGGAAAGATCTGCGGGGACTTCGGTGGAAGCAACCTGAACGATCTCCCTCTGACATCTACTCTCACAGGCTTTACCCCAACCGAAAATCCTCCCTGCGGACCACTCTATATGGGGAGAGTGGAACTGCAACTAGGTGACCCCTAAAAGGACCTGATTGATACCCTCGTGCATGACGAGGAGGGATATCATCTCCTGATGAAATTGAGACACCGAGAGTATCAACGGGGCGGTCTGGTGGGTAATTTGTGAGGGTAGAGTTGCACCGTTCACCACCCTGATGATGACTGGCTTGGCCATCATAACCAGAGGTATTGCATGCTGTTGAGCGAAGGCAGAAGACATGAAATTGCCCTCCACTCCGGAGTCCATGCAAACCTCCACGCCAGAGTGGATGAACCGACCTCAAGCATTCCCTTAAAGGTCAGCTTGGAGGAAAACGCCGCTGATTCTAGTGAACACCCTCCTATGTCCACTAGAGGCGAGCGTTTTCCCGACCGCTGTGGGCACCGATTGGCAAGGTGACCAGACTGTCAGCAAACATGATAGACCGCAGGTGCTCGAGTGGACAGGGACCTTGATTCCCCACAAGGAGCCCCCTGAGTATCGGACGCCCAATCGGGAGGTTCCAGAGGTTTAGCGAAGCTAGGTGCCAACCTAAACCTCTGCCTACACTAGAACAGCTCCATCCTTCGCTCGATGAAGCGAAGGTCTATACAGGTGGAGACGGTGATAAGCTCCTCCAGTGTGGCGGGAACCGCCCTGGTGGCCAGAGCATCCTTCACATGGTCAGCTGTCATGATTAGGTCACCGAGGAGGACAGCAAGACCAAGCTAAGCCATGGAAAATCAGAGAGGTTGGTAACTAAGTGGATTGCAGACCCCTGATCCTATCCACACAACTAGCAGTAGCTGTGGAGCGTACCTATGATGATCCTAGATCCCTCGGCACAGCCGGAGAGCTAAATAAGCCTAAAGCAAGAAAGGGGAAATCTAAACTGCCCCAGAGCAGACCCCAAAGGAATAGATAGCCCCCAAACATACATTGTTGGTGAGACAAAATGAAAACACAAATGCAGGTAGGAAAATAGACTGAGCAAATGATGGGGCCCACACTAACTAGACAGGAGAGGAAAGGAAAGACTGTTATGATTGAGTCACCGTAGGAGGCAAAAACAGAAATGCTAGCTAAGTCCTGAAAACCAGAGAAGTTGGCAACTATCAGATTGCAGACCCCTGAACCTATCAACACAACTAGCAGTAGCCGTGAGGGGTTCCTACGATGACCTAGACCCCTCGATCACAGCCGGAGAGATACATAGACCTAAAGAAGGAAAGGGGAAATCTAACTGCCCCAGAGCAGACCCCAAAGCAAAAGGCAGCCCCCCACATATAATGACGGTGATGCAAGATGAAAACACTTACACAGACAGAAAGACAGGCTGAGCAAAGACGGGGCCCAAAAACTACCTAGATAGGAACGGATAGGAAGGCTGCTGTCTGCAATCCGCCAAAACCCTATCAGAGACAAAAGCCAACAAGCTGATATAAAAATGGCCCTGAAGCAACTAAGCTTCAAAAACTAAATCAGCACTCAGGTACTTTCAGAAAAACAGAGCTCAAGGAACACTGCACACTCCAGCAGGGAGTGGCAGAATCCAAAAAGCAAGAAAAACAAAAACAAATCTTAGATGCAAAAAGGCAAAACAGCAAACTTAGCTTTAGGAGAGCAGGAATCAGACTGGTGTCCAAGAGTCCACAGAGAAATCACCCGCAGGGCAGAAAGGGCGTAGGCTGCCTTAAATCCAGTCAGTGACTCCACTCAGCCAATCGTCTTCATTAGTCCCAGGTGCCTGATAATCAGGCTTACTACCTTCCTTCACTAGAATAGGGAGTTCACCAGGCCTCAGTGACGGAGGGGAAAATGAACTCACAACAAAAGACACTGTCTGCAATCACGCAAAAAACCCTGGAAAAAAAGTCCAACATGTCTGATAGAAAAATACCGAAGTCGCACGACTTCGCCCACTACATCATCACTCTGGTATATTCTGAAAGCAGAGCAAAAAGAGGCCAATCTAATAAGGGACAAAAACAAACTGGCACAAGCAGTAATATATGGATGGAGATTCAGCACAGCCCCAGCCGGAGCTGGCTGACCACACAAAACTGAAATGGACAAAACCAGATCAAATGTGAACAATAGCAAAAGAACACTTAGCTGAGCATGCAGGGACTGAGCTGGAAACTAAGACCTCAGGAGGCAGGAAAAAATCACCAGCAGGGATAGAGGGAGTCGGCTGTCTTAAATCCAGTCAGAAACCCCAGATCTACAATCGTCATCCTCATTATCAGGTGGCAAGCATCTGTTAATCAGATCAGTTCTATTACCTCCAGTAACCACCAGAGGGAGCCAAGAAAGAGAGCTTGCGACCCCTCTGTCAATATAACCAGCTCCACCACGATCACTAGTAACCAGAGGTAGGCCAGAAAGCGAATTCACAACAGTCAGCTAAGCCTCTCCAGAATGCTGGAATGAAGACCTTATCTGGCCATTCCAACTCAGAGGCCAGGGGCCGGAACTGGATGGCGAAGTGGCTGACCATGGATGAGCCCTGTGATAATGCCAGCAGCCGGAGCGCGGTGTCATGGGTGACTCGTGGTCCCAAGAAGACCTGCTTCAGAGTGGCCAAGAACTGCGAGGCACTCTGCACCACATGCTCACTACACTCCCACAGAGGTGTGGCCCACTCCAAAGCCCTGCCCGACAAGAGGGAAACGACAAATCCCACCTTAGCCCACTCAGAGGAGAGTGCTGCCAGCAGCTCTAGCTGTATAGCACACTGGCTCACGAAACCCCTACAAGAAGCACTATCGCCCGAGAACTTCTCGGGCAGCGGGAGGTGAGACAAAGTCAAAGCAGGGATGGCAGTGGTCACAAGGTAGACAGCCTCTGTGGCTGCCTGGAGCATGACTGCGGTAACATCCGCAGCTGAGGCTGGATGCTGAAGAGCCACCAACCTGCCCTCCAGCTGCCGGATGTATGCAAGGAGTCGCTGCTCGTCCACCATTACTAGCCAGATTCTGGCGCTAGTATACTGTTAGGGTTGCTGATCACACTAAATATAAAATATAAGGAAGTGCGATCGCAACCCGGGGTCCACCGTGCAAAGATGGAAAACTGCAGCTTAGTAATGGCGGAGCATTAAGTGAACACCGGCGGGTGATCCACTAACCCGGTGTGCATAGGAGCGAACTCTGTTACTTCACAGAGCCGCTGAAAGAAATGCCGGAGCCTGTTAACTCCACAGGACTCGGCAGAGGAAGCGCATATTGTAAGGTCACAGGACTCGGCCCTTAGACCGCAGGATTGGAGTCCGTCTAGACCGCTAGCACTCGGCGCCACGACTGCGGTGGCAGCAAGAGTCACTATAATAGATAACGCGCGCAAGTGTGCACAGTGCCGCTCAGGCGAACGCCACTAATCACCCAGGATTGGGCAAGATAAACGCACGGGTTGCGCAAGGCGTTGCACAGGCGTGGCTGTCATTTGTTGAGGTACGGTAGTGCCCTGCAGTGGGCGACACCATCGGACGCTAGTGTGCAGAAGACTGGACTGCACTGTGGCGTATACACTACCACTGACAGGCGCTGACTCTAACCGCTAAACCCTAACAACAAACACAACCAAAGGTATGGGTTTTATAAGGAGTCAGTCACCAGATACATGCATCCATCATCATACACTCCATAAGTATTTGAGTCTATACTAGCGCATGGCTAGCAGCGTCCTTCCAGGACCTTCCTAGTGGTCCAATGGGAGCAGCAATAGGACCTGAGCATGTGACCTCAGACCTCCAATGAGAGGACTTCCCACGGGCATGCTCAGTGGACCGAAAGAAGGACTTAGTCCCAGGAGCTGCTCGCTGCTGGCTATTGCAGGTTACTATAGCTGAACCCTGATTAGCAGCAGTAACCAAGCCAACAGTAGTAGACTGAGCAAGATGCCGAGAATGACGTCTTTGCTGAGCAGGCTTCTCTGCAGTCGGAGAGGAATGGGAGACCACTGTTAGGGTTGCGGATCGCACTAAATATAAAATATGAGAAAGTGCGATTGCAACTCGGCGTCCACCGTGCAGAGGTGGTATGCTGCTGCTAGGTAATGGCGGACGCTATATGGCGGTATAAAGGAAGAACACACATGGGTTAACGTCACCCGGTGAGTACAGGGCGAACTCTGTTACCTCACAGAGCCGCACTACCACAGAACATAAATGCCGGACCCTGTTTAGCTCACAGAGCTCGGCAACGAAGTGCACAGAATGTGGTCACAGAACTCTGCCCCAAGTACACGGGGTCAGAGTCCCTCTAGACCTTCTGAGTGCTCGGCATCGCACCTGCGGACTCCACTAAAGACGCTGACTATATCGGAGTGTCAAGCATGTGCACCATGGCATGCAGAGCCACCAGTGGACACTGATGTCAGTCTCAGACTCTGCCTCTACCTACACCTTACCCTTGGCGCTTAACAGGCTAGGCTGCACAACACATGCGTACCAAGGGTAGGGGTTTCTTAATGAGCCATTCACCAGAGACATTCATGCACTCCTCATAGTCTGGTAATGCAGTATATAATAGCGCATGGCCAAGTGGCCATGCGACCCCTTTATAGCAGTGTCCTTCCGGGACTTTCCTGATGGTCCAATTCAAGCTGGAGAAGGACCTGAGCATATGACCTCCGATCTCCAATGGGAGATCGTCTCATGGGCATGCTCAGTGGACCGAATGGAGGACTTAGTCCCTGGAGTAGCTCGCTGCTGACCAACATGTGTTGCTATAGCTGGACAAGAGATAGCAGCAGCAACCAAACCCACAGAGCTAGTCTGGGCAAAGCGCCGGGACCGACGAGTCTGCTTAGCAGCGTCCTCTGCAGCTGGAGGAATGGGAGACCGCCAGAAGCAAGGCTTGGGATTCCCGCTGTGCAGCGACAGGAACCCGTCTCCTAACAACCACAGACTGCAAGGCTCGGGATTCCTGCTGTGCAGAGGCAGGAACCCAACGCCTATCAATGTGCAGGCCCATATGAAGTTTGCCAATGAATGCCTGGATGATTCTGTGAGTGATTGGGAGAAGGTGCTATGGTCAGATGAGACAAAAAATGAGCTCTTTGGCATTAACTTAATTTGCCGTGTTTGGAGGAAGAGAAATGCTGCCTATGACTCAAAGAACACCATCCCCACTGTCAATCATGGTGGTGGAAACATTATACCTTGAGGGTGTTTCTCTGCTAAGAGCACAGGACTACTTCACTGCATCAATGGGAGAATGGTTAGAGCCATGTACCGTAAAACCCTGAGTGATAACCTACTTCACTCCACCAGGACATTAAAAATTGGTCGTGGTTGGGTCTTCCAGCAAGAAAACGACCAAAAACATACAGCCAAGGCAACAAAGGAGTGGCTCAAAAAGGAGCACATTAAGGTCATGGAGTGGCCTAGCCAGTCTCCAGACCTTAATCCTATAGAAAACTTATGGAGGGAGTTGAAGCTCCGAGTTGCCAAGTGACAGCCTCAAAATCTTAATGATTTTAAGATGATCTGCAAAGAGGAGTGGACCAAAATTCCTCCTGACATGTGCGCAAACCTCATCATCAACTACAAAAAATGTCTCACTGCTGTGCTTGCCAACAAGGGTTTTGCCACCAAGTATTAAGTCTTGCATTATAGAGGGATCAAATACCTATTTATCACTGCAAAATGCAAATATATTTATATAATTTACACAATGTGACGTTCTGGATTTTTTTTTTATAGTGGTTTGAAAAAACCACTATATTGTAATCCGAACGCTGCTAACTTATTCTTCTTCTTATTATTAAGTTGATTTCCGCAATTAATGCGGCCCGAACCGCTACACGCACAGATGCCGTTAAGTTGTTGTTTCGAAGCCAGCGTCCACGAGAGGTGTGCTAAGTATTTTTCGTGTCGATCGGATTTGTAGTTTTTGCGCAATTTGCGTTTGAAATTTTTTTTTCCCGTCATTGGAATGCATTGTCTCCAATGCTTTTCAATGGGTAATGGCAAAACGTGCCCTGAGGCGATTGAAATGGCAGTTGAGCTCATTGATATGCGCAGGCAGACCCAGTTACTATGCCAACGCCTACGAACGTCACATGACATCCCAAGGACAGAGCTTCTGCCACATAATATCAGCTCTTAAAGTGAAACCCACAGCACAAATGAAAATCTAGCTTCATCACATAACACATGCCCCTGAGAGAGAATGTGCGACAAAGTGGATTTAGAAGCCCTGTGAGCCACCCTGGCTCTTAAAGGGCCGACGTGCCACAGTGATTCTTAAAGGGCCAGCGCACCGAAATGAGTCTTAAAGGGCCGGCGCGCCAAATCGAAAGCTGAGTGACCCCGGCCTCCAAATCGGAGGCTGAGCCACCCCGGCCTCCAAATCGTAGGCTGAACCACCCCGGCCTCCAAATCGGAGGCTGAGCCACCCTGGCCTCCAAATCGGACCCCGTGTGGCCCCGCTCAAAAAATCAGACCCAGAGTAGCACAGCCCACCAAATCGGATCCTGAGGGGCCCCGCCCACCAAATCAGACTCCGAGTGGCCCCGCTCACCAAATCGGACCCTGAAGGGCCCCGTCCACCAAATCGGACCCTGAGGAGCCCCGCCCACCAAATCAGACCCTGAGGAGCCCAGCCCACCAAATCGGACCCAGAGTGACCCCGCCCACCAAATCAGACCCAGAGTGACCCCGCCCACCAAATCAGACCCTGAAGGGCCCCGCCCATCAAATCGGACCCAAAGTGGCCCCGCCCACCAAATCGGACCCAGAGGGGCCCCGCCCATCAAATCGTACCCTGAGGGGCCCCGCCCACCAAATCGGAACCTGAGGAGCCCCGCCCACCAAATCGGACCCAGATTGACCCCGCCCACCAAATCGGACCCAGATTGACCCCACCCACCAAATCGGACCCTGAAGGGCCCCGCCCACCAAATCGGTCCCAGAGGTGCCCCGCCCACCAAATCGGGCCCTGAAGGGCCCCGCCCACCAAATCGGACCCAGAGGGGCCCCGCCCATCAAATCGGACCCTGAGGGGCCCCGCCCACCAAATCGGAACCTGAGGAGCCCCGCCCACCAAATCGGACCCAGATTGACCCCGCCCACCAAATCGGACCCGAGGAGCCCCGCCCACCAAATCGGACCCAGATTGACCCCGCCCACCAAATCGGACCCTGAAGGGCCCCGCCCACCAAATCGGACCCAGAGGTGCCCCGCCCACCAAATCGAACCCTGAAGGGCCCCACCCACCAAATCGGACCCAGAGGGGCCCCGCCCACCAAATCGGACCCAGGGGGCCCCGCCCACCAAATCGGACCATGAGGGGCCCCGCCCACCAAATCGGACCATGAGGGGCACCGCCCACCAAAATGGACCCAGGGGGCTCCACCCACAAAATCAGACCCTAAGGGGCCCCACCCACAAAATCGGACCCTGAGTGGGCCCGGCCACAAAATCAGACCCTGAGGGGCCCCAACCACAAAATCGGACCCCAAGAGACCCCGGCCACAAAATCGAACCTAGAGGGTCCCCAGTCACAAAATAGGACCCTCAGGGGCCCCAACCACAAAATCAGACCCTGAGGTGCCCCGGTCACAAAATCGGACCCTGAGGGGCCCCACCCACAAAATCAGACACTGAGGGGCCCCACCCACAAAACCAGACCCTGAGGGGCCCCAGCCGCAAAATAAGACCCTGAGGGGCCCCACCCACAAAATCGGACACTGAGAGGCCCCGGCCACAAAATCGAACCCAGAGGGGCCCCAGTCACGAAATCGGACCCCGAGGGGCCCCACCCACAAAATCAGACCCTGAGGGGCCCCGCCCACCAAATGAGACGCTGAGGGGCCCCACCCTCAAAATCAGACCCTGAGGGGCCCCAGCCACAAAATCAGACCCTGAGGGGCCCCAGCCACAAAATCGGACTCTGAGGGGCCCCACCCACCAAATCGGACCCAGAGTGACCCCGCCCACCAAATCGGACCCAGAGGGGCCCCGCCCATCAAATTGGACCCTGAGGGGCCCCGCCCACCAAATCGGAACCTGAGGAGCCCCGCCCACCAAATCGGACCCAGATTGACCCCGCCCACCAAATCGGATCCAGATTGACCCCGCCCACCAAATCGGACCCTGAAGGGCCCCGCCCACCAAATCGGTCCCAGAGGTGCCCCGCCCACCAAATCGGACCCTGAGGGGCCCCGCCCACCAAATCGGACCCAGAGGGGCCCCGCCCATCAAATCGGACCCTGAGGGGCCCCGCCACCAATTCGGAACCTGAGGAGCCCCGCCCACCAAATCGGACCCAGATTGACCCCGCCCACCAAATCGGACCCGAGGAGTCCCGCCCACCAAATCGGACCCAGATTGACCCCGCCCACCAAATCGGACCCTGAAGGGCCCCGCCCACCAAATCGGACCCAGAGGTGCCCCGCCCACCAAATCAGACCCTGAAGGGCCCCGCCCACCAAATCGGACCCAGGGGGCCCCGCCCACCAAATCGGACCCAGGGGGCCCCGCCCACCAAATCGGACCATGAGGGGCCCCGCCCACCAAATCGGACCATGAGGGGCCCCGCCCACTAAATCGGACCCAGAGTGGCCCCGCCCACCAAAATGGACCCAGGGGGCTCCACCCACAAAATCAGACCCTAAGGGGCCCCACCCACAAAATCGGACCCTGAGTGGGCCCGGCCACAAAATCGGACCCTGAGGGGCCCCACCCACAAAATCAGACCATGAGTGACCCCACCCTCAAAATCGGTCGCTGAGGGGCCCCACCCACAAAATCAGACCCTAAGGGGCCCCACCCACAAAATCAGACACTGAGGGGCCCCACCCACAAAATCAGACCCTGAGGGACCCCAGCCACAAAATCGGACCCTGAGGGGCCCCACCCACAAAATCAGACCCTGAGGGTCCCCGGTCACAAAATCGGACCCTGATGGGCCCCACCAACAGAATCGGACCCTGATGGGCCCCACCCACAAAATCAGACCCTGAGGGGACCCAGCCACAAAATCAGACCCTGAGGGGCCCCAGCCACAAAATCGGACTCTGAGGGGCCCCACCCACAAAATCGGACCCTGAGGGGCCCCACCCACAAATCCAGACCCTGAGGGGACCCGGCCACAAAATCGGACCCTGAGAGACCCCGGCCACAAAATCGGACTCTGAGGGGCCCCAACCACAAAATCAGACCCTGAGGGGCCCCACCCACAAAATCGGACCCTGAGGGGCCCCGCCCACCAAATTAGACCCTTAGGGGCCCCACCTTCAAAATCGGTCCCTGAGGGGCCCCGGCCACAAAATCGGACCCTGAGGGGCCCCGGCCACAAAATCGGACCCTGAGGGGCCCCGGCCACAAAATCGGACCCTGAAGTGCCCCACCTGCAAAATCGGACACTGAGGGGCCCCGGCCACAAAATCGGTCCCTGAGGGGCCCCACCCGCAAAATCGGACCCTAAGGGGCCCCACCCGCAAAATCGGACCCTGAGGGTCCCCACCCGCAAAATCGGACCCTGAGGGGCCCCACCCGCAAAATCGGACCCTGAAGGGCTCCATCCGCAAAATCGGACCCTGAGGGGCCCCGGCCCCAAAAATCGGACCCTGAGGGGCCCCAACCACAAAATCGGACCCTGAGAGGCACCGGCTACAAAATCGGACCCTGAGGGGCCCCGGACACAAAATCGGACCCTGAGGGGCCCTGGACACAAAATCGGACCCTGAGGGGCCCAACCCACAAAATCAGACTCAGTGTCCCCGCCCACCAAATTGGACCCTGAAGGGCCCCGTCCACCAAATCGGACCCAAAGTGGCCCCGCCCACCAAATCAGACCCAGAGGGGCCCCAGCCACAAAATCAGACTCTGAGGGGCCCCACCCACAAAATCGGACCCTGAGAGGCCCCACCCACAAATCCAGACCCTGAGGGGACCCGGCCACAAAATCGGACCCTGAGGGGCCCCGCCCACCAAATCGGACCCTGAGGGGCCCCGCCCACTAAATCGGATTCTGAAAGGCCCCAACCACAAAATCGGACCCTGAGGGGCCCCGCTGACCAAATTGAACTCTGAGGGGCCCCGCCCACCAAATCGGACCCAGAGTGGCCCGCCTACCAAATCAGACCTAGAGTGGCCCCGCTCACCAAATCGGACCCCGAGGGGCCCCACCCACCAAATCGGACCCCGAGGGTCCCCGCCCACCAAATCGGACCCCGAGGGGCCCCGCCCACCAAATCGGACCCCGAGGGATCCCGCCCACCAAATCGGACCCCGAGGGTCCCCGCCCACCAAATTGGACCCTGAGGGGCCCCGCCCACCAAATCGGACTCTGATAGATCCCGCCCACCAAATCAGACCCTGAGGGGCCCCGCTCACCAAATCGGACCCTGAGGGGCCCCACCCACCAAATCAGACCCTGAGGGGCCCAGCTCACCAAATCGGACCCAGAGTGGCCCCGCCCACCAAATCGGACCCAGAGTGGCCCCGCCCACCAAATCAGACCCAGAGTGTCCCCGCCCACCAAATTGTACCCTGAGGGGCCTCACCCACAAAATCGGACCCTAAGGGGCCCCACCCACAAAATTGGACCCTGAGGGGCCCTGGCCACAAAATTGGACCCTGAGGGGCCCCACCCACAAAATCGGACTCTGAGGGGATCCGGCCACAACATCGGACACTGAGTGGCCCCACTCACAAAATCGGACCCTGAGGGGCCTTACCCACAAAATCAGACCCTGAGGGGCCCCAACCACAAAATCGGACCCTGAGGGGCCCCGGCCACAAAATCGGACCCTGAGGGGCCCCGGCCACAAAATTGGACCCTGAGGGACCCCAACTACAAAATTGAATCCTGAGGGGCCCCAACCACAAAATCGGATCGTGAGGGGCCCCACCCACAAAATCGGACCCTGAGGGGCCCCACCCACAAAATCGGACCCTGAGGGGCCCCACCCACAAAATTGGACCCTCAGGGTCCCCGGCCACAAAATCGGACCCTGAAGGACCCCGGCCACAAATTCAGATCCTGAGGGGCCCCAACCACAAAATCGAACCCTGAGAGGCTCCGGCCGCAAAATCGGACCCTGAGGGGCCCCAACCACAAAATCGGACCCTGAGAGGCACCGGCCACAAAATCGGACCCTGAGGGGCCCCGGCCACAAAATCAGACCCTGAGGGGCCCAACCCACAAAATCAGACCCTGAGGGGCCCCGCCCACCAAATTAGACCCTGAGGGGCCCCACCCTCAAAATCGGACCCTGAGGGGCCCCAGCCACAAAATCAGACCCTGAGGGGCCCCAGCCACAAAATCAGACTCTGAGGGGCCCCACCCACAAAATCGGACCCTGAGGGGCCCCACCCACAAATCCAGACCCTGAGGGGACCCGGCCACAAAATCGGACCCTGAGGGGCCCCGCCCACCAAATCGGACCCTGAGGGGCCCCGCCCACTAAATCGGATTCTGAAAGGCCCCAACCACAAAATCGGACCCTGAGGGGCCCCGCCCACCAAATCGGACCCTGAGGGGCCCCGCCCACTAAATCGGATTCTGAAAGGCCCCAACCACAAAATCGGACCCTGAGGGGCCCCGCTGACCAAATTGAACTCTGAGGGGCCCCGCCCACCAAATCGGACCCAGAGTGGCCCGCCTACCAAATCAGACCTAGAGTGGCCCCGCTCACCAAATCGGACCCCGAGGGGCCCCGCCCACCAAATCGGACCCCGAGGGGCCCCGCCCACCAAATCGGACCCCGAGGGATCCCGCCCACCAAATCGGACCCCGAGGGTCCCCACCCACCAAATTGGACCCTGAGGGGCCCCGCCCACCAAATCGGACTCTGATAGATCCCGCCCACCAAATCAGACCCTGAGGGGCCCCGCTCACCAAATCGGACCCTGAGGGGCCCCACCCACCAAATCGGACCCTGAGGGGCCCCAGCCACAAAATCGGACCCTGAGGGGCCCCACCCACAAAATTGGACCCTGAGGGGCCCCGGCCACAAGATTGGACCCTGAGGGGCCCCAACCACCAAATCAGACCCTGAGGGGCCCCGGCCACAAAATCGGACCCTTAGGGGCCCCACCCACCAAATCAGCCCCTGAGGGGACCCGGCCACCAAATCGGACCCTGAGGGGCCCCACCCACCAAATCTGACCCTGAGGTGCCCCACCCACAAAATCGGGCCCTGAGGGCCCCACCCACAAAATCGGACCCTGAGGCCAAAGTGGCCCCTGAGAGGCACCCACAGTTAAAACGGATCCTGAGTTGAAAGTCTTGCAGGTGCAGCAAGCAAGTCTCTCTTAAAGGGGCAGCCTGGGCAGCATTTCAAACCACTATCTGTACTTCCTTCAGGAAATACACATCTAGTTTTTTTTGATATTCTATCTCTCAATGTTAAAATTTACATACCATTAAGATTATAGACTGTTTTTATCAGTGGGCAATCTTACAAAATCAGCAAGGGATCAATTACTTCCTTCACTGTAGATTTGCCTCTAACAGCTGCTTAATTAGCTCTTCCATGGTGGCAGGCTGCACTTGTATGGCTACAGCTGCCTTGACCCATGACATGCAGTTTCCAGACAGCAATCACATATCATTTGGGATTTCTGCCCTCATTCAAAGCACCAATTGTGAGGGATCGGCTCTACAGTAGATGCTGGTTCACATAAAGGACTTACTTCACTGGTTCTAAGCAAACGGTCTGCTTATTTAAAGGAGTTCATAAACCGTTAGGGTTACAAAGTAAACAGCCTCTTCCAGGTAAACAAAAGGCATCACAGAACAAAATGAAAAAATAACAAGTACATACTGTATAACACATTGGATCAGACGTTTAAACGTGAGTCTTTTCCTCTCAGACTCCAACAGGGTCTGAGCAGCACATGCAAGGCTTCCTAAGGGTATGTGCACACGGAGTTTTTTGGATCTGTGGATTTTGTAGTAAAATCCGCAGATAAATCTGCAGGACTAAAGTCCTATGGTTTATCTGCGGATTTGCCTGTGGTTTTGCACCTCATAATGGATGAGGTATGAAACCGCAGCGGTTCTGCACAAAAGAATTGACATGCTGCGGATTGTAAACCGCAGCAAATCCGCGCGGAAAAATCCGCAGCATGTGCACTGCGTTTTTTTTTTACATAGGAAATAAAGGTACTGTACAACGCAGCAAGATCTGCTGCAGACCTGCAGAGCCAAAACCGCTGCGGAGCCACAGCAGAATCCGCAGCATGTACCTTTCAAAACACAGAAAGTGAGACAGCCCCAGCTGCCTTAAGTCAGCCAATTTTGGACTGGAGGTAAGTGAGCAGCCTATCCCAGCCTATCCCATCTTTCAGCTGCTCATAAAAACCGGACCCATAATCCGGGCTCATAAAAACATCTCTCAGCATTATATGTGTTGGAGCATTCTTTTCCAGGTCCTACATCATCAAAGTTTGGCACCTATGGGCACATGTCTCCCATCCATGACCTGTCCAGCTGGTTATAGCACTATATGGTTTTTACAGAGATGGGGGAATGCGAGAAAGTTCCTGGAAGCAGTAAGCCAAAGATATGCGATTTTTGGTGCAGCAAAACAAAACAGCTTTAAAAACTCACCAAAAGCGTATTCTGGTAGCTTAAGCTTATATCGCAATATAATAATTATTAAATCTAACTGAGTAGTATTATTGGAGATATATGTAGTAGTGAATATTTCCTCCAGGCAGGAAAAAATTAGTAATAGAGACCCCAAGGTCAGTAAAGTGGCAAGGATAGAAGAAGCCTGTGTGCTTTGAAATGCCTGAGCTGAAATTCAGTCCCAATCCGTCCCTAGCTGTTTATAACATCAGCTAACACTGCTATTCACTGTGTCTACAAACATCCTGACCACTTAATGCAATGCTTTGTTTCAATTTGGTTGTATTGTTTTAGAGAATTTCTTTTGTCATTCATCGTTTCAATACAAATAATTTAAAATATATTACAATAGCTGACACAAAATTTTTTTGCTCACTTGCATTGTAATTGGGAATAAGTATGTGTATGACAAGTCTAATGGATAATAAATTATAACAATATATTGAATATGAAAAATGTGAAAAAAATATTGTAGCGATCTACCTGGTTGATTGGTAAGGCCACATGCACATGTTGAGCATTTGGTCATTTTTTTACATCAGTATTTGTAAGGCAAAACCAGGTGAAAAATGCTGATTTGGTGACGTGTTTCTGTTTTCATTTTCCTCTGATTGTTCAACTTGTAGTTTTGGCTTGAAAACACTTATAAAAAATACTGGTCAAATACTGAATGTGTAACCGTGGCCTAATGGTATGTTCCCACCATCAGTAAACGCTACGGGTTGGATGCTGCGTACATCCGCAGAGTTCAACTCACAATGTCTAGATGTTGCAGCATAGTGGATGGGATTTGAAGAAATCCCATGCCCACTATGCATGCACCAATGCCCGCAACTCACCTGCGGAGACGGATATGTAGCACGTCTTTTCAGACTGCAGAATGTCTATTTATCTTGCAAAGACACGAGTCTCCGCAAGTTAAATCTCACCCATACAATGTATTGGACGTGGTGATTTTGCAGGGTTCACTGAAAACACATGTGGAATCACCTGCATTCAAAAGCCAGCAGCGCTTTGGAAGCAGCGGACATGTCCTGCGTCCAAAGTGCAGCCTATTACTAACCGTGTGCACCTGGCCTGAGTTGTTCACTCACAGTAAAGCACATTGATTGCGCAAGTGAAGGTTCATAAATGTAGTAGTGAAAATATTGCACTTTTTTTGCACTGGTCAGAGTCAAGATTGTTTCTGAGGATGCATCGCTCATCGTGGCTGCATCACTATATAATTGCGACGGATGGTGTATCGTCACCTCCTCCTCTTACTGTTCAGATGACCTACTCAGCTGTGTGCCTGTATGTTGACGCCAACTGGGATCTAATATCTCATCATCATCATCCTCTGTGTTATCACATTCCTTGCCCTTGGAGTCACCATCCTCCTCTTCTTCCCCTGACAGCACAGTACAGTCTTCGTGAGCCTCAGATATCTGAGACTCATCAAGGATCATCTTCCCCCAGGGGTTAAGATCCAATGATGAGGGTCAGTATACTGTTTAAACCGTACTTTGTCCTGGCCCGCATCCAAGCTAAAAAAATTTTGGACAACGGTGGAGATTTCCTCCTCTTGACTCTGCAAAGCTTTTAAGTACACTTCTAATGAACATGGCATGGAATGTGTGAACAGCTCTTCAGACTTACCCATCTGTGCTTCCGTACAGTCAGTTGGACGGCTGGATAGTTGGGACGCGGGGGGAAGCAAGGGGAATTTGGGTTCCAACTCTGTGGACTGTATTGGGTGCGATGTTGAAGTGGAGGAAGAGGAGGAGAGGCCACTTGAAACTACGCTTGCAATCCACTCAAATACATGCTCTTTCTGGGCATCATCAACAAGGCGTACCGCTGTGTGTCTGCCAAAGAAAGGTAGTAATGTAGCCTGTCCAGTAATAGAGATGAGCGACTTTTCCTTTTTTAGGGTCGAGTCGGGTTTCATGAAACTCGACTTTCACAAAAGTCGGGTCGAATGAAATCGGCCGACTATAGGGAAAAGTCGGAGGCCGATTGAAATACGAAACCCAATGCAAGTCAATGGGAAATCAAAGTAGGCAGGGAGTGGAGGACAGTAAACGCACCAACAGTGCCCATTTCAATGCCAAAAGCATCAATTCTTATTACTGAATCTTGTCAACTTTAACTTACTTCATAATAATAGTTACGCACTGAAAACTGGGGGTTATTGGCTAAAGTTGTGGGGAGTAGGGCTGGCTCCAGGATTTCATGTGCCCTGGGCCAAAGAGCAACCCTTTAACACATACCACAACTCATGATGCTCCGATACGGCACAGAAATATATGTATAGTACAATGACAAATGCTTCACTGCTTACATGACATGACTGATATCTATTTTAAATTCTACAATAGCTCAAAAAAAGGACAGTATATTCCTCCATACAGTATTATGGCCACCACATTGTGCCCTTACAGAATAATGAGCCCCATATATTTCTCCATACAGAATAATTGGCCACATTTAATGTTCCATACAGTATATGATGAGCTCAACATAATGCACTACAGTATATGATGGTCCCCATGGACGATGCTACAGTGTGTTATAGGCCCAAATAATGCTCCACATATAATGGGCTCCATTTCTAATGCTACAGTGTATAATGTGCCCTGTAAATGCTGCTCCAGTGTCTGATGTCCCCAATCTGGAATTCTCCAGTAAATGATGGGCCTCATGGATGATGCTCCAGTGTCTTATGGGCCCAAATAATGCTCCATATATAATGTGCACCATTTCTAATGCTCCAGTGTGTAATGGGCCCCATAAATGCTGCTCCAGTGTCTGATGTCCCTCATTTGGAATGCTCCAGTATATGATGGGCCTCATGGATGATGCTCCAGTGTCTTATGGGCCCTAATAATGCTCCATATATAATGGGCCCCATTTCTAATGCTCCAGTGTATCATGTGCCCCATAGATGCTGCTCCAGTGTCTGATCTGCCCCATTTGGAATGCTCCAGTATATGATGGGCCTCATGGATGATGCTCCAGTGTCAGATGTCCGCCATTTGGAATGCTCCAGTATATGATGGGCCTCATGGATGATGCTCCAGTGTCTTATGGGCCCTAATAATGCTCCATATATAATGTGCACCATTTCTAATGCTCCAGTGTATAATGGGTCCCGTAAATGCTGCTCCAGTGTCTGATGTTCCACATTTGGAATGCTGCAGTATATGATGGGCCTCATAGATGATGCTCCAGTGCCTTATGGGCCCTAATAATGCTCCATATATAACGGGCCCCATTTCTAATGCTCCAGTATATCATGTGCCCTATAGATGCTGCTCCAGTGTCTGATCAGCCCCATTTGGAATGCTCCAGTATATGATGGGCCGCATGGATGATGCTCCAGTGTCAGATGTCCCCCATTTGAAATGCTCCAGTACATGATGGGCCCCATAGATGCTGCTCCAGTGTCAGATGTTCCCCATTTGGAATGCTCCAGTATATGATGAGCCTCATGGATGATGCTCCAGTGTCTTATGGGCCCAAATAATGCTCCATATATAATGTGCATCATTTTTAATGCTCCAGTGTATAATGGGCCCCGTAAATGCTGCTTCAGTGTCTGATGTCCCCCATTTGGAATGCTCCAGTATATGATGGGCCCCATTTTTAATGAACCGAGGTATGGTATGTGAAAAGAGCTCCATGGAGTTATCTGCAGTGTGTGTTGCCGCATCCTTCACTTTTGATGTGGGTGAAGGACACAAAGAAAGGGGTTGCTCCTGACCAGAAGCCTGCACTGACAACTCAGTGCTTTGATTTTTTTAAACTTCAGAAGAGTAGGCGATAGAGCTGGAGGCTGTTTCAGCAATGTATGGCAAAAAAAGTTCCTGATGCTCGGCTTTAAAAACAGTCTACCTACTCCCAGAAAAGGGAGCCTTACAGGCCTTCCGGAGCTAGACCATGACGCAGGCTCACCACCTCCTGCTTTAGCTGCTATTGTGCTTTTGGCACTACCACCAGATGCACCACCACCACCATCAGTACCACGTGGCCCCCCACGCCCGCGGCCTCTTACACCATACTTCCTCATGTTTTGGAAAATGGACCCAAAATACCAGCAGATATATGGTACTGTATCAGAAGCATACAGCTCTAGACAGTCTAGGAATAATAGTACATCTCCGTATATATTTCATGAGTCATACACAGATGCTCACAGGCTCAGTATGGATTACACAATAAAATAAAAAGTTGAAAAAGGGTACAGTGTCACCAGATACAAGGTATATATAGTATAGTGTAAACATTCTGAATCTCCGTATATATTTCAGGAGGCAGACACAAACGCTCTCAGGCCCAGTATGGATTACACAAGAATATGAAAAGCTGTAAATGGGTAATGTAACACAAGCATACACCTGTATACAGTGTTGGGGTAATCTTAAATCTCCAAATAAATTTCTGGAATAACAGACAGACGTTCACAGGCTCATTATGGATTACACCTGAATCTAAATAGCAAAAAAAGTTACTGTATCAGAAGCGTACTGCTCTATACAGTGTTAGTCACATTTGAAATCTTGGTATATATTTCCGGAGTCACCCTCAGATGCTCACTCAGTGTGGCTTTGACCATAATAAAAAATGTTGTTAAAAAGGTACTGGATAACAAGATAGCAAGTGTATATATTATAGTGTACAATTAAAATCTCTATTTACATAGTCCCGTAGTCACTCTCAGACGCTTAATCAGTATGGATGTGACCTTAACACGAAATGTGTACCAAAGGTACTGTATAGCAAGATACAAGATGGATCGAGTATAGGGTAAAAATTTGCATCTCCGTTTCAACGTCTATATAGAAGGCGGAAACCACACACGCTCACTCATTATGGATGATACCTTAATAAAAAAATTTGAACAAAGGTACTGCATCAGCATATACCAGGTGTATCCAGTCTAGGGGTAATTGTAAATTTTCGTCTACACTTCCGGAGTCAGACACTGTAACTCACCGGCTCAGTATGTATTACACCAGAATTTAAAAAGTAGAAAAAGGGAAAGGTATTCAAGGTATACACCAGTATACAGTGTTGTGGTACTTTTAAATCTTCGCATATATATTTCAATCTGAGTAAGCCAGTCTAGACTCTCCGCTACTGCAAACTACATGGCTAAAAGTACAGACGGAAAGTTGAGTGTTTGCAGAAATGTGGGAATTACTCATCGCCGGATAACATGACGGTAGATGTTGCAGAGGCGATGCAGACCCTCACTTACTGTGTCTGTGGAGACAGTGAAAATGGTTCTTTGTGAAGAAAGGATAGCTTTATCGCAGTAGCGTGGATCACATCACCGTTACTCATCTCCATCAAATTGTGATCACAGCGAGAGATGTAGACATGGTCCTCAGTGCCTATCATGATGTGTCTGGGCATTTTGGAGGGAAAAAGACAGAAGCCACAAGCCGTAGGTGATTCTTTTGGATTAGCATGATAGGAGACATTGAAAAATGGTGGCAGGAATGTCACACGTCTGTGACTATCACAACTGTGAAAGGTGATCATTAAGCACCACTGCATCCGCTTGTAAGTTGATGTCCATTACAAATGGTAACCATTGATCATCTGAAGGTAGAGGCCAGCAGGACATGCCATAGCTACATCTTAACCATCATCGATCAATACACCAAATTTCTAGTGGCCGTCCCTGTGAAGGAATTAACTGCCCAAACTACACAGCGGTGGAGCAGGGAGAGGTAAGTATTGCAACTTGCAAGTGCTGTGGCCATGACCAAGCAGGGGGGGCACACATGTGGGTGACGGTACTGGCACAAGGTCCCTTATAGTGCGCTGTTGTGTCTGATGGCAAGTGGGCCCCCCCACCATCAGAGACACTGTGTTGTACTATGAGAGGCCCTATGCCAGTGCAGTCGGCCATCAGTGGGCCCATCCACCTGTTCAGAGCAACGGCACTTGCCCGGGTGCACCAGGTGCTGACCCCAGCCCTTGGGGGGGGTGTTGGTCAGCCCAGTTAGGGAGGTTTAAAAAATGGCATATGTTGATGTGTAGGCTGGACATTCAGCAGCTGTAAATGGCGGAATTGGGCAAGTCAGAGGAAGAAGAGAACAAAAGCGAGGCAGTTTTCTGGCAACCTATGTGTCATCAGGGGAAGGTGGGACAAAATCCTTTGAAACCCATGCATGGTTCATTTTAATGAAGGTTAGATCATCAACATTTTGGGTCGACAGACGGGTTCTTTTTTCTGTCAGGATTGATCCAGCAGCACTGAAGAGTGAAGACTCTTTCAGATAACACACTTGCAGCAGGGCAAGCGAGCTCCTGTAAGGCATATTGTGCCAATTCAGGCCAGGTGTCCAGTTTAGAGCCCCAATAGTCAAGGGGAATGACCTGTGAGGGAGAACATCGATATGGGAGGATAAGTAGTTTGTCACCATAGTTGACAACTGCTGTCTCCTGTCACTTTTAATCGATGCAGTATTAGGAGTCGTGTGAGCGGTACTTGAGAAATCAGTCCACAACATTGTCATGAAACATGTTTCCAACGCTACTTCAGCTGTGTGCACCGTGAACACCTCTTCCATTGTGCCCACTACGGCTCCTGGGAGAACCAGCACCACTGCTGTGTGCTGGGAAAGCCTCAACCAAATGGTTTACCAGAGTTGCTTGATTGTTAGCCAATATTATCTTGTGGTTCTCCTGTGGCATGATGTTGTGGAATTTGCCTTTGTAGCGTGGATAGAGGATGCTGGCCAGCCAGTAGTCGTCATCCTTTATCGTTTTGGCAATGTGGGGGTCCCTTTTTATGATCCGCAAGGCATAATCGCACATGTGGGCCAATGTTCCAGGTGTCAATAATGCACTGCCACTGCTGGGTGGAGGAGCACTTTCTGGAAAATCCACATCCCTACAGTCACGCACAAACTGTACCTGACCTTGGAACGCCAACATTTTCTCTTGCCCCCTGAGAAGCATCTTCCTGCCCAAAATAATCACCCCCTCATCCTCCTCCTCCTCCTCTTCCTCTTCTTCCTCCACCTCGTCCTCGACAGTTCCCTAACCAGACAATGGCTGACTGTCAGCAAGGCTTCCCTCCTCCTAATCCTCCTCCTGTTCCTCCTCCGCTGCAGACACCTGTTCCTTAATGTGCGTCAAACTTTGCATAAGCAGACGCATAAGTGGGATCCTCATGCTAATGATGGCGTCATCTACGCTTACCAGCCGTGTGCATTCCTCAAAACACTGAACGACTTTACAGAGGTATTTCAGCTTTGACCACTGCACACTCGACAACTCCATGTCTGCCCTCAAACTGCCTGCCCATGTATCCTCCCACAAATGCATTACAGCCTGCCTCTGTTCGCACAGCCTCTCAAGCATGTGGAGGGTGGAGTTCCACCTTGTTGCAATGTCGATAATGAGGCGGTGGTTGGGACGGTGGAGCAATCGCTGCAGCTTCTGCATACGACTGGAGTGTACGGCCGAGCGACGGATGTACTAGCACAGTCTTCGCACCTTATGGAGCAGGGATGTTAACTCTGGATAATTATTAAGGAAGCACTGCACCACCAGGTTCCAAGTGTGAGCCAGGCAAGGTATGTGTGTGAGTTTTGCAAGGCCTATGGCTGCCACAAAATTATGGCCGTTATCACTGACTACCTTGCCTGGCTCAAGATGTAGACTGCCCAGCCATGACTCAGTTTGTCGCTGCAAGAAGTCGGCGAGTACCTCCGCGGTGTGTCTGTTGTCACCCAAAGACATCATCTTTAACACCACCTGCTGACGCTTACCATTAGCTGTTCGATAGTGGGACACCTTGTGTGCATCACTGTCAGCTGCGGATGGAGTCCTCGTGCGACTGCGCTCTGTGGACGAGCTTTCGCTTATGGAGGAGGAGGAGGGTCAAAAGCCTAAGGCCAACTGTTTCCTATGCCGTGGGCTAGGCAGCACTGTTCCACCACCACTGTCCCCTGTGGAGCCTGCATCCACCACATTAACCCAGTGCACAGTGATGGACACGTAACGGCCCTGGCCATGCCTACTGGACCATGCATGTTGTGAGGTGCACCTCTCCACTCACTGATTGCTTGAGTGCATGAACAATGCGGTCTTTCACATGCAGGTTGAGGGCTGGGATGGCTTTTCAAGAAAAGAAGTGCCAACTGGGTAGGTCATAGCGTGGGACTGCGTAGGCCATGAGCTCACGGAAAGCTTCACTTTCAACAAACCGGTAGTGCATCATCTCTAGCGAGATTAGTTTGGCAATGTGGGTGTTCAAACACAGTGTACGCGGATGAGAGGATGAGGACTTTCTTGTCCTACTCAGAGTTTCTGGTAGGGTGAGCTGGAAGCTGCACATGGGGGAACTAGCAGTGGACCGGACGGAGTGAGAGGGGGTTGGTGATGGTATTGGTGGTGATGGCCTAGATTCAGTGTTGTTTTGCAAAACCATTGTGATTCCCTGAGTG
The DNA here is from genome assembly GCF_039654945.1 of Dendrobates tinctorius. NCBI lineage: Eukaryota > Metazoa > Chordata > Amphibia > Anura > Dendrobatidae > Dendrobates > Dendrobates tinctorius. The sequence goes on from NW_027361776.1 coordinate 13,106,703, forward strand.
CTTTGGCCTTGCGACGACATCTCAACATTTAGTGCTGGAGGTGTGCTTAACGGTGGCGGTGGTCTTGCAATTGGGGAAGGGATGGAACGTTGCTGGCTAATGTCTAAGCATGCAACTGGTATTCAAATTTCTGAGTTGTTTACCTCGGCTAAAGGTCCTTCCGCACTTCTTACAGGTTACCTTTGCCTCATCAGTAGGATTTTGGACAAAGAAAGGCCACACTGCACTCTTCCTACTATGGTATACATTTAATGGCCTTGCACTCTGTGCTAACTTGAGCGTCTGGCCAAGCTGTCCTGCAACTCTTTTTTTTGGTTCCACGTTTTTGCTCAGCTTCGGGCCTGCCAGATAACCGCTGCTGCAATGTCAATGCCTGCTGCGGATCCCTCTCCTTATCTGAACTATTGCCAGCGCCACCCTCCTCCCCCAATGGATGCCAATCCGGCTCAAGAACAGTGTCATCCATCACCTCCTCTTCAAAGTCATCTGCACCTTCCTCTTTACCTTCCTCTGTGTCAGCGTCTAAGGCGGTATAGTATGCGGGAAGAGGCACCTGAGTTTCATCAGTGTAAGATTCTGGCTCAGTAGACTGTGAGGGCAATGTAGTGGTCTGAGTCAATGCACCAGCAGAATCATCTAGCAGTGGCTGTGCATCAGTGCACTCCATGTCAGATTCATCTTGGACTGGGGAATTCATGATTTGACTGGCTAACCCAGGCATGGTATGTGAAAAGAGGTCCATAGAATAATCTGAAGTGTCGGCTGCCGCATCCTTCACTTTTGGTGGGTGTGAAGGACACAAGGAAAGGTGTTTTTCCTGACCAGAACCCTGCACTGATGACTCCGTGCTTTAAGGTTTGGAATGTTCAGAAGAGGAGGCAATAGAGCTGGTGGTTGTTTTGGCAATGTACGCCGAAACCAGTTCCTGAAGCTCCGGCTTTAAAAGCGGTTTTCCTACTTCAAGAAAAGGGAACCTTACAGGCCTTCTTGGGCCAGACGATGACGCAGGCTCAACACCTCCTGCCTTAGCTGCTATTGTGCTTTTGCCAGAACCAGCCGATGCACCACCACCATCAGTACCAGCTGCGCCCCCCTGCCCACATCTGCGGCCTGTTCCACCATACTTCCTCATGTTTGGGAAAATGTAACCAAAATACCAGCAGAGAGATGGTACTGTATGAGGAGCGTCCAGCTGTGTAAGGTGTATTAAAAAAATTAAATCTACGTATATATTTTGTTAGTCACAGACGCTCTCACAGTATGTATTTGACCGTAATTCAACAAGCAGATATACGGTACTGTATCAGAAGTGTACAGCTCTATACATTTTTTGTGTAAGTAACAATCTGCGTATATGTGTTTACGGAGTGTCACACACACACGCTGCCTCTGTATAGATGTGACTGTAATGCAAACAGCAGATATACAATACTGTTTGAGAATCGGACAGCTCAATATGGTGTAGGTCTTGAAAAATGGGAAATCTCCTCTGTTTTGTTTTTCCAGAAAAACACACAGATAGCTTGTATTTGTCCGTGATACCAGACAGTACACGGTAGTGTGTGAGGAGCGTACACCGCTAGACTGTGTCTGTATGGAAAATTGTCAATCTCAGGCTATGTTTATACGGAGTGACACACGCTGTCTCTGTATAATTTGGACCGTAATGAAATAGCAGATATACTAAACTGTTTGAAAAGCGGGCATCACTCTAAGGTGTCGGTCTGGAAAAGCGGAAAAACTGCTTGGCTTTTTTATCCAGAGTAACACACAGCTTGTATTTGTCCCTGATACCAGCCGGTACACGGTAGTGTGTGACGAGCGTACACCGCTAGACGGTGTCTGTATGGAAAATTGTCACTCTCGGGCTATGTTTATACAGAGTGACACACGCTGTCTCTGTATAGTTTGGACTGTAATGAAACAGCAGATATACTAAACTGTTTGAAAAGCGGACAGCACTCTAAGGTGTCGGTCTGGAAAAACGGAAAAACTCCTCGGCTTTTTTTTCCAGAGTAACACACAGATAGCTTGTATTTGTCCCTGATACCAGCCAGTACACAGTAGTGTGTGAGGAGCGTACGTACACCGCTATACGGTGTGTGAAAAAATGAACGCTCGGTAACTGAGCAGAACAAAATAGTAAAAGTTGGAGTGCTTTGAAAAAAGCAGTTTGAACAGCAGTGTGCACACAGCAATGCAGCTATCAGGTAACCTGAAAAGGCAGCCTAATCACCACCAGCGCTGCTGCACACAACTAAAATCCTCCACTTTCACTGCACACTAACTGAAAGTGAAAAGCTAGCAGCAGAAGCAGTTTTTTTTTCTTCTTCCCTGCCTAACACTCTCCCTACAGAATCAGCAGCAGCAGCAGCTCTCCCTATTCTAAGATCGGCAGAAGTAAGATGGCGGTCGGCGGTCACGCCCTTTTATAGCCCCTGTGACACCACACAAAGCCAGCCAATCACTTGAATGCCCTTCTCTAAGATGGTGGTGACCGCTGCCCATGTCATCGCGTTGCCCACAGTGTGCATCCTCCATCATTGGCTGAAAAAGGGCGCTGGAAGCATCATTTGAAACGTGACTTTGGTGATCTGATCGGCGACCTCATGGCCGACTTCACGCTATGGTCGGGTTTCGTTTCATGAAACCCGACTTTAGCGAAAGTCAGCGATTTTTGAAATTGACCAACCCGTTTCGCTCAACTCTGTCCAGTAACATAAGTTGTCAGTTGTCTTTGCATAAGACGTGATGTTGATTCACTAGTGCTTTCACAAACATTACCACCTACCCCACATACACCTTGAACATCAAGCCTAATTCCCCTTCCACCACTGCGTTTCTTTTTCCCAGTCATGTTTCTCAGATAGTGTGGTAGGAGCACAGTATTATCAACAAAAAAATAGATTTTAAACTCTCCACCACCGCTGTAAACAGTTGATGTCATGATCCAGGCCGGGTTTTACATCCTTTTTATTTTTCCCGGTCTGATAATGCCAAGGATTAACTTTTCTCTGCCTTGTTCTTGCTTCAAGCAGGCTATTTGCTGCTATGCAGGTAGATGCAGAGAATATGTTAGCACTATAAAAAATATAAAGATTATTAATATTAATAGACAATGCTAGAAGCATCTTAGCTGGGCCAAGGAGAAAAAGAACTGGCGTGATGCTCAGTGGTCCAAGGTGTTGCTTTCAGAGGAAAGTACATTTTGCATTTCTTTTGGAAATCAAGGTCCCAGAGTCTGGAGAAAGAGTGGAGAAGCACACAGCCCAAGCTGCTTGAGGTCTAGTGTGAAGTTTCCACAATCATTGATGGTTTGGGGAGCCATGTCATTTGCTAGTGTAGGTCCACTGTGTTTTATCAAGACCTAAGTCAGCGCAGATGTCTACCAGGAAATTTTAGAGCACTTCATGCTTCCCTCTGCTTTTTGGAGATGGAAGTTTCATTTTCCAGCAGGATTTGGCACCTGTCCACACTGCCAAAAGTACCAATACCTGTTTTAAAAACAACACTACTACTGTGCCTGATTGGCCAGCAAACTTGACTGATCTTAACCTCATAGAGGACCTATGGGGTATTGTCAAGAGGAAGAGAGACACCAGACACAACAATGCAGATGAGCTGAAGGCTGCTATCAAAGCAACCTGGGCTTCCATAATATTTCAGCAGTGCCACAAGATGATTGACACCATGCCACTATGCATTGATGCAGTAGTTGATGCAAAATTAGCCCTGGCCAAGTATTGAGTGTCTTCACTGAATGTACATTTCAGTAGGCCAACATTTCAAATTTTAAAATAATTTTTCAAGCTCAAATTTTAAAATCATTTTTCAAGCTGATGTTATAAAGTATTCTAATTTTCTGAGATAATGAATTTTGGGTTTTCATTGGCTGTAAGCCATAATCATCAATACCAACAGAAATAAAACACTTGAAATAGATCACTCTGTAATGACTCTATATAATATGAGTTTCACTTTTTATATTGAAGAACTGAAATAAATTAACTTTTTGATGATATTCTAATTTTGTGAAAAGCACCTGTATGTGCTGATGCCTGATTGTAAAGAAGATTGCCACAAAGCAAATGGCAGAAGACAGGTGGGCAGAAAGTGAAAGTGAGGAGACTGCAAAAAGCAGATCAAATTCAAGAAAGGAGTTGAAATTAAAAATCTAAATTTACTTGAAAATCTATTATTTTTTTCTAAATAGTGATGGAGTCAAGGTAACTTAAATGAAGACCTAATTCAGGTTTCACTTATGAGGTCTATCCTCGAGCTGCAAATCCCAGTATTCTATTGTTGAAACCGCTGAAAGTATCAAGTGGCTAGCTGACTTTGAGTTTTAGACCTCTTCCTATAGGCCTACTTGAGAACATATGAAGAGAAAAATTGAGATCAACCTAGTGAATGCCTTTCTGCTAAATTTGGACGAAGAGAGTGAACAGGTCAGCGAAGCGCTAGGAAAACAAGGACAAGACAATTGTTTCTCCTTTAGCCCACAAGACGTTTCGACAGTGACCCTGTCTTCATCAGGTGGCAGCTGATGAAGACTGGGGAGTCACCATCTAAACGCATTGTGGGCTAAGGAAGGATCAATTGTCTTGTCCTTGTGTTCTTAGCGCTCCGCTGACCGTTCACTCTCATCGTCCATGTTCACTATCCTCCATTGGAGGTGTACAGCTGGAGCTGCAGTGAATCATTGACTTTTATTCACTTCTTTTGCCGCTTTCTTGGCGCTCCCCAGCGACCGCTACTCCTATTGACTTATTTTCTGCTAAATTTGAGCTCCTCCCAAAAACCTGCCCCAGCCTATTTCTAAACTATTGATTAAGGCATAAGCAGTGTTTGAGCCTGAAGAGGGGAGGAAACAAATGGTACATCTAGTATTGGACTCACAAAATGTTCCTACATTTAACCAATTTACTGCTAATTCCAAATCACTAGCATTCTGAAATAATTCTACGGCATAAGCACCAAAATGTATTGTCATGGCCCTGTGTCCTAAAATCAGGAGATAAATGCGGATAACAATGACTATAATCTTACGTAATTATTGAACATTTGTGTAATTTATAAAATTCTAAAAAATAATTGCATGCATATGTGAGCAGGGGGTTGTACACGATGACCCTTGAAGTCCCTTCCAGTGATGAGCGAGTAAACTCGTTACTTGAGATTTCTTGAGCATTTCCCGAGTACTTGGATGTGCTCGGAGATTTAGTTTCTGTCGCCGTAGCTTCATGATTTGTGGCTGCTAAACAGCCTAAATATATGTGGGCATTACAGTAACAGTAACATACAGTCAATTCCCACATGTATTCAGGCTGGCTAGCAGCCGCAAATCATGCAGATGCGGCGACTGAAACTAAATCTCCGAGCACATCCAAATACGCAGAGATCACCAAAGCACGCTCGGGAAATCTCGCGTAACGAGTATACTCGCTCACCACTAGTCCCTCCCAACTCTAACATTCTATGATCCTATGATTCTTTGTGACATAATGTTAGACATCTTTTGAAGATGTTTATGTAAGTCTCAGATAAGCATAACATATTGGATTGCATTTATGCCTATTTTAACCCCTTTCCTACATTAGACGTACTATTCCGTCCATGTGACCTGGGACCTAAGTCCCAAGGACGGAATAGTACGTTTAATGAGATCAGCTGCGCTCACGGGGGGAGCGCAGCTGATCGCGGCCGGGTGTCAGTTGATAATCACAGCTGACACCCAGCACAATGTGTCAGGGGCGGTCACGGACCACCCCCGACACGTTAATCCCTGGCACACCGTGATCAAACATGATCGCGGTGTACTGGGGGTTAAAGGAAGCATCGGCAGGGAGGGGCTCCCTCCGTGCTTCCCTGCGACCCCCACAGCAGCGCAATGTTCAGCGCCGCTGCGGGGGTCGCCTTCCCTGCAGGCCCCCGGAACCAATATGGGACGGGGACCTTCGAGGGCCTGCAGGGAGCTGGCTTCCTCTCTGCCCGCAGAGCGCAGGCGTGAGGAAGCCTGCAGCACTGCCTGTGACAGATCGCTGATCTGTCACAGCGATCTGTGATGTGACAGTTCAGCGATCTGTCACAGGACAGTGATGTCCCCTGTGGGACATTATAATAAAGTACAAAAAAAGTGTAAAAATAATTTTTTAAAAATCGCTAAATAAATTAAAAAAATAAAAATATTACCTAATAAATTCATTTTTTGAAAATAAAAAAACAAAAAAACAATAAAAGTACACATATTTGGTATTGCCGCGTCCGTAATTACCCACCCTATAAAACTTTCCCATTAGTTCACCCCTTTAGCGAACTCCTTAAAAAATAAAAATAAAAAACGAAGCAAAAAATAATGATTTATTATCATACCACCGAACAAAAAGTGTAATAACGCGCAGACTCATATAAATATCCATGGTACCACTGAAAACATCATCTTGTCCCACAAAAAACAAGCTGCCACACAGCATCATCAGCGAAAAAATAAAAAAGTTATAGCTCGCAGAATAAAGCGATGCAAAAATAATTATTTTTTATATAAAATTGTTTTCATAGCATAAAACCGCCAAAACATAAAAAAGACATAAATGAGGTACCGCTGTAACCGTACTGACCCGAAGAATAAAACCACTGTATCAATTTTACCGCACGCAGAACGGTGTAAACGCACCCCCCAAAAGAAATTCATGAAACGCTGTTTTTTGTTCATTCTGCATCCCAAAAATCGGAATAAAAAGCGTTCAAAACATGTCACATGCCCAAAAATGATACCATTAAAAACGTCAACTCGTCCCACAAAAAATAAGACCTCACATGACTCGGTGGGTCAAAATATGGAAAAATTATAGCTCTCAAAATGTGGTGATGCGTAAACTATTTTTACAATAAAAAGCGTCTTTTAGCGTATGACAGCTGCCAAAAATAAAAACCCACCATATATAGTAAATCAAACCCACCTTTATCACCCCCTTAGTTAGGGAAAAATAATAAAATAAATTTTTTTTTATTTATTTCCATTTTCCCATTAGGTCTAGGGCTAGGGTCAGAGCTAGGGTTAGGGCTAGGGCTAAGGTTAGGGCTAGGGTTAGGGTTGGAGTTAGAATTCAGGGGGTTTCCACTGTTTTGGCACATCAGGGGCTTTCCAAATGCGACATGGCGTCCGATCTCAATTCCAGCCAAAAAAAGTTAAATGGCGCTGCTTCCCTTCCGAGCTCTGCCATGTGCCCAAATAGTGGTATACCCCCATATATGGGGTATCAGCGTACTCAGGACAAATTGCACAATAACTTTTGGGGTCCTGTTACTCTTGGGAAAATAAAAATTGGGGGTGAAAAGATCATTTTTGTGGAAAAAAATATGATTTTTTTAATTGTACGGCTGTACGTTATAAACTTTTGTGAAGCCCTTGGGGGTTCAAAGTGCTCACCACATATCTAGATAAGTTCCTTGGGGGGGTCTAGTTTCCAAAATGGGGTCACTTGTGGAGGGTTTCCAGTGTTTAGGCACATCAGGGGCTCTCCAAACGTGGCATGGCCTTCAATCTGAATTCCAGCCAATTTTGCAGTGAAAAAGTCAAACAGCGCACCTTCCCTTCTGAGCTCTGCCATGCGCCCAAACAGTGGTTCCCCCACATATCAGGTAATGGCATACTCAGGACAAATTGCACAATAACTTTTCCAGTCCAATTTCTCCTGATACCCTTGGTAAAATAAAAAAATTGAACCTGAAATTAAAGTTAAATGTTCATTTTTTTTTTAAACATTCAAAAAATTCCTGTGAAGCACATGATCAGTTAATAAACTTCTTGAATGTGGTTTTGAGCACCTTAAGTGGTGCAGTTTTTAGAATGGTGTCACTTTTGGATATTTTCTATCATGTAGACCTCTCAAAGTGACTTCAAATGTGATGCGGTCCGTAAAAATAAAATGGTGTTGCAAAAATGAGAAATCTCTGGTCAACTTTTAACCCTTATAACTTCCTAACAAAAGAAATTTTGGTTCCCAAATTGTGCTGAAGTAAAGCAAACATGTGGGAAATGTTACTTATCAAGTTTTTTGAGTGCCATACCTCTGTGATTTAAGAGCATAAAAATTCAAAGTTGGAAAATTGCAAAATTTTCAAAATTTTCGCCAAATTTCCATTTTTTTCACAAATAAACGCAAGTTATATGAATGAAATTTTACCTCTAGCATGAAGTACAATATGTCACGAGAAAACAGTGTCAGAATCACCAGGATCCATGGAAGCGTTCCAGAGTTATTACCTCATAAAGGGACAGTGGTCAGAATTGTAAAAATTGGCCCGGGAGTTAAGATGCAAACCATGCTTGGGAGTAAAGGGGATAAGTTTAAATGACATTGTCTACCAAATTCAAACTTGTAAGCAATGAATTAGGCTGTAAATTATATCTTGTTGCTTGTAAAAATTGAGTAACTTGCTTACATTTGTATCAACACGCTTCGCTACCAGGAACTTTATACTTCATAGCATGCTTCACATCTACAATAAAGTATTTCAGGCTATAATTGTTTCTTTTTTCAGTCAGACAGACATTCCATATTTTCATATTTTAATATATTGTGTTATTAGGATGGACGCAGTTGTGCAATACTTGCAGTAAATGCATTTGAGTAATCCCAGTGAGGCAAGGCATTTTGGTCACTTTGTGTAATAGTTGCTTTAAGACTAGAACTGGAAGACAACTCAATTCATATCTCATTTACCCTATGGATAAGATTTTAAAATTGATTTAGTGTCATGTAAAGCACTAGGATCTGATGTAATGCAGGAAGATAATGTGATATCACTAGAATTGCTCTCTAGAGTTTTTACATTTGAGAGTGGAAAATACGCAATGGCAATTCAATGCCCTGCCAGGGTTTTCTGGATTTAAACTTGTATATCTTCAGCCACCTCTTTGTATTTAATACGTTTACCTTTGCTTAGCAGGAAACTTAATTTCGCATTTTTCATCTACAGTACTTCACTAAGCCCTGCTGTTTTCAGTTTTTTCAATGTTCTGTTTCCTTGAATGTGTTGCCTGGACAACTTATGCAGAAAATATGTTAGAAACCAGAAATGTACTTTATTGATTTTACACCTGATATGTCTATTATAGGATTATTCAGTTTGACAGTATGAATGATGCGGCCCATTTGGGACATTAGGAAGCAGTCACATTGTTCAAATTGGGACTGCGCAATATAATCTCCCCGAAATTTTATTTTATCACTAGAGTACCACCACAATTTCATTTTTACAACTTTAATATGAATCATCATTTGTACCTTTTTAAGACGTATCCAGTATGTGGTCCTTGTGGGCTACTTGACTGAATAGCAGCCCTTAGAAATTAGCACCTTGCAAATTTTGGGGCCTCCTTTTTATTGTGTCTTTTCTTTCTCAAATGCTACTTCAGTTTGCAGAGGCTTTCAGGTGACAAAATACCAGAAATAAAACCAAAAAGCCCCCCAAAATTGCCTCATCTAGAAATTTATTTTGGGGACCATTTGGGCTCTGCAGATCTTGTTTGTTTATTAATAATAATAATAATAATAATAATCTTTATTTATATAGCACCAACATATTCCACAGCGCTTTACAGTTTAACAGTTTCAAAACACAAGTCATAAGTAACATCTTTAACAACACAATAATTAAAGTAAAATAAGACGACCCTGCTCGTGAGACCTAACAATCTACAATGAGGTGGGGGAGATACAAAGTACAGGTGTGTGTTTACAATGATGTATTTACAATGATGGTCCAGCCACCTTGAGAAGGTGGGGGATAGAGATAGTGAATGGGCTACACACGCACACTTACGCATAAAATGACTTTGATTAGTGAACATGATAGGCCGCTCTGAACAGATGTGTTTTGAGGGAGCGCCTAAAACTGTACAAATTGTGGATAGTCCTAATTTCTTGGGGTAGAGCATTCCAGTGGATTGGCACAGTGCGGGAGAAGTCTTGGAGTCGAGAGTGGGAGGTGCGGATTAGTGCAGAGGTTAGTCGAAAGTCTTTTGCAGAGCGCAGCGGTTGGCTAGGCCAATAGACAGAAATGAGGGAGGAGATGTGGGGGGTGCCGCACTGTGGAAAGCTTTGTGGGTGAGAACAAGTAATTTGAATTGGATTCTATAATGAATGGGCAGCCAGTGTAACGATTGGTGAAGAGCAGACACGTCCGAATACCGATTAGCCAGATTGATGACCCTGGCTGCTGCATTAAGTATGGACTGGAGAGGGGAAAGTCGAGTAACGGGGAAGCCAATTAATAGAGGATTGCAGTAGCCCAGGCGGGAGTGAATCAATGCGACAGTGAGGGTTTTTGTTGTTTCCATGGTGAGAAAAGGGCGAATTCTGGAGATGTTGTTTAGGTGTAAGCGGCAAGAGCGGGCAAGAGATTGTATATGGGATGTGAAGGAGAGATTGGTGTCAAACATAACACCCAGACAGCACGCCTGCTGCTGGGGTGTTATTATGGTGCCACCCACGGAGAGGGAAATGTCAGATTTAGGGAGGTTAGTAGACAGCGGTGTCACGCTCAAGCCTTGGCTGAATGGCGCGAGCCGGGGGGTTGTGGCCCCACTGTGCCACAAACCAGGCTACCCTGGAAGGGGCGTGACTACGACAGCTACCTCGGTCTTCACTGGAGCCTCTGATGGTGAGGTCAGGCTTGTGCGGCAGGTAGCTGTCGGGTGCCACTCCAGGGTGGTGTCTGGCTGTGGCTGCTGATCCCACTCGGGGACAAGTCACTTGGACAGGTGTGACTAACAGGCAGGCTGAGATACTGGCAAACAGGCACGGCTTGGTACACTGGCAGGCAGGCACGGCTTGGAGACACAGGGCAAGCAGGCACAGATTTGAGACACAGGGCAAACAGCAGGCATGGCTTGGAGACACAGGGCAAGCAGGCACGGCTTGGAGACACAGGGCAAGCAGGCACGGCTTGGAGACACAGGGCAAGCAGGCATGGTTTGGAGACACAGGACAAGCAGGCCCGGCTTGGAGACACAGGGCAAGCAGGCACGGCAGGGAGACACAGGGTAAGCAGGCACGGCTCGGAGTCACAGGGCAAGCAGGCTCGGCTTGGAAAGGAACAGGTAGGGGCCTGTTGTGAGCTCATTTTCGGGTTTGCCTCTGGCTTCTGGTGAGGGTTATGGAGCTGGCTGTGCTGACAGAGGACTAGTGAGTTCTATATCTGGACTCCCTCTGTTGGTGAAGGGAGGTAATGAAGCTGATCTAAATGACAGAGACCGGCCACCTGAGGACGGGGACTGCGATTGGACATCAGGAGTTTCTGATTGGATTTAAGGCAGCCGACTCCTTAGTTTCTTGCTGGTGATTTTTCCCGACTGTGGCTCCTGTGTTATGAGCTCATTTTCTCCTTCACTTTTGATGTCCGATGTACTCCCTCTGCTGGTGAAAGGAGGTAGTGAAATTGATTTGGATAGGAAAAACTTGTCATCTGAACAGGTGGAGTGTGATTGGACATCCGGAATCTTTGAGTGGATATAAGGCCGCCGACGCCCTGCTGGGTTGCTGGTGATCCTCTCTGCTCTGAGCTCTGGCCTCCAATTAAGTCCTGTCTACTAAAGCTAAGTTTTTGCTCTGCTATTTTTCCATGAGATTTTTTCTGGTTTACTTAGTGTTTGTGTTCAGCCAGCCCTGGTTGGGACTGGCTGAACTCCATTTTTGTCTCTGATCAGTTGATCTATTTGCTCTGTTTTCTATCAGACGTGTTGGACATTATTTTTATAGTGAGGGTTCGGTGACCCCTCCTCAAGGGGGGGTACTGTTGTGAGCTCATTTTCGGGTTTGTCTCTGGCTTCTGGTGAGGGTTATGGAGCTGGCTGTGCTGACAGAGGAGTAGTGAGTTCTCTATCTGGACTCCCTCTGTTGGTGAAGGGAGGTAATGAAGCTGATCTAAATGGCAGAGACCGGCTACCTGAGGAAGAGGACTGCGATTGGACATCAGGAGTTTCTGATTGGATTTAAGGCAGTCGACTCCCTAGTTTCTTGCTAGTGATTTTTCCTGACTGTGGCTCCTGGTTTCCAGTTTGGTTCCTGCCTTCCTAAAGCTAAGTTTTCTCTGCTATTGTTCATATGAGTTTTTGTCTGGTTTACTTAGTTTTTGTGTTCAGCCAGCCCTGGCTGGGACTGGACTGAATCCCCATTTTGTCTCTGATCAGTTGATCTCTTTTGCTCTGTCTTCAGAATATACTTGAATGCTGATATAGTGATTTGAAGTCTAGCGACTTCAGGGCCTTTTTCTATCAGACGTGTTGGACATTCTTTTTGGCAGGGTTTTTTGCGTGATTGCAGACAGCAGCTTTTCTTTCCTGTCCTTTCTAGTTAGCGAGGGCCCCATCATTTGCTCAGCCTATCTTTCTACCTGTGTCTGTGTTTTCATCTTGTTTCACCGACAATACATGTTGGGGGCTGTCTATTGCTTTGGGGTCTGCTCTGGGGCAGTTTAGATTTTCCCTTTCTTTCTTTAGGCTTATTTAGTTCTCCGGCCGTGACGAGGCATTTAGGACCACCGTAGGCACGCTCCACGGCTACTGCTAGTTGTTGTGGATAGGATCAGGGGTCTGCAATCCGCTAGTTACCAACCTCTCCGGTTTTCTGGGCTTAGCTTGCTTTTTGTTTTTTCCTCCTCGGTGACTCATTCATAACAGAATCACCAGCCATACCGCAGATTCTAGGGTACTCAAAAGCAGGAGAGAATTGTAAAAAAAAAAAAGTGTCAGAATTTTTTTTTTATATGTATATTTTCTCCTCTTTTTCTCTGGGGCCGTAGGAGGATTCATTTTTTTCTTTTTCTCCTTGATGGAGAATAAGCAATTGTCTGATCGCGTGGAGCAGCTCGCTGCTGAAGTGTGGGGAATTTCCACCTATCTCACTCATTCACATGCTGTTGAACCAAGGATCCCTACTCCTGATGTGTTTTCTGGGGATCGGTCTAAATTTTTGAATTTTAAGAATATATGTAAATTATTTCTTGCCTTGAAGCCTAACTCATCGGGGAGCTCTGCGCAGCAGGTTAAAATTGTCATCTCCCTGCTGCGCGGCGATCCCCAGGATTGGGCGTTTTCTTTGACACCTGACGATCCTGTTTTGACTAATGTGGATACATTTTTTCAAGCCTTTGGTTTGTTATATGATGAAGAGAGAGCCCTGTTGGCATTGAACCAGGGTCAGGATCCTGCAGAGTTATACTGTCAGAAATTCCGAAAGTGGGCTGTCCTTACTACATGGAATGATAGTGCATTGGCAGCTCTCTTTCGGAAGGGTTTGTCTGAGACTTTAAAAGATACTATGGTGGGATTTCTTGTTCCCTCTGGTCTTGACGATTCTATGTCATTAGCCATTCAAGTTGATCGGCGTTTACGTGAACGCAAGACTACATGGGAGGTGCTGCCACATTTTGAACAAATGTCTGAACCTATGCAATGTGATGGAGTTTTGTCTAAGGCGCAACGTCAGGAATTTAGAAGGCATAATAAGCTGTGTTTTTTCTGTGGAGATGCCTCTTATGTTATTTCTGTCTGCCCTAAACGAGAGAAACGTTTTGCACACACATTTGCTGTGGGTGGTGTACAAACTAAGTTTCTTTTGGCAATTACTCTGATCTGCTCCTTATCGACATTTTCCGCGAAGGCTTTTGAGGATTCAGGAGCGGCCTTGAATCTAATGGACTTGGATTTTGCTAAACGTTGTGGTTTTCCTATGACACCTTTGCGGACGCCTATTTCTTTGAGGGGTATCGATGCTACTCCTTTGGCGAAGAATAAACCTCAGTTTTGGACCCAGGTGATAATGCGGGTCGCCTCAGACCACCAAGAAAATTGCTGATTTTTGGTGTTGCATAATTTACATGATACCATTGTTCTGGGTTTTCCCTGGTTGCAAATCCATAATCCAGTTTTGGATTGGAAATCTGTGTCTGTGGTGAGTTGGGGTTATCCGTGTGCTCTTGGCAACACTCCTGTTTTCTCCACCTCTCCCCAGTCGCATGATGTTCCTGACTATTTGGCTGATTTTTATGATGTATTTATTTAGTGAGAGCAAGTCTGCGCCTTTGCCTCCTCATAGGAGTTATGACTGTGCAATTGAGTTGAGACCTGGGTGTAAATTTCCCAAGGGTCAACTTTTCAATTTATCTGTACCCGAACACGAGGCTATGCGATCTTATTTTAAGGAGTCGATGGAGAAGGGTCATATTAGACCATCCTCTTCGACCTTAGGTGCTGGGGTTTTTTTTCGTGGCCAAGAAGGATGGTTCATTAAGGCCTTGTATTGACTATCGTTCCCCCAACAAAATTACGGTTAAATTTCAGTATCCGTTACCCCTGATTTCTGATTTATTCTCCAGAGTTAAAGGTGCTTGCTGGTTTACTAAGCTTGACCTCAGGGGGGCATATAATCTTATTTGCATCAAGCATGGGGATGAATGGAAGACGGCGTTTAATATTCCGGAGGGACATTTTGAGTACTTGGTGATGCCTTTTGGGCTCACTAATGCCCCTTCTGTCTTCCAATCCTTCATGAATGATATTTTCCGGGACATTGTGGATAAGTTTTTGATCATCTATCTGGATGATATTTTGATCTTTTCCAGGGATTGGGATTCTCATGTGGAACATGTTCGGACTGTGTTCCGGATTTTGAGGGAGAATTCCTTGTATGTTAAGGGATCGAAGTGCCTTTTTGGTGTACAGAGGATTTCATTTTTGGGATTTATTTTGTCTCCGTCAACTATTGAAATGGACCCAGCCAAGGTACAGGCCATTTATGATTGGTTTCAACCCACTTCTTTGAACGCTCTCCAGAAGTTTTTGGGTTTTGCTAATTTTTATCGTAAATTTATAGCTAATTTTTCTGGTATTGCTAAAGCACTGACTGATTTAACTAAGAAGGGTGCTGATGTGCTGAATTGGTCTTCAGAGGCTGTTTCGGCCTTTCAGGAGCTGAAGCGGAGGTTCACTTCTGCTCCAGTTTTGCGGCAACCTGATGTCTCACTTCCTTTTCAGGTGGAGGTAAATGCTTCAGAGATTGGTGCAGGAGCTGTTTTGTCCCAAAAAGATCCGGTGACGTCTAAAATGAATCCCTGTGCCTTCTCTTCCCGAAAGTTCTCCCCATCTGAACGCAACTATGATGTGGGGAAACGGGAATTGTTAGCCATGAAATGGGCATTTGAAGAGTGGAGACATAGGTTGGAGGGAGCTAGACATCAAGTTGTCGTCCTCACTGACCACAAGAATTTGATTTACCTTGAGTAGTCCAAACGCTTGAATCCTAGACAGGCTAGGTGGGCCTGGTTTTTTACGCATTTTGATTTTGTGGTCTCCTTTCTTCCAGGCACTAAGAATGTTAAGGCAGACGCCCTTTCTAGGAGTTTCTTTGCTGATTCTCCTATTGTGACCAAGCCTACTACCATCCTAGTTGAGGGGGTAGTTCTTTCTGCCATCTCGCCCGATTTGAGACGTGCTCTGGAAGAATTCCAGGAGGACAAACCTGAGCATTGTCCTATGGGAAAATTGTATGTTCCTGACCAGTGGAGGAAGAGAGTGGTGTCTGAAGTTCATTGCTCTGCATTGGCTGGTCATCCAGGTATTTTTGGTACCAGAGATTTGGTGAGTCGGTCTTTTTGGTGGCCCGCCTTATCTCTTGATGTCAGGAATTTTGTGCAGTCCTGTGGGACTTGTTTCCGGTCTAAACCCTGTTCTCGCTCTAGTGGGTTGTTGATGCCCTTGCCGGTGACTAAGAGGCCATGGACCCATATTTCAATGGATTTTATTTCTGATCTTACTGTCTCTCAGAGAATGACTGTTATCTGGGTGATTTGTGATAGATTCTCTAAGATGGTCCATCTTGTACTACTCCCAAAGTTGCCATCTTCCTCATAGTTGGTACCCTTGTTTTTACAACAGGTGGTTCGGTTGCATGGGATTCCTGAGAACATTGTATCGGACAGAGGAGTTCAGTTTGTTTCCAGATTCTGGAAAGCCTTTTGTTCCAAGCTGGGAATTCAGTTGTCCTTCTCCTCTGCATTTTACCCTCAGACCAATGGGCAGACGGAGAGAACAAACCAGACTTTGGAGTCCTATTTGAGATGTTTTATATCTGCTGATCAGGATGATTGGGTTTCATTTTTGCCCTTGGCCGAATTCGCTTTAAATAATAGAGCTAGTTCTGCCACCTTGATGTCGCCCTTTTTCTGTAACTTTGGGTTTCATCTTCGATTTTCTTCAGGGCAAGTGGAATCTTCAGCCTCCCCAGGTGTTGACACTGTGGTAGAGAGAATGCAGCAGATTTGGGACCAAGTAGTGGATAGGTTTTCTCTCTCCCAGGAAAAGGCCCAGCGGTTTTCTAACCGGCATAGGACCATTGGTCCCCGGTTTAAAGTGGGTGATATGGTTTGGTTGTCATCAAAGAATATCTCTATGAAGGTAGCTTCTCCAAAGTTCAAGCCAAGATTTATTGGACCTTACAAGATTTTGGAGATTCTTAATCCGGTTTCTTTTCGATTGGCTCTTCCTTGTTGTGAGTTCATTTTCCCCTTCGTCACTGAGGTCTGGTGAACTCCCTATTCTGGTAAAGGAAGGTAATGAGCCTGATTATCAGGCACCTGAGCCTAATGAGGATGACTGGCTGAGTGGAGTCACGGACTGGATATAAGGCTGCCGACGCCCTTCTGCCCTGCGGGTGATTTCTCTGTGGACTTCTAGGACACCAGTCTGATTCCTGCTCCTCTAAAGCTAAGTTTTCTGCTTTGCCTGTTAGCATTTGTGTTTTGTTTTTGTTTTCCTTGCTTTTCTGGATTCTGCCATTCCCTGCTGGGGTGAGCTGAATCTCCTTTTGCCGGTTGCTCTGTCTTCAGAATATTCCTGAGTACTGACATAGCTTTTTTGAAGCCTAGCGTCTTCAGGGCCTTTTTCACTGTCAATCTGTTGGCTCTTATTTTCATAGGGTTTTTCACGGATTGCAGACAGCAGCCTTCCTGTCCTTTCCTATCTAGTTAGCTTGGGCCCCGTCTTTGCTCAGTCTATCTTTCTGTCTGTGTTAGTGTTTTCATCTTGCTTCACCGTCATTATATGTTGGGGGCTGCCTATTGCTTTGGGGTCTGCTCTGGGGCAGTTTAGATTTCCCCTTTCTTTCTTTAGGCCTATTTAATTGCCCGGCTGTGATCGAGGGGTCTAGGGCATCGTAGGAACCCCCCATGGTTCCTGTTAGTTGTTGTGGATAGGATCAGGGGTCTGCAATACGATAGCTGCCAACCTCTCTGGTTTTCTGGACTTAGCTAGCATTTCTGTTTTTGCCTCCTACGGTGACTCAATCGTAACAGAATCACCCGCCATACCGCAGATCCTAGGGTACTCAATAGTATGAAAGAATTGTGTTTAAAAAAAAAAGAGTGTGTATATTCTTTCCTCTATATCTCTGAGGCCGTAGGGGGAATTTTTTTTTTTCTCTCAATGGAGATAAAGCAATTGTCTGATCGTGTGGAGCAGCTCGCTGCGGAAGTGCGGGCAATTTCCGCCTACCTTGCTCGTTCGCATGCTGTTGAACCAAAGATCCCTACACCTGATGTATATTTTGGGGATCGATCTAAATTTTTGAGTTTCAAAAATAATTGTAAATTATTTTTTGCCTTGAAGCCTAACTCGTCAGGGAGCTCCGCGCAGCAGGTTAAAATTGTCATCTCTTTGCTGCGTGGCGATCCCCAGGATTGGGCGTTTTCTTTGAAACCAGATGATCCTATTCTGACTAATGTGAACGCATTCTTTCAAGCTTTGGGGTTGTTGTATGACGAACCTAAAGCTATTGATCAGGCTGAAAAGACCCTGTTGGCATTGAACCAGGGTCGAGATTCTGCAGAGTTGTACTGTCAAAAGTTCCGAAAGTGGGCGGTCCTTACTACCTGGAATGATAATGCCTTGGCTGCTCTCTTTCGGAAGGGTTTGTCAGAAGCCGTAAAAGATACTATGGTGGGATTTCCTGTTCCCTCTGGTCCGGACGATTCTATGTCATTAGCCATTCAGGTTGATCAGCGTTTACGTGAACGCAGGATTGCACGAGAGGTGTTGCCACCGGTTGAACAGTCGTCTGAACCTATGCAATGTGATAGAGTTTTGTCTAAGGCGCAACGTCAGGAGTTCAGAAGGCGTAATAAGCTGTGTTTTTTCTGTGGAGATTTCTGTTTGTCCTAAACGAGAGAAACGCTTTGCACACACGTTTTCTGTTGGTGGTGTTCAACCTAAGTTTCTTCTGGCAATTACTCTGATCTGCTCCCTGTCCACATTTTCCACCAAGGCTTTTGTGGATTCGGGAGCAGCGCTAAACCTAATGGACTTGGATTTTGCTAAACGTTGTGAATTTCCGATGACACCTCTGCAGACGCCTATCTCTTTGAGGGGGATTGATGCTACTCCTTTGGCTAAAAATAAACCTCAGTTTTGGTCCCAGGTGGTCATGCGGGTCACCCCAGACCATCAAGAAAATTGCAGATTTTTGGTGTTGCATGGTCTGCATGATGCCATTGTTCTGGAGTTTCCCTGGTTGCAAATTCATAATCCAGTTTTGGATTGGAAATCTGTGTCTGTGGTGAGTTGGGGTTGTCGGTGTGCCTTTAGTGAGGCTCCGGTTTTTTCCACCTCTCATCAGTCGCATGATGTTCCTGACTATTTGGCGGACTTTTATGATGTATTTAATGAGAATGAGTCTGCGTCCTGGCCTCCTCATAGGAGTTATGACTGTGCAATTGAACTAAGCCCGGGGTGTAAATTTCCCAAGGGTCGGCTCTTCAATTTATCTGTACCCGAGCATGAGGCTATGCGGTCCTATATTAAGGAGGCGTTGGAGAAGGGTCATATTAGACCATCCTCTTCACCCTTAGGTGCTGGGTTTTTTTTTGTGGCCAAAAAGGATGGTTCTTTAAGACCTTGTATTGATTATCGTGCCCTCAATAAAATTACTATTAAATATCAGTATCCGTTACCCCTGATTTCGGATCTATTCTCTAGAGTTAGAGGTTCTTGCTGGTTTACCAAGCTTGACCTCAGGGGGGCGTATAATCTTATCCGCATTAAGCAGGGGGATGAATGGAAGACGGCGTTTAATACTCCGGAGGGACATTTTGAGTACCTGGTGATGCCTTTTGGGCTCACTAATGCCCCTTCTGTCTTCCAGTGCTTCATGAACGATATTTTCCGAGACTTTGTCGATAAATTTTTGATTATCTATCTGGATGATATTTTGATCTTCTCCAAGGATTGGGATTCTCATGTTGAACATATTCGGACTGTGTTCCGGATCTTAAGGGAGAATTCCCTGTATGTCAAAGGATCGAAATGCTTTTTTGGAGTACAGAGGATTTCATTTTTGGGATTTATTTTGTCTCCGTCAACTATTGAAATGGACCCGGCCAAGGTACAGGCCATTTATGATTGGGTTCAGCCCACTTCTTTGAAGGCCCTCCAGAAGTTTTTGGGTTTTGCTAATTTTTATCGGAAATTTATAGCAAAATTTTCTAGTATTGCCAAGCCATTGACTGATCTGACTAAGAAGGGTGCTGATGTGTTGAATTGGTCTCCTGAGGCTGTTGCTTCCTTTCAGGAGCTGAAGCGAAGATTTACCTCCGCCCCGGTTTTGCGGCAACCTGATGTCTCACTCCCGTTCCAGGTAGAGGTGGATGCTTCTGAGATTGGTGCAGGAGCTGTTTTGTCCCAAAAGGATCCTGTAACATCTAAAATGAATCCCTGTGCTTTCTTTTCCCGAAAGTTCTCTCCATCTGAACGTAACTATGATTTGGGGAAATGGGAACTGTTGGCCATGAAATGGGCATTTGAGGAGTGGAGACATTGGTTGGAGGGAGCTAAACATCAAGTTGTGGTCCTCACTGACCACAAGAATTTGATTTACCTAGAGTCGGCTAAACGTTTGAACCCTAGACAGGCTAGGTGGGCATTGTTTTTTACACGTTTTGATATTGTGGTCTCTTTTCTTCCTGGAACTAAGAATGTCAAGGCAGACGCCCTCTCTAGGAGTTTATTTGCTGATTCTCCTGTGGTGACCAAGCCTGCTACCATCTTAGGCGAAGGGGTAGTTCTTTCTGCCATCTCGCCCGATTTGAGACTTGCTCTGCAAGAGTTACAGGAGGACAAACCTGAACGTTGTCCCAGTGGAAAGTTGTATGTTCCTGACCAGTGGAAGAAGAGAGTGATGTCTGAAGTTCATTGCTCTGCATTGGCTGGTCATCCAGGTATTTTTGGTACTAGAGATCTCGTGAGTCTCTCTTTTTGGTGGCCCACCTTGTCTCATGATGTCAGGAATTTTGTGCAGTCCTGTGGGACTTGCTCCCGGTCTAAATCTTATTCTCGCTCTAGTGGGTTGTTGATGCCTTTGCCGGTCCCCAGGAGGCCATGGACCCATATTTCAATGGATTTCATCTCTGATATGCCGGTCTCTCAAAGAATGACTGTTATTTGGGTGATTTGTGATAGGTTCTCTAAGATGGTTCATCTTGTACCACTCCCTAAGTTGCCATCTTCCTCTGAGTTGGTGTCCCTGTTTTTGCAACAGGTGGTTCGCTTACATGGGATTCCTGAGAACATTGTATCTGACAGAGGAGTTCAGTTTGTGTCTAGATTTTGGAGGACCTTCTCTTCCAAGCTGGGAATTCAGTTGTCCTTCTCCTCTGCTTTTCACCCTCAGACCAATGGGCAGACAGAGAGAACAAACCAGACCTTGGAGTCGTATTTGAGATGTTTTATTTCCGCTGATCAGGATGATTAGGTTTCATTTTTGCCCTTGGCTGAATTTGCTTTAAATAATAGAGCTAGTTCTACCACTTTGATGTCACCTTTTTTTTGTAACTTTGGGTTTCATCCTCGATTTTCTTCAGGGCAGGTGGAGCCTTCTGCCTGCCCAGGTGTTGACACTGTGGTGGAGAGAATGCACCAGATCTGGGACCAAGTGGTGGATATCTCTCTCCCAGGAAAAGGCCCAGCGGTTTTCCAATCGACATAGGACCATTGGTCCCCAGTAGAGTTGAGCGACTTTTGTTTTTTTAGGGTCGAGTTTCGTTTCGTGAAACCCGACTTTTCCAAAAGTCGGTTCGAGCAAGATCGGCCGATTATAGGGAAAAGTCGGGGTCGTCCTGAAACACGAATCCCAATGTAAGTCAATGGGGAATAAAAGTCGGCAGTGAGAGGAGGACAGGAAACACACCTACAGTGCCCATTTGAATGCCAAAAGCATCAATTCTTCTTACTTAAGCTTGTCAACCTTAATTAACTTCATAATACAAGTTATGCACTGAAAAATGGGGGTTATTTGGCTAAAGTTGTGGGGGGGGTAGTGCTGGCTCCAGGTTTTCATGTGCCCTGGGCGAAAGAGCGCCCCTTTAACACATACCACAACTCATCATGCTCCGATACGGCAGAGAAATAGCGGTATAGTACAATGAAAAATACTTCACTTTTTACATCTCATGACGAGGCCCATCTATTTCTCCATACAGAATCATTGGTCCCATATAATGTTTGAAACAGTATATGATGAGCTCCACATAATGCTACAGTATATGTTGGTCCCCATGGATGAAGCTCCACTGTCTTATGGGCCCAAATAATGCTCCAAACATAAAGGGCCCCATTTCTAATGCTCTAGTGTATAATGGGCCCTGTAAATGCTGCTCCAGTGTCTGATGTCCACCTTTGGAATGTTCCAGTGTATGGTGGGCCCCATCTATCATTCTCCAGAGTATAGTGCTCCCCAAAAATTGCTGTCCCAACATTGAAAACAATCAAATAAGTCTCCTCGCTAGGGAATCCCTGTACTAGTCTGGACTTCTCGTCATCCCCATCTTCCATCTCACTGCACAGTATTTCAACCTTGCAAGTGCTGTGATCCTGAGCAAGCAGGGGGGGCCCACTCGTTGGCGACGGCACTGGCACAGGGCCCCTGATAGTACGGTGGTGTGTCTGATGGCGGGTGGGCCGAACCTGCACTTTCATCTGCAGCTTCCGCTTTGTCACCGTGTAAGATGGAACTGTATATGGGAAGGGTAACCTGAGTTTCATCAGGGTCAGATTCAGGCCGTGTAGCGTGCGAGGGGAATGTAGTGGTCTGGGTCAATGTACCAGCAGATTCATCGAGCAGTGGCTGGGCATCAGTGCACTTGTGTCGCCCCCAGGAGTACGGTCGCCACAGTGGCATTACCTTCCTCCTAGGGAGTGTGATGTCATGCTTGGGAGCAACGAAGGATCTCTCTAGCAGGTTAACTGATTGGGCGGCGTTATTCCCACGAGTCATGACCCTCCAAACAGCGTTCATGAAGGCAAAGTGTTTGTTTTACGTGGGCAGTATGGTTGCAAAGCTGAACCTTAAAGGAATGTCCAGAAGGGCACCACCAGGAGTGGAGCCTACGGTTAAATTCGACTCCACCTGGGAAACCTCAACCATGCCAGCTACAGAAAAGATGCACACATTGCAAGCTTAATTCCGTTAACGAACGAGACTCGGTCATGCCCCGCGGACCGAGTCCGGCTTACTAGAGGGACACGTGAGGCTCTGGCACATGAGATTGGCCAATAACTGGTGTGTCATGCCCTTACATGTCCGTGGCTGCATGTGCACTACACTGAAAAGGCCAGCATTTGTCGCTTACAGGTGCAGATAACCCGCTGAACAACGTTGGTGATGGGGATCACTGATTACAATTATTACCCGCGAACGATGATTTCCCAGTAAGTGCAGGTCAACCGCAGTTCCGGAATTAGGCCTAACCGTCATTCCTGAAAAAATGAAAAACTTACGTGTGCAAACCACAGGTGCTGTAGCTTGCTTAACAGCTCGCCAGCCGTTCTCACGCCCAGTATGGATTACACGTGATTGCACAATGGTGAGAAAGGGTACCGTATCCCCGGATAACATGTATGGATAGCGTACACATTCAAAATATATGTCAATACATCAGGAGGCAGGCTCAGACGGTGTTAGGCCCAGTATGGCTTGCACGTGATTGCACAAAGGTGAGAAAGGGTACCGTATCCCCAGATAACATGTATGGATAGCGTACACATTCAAAATATATGTCTATACATCAGGAGGCAGGCTCAGATGGTGTTAGGCTCAGTATGGCTTGCACGTGATTGCACAAAGGTGAGAAAGGGTACCGAATCCCCGGATAACATGTATGGATAGCGTACACATTCAAAATATATGTCTATACATCAGGAGGCAGGCTCAGACGGTGTTAGGCCCAGTATGGCTTGCACGTGATTACACAAAGGTGAGAAAGGGTACCGTATCCCCGGATAACATGTATGGATAGCGTACACATTCAAAATATATGTCTATACATCAGGAGGCAGGCTCAGACGGTGTTAGGCCCAGTATGGATTGCACGTGATTGCACAAAGGTGAGAAAGGGTACCGTATCCCCGGATAACATGTATGATAGCGTACACATTCAAAATATATGTCTATACATCAGGAGGCAGGCTCAGATGGTGTTAGGCCCAGTATGGCTTGCACGTGATTGCACAAAGGTGAGAAAGGGTACCGTATCCCCGGATAACATGTATGGATAGCGTACACATTCAAAATATATGTCTATACATCAGGAGGCAGGCTCAGACGGTGTTAGGCCCAGTATGGATTGCACGTGATTGCACAAAGGTGAGAAAGGGTACCGTATCCCCGGATAACATGTATGGATAGCGTACACATTCAAAATATATGTCTATACATCAGGAGGCAGGCTCAGACGGTGTCAGGCACAGTATGGATTTGACGGCCCAGACTACACAGCGGAGGAGCAGGGAGAGGTAAAGATTGCAAATGCTGGGGCCCTGCCCAAGCAAGGGGGGCCCACTCGTGGGCGTCGGTACTGGCACTGGGCCCCTCATCGTACGGCGGTGTGTCTGACGGCGGGTGTGCACCACCACCGTCAGAGACACTTGATTGCACTATGAGGGACCCTGTGCCAGTGCCCGCACCCAAGAGTCGGCCTACCCACCTGTCCAGGGCAACGGCACTCGCACGGTGTCGTGCGCTAGGTGGTGACCCCGGCCATGGGGGGAGGCAGCACAGTTAGGGAGTTTTAGAAAGTGGCATATGTTGATGTTGGACATTCAGCTGATGCAAAAGGCGAAATAGGTCAAGTCCCAGGAAGAGGTGGACCAAAGAAAGCCATTTTTCTGTCACCCTATGTGTCATCAGGGGAAGGTGGGACAAAATCCTTGGAAACCCATGCATGGTTCATTTTAATGAAGGTTAGATCATCCACATTTTGGGTTGACAGACGGGTCCTTTTTTCTGTCAGGATTGATCCAGCTGCACTGAAGACTCTTTCCGATAGCACACTTGCAGCTGGGCAAGCGAGCTCCTGTAAGGCATATTGTGCCAATTCAGGCCAGGTGTCCAGTTTAGCGGCCCAATAGTCAAAGGGGAATGACCTGTGTGGGAGAACATTGATATGGGAGGAAAAGTAGTTTGTAACCATAGTTGACAACTGCTGTCTCCTGTCACTTTCCATCGATGCAGTATTACCAGTTGTGTGAGCGGTACTTGAAAAATCAGTCCACAACATTGTCATGAAACCCCTGTCTCCAACGCCACTTCTGCTGTGTGCACCACGAACACCTCTGCCAAGCTGCCCCCGGCCCGTACGGCTCATGTGAGAACCATCACCGCTGCTGTGTGCTGGGAATGCCTCAAGCAACCGATTTACCAGAGTTGCTTGTTTATTAGCCAATATTAGGTCAAGGTTCTCCTGTGGCATGATGTTTTGTAATTTGCCTTTATAGCGTGGATCCAGGATGCTGGCCAACCAGTAGTCGTCATCGTTCATCATTTTGGCAATGCGGGGGTCCCTTTTTAGGATCTGCAAGGCATAATCTGACATGTGGGCCAATGTTCCCGGTGTCAATGATGCACTGCGAGTGCTGGTTGGAGGAGCACTTTCTGGCAAATCCACATCCCTCCAGTCACGCACAAACCCTGTACCAGACCTTGCCACGCCAACATTTTCACTTGCCCCACGAGATGCATCCTCCTCCCCTAAGTAATCATCCCCATCATCATCCTCCTCCTCCTCTTCTTCCTCCACCTCGTCCAGGAGAGGTCCCTGAGCAGACAATGGCTGAATGTCATCAAGGATTCCCTCCTCCTCTTCCTCCTCATCAACATTGGCTGCAGACGCCTGCTCCTTAAGGTGCGTCAAAGTTTGCATGAGCAGACACATAAGTGGGATGCTCATGCTTAGATTGGCGTCGTCTGCGCTTACCAGCCGTGTGCATTCCTCAAAACACTGAAGGACTTTACAGAGGTCTTTCAGCTTCGACCACTGCACACCTGTCAACTCCATGTCTGCTCTCAAAGTGCCTGGCCGTGTATCCTCCCACAAATGCATTATGGCCTGCCTCTGCTCGCACAGCCGCTCCACCATGTGCAGGGTGGAGTTCCACCTTGTTGCAATGTCGATAATGAGGCGGTGGTTGGGAAGGTGGAGCAATCGCTGCAGCTTCTGCATACGAACGGAGTGTACAGGCGACCGGCGGATGTGCGCGCACAGTCTTCGCACCTTCTGGAGCAGGGCTGTTAACTCCGGATTATTTTTGAGGAAGCACTGCACCACCAGGTTCAAGGTGTGAGCCAAGCAAGGTATGTGGCTGAGTTTTGAAAGGGCTATGGCTGCCACAAAATTACGGCCGTTATCACTAACTACCTTGCCTGCCTCAAGATGTACACTGCCCAGCCATGACTCAGTGTGTCGCTTCAAGTACTCGGCCAGCACCTCGGCGGTGTGTCTGTCGCCCAAACACATCATCTGCAACACAGCCTGCCGACGCTTTCCACTAGCTGCTCGATAGGGGGACACCTCATGTGCAACAGTGGCAGCTGCAGATGGAGTGCTCGTACGACTGCGCTCTGTGGACGAGCTTTCGCTTCTGGAGGAGGAGGAGGGTCGAACGCCTACAGCCAACTGTTTCCTATACCGTGGGCTAGGCAGCACTGTCCCACCACCGTTGTCCCCTGTGGACCCTGCATCCACCACATTAACCCAGTGCGCAGTGATGGACACGTAACGGCCCTGGCCATGCCGACTGGACCATGCATCAGTTGTGAGGTGCACCTTTCCACTCACTGACTGCTTGAGTGCATGGACAATGCGGTCTTTTACATGATGGTGGAGGGCTGGGATGGCTTTGCGAGAGAAGAAGTGGCGACTGGGTAGGTCATAGCGTGGTACTGCATAGGCCATGAGTTCGCAGAAAGCTGCGCTTTCCACCAACCGATAGGGCATCATCTCAAACGAGATTAGTTTGGCAATGTGGGCGTTCAAACCCAGTGTACGCGGATGAGAGACTGAGTACTTTCTTGACCTACTCATAGTGTCTGGGAGGGTGAGCTGGACTTGAGAGCTGCATATGGTGGAAGTAGCAGTGGACAGGGCGGACTGAGAGAGGGTTGATGATGGTGATGGAGTTGGTGTTCTTTCTGATGGCCTAGATTCATTATTTCGTTGATATAACAGTGGGATTCCCTGACTGCTGTGGCCTTGCAACGACACCTCAACATTTGCTGCTGTGCTAACCGGTGGGCTTACAGTGGGGGAAACAATGTAGCGTTGCTGACTACCTTCTTTGTGATCAGTTGCACATGTGGCACTTGAGGTTTGGTGTTGTGTCCACGCTTGCAAGTGCATGGTGGTTAAATGTCTAAGCATGCAACTGGTATTCAAATTTTTCAGATTTTTCCCTCGGCTAAAGGTCTTTGCGCACTTCTTACAGATAACCTTGGCCTGATCATGAGGATTTTGTTCAAAAAAGTGCCCCACTGCACTCTTCCTACTTTGGCAGACATTTTGCGGCCTAGCACGCTGTGATCTTTTGACCCTCTGGACAAGCTGTCCAGCAACTCTTTTGATTTTTGGAACCTGTCTTTGGAGTGCTCCGGGCCTGCCAGATAACAGCTGTTGCGATGTCGATGTCTGCTGTGGATGCTCCTCATCTGAGCTATTGGAAGCAGCACCCTCTTCCCCCAATGGATGCCAATCTGGGTCAACAACTGGGTCATCCATCACCTCCTCTTCAATGTCATGTGCACCTTCCTCTGTGTCACCGTGTATGGTGGTATAGTGTGCGGGAAGGGGCACCTGAGTCTCATCAGGGTCAGAATCTGGCTCTGTACACTGCGAGGACAATGTAGTGCTCTGAGTGAATGTACCAGCAGAATCATCCATCAGCGGCTGTGCATCAGTGCACTCCATGTCAGATTCATCTTGGCCTGGGTAATTCACCATTTCACTTGATAATCCAGGCATGGTATATGAAAACAGCTCCATGGAGTAATCAGTAGTATGGCCTGTGTCATCCTTCAATCTTGGTTGGGGTGAAGGACACAAGGAAAGGTGTGGTTCATGAACATGAGCCTCCAATGACGACTCAGTGCTTTTACTTTTTACATCTTCAGAAGAAGAGGCGATAGAGCTGGAGGCTGAGTCAGCAATGTAAGACAAAACTTTTTCCTGATGCTCTGGCTTTAAAAGCGGTTTGCCAACTCCTAGAAAACTAAGCCTTCGAAGCCTTATGGAGCCAGACGATGACGCAGGCTCAACACCTCCTGCATTCGGTCCTATTTTGCTCTTGCCACTACCATCAGATCCACCACCAACACCATCATTACCAGCTGCCAACCCCCGCCCAATTCCACGGCTTCTTCCACCAGCCTTCCTCATTTTTGGTAGAAATGTAGACAAAATCCACCAAACTATATAGTAATGTAAAACAAGGTACAAGGTGTCTATAGGACAGGGGAGATTTTGAATTTCTGCACACACTTGTGGACACTGGACACTTATGGATTGTGTGAGGCCCACTGAATATCACAGCGCTATGTCACAGGCTCGATGGCACAGGTGTAAAAAAAGTGACTACAGGATAAGGGAGATTTTGAATTTCTGCACACACTAGTGGACACTGGACACTTTTGGATTGTGTGAGGCCCACTGAATATCAGAGCGCTATGTCACAGGCTCGATGGCACAGGTGTGAAAAAAGTGACTACAGGATAAGGGAGATTTTGAATGTCTGCACACACTAGTGGACACTGGACACTTTTGGATTGTGTGAGGCCCACTGAATATCAGAGCGCTATGTCACAGGCTCGATGGCACAGGTGTGAAAAAAGTGACTACAGGATCACAGAGATTTTGAATTTCTGCACACACTAGTGGACACTGGACACTTTTGGATTGTGTGAGGCCCACTGAATATCAGAGCGCTATGTCACAGGCTCGATGGCACATGTGTGAAAAAAGTGACTACAGGATAAGGGAGATTTTGAATTTCTGCACACACTAGTGGACACTGGACACTTTTGGATTGTGTGAGGCCCACTGAATATCAGAGCGCTATGGCACAGGCTCGATGGCACAGGTGTGAAAAAAGTGACTACAGGATAAGGGAGATTTTGAATTTCTGCACACACTAGTGGACACTGGGCACTTTTGGATTGTGTGAGGCCCACTGAATAT
Organism: Dendrobates tinctorius; assembly: GCF_039654945.1. NCBI lineage: Eukaryota > Metazoa > Chordata > Amphibia > Anura > Dendrobatidae > Dendrobates > Dendrobates tinctorius. Next base: position 13,135,257 of record NW_027361776.1, read on the forward strand.
CATAGCGCTATGTCACAGACTCGATGGCACAGGTGTGAAAAAAGTGACTACAGGATCACAGAGATTTTGAATTTCTGCACACACTTGTGGACACTGGACACTTATGGATTGTGTGAGGCCCACTGAATATCACAGCGCTATGTCACAGGCTCGATGGCACAGGTGTGAAAAAAGTGACTACAGGATAAGGGAGATTTTGAATTTCTGCACACACTAGTGGACACTGGACACTTTTGGATTGTGTGAGGCCCAGTGAATATCAGAGCGCTATGTCACAGGCAGAAATTGGCTAGTGTATCACAAACTACAAGGTGTATGTAGAATTGGGCAGAATAGGAATCTCCCTAGAGTGTAGGTCTGTAAGAACGGAACAAGTCCTCCACTTATCCTTCCACAGTGACACACAGATAGCTTCACTGTGGCCGTGATAACAGCCGTTACACGATACTGAGAGGAGCGTGTACGTACACGGCTGTCCGGTGTACGTAAAATTGTCAAGCTCCGTGTTTTTAAAGTAAACGGACTGACACACGCTGTCTCTCTATAGTTTTGAATGTGATCAAACAGCAAATATATTTAACTGTTTGAAAGCTAGACAAAACTAGTAGGTGCAGGTCTGTAAGAACGGAACATGTCCTCGACTTATTCTCACAGAGTGACACACAGATAGCTTCACTGTGGCTGTGACAACAGCCGTTACACGGTACTGTGTGAGGAGCGTACACCGCTGTATGGTGTGAAAAAATGCACGCTCAGTACCTCAGCAGGACAAAAAAAAATTGGGATTGCTTTTAAAAAAGCAGTTTGCAGAGCAGTGGGTAAACAGCAATGCAGCTGTCAGGAAGCCTTAGAAGGCAGCCTAACAACCAACACCGCTGATCCACCACAATATAGCCTCCCCTTGCACTGCACACACAGTGACTGGTGTGTTGAACAGGCAAAATCGCTAGCAGCAGAAGCAGTTTTTTTTTCTTCTTCCCTGCCTAACGCTCTCCCTACAGAATCAGCAGCAGCAACCTCTCCCTATGCTAAGATCGGCAGAAGTAAGATGGCGGTCGGCATGCACGCCCTTTTATAACCCCTGTGACGCCCACCAAAGCAAGCCAATCACTTGCATGCCCTTCTGAAAGATGGTGGTGACCCCTGCCTATGTCATCACGTTGCCCACAGTGTCCGTGGATCCTGATTGGCTGAAAAAGAGCGCAAAACAAACTTTTGAAACGCGACTTTGGCGCGTAAGTCGCCGACCTCGTGGCCGACCTCATCCTAGGGTCGGGTTTCATTTCATGAAACCCGACTTTGCCAAAAGTCGGCGACTTTTGAAATTTTTCAACCCGTTTCGCTCAACTCTAGTCCCCAGTTTAAGATTGGTGATATGGTGTGGTTATCATCAAAAAATATTGCTATGAAGGTGGCTTCTCCTAAGTTTAAGCCTAGATTTATTGGACCTTACAAGATTTTGGAGATTATTAATCCGGTCTCTTTTCGTTTGGCTCTTCCTGTCACATTTAAAATCCATAATGTGTTCCATAAGTCCTTGTTGAAGAGGTTTGTTGAACCAGTTGTTCCTGGGGTGGCACCTCCAGACCCTGTATTGGTTGAAGGTAACATGGAATATGAGGTAGAGAAAATACTGGATTCCCGTCTGGCTAGACGGAGACTCCAGTATTTGGTTAAGTGGATGGGTTATGGTCAGGAGGATAATTCCTGGGTCTCTGCCTCTGATATTCATGCCAAAAGATTGGTTCGTGCCTTTCATCGGGCTCACCCTGATCGCCCTGGTGGCGTGGTTGAGGGTTCGGTGACCCCTCCTCAAGGGGGAGGTACTGTTGTGAGTTCATTTTTCCCTTCGTCACTGAGGTCTGGTGAACTCCCTATTCTGGTAAAGGAAGGTAATGAGCCTGATTATCAGGCACCTGAGCCTGATGAGGATGACTGGCTGATTGGAGTCACGGACTGGATATAAGGCTGCCGACGCCCTTCTGCCCTGCGGGTGATTTCTCTGTGGACTTCTAGGACACCAGTCTGATTCCTGCTCCTCTAGAGCTAAGTTTTCTGCGTCATGATCCCAGTGCAGGTTTTTTGAGCTGCACACCGGGGGTTAATGTCTGGAGCTCTGTGCAGGTTTTGACCTGCACACTTGGGGTTAATGATTGTGGCCTCTTTCTGGTTCTGGAAGAGCTTCATAAACCCCTGGGTAGCTTCAATCCCTGCCAGTTATACTTTTGCCTTTGGCCTAGTGTGCTGACCCCCGTGTGCCTGTTTGTTGCTATAGCTTGTTTATATGGTTCTGACCCGATTCTGTTTCCCGTTGTGAGTTTGCCTGTTGATTTTGTACTGTGTTTTTATCTGTGTATGACTCATTGCCTGTGACCTGACTACTCTCTGCTTGCCCCTCTTGTACCTTGCAGCTATCTGTGTATGACTCATTGCCTGTGACCTGACTACTCTCTGCTCGCCCCTCTGGTACCTTGCAGCTATCTCTGTGTGTGACTCATTGGCTACGTCCTGACTATTCTCACTGTCTTTGCCCCTGGGTAACTTTGTCTCGCAGTTACTCTGCTAGGAATTGTCTTGCAGCTCCTAGCTCTGTGGAGTTTAGGCCACGCCTCTAGCAGTCATGTGCTTCAGGTCCTGCAGCTCTGAAGTACGCATCTATTCGGTTGCTGCCCGCTCCACAGGTAGCTTTGAGCACAGTTCGCTTTACTCAGGACACGCGCACTGGCTCAGTGAGCAAGTTCAGTGCGGTGTCTCTGACATTATAACTGGCCTACAATTTTTTTTTCTCTCCTCACTGCTGCAGCATGGACCCAATGTGTGCTTTATCTGAGCAGGTGAAAAGCTTGACTCAGTCACTGCAGAAGCTTAGTTTGGAACACCAAGCTCTGGCCCAGTCCCAATGGCGGGTTGAGGACTCAGTTCAGGGGATACTTTCCGCAGGCTTCCAGCAGGTGGGGAATAGAGATGTCATTTTAGTCCCACCTGAATCCCCGGTTAAATTGCCAGATATATTTTCTGGTAACAAGGATGATTTCAGGGCATTTAAGGAGGGCTGTAAGCTTTTTTTTTCTTTGAGACCCCGCTCCTCTGGGGATGAGAAACAGAGGGTGGGGGTGGTGATGTCCCTGCTTAGGGGGTCCCCACAAGCCTGGGCATTCTCGCTTTCCTCTTCTGCCCCTGAGAGAATGTCTGTGGATGCATTTTTTGAAGCCTTAGGACTTATTTATGATGAGCCTGATAGAGTGCGGTTGGCTGAGGACAAAGTGATGAGTGTCTGTCAGGGGGAGCACTCGGCCGAATGTTTCTGTACTGAATTCAGACGTTGGGCAGCCGAGATTTCCTGGAGTGACGCCGCCCTGCGGGGGCTGTTCCACAGAGGCCTGTGTGAACGTCTGAAGGATGCTTTGGCACTTGATCCTCCGCCTGACTCCCTGGAGGATGCCATGGTCCAAGCGGTTCGCATGGATCGCAGGCTACGGGCTAGAGGCATTATGCAATGGGAAACACCCTTATTTTTCAGTGGAGATGAGACCCAGACTCTTCCTATGGCTATGGAGGTGAGCGCTGTCACCTGTGAGGGAAAGGAAAGAAGATGCCGTCGGGAAAAGCAGTTGTGCTTCTATTGAGGGAAATCTGGACATTGGAAGAAGGACTGCCCCTCCTGTCCGTCATCCTCCAAGATGGCGGGAAACGACTAGGTCTGGGTAGTAATCGAGGAGGCTACCCAGACCTTCAGGTACAATTTTCCTCATGTGAAAAATGGTGCTGCAGGTGGAACTGGAACTTGGTTATGGTCCTGTTCAGACTACTGCTTTTATTGACTGCGGTTCGGCTGTGAACCTGATTGATACCAAGGTTATGACTCTTATTAAGATAGGGACAGTTATGTTTCACGATCCTGTTAAACTTGTGGCAATTGACTCGTCTCCTCTTACCCAAGACGGTATCTGTTGCAGGTCTGTACTTTTTTCTCTAAAAGTGGGTTCCACTCATGTGGAGAAACTAAGTTGTCTGGTGGTAGATAACTTGCCTACAGGACTTGTACTGGGGATGGCTTGGCTTCAACGCCATAATCCTACCATTGATTGGGTTACAGGGGAAATCACTCAATGGGGATGCAATAATAAATGTGGTAACCGGGGACATCTTGTTAACGCTGTTAAATCTGTGTCTGTGTCGTCTGTTGATCTGGAAGGTATTCCGGAGAACCTGAAAGATTTCGAAGACGTTTTTTCTGAAAGTGAGGCTGAGGCGCTGCCACCACATAGACCCTATGATTGTGCCATTGATTTAGTACCTGGAGCCAAGTTACCTAAGGCTCGATTGTTCAATTTGTCTGGGCCTGAGCGCCAAGCCCTGAAGGAGTACATGGCTGAGAGTCTCCGCAAAGGGCATATCAGGCCTTCTGTGTCACCTGTGGCAGCAGGGTTCTTCTTTGTGAAGAAAAAAGATGGTGGTTTGCGGCCGTGCCTCGACTTTCGGAAACTGAACAAGATAACGGTTAGGAACTCTTACCCGCTTCCCCTCATCCCAGACTTATGTAACCAGTTAGCTGGGGCCCAATGGTTCTCCAAGTTAGATCTGCGGGGGGCCTACAATCTGATAAGGGTTCGGGAAGGGGACGAGTGGAAAACGGCATTCCTCACATCAGAAGGACTCTTTGAGAACCTGGTAATGCCATTTGGGTTAACTAATGCACCTGCTATTTTCCAAAATTTCATCAATGTTGAGTAGTATGTTGATCTGATAGGCCGTTTTGTTATTATTTATTTGGATGATATTTTGGTGCATTCCCCGGATAGTCAATCTCACTTGCAACATCTAAAGACAGTTCTCCAGAGACTCAGGGAGAACCAATTGTTCGCCAAATTGGAAAAGTGTTCGTTTTTTTGTACAGGAGCTGTCTTTTTTGGGGTTGATTGTGTCCTGTGAGGGGTTTCGTATGGATCCTAAGAAGGTGCTGGCAATCGCTGACTGGGTTCAGCCTTGAGATCTTAAGGGGCTCCAGCGCTTCTTAGGATTTGCGAACTATTACCGGAGATTCATTAAAGGTTTCTCACAAGTGGTTAAACCACTCACGGATCTTACTCAGAAGGGAGCTGATGTAAAAAATTGGTCTGTCCTCGCTAAGGAATCCTTCTCAGCGATTAAGAAATGTTTTATGTCTGCCACGGTGTTGGTGCAACCTGACCCGTCCAAACCATTCATTGTGGAGGTGGATGCTTCTGAAGTGGGGGTGGGGGCTGTGCTATCCCAGGGTCCGGCCACCCTTACCAATCTCAAACCCTGTGCCTTCTTCTCCAAGAAGTTCTCCTCAGCTGAGAAAAACTATGATGTAGGCAATAGAGAACTTCTTGCGGTCAAGCTGGCGTTTGAGGAATGGAGGCACTTTTTGGAAGGGGCGGCTCACCCTATCATGGTTGTCACGGATCACAAAAAATTGGCATACCTTGAATCTGCTAAGAGGCTTACTCCTAGACAGGCCCGTTGGTCACTTTTTTTTTCACGATTTCAGTTCGCAATTACTTTTTGACCGGGGTCCAAAAATGTTAAAGCGGATGCCCTGTCCAGAAGTTTTGATCCAGTGTCTCCCCCTGAGCCGCCGTCCTCCATTCTTCCCCCAGGGGTGGTAGTGGCGGGGGTCTCAACTGAGTTGGAACAAGAAATCCTAAGGGCTCAGGCCCTAGCTCTGGCAACCAGGCCAAGCGATAAACTGTTTGTTCCAGATTCATTGCGGCCTAGACCTCTGCAGGAGTTTCATGATTCTAGGCTGAGTGCTCATCCAGGTATCACGGCAACTAGAGAGGCAGTAGCCAGGGGTTTTTGGTGGCCTTCATTAAGGTCTGATGTCAAGGAATTTGTTTCTGCTTGTAGCATGTGTGCCCGTTCCAAAAGCTCGCATAACCGACCGGCTGGGGAACTCATACCTTTACCGGTTCCTGATAGGCCATGGACTCATCTTTCCATGGATTTTATTACCGGCCTTCCACCTTCCAGGGGCAATACCGTGATCTGGGTGGTGGTGGATAGGTTTTCTAAACAGGCCCATTTCATTCCCTTGGCAGCTTTACCTTCAGCACAAACATTGTCAAGGTTGTTTGTGCAGCATGTGGTCCGATTGCATGGGGTACCCCTGAATGTTGTGTCTGACAGAGGTGAGCAGTTTGTGGCCAAATTTTGGAGGGCGTTCTGTATGAAATTGGGCATCTCACTCTCCTTCTCGTCAGCATATCACCCGGAGAGCAATGGTCAGACAGAACGCACCAATCAATCCCTGGAACAAATTCTCAGGTGTCTGACCTCCGCCAGACAGGAGGATTGGTGTGATGCGTTACCGTTGGCTGAATTCGCTTTTAACAACCGGGTGAGTCAGTCCACCAACATGTCCCCATTCCTGATTAACTATGGCTTTAATCCGCATTTTGGGGAGTTTTCTCGGGTGGATTCCGGTTGTCCAGGAGCAGAGGGGTCCGTTCAACGGTTAAAAAACCTCTGGGCTGAAGTCCGGCGTAATATCTCTCGGGCCCAGGGGAGATACAAATATTTTGCAGACAAAAAGAGAGCCTCGGGAGACATGTTTCAGGTGGGAGAGAAGGTTTGGCTCTCCACGCATAACATGAACTTAAAGGTACCATCAGTTAAGTTGGGACCAAAGTTCATTGGTCCGTACGAGATTATGGAGATAGTCAACCCAGTGGCATATAGGTTGCATCTCCCCGCCTCCTTAAAAATATCTAATGTGTTCCATAAGTCTCTGTTGAAACCAGCAGGATCTGTCAAAGAGAACTCTGAGACTGTTGTTCCTCCAGTGCTGGTGGAGGGTCAATTGGAGTATGAGGTCGGACATATTGTGGACTCTCGGCGGGTGCGCCGCTCTTTGCAGTACCTGGTCCATTGGAAGGGATATGGACCAGAAGAGCGCTCATGGGTCCCTGCTCACTCGGTACATGCAGATCGCCTGGTTCAGGCGTTCCATGCCAAGTACCCGGGGAAGCCTGGGGGTCCAGAGGCCCCCCGTTGAGAGGGGGGTACTGTCATGATCCCAGTGCAGGTTTTTTGAGCTGCACACCGGGGGTTAATGTCTGGAGCTCTGTGCAGGTTTTGACCTGCACACTTGGGGTTAATGATTGTGGCCTCTTTCTGGTTCTGGGAGAGCTTCATAAACCCCTGGGTAGCTTCAATCCCTGCCAGTTATACTTTTGCCTTTGGCCTAGTGTGCTGACCCCCGTGTGCCTGTTTGTTGCTATAGCTTGTTTATATGGTTCTGACCTGATTCTGTTTCCCGTTGTGAGTTTGCCTGTTGATTTTGTACTGTGTTTTTATCTGTGTATGACTCATTGTCTGTGACCTGACTACTCTCTGCTTGCCCCTCTTGTACCTTGCAGCTATCTGTGTATGACTCATTGCCTGTGACCTGACTACTCTCTGCTCGCCCCTCTGGTACCTTGCAGCTATCTCTGTGTGTGACTCATTGGCTACGTCCTGACTATTCTCACTGTCTTTGCCCCTGGGTAACTTTGTCTCGCAGTTACTCTGCTAGGAATTTTCTTGCAGCTCCTAGCTCTGTGGAGTTTAGGCCACGCCTCTAGCAGTCACGTGCTTCAGGTCCTGCGGCTCTGAAGTACGCATCTATTCGGTTGCTGCCCGCTCCACAGGTAGCTTTGAGCACAGTTCGCTTTACTCAGGACACGCGCACTGGCTCAGTGAGCAAGTTCAGTGCGGTGTCTCTGACATTCTGCTTTGCCTGTTAGCATTTGTGTTTTGTTTTTGTTTTCCTTGCTTTTCTGGATTCTGCCATTCCCTGCTGGGGTGAGCTGAATCTCCTTTTGCCGGTTGCTCTGTCTTCAGAATATTCCTGAGTACATAGCTGAGTGACATAGCTTTTTTGAAGCCTAGCGTCTTCAGGGCCTTTTTCACTGTCAGTCTGTTGGCTCTTATTTTCATAGGGTTTTTCACGGATTGCAGACAGCAGCCTTCCTGTCCTTTCCTATCTAGTTAGCTTGGGCCCCGTCTTTGCTCAGTCTATCTTTCTGTCTGTGTTAGTGTTTTCATCTTGCTTCACCGTCATTATATGTTGGGGGCTGCCTATTGCTTTGGGGTCTGCTCTGGGGCAGTTTAGATTTCCCCTTTCTTTCTTTAGGCCTATTTAATTCTCCGGCTGTGATCGAGGGGTCTAGGGCATCGTAGGAACCCCCCACGGCTACTAATAGTTGTTGTGGATAGGATCAGGGGTTTGCAATCCGATAGCTGCCAACCTCTCTGGTTTTCTGGACTTAGCTAGCATTTCTGTTTTTGCCTCCTATGGTGACTCAATCATAACACTTCCTGTTACGTTTAAGATCCATAACGTGCTTCATAAGTCGCTGTTGAAGAGATATGTTGAGCCAGTAGTTCCTATGGCTGCACCTCCTGACCCTGTATTGGTTGAAGTTAATGTGGAATATGAGGTAGAGAAAATACTGGATTCTCGTCTGGCTAGACGGAGACTCCAGTATTTTGTCAAGTGGAAGGGTTATGGCCAGGAGGACAATTCTTGGGTCTCTGCCTCTGATATTCATGCCGATAGATTGATTCATGCTTTTCATCGGGCCCATCCTGATTGGCCCGGTGGCGTGGATGAGGGTTCGTGACCCCTCCTCAAGGGGGGGTACTGTTGTGAGCTCATTTTTGGGTTTGTCTCTGGCTTCTGGTGAGGGTTATGGAGCTGGCTGTGCTGACAGAGGAGTAGTGAGTTCTCTATCTGGACTCCCTCTGTTGGTGAAGGGAGGTAATGAAGCTGATCTAAATGGCAGAGACCGGCTACCTGAGGAAGAGGACTGCGATTGGACATCAGGAGTTTCTGATTGGATTTAAGGCAGCCGACTCCCTAGTTTCTTGCTGGTGATTTTTCCTGACTGTGGCTCCTGGTTTCCAGTTTGGTTCCTGCCTTCCTAAAGCTAAGTTTTCTCTGCTATTGTTCATATGAGTTTTTGTCTGGTTTACTTAGTTTTTGTGTTCAGCCAGCCCTGGCTGGGACTGGGCTGAATCCCCATTTTGTCTCTGATCAGTTGATCTCTTTTGCTCTGTCTTCAGAATATACTTGAATGCTGATATAGTGATTTGAAGTCTAGCGACTTCAGGGCCTTTTTCTATCAGACGTGTTGAACATTCTTTTTGGCAGGGTTTTTTGTGTGATTGCAGAAAGCAGCTTTTCTTTCCTGTCCTTTCTAGTTAGCGAGGGCCCCATCGTTTGCTCAGCCTATCTTTCTACCTGTGTCTGTGTTTTCATCTTGTTTCACCGACAATACATGTTGGGGGCTGTCTATTGCTTTGGGGTCTGCTCTGGGGCAGTTTAGATTTTCCCTTTCTTTCTTTAGGCTTATTTAGTTCTCCGGCCGTGACGAGGCGTTTAGGACCACCGTAGGCATGCTCCATGGCTACTGCTAGTTGTTGTGGATAGGATCAGGGGTCTGCAATCCGCTAGTTACCAACCTCTCCGGTTTTCAGGGCTTAGCTTGCTTTTTGTTTTTTCCTCCTCGGTGACTCATTCATAACAGGTGCCTGTTCACACAGCAGGGGCAGGTATAAGTTTAGGCAGGAAGAAGTGGAGTATGTTGGAACAGGTTAGCAACTGAGCCTCAGGAGTGCGGAGTAGGTGGAGCCGCAGGAGTGCGGAGTAGGCGGAGCCGCAGGAGTGCGGAGTAGGCGGAACAGCAGGAGTGCGGAGAAGGCTGGGCTGCAAGGGAGCCAAGTAGGCTGAGTGGCAAGGGAGCCGAGCAGGCAGAGCGGCAAGGGAGCCGAGCAGGCAGAGCTGCAAGGGAGCAGAGCAGGCAGAGCTGCAAGGGTGCAGATGCACAGACAGAGATGCAAGGGTGCAGATGCACAGACAGAGCTGCAAGGGTGCAGATGCACAGACAGAGCTGCAAGGGTGCAGATGCACAGACAGAGCTGCAAGGGTGCAGATGCACAGACAGAGCTGCAAGGGTGCAGATGCACAGACAGAGCTGCAAGGGTGCAGATGCACAGACAGAGCTGCAAGGGTGCAGATGCACAGACAGAGCTGCAAAGGTGCAGATGTACAGACAGGGAGGACAAAAGGAAAACACAGCAGAGAAGGAAGCCACAGACAAGGAGAAAGGGAGACTAAGGTAGGACAGAGTACAGACAAGGTACTGGAACCAAGACTCAAGGGCCAGGATATTCAGCCTCCTGGCAGGCAGGCAAAGAACACAAAGCAAGGCTAAAAGTATTCCTACAGAGAAAAAGATACACAGAACAGGGCCTGGCTTCCTCAGAAGCAAGATACTAACTGAGTATAGACATTGCACAGGCAATGTTTCAGTGGGTGTGGCGGAACTAAATAGTCAAGGGCTCTAGGTGATTGGTCAGGGACAGATTAGACAGGTGCACCCTGACTGCATAAGAACCAGAGAGTTCTGGCACCGCCCCCCTATACACACATAGCCAGGAAACATATAGAAGAGCAGAGGCACAGAGCACAGGGCTGGCAATAGACAGCATTCACAGCATGACCTGGAGCAGTGAGTAAGTTGATGTGCGGGGGATGGGAGGCCATGTAGTGACGCCAGCAGGGTTGTTACAGGCGTGAGCAGAAGAAGTTCAGTTTTTGAGAGGTTAAGATTCAGATAGAGAGCGTACATGATGTTGAAGACTGCGGACAGACAGTCACTGGCGTTCTGTAGTACAGTGGGTGTAAGGTCGGGGGATGACGTGTATAGTTGTGTGTCATCAGCATAAAGATGGTACTGAAACCAAATCTGCTGATGGTCTGTCCAATTGGGGCCGTGTAGAGAGAGCAGAGAAGAGAAGGGGTCCAAAGACTGAGCCCTGAGGTACCCTGACAGCGTGAGGAAGAGGAGATGACGTGGAGCCAGCGAACAAAACACTGAAGGAGCGGCCAGAGAGATAGGAAGAGATCCAGGAGAGAGCGATGTCCTTATGCCTAGTGACTGGAGCCTATGGAGTAGCAGACGGTGGTCAACAGTGTCGAAAGCTGCAGAAAGGTCGAGAAGAACGAGCACAGAGTGTTCACCGTTACATTTTGCTGTCAGAAGGTCATTGGTAACTTTGATGAGTGCAGTATCAGTCGAATGTAGGGGTCAGAAGCCAGACTGTGAAGGGTCTAGGAGGGAGTGAGTGGAGAGGTAATGGGTAAGGCAGGAGTAGACTAGGTGCTCCAAGAGTTTAGAGATGAAGTGGAGTTTGAGACTGGTCTGTAGTTGTTTGTGCAGGATGGGTTGAGAGCAGGTTTCTTTAATAATGGAGTAATGATAGAGTGTTTGAAGGAGGATGGGAAAATGCCTGAGGAGAGGGAGAGATTAAAGATTGTAGTTAGGTGAGTTGTGACAACTGGAGAGAGAGACTGGAGGAGATGTGAGGGAATGGGGTTGGTAGTGCATGTAGTTGGACAGAAGAAGAGAGGAGTCTGGAGACTTCTTCTTCTGTGATGGGATCAAATGTGGAAAGTGAGCCAGGGAAAATGCAGGTAGGGATGGGAATCACAGCACTTGGTGGTTGGGAGCAGATTTCCTGACGGATATTATTTATTTTCTTTATAAAATGGGAGGCCAGGTCATCTGCGCAAATGTCAGAGATAGGAGCTTGTGCTTTTGCCCTGAGGAGGGAGTGAAAGGTGTCAAAAATTTTCTTGGGGTTGCTGGCTAGTGAGGAGATCAGGGTGGTGAAGTAGGTCTGTTTTGCGAGGTGAAGGGCAGAGTTGTCGGTTCTTAACATAAATTGGAAGTGGATGAAGTCTTCTGGTGTGCGGGTTTTTCTCCATCGGCGTTCAACACTCATAGAGCATCGTTGGAGAAATAGAGTTTGCAATGTGAGCCAGGACTGTTTTACTCTGTGTTTGGAGGTTCTGAGGGCGATGGGCGCTGCCTGGTCAAGGGTGCTTCAAAGAGTGTTGTTGTAGTGAGAACAGCCAGATCAGGACAGGAAAAAGAGGAGATTGGGGACAGGGAAAATTGTGGGGAGTCTGAAAGTGTCTGAGGGTTAATGGCTTGTAGATTTCTGAATGTGTGATAGGCAGGAGTGTGCTGGGGTGGGTGATGATTTGTGAGTGTGAAGGAGAGAATGTTGTGATCAGAGAGGGGAAGCGGTGAGTTATTTAGGTAGATTGAACAGAGCCAGACAAAGACCAGGTCAAGGGTGTTACCGTCTTTGTGTGTCTCAGAGGTTGAGAGCTGTGAGAGGTTGAGAGAAGTGGTTAGTGATAGAAGCTGGGAAGCAACTGTGGAAGTGGGGCTGTTAATGAGGATGTTGAAGTCTCCGAGGATAAGGGTTGGTAGTTCTGAGGACATGAAGTGCGGCAGCCAGGCTGAGAAGTGGTCAAGGAAGTGGGTGGGTGAGCCACTACTATGAGGAGGAGGGGGAGGGGACAGGAGAGTCTGATGGTGTGTACCTCAAAAGAAGGGAATGAGCGTGATGGAGCTGGGGAGATGACCTGGAAAGTGCATTGTGGGGACAGGAGTATGTCAACTCCACAACCAGGTCTGTTTGTGGGTCTCAGGGAATGGGTGAATTGTAAGCCCCCATGGGAGATGGCAGCAGGGGAGACAGTGTCAGAATCCCGAATTCAGGTTTCAGTGAGGGCCAACAGATTCAGAGCGTTGTTCAGAAAATAGTTGTGCAGGAAAGGAAGCTTGTTACATACAGACCGTGGATTCCAGAGGACACAATTGAAAGAAGGAGATGAAGAAGTACAAATAATATTAATTAGATTATTTTGGTTTTGATATGGGGTAGGGTAGGGGTTGAGGTTGGGGGATGGTGGTCCAGGGTTGGGGGAGATGTCACCTGAAATCAGTAGGAGTAAGACCATAAAGAGCAAATAGTTATTTGAAATGTTAGCATTTTTTTGTGCAATGTTTTTGGGCAAGATGGCCTAGGTTTTTCAGGAAGGTGAGAAGTGCATTGGAGCTGTACATGGGAGAGGGAAGTATAGAGGGGCTGATGTGTATGAGTTGTGATGGAGGGGGGATGGGGCGGTGAATGTGAATGGCAAGGGAACACAGGAGGATAGAAATAAAGCACATGGTTAAAAGGGAGAGCAAAGTGTGAATTATTACCTGACTCCTGTCCTGACTAACTAACTGTCATGGAGTAACTGTCTTTTGCTGGATGCTTAGCTAATGCGATGCTTTGCTGAATGTGTGCTGACCCCTCACTTGTGTGTTCCCCTTACAATCATTCTAAATTTATACACCCCAATACAGGGCCAGGAGAGAGGGATTGTGGGAGCTGCTTAGTTATAAATTAGCAACAGCTGCTCAACACCTCTTGGTGTGCAAAAGATGAGCAAAGACGCAGTCCTGATTCCATCTCTATGCAAAAGCTCCTCTCGTGAGATAACATCTCCTGTGATCCCCCCCCCCTTGGATATACAACAGTAAATCCTGAGAATAATGTGACAGATGAATTATAGCAAAGAAGTTGAATAACATGATTACCATTCACACTGCTTGCTAACATTGAATGGAGTGAGATACATGCAGGCTGGTGCAGATCAGAAGTTGAATAATATGAATACCATTCACACTGCTTGCTAACATTGAATGGAGGGAGATACATACAGGCTGGTGCAGATCAGAAGTTGAATAACATGATTACTAGAGTTGAGCGAAACGGGTCGGTCAAATTCAAAAGTCGCCGACTTTCGCTAAACTCGAAACTCGACCATAGCGTGAGGTCGGCCATGCGGTCGCCGACTCGAGCGCCAAAGTCACGTTTCCCATAATGCTTCCAGTACCTTTTCTCAGGCAAAGATCAAGGACGCACACTGTGGGCAATGCGATGACATGGACAGCGGCCACCACCATCTTCGAGAAGGGCATTGCAGTGATTAGCTTGCTTTTTGTGGCTTCACAGTGGCTATAAAAGCCCTGAACGCCGACCGCCATCTTACTTCTGCCGATCTTAATATTACAGCAATGGTATAAAACAGCATCGTATAAATGAATATCCGTGTACATATGCTGTTTGAATAGTGGACAAATATGGATCCGTCGTTATATAACATGAAAGAGGGGTGTGGAGAACCAAACAAAACACGACATACAGATCCAATTTATAAGCAAAATTCACTTTATTGGAAATAGGGACAGAACAGGAAAAATGGAGGAGCAAGTGCCAGGGACAATAAAGTGCAACAGTGCTGAAAGACGCGCCTAAACCTGACAAGACACGCACAATGTCAAGTTAAATAAATAACTGTGACTCCACAGCCATTGTAAAGTTAGATTAACAAGTGCCACCTTAATCTAGCTTATATTAGTCTCCACATGCACATGTAGGGACATGTAAAGAGACCATAATACACATACTTAAGGGTGGAATGAATAAGGTCACATAAGATATAAACCATGGAGGTCACCCAATCTATGTGCCAATTGTAAATGGGTGTCACCTGTAAGAACAATAAGGCACCCAAACATATAATTAAACTGCACAGGGCTTTGAACATAAGAGAGAGAAAAAATTATCACCACTCACAGACCTTGCTGTCATAATGTTCATTAGCCATGGTACAATCAAAGCCATGTCCAGTACAAGTACATAGCTACTAATGACCAGCAAACCTCCCCCACTGACGAGAGTACCGTGAACTCTCGCAGCACAACCCCAGAGGGAGGAGGGGGGAGAGAAAAGAGAAGTGCAATGCTCAATAATTACCTGGGTGGGCACTGGCTCGTCAGGGGGACGACACATAGGTGGCAATAAAAATGGCTCTCTTTTGTCCTCTTCCTCGGACTTCTCCCCTTCCTCTATTTGCAGCTGCTGAATGTCCAGCCTACACATCAACATATGCCATTTTTTCAACCTCCCTAACTGGGCTGCCCCCCCCAGGGCCGGGGTCACCACTTGGCGCACCCGGGCAAGTGCCGTTGCCCTGAACAGGTAGTTGGCCCACTCTTGGGCGACGGCACTGGCACAGGGCCCCTCATAGTACAATAAAGTGTCTCTGATGGTGGGGGGGCCCACTCGCCATCAGATGTAACGGCATACTATGAGGGGCCCTGTGCCAGTGTCGCCGCCCATGAGTGGGCCCCCCCTGCTTGCTCAGGGCCCCAACACTTGCAATACTTACCTCTCCCTGCTCCATCGCTGTGTAGTCTGGGCAGTTAAATCCTTCACAGGGACGGGCACTACAAATTTGGTGAACTGATTGATGATAGTTAAGACGTAGCTATGGCCTGTCCTGCTTGCCTCTACCTTCAGATGATCAATGGCTACCATTTGTAATGGATGTCGACTCACAATAGAATGCAGTGGTGCTTTATGATCAGCTTTCACAGTTTTCCTAGTCACAGACGTGTGACATTCCTGCCACCATTTTTCAATGTCTCCTCTCATGCCAATCCAATAGAATCGCCTACGGCCTGTGGCTTCTGTCTTTTACACTCCAAAGTGAACAGACAGATCATGATAGGCAGTGAGGACCATGTCTACATCTCTCCCTGTGATCACAATTACATGGAGATGAATAACGGTGATGGGATCTACGCTACTGCGATACAGCAACCCTTTCTTCACAAAGAACCGTTTTCGCAGTCTCCACAGACAAAGTAATTGACGGTTAGCATCGCCTCTGCGAATCCTCCTGAAAGGTTTTCCCGTGATTAGAAATTTAAAAAATTTCTGCAATCGCTCCACTTTCTGTCTGTACTTGTATCCATTGTTGTGAGTTCATTTTCCCCTTCACCGTTGATGTCTGATGAACTCCCTCTGCTGGTGAAGAGAGGTAGTGAAATTGATTGGGTTGGGAAGAACCTGTTATCTGAACAGGTGGAGCCTGATTGGACACCCGGAATCACTGAGTGGATATAAGGCAGCCGACGCCCTACAGGGGTGCTGGTGATCCTTTCTGCTCTGAGCTCTTGCAAACCAGTTCAGTACCTGTCTTCTGAAAGCTAAGTATTTGCTCTCTTATTTTTCCATGAGATATTGTCTGTTTACTTAGTGTCTGTGTTCTGCCTGCCTTTGTTGGTACAGGCTGAGCTCCATTTTTGTCTCTGGTCAAGTTGATCTTTTGCTCAGTCTTCAGAATATACCTGAGTGCTGATATAGAGTTTTTGAAGTCTAGTGACTTCAGGGCCTTTTTTCTATCAGACGTATTAGACAATATTTTTGGCAGTATTTTTGCGGATTGCAGCCAGCATCTTTTCTGTCCTTTCCTATTTAGTTAGTTGGGCCCCATCGTTTGCTCAACCTGTCTTTCTTTCTGTGTTTGTGTTTTCATCTGCTTTTCACCGACAATACATGTTGAGGGCTGTCTATTGCTTTGGGGTCTGCTCTGGGGCAGTTTAGATTTCTTCTTTCTTTCTTTAGGCTTATTTAGTTCTCTGGCTGTGAATGAGGGGTCTAGGGCACCGTAGGAACCCCCTACGGCTACTGTTAGTTGTGTGAATAGGATCAGGGGTCTGCAATCCGATAGCTACCATCCTCTCCGGTTTTCTGGACTTAGCTTGTATTTTTGTTTTTTCCTCCTTCGGTGACTCATTCATAACAATCCATCTAGTTTCCTGTAGCGGAGAGTCTGGACTGGCTTACTGAGACTGAAATATATATGACGATTTAAAAGTACCCCAAAAATGTATACTGGTGTATGCTTCGAATACATTTCCCTTTTTCTAATTTTTATATTCTGGTGTAATCCATACTGAGCCTTTGTGTCAGGATCCTGACAGCGCCGGCGTACAGCCTTCGCTGAGCAGGGACTCACCCGCACTGTAGGGGGCCCGGGGACAGGTACAGCCGGAAAGTACAGATGCACAGGACCTGTGGATGCTGAAGTTTAGCAAGCAGTCACAGGACCTACGGTCATGTGACTGCAAGGGGGCGGGGCTTAGTGTCCTGCTTTCAGAGATGGCAGGGCACTATACAGAAAACTCAGAGTCAGGCAAAATGGAGGTCATACACAGTACAGGCAAGCGAGGTACAGGAGGGATATACAGATGGGAGATCAGACAAAGCAAAAGGTCATACACAGTACGGGCAAGCGTAGTACAGGAGGGATATTCAGGAGGGAGATCAGACAAAGCCAAGGGTCATACACAGCATAGGCAAAGCAGGTACAGAGTCAGCAAACCAGAGACGTAAACCGTAACAGAGCAGGGTCAGAATACCAGGCAGACGGACAATGATTGACGTGACGCACGGACAGAGCAGGATCAGGAACACTCCGATAGGAGTATAAGCGACAGGGGACGGCTCTCCCCTGATGCTATAAAAACCCTCCCCAGATCCACAGAGAGGCTCTCAGAGTTAACTCCTACACCACCTACCCAAAACTCAAAACATACCATGACACTTTGAGAGTTTGTGTCTGACTCTGATAAACTATAAGGAGAGTTAAAATGACACAACACTGTATGCAGCTGTACGCTTGTAATATATTACCCTTTTTGGCCTTTTTATATTCTTGTCTAATCCATATTGAGCCTGTGAGTGTATTTGTCTGACATATAGACGGATATTTACAATTACCCCTGGACTGGATACACCTTGTATCTGCTGATACAGTACCTTTTTTCAACATGTTTGAGTACGGTTAAATCCATACTGACTGAGTGAGCGTGTGAGGTTGACTCCTGAAATTCGATGGTTGGAAAAAATAATGGAAACACCTGGAAACATCAACAAAACTTAGGTTAATATGGTGTAGGTCCACCTTTTGCGGCGATTACAGCCTCGATTATCCGAGGTATGGATTCATGCAAGGTGTGAATTGCTTCCAAAGGAATTGTAGCCCATTCTTCAGTTAAAACACCCTCCAGTTCTTTGAGTGACGATGGCGGCGGAAATCGACGTCTAACTTGAATCTCTAAAATCGGCCATAAATGCTCAATAATGTTGAGGTCTGGGGATTGTGGGGGACAGATGAGATGCTCAACATTATTACAATGTTCCTCATGCCATGCTTTAACAATTCTAGCTGTATGAAGTGGTGCATTATCATCCTGAAAGATGGCGTTCCCCTCCGGGAACAGTGTTTGATCCATAGGATGCACTTGGTTGGCCAAAATGCCTAAATAATCCCGGCTGTTAATTCTTCCATGAAGGGATATCATTGGCCCGGCGGATCTCCACGAAATAGCACCCCAGATCATCACAGAAACTCCGCCATGTTTTACGGTTGGGAGAAGGCAGTCTGGATGGAATGCTTCTTTCGGCTGTCTCCAAACGTACACTCGGCCGGATGGCGGAAATAGGGTAAATGATGATTCGTCTGAGAGTATCACATGTTTCCACTGCACGAGGGACCTATTCTGGAGGTTTCTACACCACTCTAAATGCTTGTAAACATTTGTCATTGAGAGCAGCGTTTTTAAAATTGCAGCTCTTCCGTGGAATCCAGATTTGTGCAGCTCCCGACGAACATTTTTCATGGAAACTGTGTTCTGTAGGTGTTCATTGAGCTCAGCATTGATTTTTGGAGCTGTGGTCTTGCGATCCTCTCTCACAATTCGCTTTAGAGTCCGACAGTCTCTCTCAATCAACTTCCACTTTCGGCCGGAACTGTGCTTTGCTGCGGACGTTTTGCCTTCTCTTTCCAACAAGTCATTACTTTGGAGACAGTACCTCTTGACACACCAAGCATTCGGGCACTTTCTGTTACACTAGTGCCTGCCATACAAGCATCATCAATTTGACCTCTTTGAAAATCAGAGAGGTCTGCCATAGGTATCAGGTTTTCATCAATGTTCTTACAATAATGCAAAACAGTTAAATTACATACACGTATCACATAACACAAATAATCAACTACAAAACATTACCATATGTCACGGTTTGCATGTTTATAACATGTTCGAAGATTATGATGCCAAAACTTTAGGTGGTTGCATTATTTTGTCCAACCCCAGTATATACGGAGTGTGTCTAAAAGCCCTCACCGCCAACCACCATTTTTCTTCTGCCCATCTTTACAGTAGGGAGAGGAGGTTGCTGACGCTGTTTATCATTTGGGAGACACTTAGGCCTGTAACAGAAGTTCTTATGTGCTTGTGCTGAATGAAATTGATGTGTACAGTTAGTGTGCAGTGACAGGGAATGATTTTCTTGTGTGCAGGAGCGCTGATTTTTAGCCTGCCTTACAGCAGCATTGCTGTCTGGATACTGCTGTGCAAACTGTTTTTTACACAGCACTACTACTTTTATTCTGTTTTTCTGCACAGTGAACGAACGTTCATTATTTCCCACACCGTATAGAGCTGTACGCTCCTCACACACTACCGTATACCGGCTGGTATCACAGAGAAATACATGCTGACTATCTGTATGTGACTCCAGAAATATATAGGGAGATTTACATTTTCACTTATACTATATACACCTGCTATTTGCTGATGCAGTACCTTAGTTCTAAATTTTTTATTACGTTATAATCCATACTGAGAGAGAGCGTGTGTGGTTCACTCCTTCAATATATACGGAGATAAAAGTTTTACCCTATACTATATACACCTCCTACAGTTGTGGCCAAAGGTATTGACACCCCTGCAATTCTGTCAGATAATACTCAGTTTGTTCCTGAAAATGATTGCAAACACAAATTCTTTGGTATTATTATCTTCATTTAATTTGTCTTAAATGAAAAAACACAAAAGAGAATGAAGCAAAAAGCAAAACATTGATCATTTCACACAACTCAAAAATGGGCCAGTATTGGCACCCTCAGCCTAATACTTGGTTGCACAACCTTTAGCCAAAATAACTGCGACCAACCGCTTCCGGTAACCATCAATGAGTTTCTTACAATGCTCTGCTAGAATTTTAGACCATTCTTCTTTGGCAAACTGCTCCAGGTCCCTGATATTTGAAGGGTGCCTTCTCCAAACTGCCATTTTTAGATCTCTCCACAGGTGGTCTATGGGATTCAGGTCTGGACTCACTGCTGGCCACCTTAGAAGTCTCCAGTGCTTTCTCTCAAACCATTTTCTAGTGCTTTTTGAAGTGTGTTTTGGGTCATTGTCCTGCTGGAAGACCCATGACCTCTGAGGGAGACCCAGCTTTCTCACACTGGGCCCTACATTATGCTGGAAAATTTGTTGGTAGTCTTCTGACTTCATAATGTCATGCACACGGTCAAGCAGTCCAGTGCCAGAGGCAGCAAAGCAACCCCAAAACATCAGGGAACCTCCATCATGTTTGACTGTAGGGACCGTGTTCTTTTCTTTGAATGCCTCTTTTTTTCTCCTGTAAACTCTATGTTGATGCCTTTGCCCAAAAAGCTCTACTTTTGTCTCATCTGACCAGAGAACATTCTTCCAAAACGTTTTAGGCTTTTTCAAGGTAAGTTTTGGCAAACTCCAGCCTGGCTTTTTTATGTCTTGGGGTAAGAAGTGGGGTCTTCCTGGGTCTCCTACCATACAGTCCTTTTTCATTTAGACACCGACGGATAGTGCGGGTTTGACACTGTTGTACCCTCGGACTGCAGGGCAGCTTGAACTTGTTTGGATGTTAGTCGAGGTTCTTTATCCAACATCTTGCGTTGAAATCTCTTGTCAATTTTTCTTTTCCGTCCACATCTAGGGAGGTTAGCCACAGTGCCATGGGCTTTAAACTTCTTGATGACACTGCGCACGGTAGACACAGGAACATTCAGGTCTTTGGAGATGGACTTGTAGCCTTGAGATTGCTCATGCTTCCTCACAATTTGGTTTCTCAAGTCCTCAGACAGTTCTTTGGTCTACTTTATTTTCTCCATGCTCAATGTGGTACACACAAGGACACAGGACAGAGTTTGAGTCAACTTTAATCCATGTCAACTGGCTGCAAGTGTGATTTAGTTATTGCCAAGACCTGTTAGGTGCCACAGGTAAGTTAGAGGTGCTGTTAATTACACAAATTAGAGAAGCATCACATGATTTTTTGAACAGTGCCAATACTTTTGTCCACCCTCTTTTTTATGTTTGGTGTGGAATTATATCCAATTTGGCTTTAGGACAATTCTTTTTGTGTTTTTTCATTTAAGACAAATTAAATGAAGATAATAATAACAAAGAATTTGTGCTTGCAATCATTTTCAGGAAGAAACTGAGTATTATCTGACAGAATTGCAGGGGTGTCAATACTTTTGGCCACAACAGTAGCTTGTGTATGTTTAGAATTATGTTACATCATTTGTGTGATTAATTATTCATGCCTATTTGTTGCACAATATATTCATCTTTTTCTTCCAGGCTTTAGAATATAATGTTGTAAGAGTTAAAGCAACTTGTTGAAGTGTGCTTTACCTCAAATGTCAAACTACTTGTTAATTGTCATCTTTACTATTTCTCCATTCCATGTGCGGTTAACCACCTCATTGATGTTATTGAGTTTCTTTGTCAAGAAAACAACAGCTTCACCAATACCACGTGCTTTTCATATTAATTCATCATACTGCTGAAGTAGAGATAATACTAGAGACCTACATAACATCTGGGGACTGTAGTCAACATGACACTGTGCCAACACCCACTGGGGTATAGCTACCAAGTTGACATTGTTCAGCTATGCACAAACTGAGTTGTCAGGAAAAAAAATCCTTCAATAACATGTTTGATAGATTGCCTAGTGGAAACACCCATATTGTATTATTATTATTTAGTTATTTATATAGCACCATTATTTCCATGGTGCTGTACATGACAAGGGGTTATATACATCGTAATAGATATTGTTTACCCAAATAAAAATTACAATGACAGACTGTTACAGAGGGGAATGGACCTTGTCCTTGCCGACTTTCATTCTGTGGGATAATGGGAAAGAGACAGAAGTTGGTGGGTGCGGCATCTCGGGTGGTGGAGAGGCGGCAGCTCGTGTGGAGGTGTAGAAGTCACATCTATGACACCACGCTCTCCAATTAACATCTCTGGAAATGCATCTGAAATGTCAAAATCTCTAGCTTCAATTATAGAAAATGCATGGGCTCCTTTTAATTGTCATCGTCCAACCTGTTCAGTATTAGTAGGTGAGAGCTTTTCAGAATCCTGCCCAGAAACACCAGGCTTCAGTAGTTGCGAGTCCTGTACCCTTGATCTTCAACGTTATCTTGCTATGGCTCTTCCAGGCATGATTTCATCAAGAAGATTTAGCCTTCGTAATACAAAGACAGAGTACAATACAGAGTACAACAATGCCTAAGCATTCACCCTCTGCTACTCAGACTTTCTATCTGTGAAGTGACTGCCACTAGGCTGAAGATGATGATGGTGGTTGTAGTTGGAGCATTTAACACAGTCATGAAGCTGCCATAACAACTTTAAACAGAAATTTTTTTTACCGACATACCCCACTGTGAAATTTTTTTTATTTTTTGGATAAAAAAGAGTGCTGGATATAATGAGAGTGACAGACTGTCCAAAAAAGGGAAGTTAGGCCTAAAATGCCTCAACTTTTGGCACATGGATGTATGAGGTGTGTCACAGATAGACCCCACTATAAAATGTGGCCTGTTTTTAAAATAATGCAACATAGTGCTGTATATAACTTGAGTACCAGACAGGATAGCACTGGAGCACCGGCCTACAATTCACAAATTTTTATCATACAAACATATGAGGTGTGTCACAGATATACAACACTGTAAAATATGTTTTTTTTGGGGGGTGGATGCAAAAGAGTGCTGGATATAACGAGAGTGACAGACTGCCCAAAAAAGGGAATTTAGGCATAAAATGCCTCAATTTTTGACACACGGATGTATGATGCATGTCACAGATAGACCTCACTGTAAAATATGGCCTGTTTTTTTTTTTTAAATAATGCAACATAGTGCTGTATATAAGTTCTATGACACCCAGGACAAAAAAGAAAACTGCCGTAAACTGGCCAAACTTTGAGCACACACAGATATGAGCTGGCACAGAGATACCACTACGTCAAATCTGTTTTTTGTCTTCTTTGTTTTTGGCTAAATAGTGCTGTATATAAGTACAGTTTCACCCAGGACAAAAAAGAAAAATGCCGTAAATTGGCCAAACTTTGAGCGCACACAGATATGAGCTGAAACGGAGATACCAGTGCAACAAATGTGTGCCCTGTTTGTTTTTTTTTGAGCTAACTAGTGCTGTATATCAGTACTGTTTACACCCAGGACAAAAAAAAAGGAATACCGGCAGTAAACTGGCCAAACTTTGAGCACGCACAGATATGAGCTCCCACAGAGATACCACTACAACAAATGATGAGGCAGCACAATATAAGAGTATATATATATATATATATATATATATATATATATAGTATATACTGTATAAACAAGAGTATGTAGTAATCATATTGGAGACCAAAGTTCAATTTTATTCCTTTGAACACAGTTATTTTTTTAACACGTCTTCTCTCTGGTATCTCTGCCAGGGATACAATATTTTAATTGCTTAGTACTGACAAAAATACAGAATGTATTTTATATTGTATTTATATAATTTTATTTCTCATTATCATAGTAATTCTAAGCTATCTAAGAATTAAATGTATGCCAGAACAATTGAAAAAAGTGTTATTTTTAAAAACTATCATGACAAGCTAAACTTTTTACCTCACTATATACTAGCTTGACTTTAAGAACAATTAGTAATGACATTGCTTAATTGAGGTACCCAAGGTTCAATGGGAAACAGTACAGGCTGGCAGTTTTAAGATTAAAAAAGTAATGATTCTGCCATTAAGCCACATTTGCACCAATCAATAGCAGAAATCATCCATATTTCTTTAGATTCACTTAGCAAGCAGAAATAGAACACTTTGTTATAGGGCAAATTGAACATATTTTACATGTTACTAAATGAGTACTTTAATAAAAAAATGTTCTGAACAAAATTTGCTTATTTGACTGTTTTACATTTAAAGTTATCCTTCAAAAAAATTGTACAGTAATGGAAAAGTTTGATTCTCAGATTTTCTTTTTAAAGTATCTATCATTACTTATTTTTAGAGATGAGTAGTTCTGACAAAATTCAAATTCACCTAATTGAGCTGATTTTTCTAGGAAGTTGAATTTACAGTTAAGTTATTCTCTGTGAATTTCATGTCCATTACTACTTGCCAAAGTTTTTCCAGATCCCAATGCACAATAAATGTAAGATGTAAAAAACTTTGAGGCATGACCAGGCCTCATAGATAACTGTTTGTGATGTCATGACATGTAACACTCAGTGACCTCCAAGGTCTGGTCGTGGTGGAAGTCCTTGCCTAGGAAGAGCCAGGTGATGCAAATTTCCCAGCTTTATAAAACCCAGCTTCCTCCAAACATTGTGCCAAAAAACAGCAGCCATGGGTTATTCTAAGCAGCTGCCTATCACTCTGAAAAGGAAACAGGAATAGTGGTGGTGAAGATAAGTTATGGAAAACCTAGCAAAATATCAGTGAGAGCTGCTCATAGGATTGCCAGAGAGGCAAAATAGAACTCTTTGGCCACAATGATCAAAGGTATATGTGGAGGAAAAAGGACATAGAATTTCAGGAAATGAACATCTTACCAACCATTAAGCATGGGGGTGGATCAATCATGCTTTGGGATTGTGTTGCAGCCAATGGCATGGGAAACATTTCATGGGTTGAGGGAAGAATGGATTCAATGAAATTTCAACAAATTTGTGGTGCAAACATAACACCATCTGAAAAAAGGCTGAATTTGAAAAGATTAAATCAAAAAACAAGATCCAACAAATCATTTAGAAGTGTCAAAATTCAATACTAAAGCTCGTCTGTCTCACTGATAGTGTGAATTATCCAGGAACAGAAATAGCACTATACAAATTCATAATAAAACATATTTTTATTGAAAACACATTAAAACAAAAAACTGATGAAATCTCTGTGAAAAGACACATACACGGCTTATAATAAATTGTCACATGAAGAAAGAAAGATCAACTAGTGCCTTATAAAAATGAATATTAAATATATACAATTATTAATATACCATGGGAAAACACCTAATAATACATATAGCTTGAATTACTCATAGCTTAAAATGGCCAAATAAATTAAGCTCCCATGAGAATTAGCTGGAATTAACCATATGCTCACTCTCTATCTTCATTGTAATAAAGACCGCAGGTTATTCTTATTGCTCTAAATTGAAAAAGAAGCTAAACTGCATACAAAATTTATAGACACTGCTTAAAAAGCATATGTGAATCATGATTAGCATAACCCGTGATCAAACTAGTCTCACAAAATAGCTTACATAGATGAAATAAGCCGCGTGTCCTCTTCCCCGACGCACGTTTCGTCCTCTTCCTCAGGGGGCGTGTGTCAAAAACAGGAAAAAGCGGGTCTTTTAAACCATCTTTATTACAATGAAGATAGAGAGTGAGCATATGGTTAATTCCATATGGTTAATTCCAGCTAATTCTCATGGGAGCTTAATTTATTTGGCCATTTTAAGCTATGAGTAATTCAAGCTATATGCCTATAAAGTATTATTAGGTGTTTTCCCATGGTATATTAATAATTGTGCATATTTAAGATTCATTTTTCTAAGGCACTAGTTGATCTTTCTTTCTTCATGTGACAATTTATTATAAGCCGTGTATGTGTCTTTTCACAGAGGTTTCATCAGTTTTTTGTTTTAATGTGTTTTCAATAAAAATATGTTTTATTATGAATTTGTATAGTGCTATTTCTGTTCCTGAATTTGAAAAGAGTACAAATGCATAATGAACAAATGTTGTGCAAATGGCACAAATGTACATTTGTTCAAAAGTGCAAATGGTTGTACAGATGTATAATGAACCTAAACACATGTCAAAATCCACAATAAATTACCTTAAAAGGCACAATTTGAAGGTTTTACAATGGCCCTCATAATCCCCTAATCTGAACATCATTGAGAATCTGTGGCTAGACCTCAAAATAGCAGTGCATGCAAAATGACTCAAGAATCTCACAGAACTGGTAGAATTTTCCAAGGAAGAATGGATGAAAATCTCTCAAACAGGAATTGAAAGACACTTGCCTGGCTGCAAAAAGCATTTACGAGCTGTAATACTTGCAAAAGGGGGGTGCTACTAGGTACTAACTATGCAGGGTGCCCAAACTTTTGCATCAGCCCATTTTCCTTTTTGTAATGTTTAAAATGTAAAGATTATATATATAATATATTTTTTTGCATAGAATACAAAGGAAATGTGTCACCTTTAACTTTAGCCCTTTTAGAGATCATTTCATCTTTAACATGCCTAACTGTTCACAATAACAGTAATTTTGACCAGGGGTACCCAAACTTTTACATGACATTGTGTATCAAGATAAATCTCAAATCATGTTTCTGTCCATTTTAGACAAATTGTAATATACGTCATTGTCAATTGTTTCAACACCAAAAGAAACTCTCAATGCACCAAGGGCTCAACAAGTTGTTTGTCAGTTATCTGTCATAAAACAAGAAATGTTTCAGCAATTCAAAGTTGCGCAAAAAATTCTGATGCTTGAAGTCTCGAGAGTCTCGGCCAGCTTCACCAAATGAAATTAGCCTTTTGTAGAACAGTATAACAATGTGGGGGAAACAATAAAACCACCACAAAAGGAGTGTAATCCCAAAAATAATAATAAATAATTCTAATGTTATTATTCAGTTATTGTCTGAGCAATTATTATACCGCATTCATGTGGTCTAACACCATATTTACCCATCTTTATTGGTGTACTGCTTTTATAGATTGACTACTTGTCAATCGAGTGATTTAAGTTATTTTTGCATTTCATGATATCCTTGGCCCCTGTGTTTCTTGATTCTAGCAGATGTAACATTTTAGCACATGTCTAAATAAAGTTTGATATTTTTTGGATTGTACTCGGTTTGTGGTGGTTTTATTGTTTCCCCCATATTGTTATATTATTTATGCGTTTGAGTTCTCCTGTCCCTCGTTGAATTCCAGTCTGGGTGTTTTTGCTAAATTTTGTAGAACAGTGCACAGTGAAACAGCCCAACAAATTAATCAGAATGTACACCCAGTGATGTTCATTACATAAAAGGGCACCTTTAAAGTATTCGAAAAAGAGATTTCAGGCACTTCTCTTTCAGACTTTTCATGCAACTTTATTAATGGAACATGGATATTAAAAGATTGTCATACAACAATAATTTACCCAATGCCTTTCTACCTTAATAACTGAAATGAATAAGACCATATGATCAAAATGCTTTTGTTGGACTATTGTTGAATAACCATGACTAAAACTAAATTGTTAAATGCAGGGATTGAAGTACTGTTAAATGACACAATTTTAATATCCATGCTCCATGTGGTCGTGACTAAGGCTATATTCTCAAAACGTATTAATTGAACTAATGCTGCATGACTTTATATTTATAGTCCATGTTCTATTAATACAGCTACAAGAATTTTTTATGCAAAAAAGTTGTCAGGATTCCTGTTTTTCTTCTACAATTTGACCACTGGTGAGTGCTATTGGTCACCTTTACAATTGTGCTGCAATTCCACTCCTTACCACTGGAGGCTGCTGTTGTGTTCAGCAATTGTCCTTTACTAAGATGGCAGATTCTGAAACTGTGGAATCCATCTTGTTTCCTATTTGGGCCTAATTAAAGGCACATGGATTTTTCACTCATTTCTTGAGCATTGTATCTAGCTATTAGTTTAGCTTCAGTCTCAAGCTCCTGAATTGTCTTATCTAGACTGTTCTCACTTTTCCCTGGATTGTTTCCTACAACTCCTTTGTTATCTCCAAGGACTTCTATTATCGCTTGATGCACCTTACTCGTGGACCTCCGGCCACTGGATTCCAGCAGTTCTACACCAGTACCAAAAGTACAGTTCTGGAAATATCTCTTTCTACTAAGGTTATACAGGCTCATTTGTCCATGCACCTGTAATGAGAAGGAATTGATGTTATCTTTTTGAGCTGTAAGTGTGATAATTCTTGAAGATGTTGTGCACTACAAGGACAACCTCTTCTTGATCAAAATGTTTGACCCCCTATAACATACTAAAGCTTGCACCTCCTACACTGCAGTGTGGACACTTGGTCTGCCAGGACTCCTGTGTACTTGTTGTGACACGTTATGCCAGTGCCCAATCACCGATGGTGTCACTGTCTCTGTCCAAAAAATCGAACTTGAAGAGAAAGTCCGGTCTGCAGCTGATCTCGGACTTCCTCTTCATGTTGAATTCGACAGGAGGCAGGAACAGTGACACTGGTGCTAATTGGATGCTGGCGCCACATGTCCCAACATTAGTATGGGAGCCAACATTGCAGGAACGTTGCAAGCACGGGAAGCGAGTGTAGGCTTTATTATTTTATTGGGACCAAGTGAGGGGTGTGAGAAAAAGCTGTCCAATTAATGGACAACTTTTCTAATGAATCAAGCAGATTTTGTTGCATCAGTGCTTTAAGACTAAAGTGCACGATGTCATTCTGAATCAATTTAAGTCCCAATTTATAAGGAACTATGCTATAGAGTAATGTACTTAAGAAAATGTAAAACTGCTATTTCAAATGTTTAATTTATGAGGTAAATTATGCACATCCCCACCTTGTAGCAAGAGTTCTTGTGCCCAAGTGCAGTATGTTTTGCAAATGAGGTTCCATCTCGATCGAAGATTCTTCTATACACTACTCCCAGAGTCTTAATGGAACAAATATCAGTTTTCCAGAGCTCCCTTTGAAGCCGTAACAAAAGCCTGATGCACTATTCACTGCCTATTCAAGTTAGCAATGTAAGTCTGCTTTCACTGCATCGTTTTGATGGTGCGGCGACCTGCGCCAAACGCAGCGTGTTGCCTTTTAGTGCGGTCAACGCACCATCCGCATACATCTACCCGGCCTGCGTACCCAATGCTAAAGATGGGGTACGCATGCCGCATGCCAACGGAGGCGGAGCTGACTGGAGGAGTTGCAGCCATGGGGAAAGCTTCAAGGAGGACGTCCGCATGCCTCTGCAGCTCCTCCATACGTAAATGTGAAACCAGCCTAACTTATAGCAGATTATGCTACCTTATCAGCTCACATCTGTAGTGCTCACTACAGACTCCTCTATAGTAGTCATGTCCAGTACATTCATCTATTGAAGCTTAACTTAGAAACTTTGTCCAGTGACTGACAACAGTTAGCCTAATGTCACTCAACATCACCTTCATAATCCTAAGCTTATGTACATAAGTACATAACAAGAATACATGTCATATCATGCCAAGCATATTTCTTGCACCATCAGCACAGAGAGTCAATATAACTGGGAGATTCCTACCTTTCCCCTCATGTTTTGTCATTTCATCACAGTCACTGATGATTTTTTGAGAAGCAGATCATTTTTAAAAGAGATGCAACATAATCAATCTTACCCCTTCATACAAAAACTGAATTTGTTTTACCTTATGCCCTGAAAATTGTTCAGAGCAGGAAATATTAGACACTGTTTTTTTTTTACTGCTGCAGTTGTTTATTAAAAAGCATGCAGCCAGACTTGGTTGGAACTCAGTAGCATCATTATATTGCTCCTATGGTGTAGCCAGTCCATCTGAGGAGTACACATTTTCCTGGAATAGTAATACTGCAATTTTATTGGGCAGTGAAATTTTACATTACATTTAAATTGCTCCAGTTGTGCCTCAAAACACACAAAAAAAGTTTGGTTAGATACTGCCATCTAAGACATCCATCTGAAGTGGGAACATTTTGCTGGCATTGTTTCATTGCAATTTTTTTCAGCAGAGAAATGTTATATGGAATTTATTGTGCTAAAGTTGTGTCTCCAAAACAGAAAAAACATTGTTTGGCTACAAATAACATTGCTATATTGATACTGTGGTCTAAGATGTTTATCTGAAGTGAGAAATTTCCTGGCATTGTAATACTGCAATTTTTTTCAGCAGTGATATTTTATATGGCATTTATTGTGCTAAAGCTGTGCCTCCAAAACAAAGAAAAAATTGTTTGGTTACAAATAGAGATGAGTGAACTTGTTCAGAAAATGTTTGCCAATCTCAAATTTGGCACTGACTTAGCACAATTGGGTTCATATTCAGTTTCACAAGAATTTTTACTCAGTCAGCAAAATATGATCACAGTTCGGTAAATCATCATCATCGTTTCCATAAATGCTTTTGTAATTATTTTGGCTAGGATAGTGATATGATGAGATGTGGGGACGGGGGACATATTTGATGAGTGGAGGGGGGTGGGGAGAGGTTAGAGAAGTGGCGCGCTCTCCCCCATTAACTTGATGTGTTGATTCCGTAAGACAATAAGGGCACATAAACCATCCACAATATCATGATTCAAGGTTTTCTGTGATTATTTGCCAAACTTACATGTCCCTGCCCACATATAAAGCTCAGATCTAGTTTTGCTGGCGCCATTTTCTCAGTGTCACAGTGCAGAGAAGCCGCTCTTTATAGTGAACTTGTCAGTTAGCTAGATAGGATCCTGTCATGTGTGAATTTGATCTTTCAGCATCTAACTAGATAATGCAAAAACTTTGTGGCAGTCTCTGGAGGCTCCATTTGCTAATCAAAATCGTTTGTGATAAAACTGTGTTTCAGTGACAAATCATAGGCCAGATTTCCTCTTAAAAATCATTAGGCCTAATATTGGGGTGCTGCAAGGATGCCTAATTAGCTCATTCAAATCGTTTGTGATAAAACTTTGTGTCAGAGACAAATCAGAAGGTCAGTTTCCACTTAAAAATTGTTAGGCCTAACATTGGGGTGAAACGTGGAGACACAATTGACATGATTCCTCCGCTCAGTGAATGATTGCTATGCTGTTCTTTGGAAACTGTCTTTATGAGCTGTCTGTGTCTTGATTGACAGCTTGGTTGTCAAATACTGTGATGGGATTGCTGAGCTGATGGTGCCTTGATTGTCAGCTTAGCAATCCAATCTGTGTCTGGGGCATGCGGGACTTTCTGCAGATGTTCAGTGTTCTGGTAATCGCATAGCTACTTAACTGAGCTGTCTGCCCCTGATCCCTGCCAGATGTAGTTTGTGCTTCCCAGTGAGTGTTAGCCTGATTCTATTTCTCTGATTTCTGATCTTCTGTTGATTAGATGACATTATTCTTGGATCAGTGCAATTACTGTGGTTCGAGATTTATAGAATTTTTTTTATATTTGGTTGCTGTAACACTAAAAGAGGCCCTTTTTTGAAAAAATCTATCTTTGCATTGCCACATTTTGACAGCCCCAATTCCTCCACACTTCTGTCAACAGTCACATGAGGGCCTGTCCCCAATAGGACAAGTTGATGCCTCCACTGGTTTCTGTCAATGGCAGTTTTGAGTTTAAGGTTCAAAGTATTGTTGATTCACAGAAAGTCAATAATTCCCTCCAGTACCTCCTTCATTGGAGAGGTTACTGAGCGGAAGAGAGACCTTGGGTCCCTGCTGGAGCTGTCAATGTCGATTAACTGGTCAGGGCCTTCATTGCCGGTTTCCTGGGAAACCTGGGGGTCTGGTGGCCCCCCTAGAAGAGGTGGTACTGTCACGCTGCGTCTGGGGTGTGTGGGACTTTCTGCAGGTGTTCATTGTTCTGGTAATCACATAACTACTTAACTGAGCTGTCTGCCCCTGATCCCTGCAAGACATAGTTTGCGCTTCTCGGTGAGTGATAGCCTTAGTCTGTTGCTCTGAGCTCTGATCTCCTGCTGCCTGAAACTTTGGACTGTGTTCTGACTATCCATTTGTCTTGTCCTTCAGCTTTTGATCTCTTGTTATTGACCCTGGACTGTGACCTGACTTACACCTTCATTTTTTCCCTTGGTTATCTACGTACTCTCTTGGTATTAACGCTGGAAGATCTGACTCTTCTGCCCCATGGCCTATCCGTGAGTAGTGACTAGCGTCACAGCAATAAGCTAATCCAAATTGTTTATGATAAAACTGTGTTTCAAAGACAAATCAGAAGACTAGTTTTTCACTTAAAAATCATTGGCCCTAATATTGAGGTGCAGCGAGGAGGCCCAATTAGCTAATCCAAATTGTTTGTGATAAAATTGTGTTTCAGAGACAAATCAGAAGGCCAAATTTCCACTTAAAAATTATTAGGTATAATAGTAGTGTTCAGACACACTATCTATCAGGTGACTGACAGCTGTGGGCCTAAGGTTGTGAAACAGCAGGTTACAAGAGGGGAAGGCTGCATAAAGCATGAGTGGGAAAAAGCGTGGTCATGGTGGAAGGGGGAATAGGTTTGGTGTTCGATGTATACGTGGTTTAGGTTATAATGTTAATGAAAGCTCAACTAAAAAAACACCATCTTGTCCTATTCAAAGACCACTGACAAAATCTGTTACTGGATGGGATACTCGACCCCAGTTCTTTGGCAGCAGCACAACGGTAAAAGTTGTAGATAAGTGCCAGAAAGAGCATGTGCTCCAGTGGATGCGGACTGTACTGTGGTGTCAGGACAAGAATAGGAGGAGGGTAACTCTCAGGGTGAGGAGTGTGAGAACAAAGAGGATGACAATGAGGTTGTAGATACTACTTGGTGTGAACCCAGAGGTACGCAGCTGAGTAGCCCAGCAGAGGAGGAGGAAGACGAAGAGTTTACATTGCAACTTCCCACACAGACGCAAAGGGATGGCTGTGACCTGCACCAGTCGTGAGTGTGCAGTACTCAGGGACACCAAGGGTTGCATGTCCTGGGCCCTTTTTGAGAACACAAAAGGTGACCCAACACATGTTAAATGCCTAATTTGCAAAAAAAACTCAGTTGAAGCAAAAATTGCAATAATTTAACAACTGCATGCATGAACTGGCAGATGCGCGATCAACATGCCTTAGTATGGAAATCTCACTTCGCTAAAATGCGGACTAGCGCTGTCCCAACAAACCCATCTGCTGCTGCTTCTTCCTCTTCGATTACCATGCCAAGTCTTCTCACATAGGTCACAGGCTGCAGAAACTCCACTTGCTTACAACCTACAGTGGGGATGAGTGAGAACCTGTAAAATGTTATGGAAGTGGACATGACTGCTGCTTTTGTGTCACCTAGCACAGCACATATTTCTCAGTCCACCATAACATCTCCACCTGCACCTCACTCACAGTCTTGCAGTTTGTCCTGTTCTCCATACTACAGCCTCTCTCAGCACAACAGTCAGCTGTCGGTCCCAATGTTCGGTTCACATAAAAGAATGTTTCCTCCTACCCATACCAGAGCTAAGAACTTGAATTCCACCATCTCTAATGTTGCCTTTCCGCCTGGACGATTTCAAAAGGTTGATGGCCGTTGCAGTCCCCCAGTATCAGTTTCTCAATCCCCATTACTTCTCTAAGAAAGGTGTGCCTGCACTACACTAGCTTGACCCAGACAACATCACCCATTCACTGAAAAAATATATGTCTGGCAGAGAGCATTTTACCACTCACAGACTGGCTCTGGGTGACTGGTTGCTGTGGGGGCAGATGTTCAAGGGGCTGTTCCAAAAGTCTTTGAACCCTCAAGGCTTGCAGGACAAACCTCTGCATATGACAGTTACTCCATGGTATCTGGCTCCTCCATCTCCTCTAGGGTCTCTATCTGTGTTTTAATCTTTCCATTAATCAGACATTTGTTAAAGCAGTGCATTTATAATCACTCCCAATTCCGTACTGTACAATCATGGCTTACCACAATCAGGCAGTGTTCAAATTAATATGTCTTGGAGATCATAGTCAAACAGCTAAATAATTGTTGACATCTATCCAGGCTGAGTTAGAACAATGGCTGTCTCCAATAATCCTGGAACCAGATAAGGCTCTGTGTGATAACAGTGCAAACCTGGTAGTGGCCCTGTGCCAGGGCAACTTCATACAAGTGCCTTGCAAGGCTCACCTCCTCAATCTGGTGGTACAGCAATTTATACGCCACTATCCCGGCCTTGATGCTCTGCTGCAGAAAGCATGGTCGCTGTGTGCTCACTTCTGCCAATGCACCTCACAGGTCATCGACTTGTATCGCTACAGAGGACTTCAACCTACCGATTAACTATTTGATTTGCAATGTACAGACATGGTGGAATTACACTCTGCACTGGGGTAGCAGCAATGAACCCTGGTGCAGTATATCCTTTTTTTCATAGACTGGGCCACCGCAGTATAGACATGGTGCAAATCATGCTTGCGCATTGGGCACAGATGAAGGACCTCTGCATCCTTCTTCACAGTTTTGAAATGCCTACTAAAATGGTTAGCACTGATGATGCCGTGCTCAGCATCACTAATCAATATTCTGATCATCTACATACTGGAGCACACTTTGAATAGTCTGAGTGAGGAGGTGGTGGTCTCACAGGAAATGGTAGGAGCAAACAGAGTAGGATACGGAAGGGATGACATTATCTCAAATTTCCAGACTGCCTTCACACAGGTGGGTGCCATGGGAGGGTGGCTTACAGCTATAGAGGGAGGTTCATGGTACCAAGCCAACTGTTAGTGAAGGTACAAAAGTCAACAAACTAATGGAGGCGGATGAGTTGATGGATGCGCAACAGTCAGGAGATGAAGAGGATATGATTCCCTCTCTGTTGTCTGTGGTTGGCTGGAGGGGATGGAGGAAGCAACCTTGAGTGTTGCCCCAACAGCACTACATCCAGGACTTGGTCCTCATGGAAGCGCCCAACACATGAGCACCTTCTTGCTGAATTATCTTCAACATAATTCCCATAGTCTTAGCGATAGAAATAGTGCTGACTACTAGGTTGCCATTCTGTGATATCCACAGTACAAGAGTAAATTAAAAAAAAAAAAATTGAGCTTGATTTGAGTTGGTACACATGCAGCATGTAAATACATGTTCACATGGCCAAAAAGCATACAAAACCTACAAAAGACAAAATGAAAAAAACCCTGTTGTAGTTAAATAAATAAAAAACAAAAGTGCATTTAAATCACACACAGTTCTTAGTAATACTGCATTTAATCAAACATAGCATAAAAGCCATCCCACCATCGACAAGGTGACTCTGTGGTCGGGGAGGTCCTACACTGTCTAATATTAAAAACCTTATCATGTGTCAAAGTTGACGTCTCTGTGAATAAGGGCAGACAAGGACCGGGTCCCAACCACTGGACACCAGTCAGGGGAAGCCTTTAAATACAATTTCCACCTCAGGAGAGGGAGGCCACACCCCAGCTTGCACAGAATGCAAAAATACAAAGAAAAAAAAGCACAAAAAATGAGCTTGATTTGAGTTGGTACACATGCAGCATGTAAATGCATGTTCACATGGCCAAAAAGCATACAAAACCTACAAAAGACAAAATGAAAAAAACCCTGCTGTAATTAAATAAATAAAAAGCAAAAGTGCATTTAAATCATACAGAGTTCTTAGTAATACTGTATTTGATCAAACATAGCATAAAAGCTGTCCCACCATCGACAAGGTGACTCTGTGGTCGGGGCCGTCCTACACTGTCTAATATTAAAAACCTTATCATGTGTCAAAGTTGACGTCTGTGTGAATAAGGGCAGACAAGGACCGGGTCCCAACCACTGGACACCAGTCAGGGGAAGCCTTTAAATACAATTTACAGCTCAGGAGAGGGAGGCCACACCCCAGCTTGCAACTTTTGTGGTTTGCCTGTGTAAGTAGGGCTCCCAGACAGGTAGGACTGCACTTAACGTCAGTCAACTACCTGTGCTACTTTCCTTACATTTTTAAACAAATAGTACTGTGTGAACATGATGTTTATGCCATCTGAGTTTGGCTGGAATAAAAAAAATGGAGGTGTTGCATTAGGCATCAATGACCTCAGCTAAGGAGGTTTACACTGCTGCATTAACCATCAGGTCCTCAGTAAGACTTCAATTCTAAGCTGTAAATGCTGGGCCAGACCCTGACACCTCATGCATGGGCCATGGCTGACTTGTGCTGTGGCATTATAAAAGGTTTTACTGTGGATGAATTGATCAGTCAAAAATCTGTGTTACTTTCCTTACATTTTTCTACCAATAGTACTTCATGAAACAAAAAAAAGGAGCTGATATTATTGCTCCATGTACAGTGAGTATGGAAATTATTCAGACCCCTTTAAATTTTTCACTCTTTATTTCATTGCAGCTATTTCATGAATTCAAAAACGTTCATTTTTTTCTCATTAGTGCACACTCTTCACCACATCTTGACTGAAGAAAACCAGAAATGTAGCATTCTTTGCAAATTTATAAAAAGGCAAAACAAATATCACATGGTCATAAATATTCAGACGGTTTCCTCTGACACTCATATTTAATTCACATGCTGTCCATTTCCTTGTGATGATCCTCCTTGAGATGGTTCTACTCCATTAGAGTCTAGCTATGTATAATTAAACTGATAGGACTTGATTTGGAAAGGCACACACCTGTCTATATAAGACCTCAAAGCTTACTGTGCATGTCAGACCAAATGAGAATCATGAGGTCAAAGGAACTGGCCAAGGAGCTCAGAGACAGAATTGTGGCAAGGCACAGATTTGGCCAAGGTTACAAAATAATTTCTGCAGTACTGAAGGTTCCTAAGAGCACAGTGGCCTCCATAATCCTTAAATGGAAGAAGTTTTGGACCACTAGAAGTCTTCCTAGACCTGGGCGTCCAGCTAAACTAAGCAATCGTGGGAGAAGAGTCTGGGTGAAAGAGGTAAAGAATAATAATAATAATTTTATTTCTATAGCGACAACATATTCCGCAGCACTTTACATTTCAGAGGGGACTTGTACAGATGATAGAAATTACAGCATAACAATAATCACATAGATCATAACAGATACCAAGAGGAATGAGGGCCCTGCTCTCAAGCTTACAATCTATGAGGAAAAAAGGTAGACACAAAAGGTGGGTGGTAAGAGTTGCCTTCATTGTTCAGACCAGCCATAATGTTAAGTGTGTAACAGTACAGACACAGAGGTCTAATAGATGCATAAAGCATGTGGGAACATGATGCAGGGAACCTGGTTATGGTAAAACTTTTGACTGTGCCACACAGGGATAATTAGGTTAATGTGTTGAGGAGGTAGGCCAGTCTGAATAAATGCATTTTTAGGGCACGCTTAAAATTGTAGGGATTGGGGACTAATCGTATTGACCTGGGAAGTGCATTCCAAAGAATTGTCACAGCACTTGTATAGTCTTAGAGACGGGAGTGGGAGGTTCTGATTATTTAGGGTTCTAGCCTCAGGTCATCAGCAGAATGGAGGGCAAGGGTAGGGTGGTAGACTAAGAGGAGGGAGGAGATGTAGGGTGCGGCTGAGCCCTAGAGTGCTTTGTGGGTGAGGGTCATAAGTTTGTACTGGATTCTGGAGTGGATGGGTAGCCAGTGTAATGACTGGCACAAGGTAGAGGCATCGGTGTAACGATTGTCGAGGAATATAATACTGCAGCATTCAAGACAAATTGGCATGGGGAGAGTTTGGTAAGAGGGAGACCGATTAGAAGAGAGTTACAATAGTCCAGACAAGAATGAATAAGAGAAACAGTAAGAGATTTTGCAGAGTCAAAAGTAAGAAAAGGTTGAATTCTAGAAATGTTTTTGAGGTGCAGATAACAAGAGTTGAGCCAGTGATCGGATGTGGAGGGCAAATGAAAGCTCGGAGTCAAATATGACCCCCAATTATCCCAAGATTACTGTGACTGAGATCCGTAGATTCAGTACAGAGATGGGAGAAAGTTCCACAAAGTCAACTATCACTGCAGCCCTCCACCAATCAGGTTATTATGGCAGAGTGGCTCGACGGAAGCCTCTCCTCAGTGCCAGACATGTGAAAGCCCACATAGAATTTGCTAAAAAACACATGAAGGACTCCCAGTCTAAGAGAAATAAGATTCTTTGGTGTGATGAGACGAAGATAGAACTTTCTGGTGATAATTCTATGTGGTGTGTGTGGAGAAAACCAGACACTGCTTATCACATGCCCAATACAATCCGAACAGTGAAACATGGTGATGGCAGCATCATGCTGTAAGGGGGTGAAATAATAATACTTCCTTGCTCTTCCTTCCGTAATAGTTCTTAAAGGGGTTGTCCACTACTTTCAATTAACCCCCCAATGTTTCCCCCGGGGCCCCTAATGAATTTTGTAAATGCCTTATGTTGCCTATACTGCCTGGGAGCGGCGCTATCCGTGGCCTCTCACAGGCAGCACGTGACCCAGCACTGACATCACGTCAAGTAAGGCATGACTCAGCGCTGGGTCCCCGCGGTGGCTGCTGGGTTGTGGGCAGGGTTGCCCCCCGTGTCACACCCAGCATCCACTGCCCACTTTCTCAATGAATGGGCACGTGGTGGATGCCGGGTGTGATGTGGGGGAATAACCAGGCCAGGCGCCAGCGCAGAAGGAGGAAGAGGGACCCCCGGCTGCTGCCAGCACTTGTCGGGACATCAGCGGAAGCAAGAGCCGGCTGCAGTCGTAGACACTAGAGGGGGCACTTTAGCATGTAGAGTTCTTAGCAAGTTAGGGTTAAGTGTAGGAGGGGCTGCTGGGAGTTAAGGCTAGGTTAGAAGGAAGTTAGTTCAGATGGGGCCAGGGCCCCCAAAGTGTCCACATGGGCTATAAGCCCAGGAAGGATCAAAAGCCGCATAACATTAATCAGCGAATGTCCCAGTTATTCACAGCTATTGGGCATTGGTACAGTGAGCCAGAACAGCTGCTAATATGTGGCGACTCATCGCTTTGGCGGAGGCTCTTATGGCCAGATTTGGATGGGCTGAGGAACAGATGGACGCTGTAGCTTCACCAGAAGTAGTTCAGATGGGTCGGATGCTTTTCCAGAGGCAACTATACCAGGTGGCTGATGATTTCTAGTGTGGGGCGAAACAGGCAGAAGGAGGGACCTGAACCTGGAGAAAAGTGGATTTTGCTTTTCTGTGGGGGAAGGGCTGGATGCCAATGCTCTAGTGTCCTTGGCCATGACTATAGTCTTGGCTGACCCTTACAATGCTATGAGGTGTTTTTCAACTGGAGGGACAGGACGACTGATTACACTTGAGGGAAACATAAATACTTCCAAGTACAGAAATATCCTGGATGAAAACCTCTTCCAGAGTGCTCTGGACCTCAGACTTGGCCAAAGGTTCACCTTCAAACAAGACAATGGCCCCAAGCACACAGCTAAAATAACAAAGGAGTGGCTTGAGAACAACTCTATGACCATTCTTGACTGGCCCAGCCAGAGCCCTGACCTAAACACAATTGAGCATCTCTGGAGAGACCTGAAAATGGCTGTCCACCAACGTTCACAATCCAACCTGATGGAACTGGAGAGGATCTGCAAGGAAGAATGGCAGAGGATCCCAAAATCCAGGTGTGAAAAATGATGCATCATTCCCAAGAAGACTTAAGGCTTAAGAGTGCATCTACTCCACACCGAGCAAAGGGTCTGACTCTGAGTACTTGCGACCATGTCATATTTCAGCTTTTCTTTTTTATTAAATTTGCAAACATTTCTACATTTCTGTTTTTTCAGTCAAGATTGGGTGCAGAGTGTACATTAATGAGAAAAAATGAACTTTTTTGAATTTACCAAATGGCTGCAATGAAATAAAGAGGGAAAAATGTAAAGGAGTTTGAATACTTTTCTTACCCACTGTATACCTAGTCAATACACTGTATGTGAATATAATTAACTAGCTATGAACCCGTTCTATGCCCGGGTGGCAAGCATTTTTACTGGTATATGGTCTCCCATCCTGGTATGTGCTGCCACCCTCCTATTCTGGTATGCATGGCACCCCTCATTCCTATCCTGTTATGCATAGTACCCTCACTCCCCCCAATCCTGGTATGCATGGCACCCCTTTCTTCATCCTGGTATGCATGGTCCCCTCACCCCCCAATCCTGGTATGCATGGTACTCCCTCATCCCTATCCTGGTATGCATGGTACCCCCTTATCCCTATCCTGGTATGCATGGTACCCCTCACCCCCCAATCCTAGTATGCATGGTCCCCTCACCCCCCTATCCTGGAATGCATGGTACTCCCTCATCCCTATCCTGGTATGCATGGTACCCCCTTATCGCTATCCTGGTACGCATGGCCCCCTCACCCCCCAATCCTGGTATGCATAGTCCTCTCACCCCCCAATCCTGGAGTGCATGCTATCCCTCACTTCTCTATCTTGATATGCATGGTCCCCTCACCCCCATTCCTGGTATGCATGGTCCTCTCACCCCCTTTTCCTGGTATGCATGGTCCTCTCATCCCCCAATCCTGCTATGCATGGTCCTCTCACCCCACCTATCCTGGTATGCATGGTCCTCTCACCCCCCTATCCTGGTATGATGGTCCTCTCACTCCCCAATCCTGGTATACATGGTCCTCTCACCCCCCAATCATGGTTTGCATGGACCCCTCACCCCCTATCCTGGTATACATGCTACCCCTCACCCCCCAATCCTGGTATGCATGGTCCCCTAACCCACCTATCCTGGTATACCTGGTCTCCTCACCCCCCAATCCTGGTATGCATGGTCCCATCACCCCCCTAGCCTGGTATGCATGGTCCCCTCACCCCTCAATCCTGGTATGCATGGTCCCCTCACCCCCCCTTTTCATGGTATGAATGGTCCACTCACCCTTCTTTTGTGGTATGCATTGTCCCCTCACCCTCCTTTCGTGGTATGCATGGTCCCCTCACCCTCCTTTCATGGTATGCATAGTCCCCTTACCCTCCTTTCGTGGTATGCATGGCCCCCAGACTCCCCTTTCCTGGTATGCATGGTCCCCTCACCCTATGCATGGTCCCCTCACTCCTCTTTCATGGTATGCATGGTCCCCTCACCCCCAATCCTAGTATGCATGGTCCCCTCACCCCCCATTCCTGATATGCATGGTCCCCTCACCCCCCTTTTGTGGTATGCATGGTCGTCTCACCCCTCTATCCTGGTATGCATGGTCCCCTCTCTCCCCCTTTCCTGGTATGCATTTTCCTCTCACCCCTATTTAACTACACACATACAAAAAAAAACATTTATACTTACCCTTCTTTCCTGTGTTCCAGCGCTGTCACGTTCTGCTGGAGGCCGGGGGGAGGAGTCTGGTGCCGGAGTACGCGTATGCCCATAGCGCTGTCCATCACCACATTGCTGAAGACACACTGCAAATGTATCTTCAGTAAAATGGCGCCGGATGGCGCTATGTGCATGCGCGATTCCGGCCACACTTCTTCCCCGGTCTTCGCCTGAAGAGAAGCGCCGCGGCAACGCTCCTCCCCATCAGGTAAGTATGTAAGAATGGCGCCGAAGATGGCAGTATTCAGTGTGTATGTTACCGCCATCTCCGGCACCATACACACTCCTCACCGCTGGATGCCTCATTCTGTCTGGAGCCAGACTGCGCAGTCACGTCGTGCTTGCGTAGTCTATAAAGGCTTCGGACAGAGTGACGCTTACATCGTTATATTACAGAGATGTAGGCATCTCTGATATGGTTTGATTTTTCTTGTTCATTTAATATATCAGTTTTTCCTCCATTAATATCTATTTTTTTGAGGCATTTCTGGGACAAATTATATCTATTTTACATGCTCTGGATTCATATTGATTTAATACAATTGTATATACAGGAATTGGCAGTCTCCGAATGAGTATATACAAGCTATTTTGGTCCTATATTTTATATATTCTTTGCTATCAAATATTCTGGCACATATTTGCTGTTTATCTTTTTTTTTTAATAAATATCCCTGTGGCTGTAGGATTGGACTTTGTCTAGTGTTAGTGGTACCACATAGGCACATTGTGGGGTGAATGGTATCAGATTTATTAGGGCATCCAATGGAGAGCCGCTGAGGAGAATTGGTCACCACAACTCTCTTCATCTAGGGCGCAAATCTCTTGTGATAGGCAGAGGATCAGCACAAGAACAGTACAGGACTCTTTCATGGTCACATAAATATACATATTTTTGTAATATTATCCTATATTGTGTGTTTTCCATGTGAGTACATTACATTTATACTGGCCTAACCCATTTACCCCCAAGGGTGGTTTACATTTTAATGACCAGGCCAATTTTTACAATTCTAACCACTGTCCATTTATGAGGTAATAACTCTGGAATGCTTCCATGGAATCCGGTAATTCTGACCCTGTTTTCTCGTGACATATTGTACTTCATGTTAGTTGTAAAATTTCATTGATATAGCTTGCATTTATTTGTGAAAAAAATGGAAATTTGGCGAAAATTTTGAACATTTTGCAATTTTCCAACTTTGAATTTTTATGCCCTTAAATCACAGAGATATGGCACACAAAAACTTAATACGTAACTAATGTTGAGCAATACCATCCGATATTGAGAAATATCGGATCGGATTGGATCGGCCCGATACCCAAAAAAGTATCGGGTATTGCCAATTCCGATCCCGGAAGTCCCATTCAAGTCAATGGGACAGAAATATCGGAATTAAAAAAAACCTTTCTTTACTTGCACATCCAGTTCGGGAGGGGGGAAGAGTGTGGGCGGTGCGTAGGCGGACACTGTGTGTGTCTGTGTGTGTGGGCGGAGTCTGTGCGGGCCTGCCGTAGGTCTGTACAGGCCTGCCGGGGGTCTGTACAGGCCTGCCGGGGGCTTGTGCTGGCTGCTGGGGGTCTGTACGGGCCTGCCGGGGGCTTGTGCCAGCTGCCGGGGATCTGTACGGGCCTGCTGGGGACTTGTGCCGGCTGCCGGGGGTCTGTACGGGCCTGCCGGATGCTTGTGCCGGCAGCCGGGGGTCTGTACGGGCCTGCCGGGGGCTTGTGCCGGCTGCCGGGGGTCTGTACAGGCCTGCCGGGGGCTTGTGCCGGCTGCCGGGGGTCTGTGCGGGCCTGCTGGGGGTCTTGTGTGTGTGCATGCATCGTCTGATGGGACTACAAGTTATTTAAGAATTTTTCAAAAATTATTTTTAGACTTGTTTTTTTTTACTTCATTACTTTGTCCCATGGGGGACTTTACTATATTGTGTCAGATCACTGATCTGACACTTTGCATAGCACTGTGTTAGATCAGCAATCTGACAGGCAGTGCAGGAGGCTTTCTCAGCACCATCTTGGATCTGGGGGCCTGCAGGAAGGAGGCCCTCAGAACATTGCAAGCACATCACGTTGTTCCAAGGGGCTCAGGGAAGCACGCAGGGAGCCCCCTCCCTGCCTGATTCTTCCCTATGCCCCAGTACACTGTGATCATGTTTGATCTCAGTGTGCCCGGGGTTAATGTGCCCAGAGCGGTCCATGACCACTCCTGACACATAGTGCCGGGTGTCTGCTGTGATAATCAGTTGACACCCGGCCTCAATCAGCTGCACTCCCTCCGTGAGCGCAGCTGATCGCTATGACATACTATCCCGTCCATGGGCATATGGGCCCAGGGCACTTGGACAGGATAGTATGTCAGATGTCAGAAAGGGGTTAAACTACAGCAGAATGACTAGGCATCTAAATTAGACTATCACCAGCAGGAAACACAAGCAGGGATAAAAGCTGCACATGAAAGGTGAGAGGTCAGACAAATGAGCAAAGTACCCTAAAAAGACTGAAGCAAGGATAACAGAAACTAAACACCATGAAAAAAGAGTATCTGCTGTGGCTTGGCAAACAGAGAAGCCAACCATAAATCACAGGCTCAAGGGTTCAAAGACAGATGCATCACATTAGTGTGGTTAAAACCTTGCCCTGACTATTAAGGAAGCTGTCAATGGGATCTAGTGCTTGGTTGGGCTATTAGACTCTAGAGCTATTTAAATAAG
Organism: Dendrobates tinctorius; assembly: GCF_039654945.1. NCBI lineage: Eukaryota > Metazoa > Chordata > Amphibia > Anura > Dendrobatidae > Dendrobates > Dendrobates tinctorius. Next base: position 13,178,902 of record NW_027361776.1, read on the forward strand.
ATTATTTTTTCTTCACAGGTTAAACTAATTTTACTTTCAAATATTAATAAAAATTAGATTTTCTATCTGTTTTACTTCAAGGCTATTGTGAAGCTTACTAAATAGTATATTTTTTACAAAAAGGAAACAAAATGTCTTCCAGACAATTTGTTTTGGTCACATAGTACTGTAGATTAATAAAGATTACTTTTAAAATATGTTGCAGTTTTTATTACATTGCTTGATTCAAGAATTTTCAATAAAAAATATATTTTGTATGATGTTTTTATCTTGCATGATATTTGTTTCTCTTTCATCTGAGTATTCAGATACATAACAAAAAGAATTATATGCTTGGATTGACATAAATATTTATCTGAAAATAAGTTATAAGTGAAGAATACATCTACATAGAAAATAAAGTTATACAAGTTCTACAATATCATGCTCTTCTCTGAGGATTAAATGTGTATAGAATTACATTATATCTTATCTATTGCCTTTGCACTTATTATTCTCAGCTTAAAGCTTAAATACTTTGAAGGATTGAAAAACCGTAGCATATAATGTACTATTACCATAATCAACAAGTCATTCTTCTTGTAAATGTTGCTTGATAAAAAGGAAAAGGATTAAAATTGGAATTTATTTTCATTAAACATAATACGCCGTATACTCTTATAGTGATTTCCTTCACATGTCCTGCTTGCACTGGAATTATCTTTTTTCTTAGGCTCCCAAATGCAGATTTTTTTTTCATTTTTATATATACACTATAGATATGGTCCTGTCAGCCATCTGTTGAGCATCAGCCCACGTTTAACCCTGGGATTGCTGCAGCCCTGTTTGCTTTGGCTGCACAGGCTCATGGACTAGGGGCTCAACAGGTAAAACCAGAGACCGCCCGTTGCCACCAGAAGATGGATCATCGTTTGAGGGAACCCATCTGTGGACCTCTCCCTGGCCGTTGCCAGTGCTACAACCCCCATGGGATCATCTGCGGTGGAGGAACATAAAGGCCCCAAAAGTTTAATAATTGGACTGTTACTATTCTGCACTTGCTTTTCGCCATTTAAACATCTATCTCCCTTCGTGGAGTTTAACTACCTTGTTAACTAAATTGTTAAATTTGTTAACCCTTACTCTGCCTCCTTTGCGTCACTGCATTCCACAACCTGCTTACTAGAATTGAGCGAAACGGGTCTGTCAAATTCAAAAGTCGCTGACTTTCGCTAAAGTAGAGTTTCACCGATCGAAACCCGACCATAGCGTGAGGTCGGCCATGATGTCGCCGACTCGAGCGCCAAAGTCACGTTTCCCATAATGCTTCCAGCGCCTTTTCTCAGCCAATGATCAAGGATGCACACTGTGGGCATCGCGATGACATGGGGAGCGGCCACCACCATCTTAGAGAAAGGCATTGCAGTGATTGGCTGGCTTTGTGTGTCGTCACAGTGGCTATAAAAGCCCTGAACGCCAACCACCATCTTACTTCTGTGTTATGATAGAGTCACCGTAGGAGGCAAAAACAGAAATGCTAGCTAAGTCCAGAAAACCAGAGAGGTTGGCAGCTATCGGATTGCAGACCCCTGATCCTATCCACAACAACTAACAGTAGCCGTGGGGGGTTCCTACGATGCCCTAGACCCCTCGATCACAGCCAGAGTATTAAATAGGCCTAAAGAAAGAAAGGGGAAATCTAAACTGCCCCAGAGCAGACCCCAAAGCAATAGGCAGCCCCCAACATATAATGACGGTGAAGCAAGATGAAAACACTAACACAGACAGAAAGATAGACTGAGCAAAGACGGGGCCCAAGCTAACTAGATAGGAAAGGACAGGAAGGCTGCTGTCTGCAATCCGTGAAAAATCCTATGAAAATAAGAGCCAACAGACTGACAGAGAAAAAGGCCCTGAAGACGCTAGGCTTCAAAAAAGCTATGTCAGTACTCAGGAATATTCTGAAGACAGAGCAACAGGCAAAAGGAAATTCAGCTCACCCCAGCAGGGAATGGCAGAATACTGAAAAGCAAGGAAAACAAAAACAAAACACTAATGCTAACAGGCAAAGCAGAAAACTTAGCTTTAGAGGAGCAGGAATCAGACTGGTGTCCTAGAAGTCCACAGAGAAATCACCCGCAGGGCAGAAGGGCGTCGGCAGCCTTATATCCAGTCCGTGACTCCACTCAGCCAGTCATCCTCATTAGGCTCAGGTGCCTGATAATCAGGCTCATTACCTTCCTTTACTTAACCTTAAAAAGGAGAAAACGGAGTAACGGATACAAAATATATGCAAAAGTATAAATTTTATTAGTACTCACATCAAGTGCTGACAAGTATACAAGTTGAATAAAATAGGGGGGATAAGCCCCAATGATACAACAATCAGGACAGACAAGGACAGGGTAAATAAAATGATACCAGTGCTCGAAATCTACATGGCACAACGTTCAGTCAGCCCATGGGCATTGCACATAACAGACATATGTCTAATGGTAAAAGATAGTCAAATATGGCATACTCAATTAAATGTGTATTGTACATAGTTGTACATGTCTAGAGGGCCAAAAAAAAAAAAAAAACATCCAGAGGGGTCAATGTGCAAGTCCAATGGACACTGAACATAAATGAATCAATGACATGTGAAAGGATTCTTAAATAGTAAATAACATATGTATCAGCATATCAAAACTGCGCAATTGTGCCAGAGAGAACCCGGGAGACGACCCGCCCAGCGGTCCAAATGACCGAAGTGTGGAAACAAGTAAAGGCAGGCTGCTTACCGGGGAGCAGAGGAGGTGAAGGCCCATGCAACGACACCCGACGTACGTTTCGCGCCCGCCACAGGCGCTTTATCAAGGGAGTGTTGACTGAGGTGAACCACCATGTTTTTATGCAGAAAGACCTCCCACTTGAAAGCGGTCACATGGGGCAGGTCTACCAACCAAAGGCAGCGGACAGAGCATGCGCAGTGCAGCTCACTCAAACCAGGAAGTGATCAATAGTATGGTCACAAAAAAAAAAAAAAAAAAAATGGCGGAACAAAACCGCACTCATATAAAAACTAGATAGCATCGTTACCCTAGACGCCTGCGCAGTGTATTGCGTTGACAAAAAGTGTCAGAGCTCAATGAATGATAAAGATGTAATCAGACCATAATAGCGGCGCATACTCAGTGCAACACCTCAGTCCTCCAGGAAATGGGGCAGGCGTCACGCGTCAGGGAAAACAGAGGGAATTTAACCCCGTGTATAACCTGAGGCGGGCAGACGCCCAAACCCATATCGGAGCAACGGGTGAGCGCAGGTATGCGCACTAAGGTCACAGCATAAAGAATCAGGAGAAGAAAATTAAAAATTAAAAAAAAAAAAAAAAAAAACAAATAAAAAATAAAAAATAAATAATAAACCAAGGTCACGAAGACAGACCATGGAGGAAATACAGTAAAGATAGTGACATCAATCATAATTGGGGCAAACAATATAAACACATTATATGATAGTGTGTGCTACCAAAAATCCAGAGCACCAGTAAGGATTGTAAAGGCACACAATAAGATTGATGCAACAGTCCAGAGAAACTTTTTTTTTTTTTTTTTTTTTCCTCCCCTTCTTCCCTCTTTTTTTCTCTTCTTTTTATATAGTAATAGACGAGTGACCCGAACACGATGGAGTGTCCGCATTCTCCATAATATCAATATGCCGTGAAACGATGATTAAGGTAGATATTCTTTCCAGATCCAACAGATAATAAACGCAGGCGTGGGTACGGACATCCAGAATAGAGGGGTCCACACCACACAATGGTACCAGTGAGTCCACATGTAGCCAACACAGAAAACACAGGGAAACTAAAAAAAATATATAAAAAGACAAAAAGTTAAAATCATGCAAACCGAACGTTGATAGGGCCTAAAAAAATAAAACAATGGTGAGTGCAGCGGAGACAGCAGAAGCTATAAAAATGAGGAGAAACTCAGAGATTCGTTAAGTCCTTTGGGGGTCATAGTATCCAGAGCGACGATCCACTTAGCCTCTCTCTGGGCCAACGCCTTTTTGTAATTTCCAGCTCGGATTCCCAAGTGTACACATTCAATACCTCTTACCATGAAGGACCCCGGGTCACAATCATGGGAGGATCTGAAGTGACGTGGGATGGTCTTAAGGGTAGTAGGATCGACCACTGTCTTGGCCGCCCGAATGTCCCTAACATGCTCACGAACTCTCACACGTAATTCTCTTGATGTGAGGCCCACATATATCAGTGGGCACCCACATGTCGCGTAGTATATGACATTAGTACTACTGCAGGAAATGTGTTGTTTGATGTGAAAATCTTTTTCACCATCGGAGGACTGAAAGGAGGAGCAGCGAAGGACATTCGGGCAGGCAACACAGTGGCCGCAGGGAAAACACCCCCGAGTTGGACCAGTAGATCCAAAGGGGTTCGTTGTCGTCGCGATGTAATGGCTCTTGACCAAAAAATCCCTCAAGTTTCTACATCTTCTTGAAGTCATCAGAGGACGATCACCGATAACCTGGCCCAGAGATGGCTCCGAGCCAAGAATTGCCCAGTGTTTGGCCAAAATGCTCCTCATGTGTTCCCATTCATGATTGAAGGTAGAGATGAAACGTATTGGGGCAGATCCACCTGACTTAGCAGATCTCCCAGTATTATCACGCCTCGGATAAAGCAAGTCCCTACGGGCAGTAGCCCTGGCTCTACTGTAACCCTTTCGTATGCTCCTGTTACTATATCCCCGGTTGCGAAAACGAGTCTGTAGGTCCCTAGCTTGCCTTTCAAAACCATCCTCGGTGGAGCAGAATAGGGAGTTCACCAGACCTCAGTGACGAAGGGGAAAATGAACTCACAACACTTCTGCCTATCTTAGCATAGGGAGAGGTTGCTGCTGCTCGTTCTCAATAGGGAGAGTGTTTAGGCAGGAAAAAATAAACTGTGCTTCTGCTGATAGCGATTTTCACTGTACAACACAACACTTAGTGTGCAGTGACAGGGGAGGATATTTTTGTGTGCAGCAGCTCTGGTGGTTATTAGGCTGCCTTATAATGCTACCTGATCGCTGTATTGCTGCTTGCACACTGCTGTGCAGACTGCTTTTTTCAAAGCAAAAATAATTTTATTCCTTTTGTCTGCACAGTTAACGAGCGTTCATTTTTTCACACTTTTGTGTGCAGCAGCTCTGGTGGTTATTAGGCTACATGATAGCTGCACTGTTGTGTGCACACCGCTGTTCAGACTGCTTTTTTCAAAGCAAAAAAACTTGTATTCCTTTTGTCTGCACAGTTAGTGAGCGTTCATTTTTTCACACACCGTATAGAGGTGTACGCTCCTCACATACTACTGTTTACTGGCTGGTATCACAGACAAATACATGCTATCTGTGTGTGACTCCGTAAAAAAATACACGGAGATTAACATTTTTCCATACATACACCGTATAGAGCTGTCCGCTTATCAAACAGTATTGTATATCTGCTGTTTGTATTGCGGTCAAATCTATACAGAGACAGCGTGTGTGTGTGTGTGTGAGACTCCGTAAATACATATACATAAATTTCAATTTTTACATACACCGTATAGAGCTGTCCACTTGTCAAACAATATCATAAACAGTTGTGGCCAAAAGTATTGACACCCCTGCAATTTTGTCAGATAATACTCAGTTTCTTCCTGAAAAGGATTGCAAACACAAATTCTTTGGTATTATTATCTTCATTTAATTTGTCTTAAATGAAAAAACACAAAAAGAATTGTCCTAAAGCCAAATTGGATATAATTCCACACCAAACATAAAAAAGAGGGTGGACAAAAGTATTGGCACTGTTCGAAAAATCATGTGATGCTTCTCTAATTTGTGTAATTAACAGCACCTGTAACTTATTTGTGGCACCTAACAGGTGTTGGCAATAACTAAATCACACTTGCAGCCAGTTGACATAGATTAAAGTTGACTCAACCTCTGTCCTGTGTCCTTGTGTATACCACATTGAGCATGGAGAAAAGAAATAAGACCAAAGAACTGTCTGAGGACTGTCTGAGGACTGTGTGAGGAAGCATGAGCAATCTCAAGGCCACAAGTCCATCTCCAAAGACCTGAATGTTCCTGTGTTTACCATGCGCAGTGTCATAAAGAAGTTTAAAGCCCATGGCACTGTGGCTAACCTCCCTAGATGTGGACAGAAAAGAAAAATTGACAAGAGATTTCAACGCAAGATTGTGCGGATGTTGGATAAAGAACCTCGACTAACATCCAAACAAGTTCAAGCTGCCCTGCAGTCCGAGGGTACAACACTGTCAACCCGTACTATCCGTCGGCGTGTGAATGAAAAGGGACTGTATGGTAGGAGACCCAGGAAGACCCCACTTCTTACCCCGAGACATAAAAAAGCCAGGCTGGAGACTGCCAAAACTTACCTGAAAAAGCCTAAAACATTTTGGAAGAATGTTCTCTGGTCAGATGAGACAAAAGTAGAGCTTTTTGGGCAAAGGCATCAACATAGAGTTTACAGGAGAAAAAAGAGGCATTCAAAGAAAAAAACACGGTCCCTACAGTCAAACAAGGCGGAGGTTCCCTGTTGTTTTGGGGTTGCTTTGCTGCCTCTGGCACTGGACTGCTTGACCGTGTGCATGGCATTATGAAGTCTGAAGACTACCAACAAATTTGGCAACATAATGTAGGGCCCAGTGTGAGAAAGCTGGGTCTCCCTCAGAGGTCATGGGTCTTCCAGCAGGACAATGACCCAAAACACACTTCAAAAAGCACTAGAAAATGGTTTGAGAGAAAGCACTGGAGATTTCTAAGGTGGCCAGCAATGAGTCCAGACCTGAATCCCATAGAACACCTGTGGAGAGATCTAAAAATGGCAGTTTGGAGAAGGCACCCTTCTAATATCAAGGACCTGGAGCAGTTTGCCAAAGAAGAATGGTCTAAAATTCCAGCAGAGCATGGTAAGAAACTCATTGATGGTTACCGGAAGTGGTTGTTCGCAGCTATTTTGGCTAAAGGTTGTGCAACCAAGTATTAGGCTGAGGGTGCCAATACTTTTGTCTCGCCCATTTTTGGAGTTTTGTGTGAAATGATCAATGTTTTGCTTTTTGCTTCATTCTCTTTTGTGTTTTTTCATTTAAGACAAATTAAATGAAGATAATAATGCCAAAGAATTTGTGTTTGCAATCATTTTCAGGAAGAAACTGAGTATTATCTGACAAAATTGCAGGGGTGTCAATACTTTTGGCCACAACTGTATCTGCTGTTTGATTATGGTCAAATCTATACAGAGACAGCATGTGTGTGTGACTCCATTAAAAAATAGATGGAGAATTAAAATTTTCCATACATACACCGTATCGAGCTGTCCGCTTGTCAAACAGTATCCTATATCTGCTGTTTAATCATGGTCAAATCTATACAGACACAGCATTTGTGTGTGACTACGGAAAAAAATAGACGTATATTTTCATTTTTCCATACCTAAACCATATAGAGCTGTACGCTCCTCACACACTACCGTGTACCGGCTGGTATCACGGACAAATACATGCTATCTGTGTTTGACTCTGTAAAAAAACAGACGGAGATTTAAAATTGTTCATACATACACCATATACAGCTGTCTGCTTCTCAAACAGTATTGTATATCTGCTGATTGGATCTATACAGAGACAGCGCGTGTGTGTGAGACTCCATAAATACATATACGGACATTTCCATTTCTCCATACACCGTATTGAGCTGTCTGCTTCTCCAACAGTATCGTATATCTGCTGTTCGCATTACGGTCACATCTATACAGACACAGCGTCTGTGTGAGAGACTCCAGAAATACATATACGGACATTTCCATTTTTCAATACACTGTATAGAGCTGACCACTTCTCATACAGTACCGTATATCTGCTGGTTGTATTACGGTCAAATACACACTGCCAGAGCGTCTGTGAGTAAGGAAATATATTCGGAAATTTAAATTTTTCCATACACCTTACACAGCTGTATACTCCTCATACAGTACCATATCTCTGCTGATATTTTTGGCACATTTTCCCAAACATGAGGATGTATGTTGGAAGAGGCTGTGTACGTGGGCGTGGGGGCGCAGCTGGTACTGATGGTGGTGGTGGATCTTCTGGTTATGGCAAATGCACAATAGCAGCTAAGGCAGGAGGTGTTGAGCTTGCGTCATCGTCTGGCACAAGAAGGCCTTTAAGGTTCCCTTTTCTGGGAGTAGGTAAACCGCTTTTAAAGCCGGAGCATCAGGAACACGTTTTGGCTTGCATTGCCGAAACAGCCTCCAGCTCTATTGCCTACTCTTCTGAAGTTACAAATACTGCAAGCACAGAGTCATCAGTGCAGGCTTCTGGTCAGGAACAACACCTTTCATTGTGTCCTTCAACCACACCAAAAGTGAAGGATGCTGCAGCACACATTTCAGATTACTCCATGGAGCTCTTTTCACATACCATGCCAGGGTTATCAAGTCAAATCCTGAATTCACCAGTCCAAGATGAATCTGACATGGAGTGCAATGATGCACAGCCACTGCTCGATGATTCTGCTGGTATCACCCACAGCACTAAATTCCCCTCGCACTCTACAGAGCCAGAATCTGATTCTAATGAAACTCAGGTGCTCCTTCCCGCATACTATACCACCTTACACGGTGACACAGAGGAAAGTGCAGATGAAATTGAAGAGGAGGTGATGGATGACCCAGTTGTTGACCCGGATTGGCATCCATTGGGCGAAGAGGGTGCCGCTGGCAATAGCTCAGAAGAGAAGAAGGATCCGCAGCAGGCATCGACATCGCAGCAGCGGTTATCTGGCAGGGCCGTAGCTGTACCAAAGCGTGGGAAAAAAACAAAAAGAGTTACAGGACAGCATGGGCAGATGGTCAAATTCGCATACCGTGCAAGCCCTGAAAATTTATACCATAGTAGGAAGAGTGCAGTGTGGCACTTTTTTGACCAAAATCCTATTGATGAGGCAAATGTTATCAGTAAGAAGTGCAGAAGGACCTTCAGCCGAGGTAAAAATCTCCAAAATTTAAACACCAGTTGCATGCTTAGACATTTAACCACCATGCACTTGCAAGCATGGATGGACTACAAAACCTCAGGTAGCACATGTGCATCTGCTCCAACTGAAGGTAGCCAGCCACTCTCCATTGCTTCCCCCACTGAAAGGCCACCACTAAGCACCCCACTAGCAAGAAATGTTGAGGTGTCATCGCAAGGTCAAAGCAGTCAGGGAATCACAATGTTTTTGCAAAAAAACACTGAATCTAGGCCATCACCGCCACCACCATCACCATCACCAACCCCCTCTCCGTCCTTAAATGTCCACCGCTAGTTCCCCCCTATGCAGCTCTCAAGTCCAGCTCACCCTAACAGACACTCTGAGTAGGACAAGAAAGTACTCATCCTCTCATCCGCGTACACTGGCTTTGAACGGCTACATAGCCAAACTGATCTCATTAGAGATGATGCCCTTCCGCTTGGTTGAAAACGAAGCTTTCCGAGAGCTCATGGCCTACGCTGTCCCACGCTATGACCTACCCAGTCAGCACTTTTCTCGAAAATCCATCCCTGCCCTCCACCTGCACGTGACAGACCGCATTATCCATGCACTCAAACAATCAGTGAGTGGAAAGGTGCACCTCACAACAGATGCATGGTCCAGTAGGCATGGCAAGGGCCGTTGCGTGTCCATCACTGCACACTGGGTTATTGTGGTGGATGCTGGCTCCACAGGGGAGAGCGGTGGTGGAACAGTGCTGCCTAGCCCACGGTATAGGAAACAGTTGGCTGTAGGTGTTCGACCCTCCTCCTCCTCCAGAAACGAAAGCTTGTCGACAGAGCCCAGTCGCACGAGCACTTCATCCGCTGCTGCCAGTGTTGCACACGAGGTGTCCCACTATCGAACAGCTAGTGGTAAGCGGCAGCAGGCTGTTTTAAAGATGATGTCTTTGGGTGAAAAAAGACACACTGCAGAGGTACTGGCCGCCTACTTGCATCGACAAACTGAGTCATGGCTGGGTAGTCTGCATCTTGAGCCAGGCAAGGTAGTCAGTGATAATGGCAGGAATTTTGTGGCAGCCATAGCCCTTGCAAAACTCAGACACATACCTTGCCTGGCTCACACCTTGAACCTGGTGGTTCAGTGCTTCCTAAATAATTATCCGGAGTTAACATCCCTGCTCCATAAGGTGCAAAGACTGTGCTCGCACATCCGTCGCTCAAATGTCCACTCAACTCGTATGCAGAAGCTGCAGCAATTGCTTCACCTCCCCAAGCAATGCCTAATCATAGACGTTGCAACAAGGTGGAACTCCACCCTGCACATGATTGAGAGGCTGTGCGAACATAGGCAGGCTGTAATGCATTTGTGGGAGGATACACGGGCAGGCAGTTTGAGGGAAGACATGGAATTGTCAGGTGTGCAGTGGTCAAAGATGAAAGACTTCTGTAAAGTCCTTTAGAGTTTTGAGGAATGCACACAGCTGGTAAGCGCAGATGACGCCATCATAAGCATGAGAATACCACTTAAGCATCTGCTCATGCAAACTTTGACACACATTAAGGATCATGCGTCTGCAGCAGAGGAGGAGGAAGAGGAGAAGGGAAGCCGTGATGACAGTCAGCCATTGTCAGCAAGGGCAACTGACCTCGACGAGGTGGAGGAAGAAGAGGATGAGGAGGAGGATGAGGGGGATAATTTTTTTTGGGCAGGAGGATGCTTCTCAGGGGGCCAGAGATAATGTTGGCTTGCGAAGGTTACGTCCAGGGTTTTTGCGTGACTGGAGGGATGTGGATTTCCAAGAAAGTGCTCCTCCACCCACCACTGGCAGTGCATTATTAACACCTGGAACATTGGCCCACATGTGTGATTATGCCTTGCGGATCCTAAAAAGGGACCCCCGCATTGCCAAAATGATGAAGGATGATGACTACTGGTTGGCCAGCATCCTGGACCCACGCTATAAAGGCAAATTATACAGAACATTATGCCACAGCAGAACCTAGAGATAATATTGGCTAACAAACAAGCAACTCTGGTAAACCGTTTGTTGGAGGCATTCCCAGCACACAGCAGTGGTACTGGTTCTCCCACGAGCTGTAGAGGTCAAAATGGAAGAGGTGTTCGTGGTGCACACAGCCGAAGTGGCGTTAGAGACAGGGGTTTCATGACCATGTTGTGGACTGATTTTTCAAGTAGTGCTCACACGACTGCTAATACAGAATCGATTGCAAGTGACAGCAGTTGTCAACTATGGTTACAAACTACTTCTCCTCCCATATCGATGTTCTCCCTCACAGGTCATTCCCCTTTGACTATTGGGCCTGCAAACTGGACACCTGACCTGAATTGGCACAATATGCCTTACAGGAGCTCGCTTGCCCTGCTGCTAGTGTGTTATCTGAAAGAGTCTTCAGTGCTGCTGGCTCAATCATCACAGAAGAAAGGACACTGTGACAATCCAGAGCAGACAACGTCCAAGAGTGGACCCTCTGGGTCGCGGATCTGGAGCCCCTGGGCCGAGCACGCCAGGTGATGATCGACCCCCATACAGGGATCGTTAGGGGCAGGACCGCAGAGGTCAGATCCGCGACAACCGGTACCAAGAGGGGTGGCTCACAGGAAACACGGATGAGTGTATCGGAACTGGGCACCAGGAACACAAAGAGTATACACGGAAGTGCGCAAACTACATATAGTGCGAGACAGGTAGCCGTGAGCACGTATGGCGTATAGCGAGTAGTACGTCCGAAGGTATACAAAGCAGGACGCGTGCCAGGAGCACAACAGAGTACTGGATGGGGCAGCAGTCATGCCAGTAGGTGTTACAGAGCACAGGGACAGAGAGTACCAGAGGGTACAACAGAGCAAGGGACAGGGGGCAGGATACTAGAGTGTGCCAAGAGGCACTACTGAGCATGAAGCAGCTTGAAAGTTCAGAGCGAGTGCTAGAAGCACAATAGAATACCAGACAGAGCAGAGGATCTGAGAACAGCGCACAGCCCGGCTGGGACTAAGCAGAGCCAGCCAGGAAGCACAACAATAATCAGGCACCTCCCATAGGGGAAGGTAGCCTGATATAGCACATGAGCATGACAGGTTCCTGGTCAGATCCCAGCCAGAAAGCACATGACCACTACAGCTTCCAGGTCACGTCCTCCATTACCATAGAGGAGACTGACCCGGAGACAGCACTGACAGGAGCGCGCAAACGTGACATGGAGGAGGAGCTCCGAGGATGAGAGCTGCGCATGCACACCCGACGGAGGCCCCAGAGGGACCACCGTATCGGAGGGAGTGACGTCGGGACCGAAGCCCCGCCTCCTGGTGAGCGCGGCATGACAGTACCCCCTCCTTTATGCCCCCGCTCTCTAGAACTGAAAAATAGCACCTTGACAATAGGAGCGGGATCCAGACACTTCCTAACTGCTTGAGGAGTAATCAGTTCCAGAGTCTCACAACGAGAAAATTGCCATACCCTGGAGAACTCCACAGACAGAGAGTCAGAGGCAGGCGCGCCCAAGACAGGATGAACTGGCAGAGGCACACTGACATACTTGGAGGCCGAAGCAGTGGTGCGATTACTGGAAGTTAATTCAGCCTTAAGAGGCGAGCTGTCGGAGGATGGTTGTTTGGGAACTTCCTTCTTGGCACAGGACGGACAAGTAGCCACAAAGTCTTTGACATCCTGAGCAATAGACGGCCACCAGTAGTGGTGGGATAAACAGGAGAGCGTCTTCTTGAAACCAACATGGCCGGCAACCGGAGAAGAATGTCAGCAGGATAACACACCTTTATGGTTACCTTTAGACACGAAGGTCTCCCCGGGCGCTGGGATGTCAACTTGATGGAAGCCACGGTAGTTACCTTGGGCCGGTTATTTGACAGATGTGGAGACTGACTCTCAGCCCCCTTCTCGACAATGTCACATGTCACAGACTGGTTGCTTGACAGATGTGGAGACTGACTCTCAGCCCCCTTCTCGACAACGTCACACGTCACAGACCGGTTGCTTGACAAATGCGGAGACTGATTCTCAGCCCCCTTCTCGACAACATCACCCGTCACAGACCGGTTGCTTGACAGATGTGGAGACTGACTCTCAGCCCCCTTCTCGACAATGTCACACATCATAGGCCGGTTGCTTGACAGATGTGGAAACTGACTCTCAGCCCTCTTCTCGACAATATCGCATATCACAGACCGGTTAACGGACGGCGGACCTGAAACCGCCGAAGATGAGCAAGCAGGGTTCTTCGGATGAACGGACAGCAGGCAACTTTTTTGACAGGATGGTCCCCAACGGAGTATATCCCCGGATTGCCAGTCCAGGGTAGGCCCGCTAGTTAGTAACCAAGGAAGACCAAGAAGAAGGGTATCACATACAACAGAGGAGAGCTCACTAAGCAGTCCCAGGTGGAGAAACTTCCCCGGCCTCTTGGGACATGAGCGTAGGAAGTGGGAGACATCCCCACAATAGAAACAGAGCCCTTGAGCCTGCCTCTTCACACGACGCCGTTGAGCTATCTGGAGACGATCCACCTGCATAGGCTCAGGTACCAGATCTACTGCAGATAACTCGACGGAGGCCCCAGAGGGACCGCCGTAGTGACGTCGGGACCGAAGCCCCGCCTCCTGGTGAGCGCAGCATGACAGACCCGTCTGTTGACCCAAAATGTTGATGATCTAACCTTCATTAAAAAGAACTATGCATGGGTTTCAAAGGATTTTGTCCTACCTTCCCCTGATGACACATAGGTGGCAATAAAAATGTCTCGCTTTTGTCCTCTTCCTCGTACTTCTCCACTTCCTCCATTTGCAGCGGCTGAATGTACAGCTTACACATGAACATATGCCATTTTTTCAACCACCCTAACTGGACTGCCCCCCATGGCCGGGGTCACCCCCTGGCATACCCGGGCAAGTGCCTTGGCCCTGAACAGGTGGGTGGGCCCACTCTTGGGTGACAGCACTGGCACAGGGCCCCTCGTAGTACAATAAAGTGTCTCTGACGGTGAGGGGGCCCACTCGCCGTCAGACAAACCGGCACACTATGATGGGCCCTGTGCCAGTGCCGCCGCCCACAAGAGTGTGCCCCCCTGCTTGCTCAGGGCTCAAGCACTTGCAAGACTTACATCTCCAAGCTCCACCGCTGTGTAGTCTGGCTAGTTAAATCCTTCACAGTGACGGGCACTACAACTTTGCTGAATTGATCGATGATGGTTAAGATGTAGCTATGGCCAGTCCTGCTGGGCTCTACCTTCAGATGATCAATGGCTACCATTTGTAATGGATGTTGACTCACAATTGGATGCAGGGGTGCTTTATGATCAGCTTTCACAGTTTTCCTAGTCACAGATGTGTGACATTCCTGACACCATTTTTCAATGTCTCCTGTCATGGCAATCCAATAGAATCGCCTACGGCTTGTGGCTTCTGTCTTTTTCACTCCAAAATGAACAGACAGATCATGATAGGCAGTGAGGACCATGTGTACATCTCTCGCTGTCATCACAATTTGATGGAGATGAGTAACAGTGATAGGATCCACGCTACTGCGATACAGCAACCCTTTATTCACAAAGAACTGTTTTTGCAGTCTCCATAGACAAATTCATTGATGGTCAGCATCGCCTCTGCGAATTCACCCGGGAGGTTTTCCCGTGATTAGTAATTTCCAAAATTTCAGCAATCACTCGACTTTGTTTCTGGACTTTTATCCATCTAGTTTCCTGTAGAAAGAGAGTCTGGACTGGCTTACTGACACTGAAATATACACGAATATTAAAAAGTACCACAACACTGTATACTGTTGTATGCTTCAAATACATTTCCCTTTTTCTAATTTTTAGATTCTGGTGTAATCCGTACTGTGCCTGTTTGTGTCAGACTCTGCAAAGCTATAAGGAGATTTAAAATGACACCAACACTGTATGCAGCTGTACGCTTGTAATATATTACCCTTTTTGGACATTTTATATTCTTGTCTAATCCATACTGAGCCTGGGAATGTATTTTTCTGACTACAGAAATATAGACGGATATTTCCAATTACCCCCTGGACTGGATCCATCTTGTATCTGCTGATACAGTATCTTATTTCAACTTGTTTGAGTATGTTTAAATCCATACTGACTGAGTGAGCAGGTGTGGTTGACTCATGAAATCCGGTGGTTGGAAAAAAGAATAGAAACACATGGAAACATCAACCAAACTTAGGTTAATATGGTGTAGGTCCACCTTTTGCGGCGATTACAGCCTTGATTATCCGAGGTATGGATTCATACAAGGTGTGAATTGCTTCCAAAGGAATTGTAGCCCATTCTTCAGTTAAAACACCAAACAGTTCTTTGAGCGACAATGGTGGCGGAAATCGATGTATAACTTGAATCTAAAAAATCTGCCATAAATGATCAATAATGTGGAGGTCTGGGGATTGTGGGGGACATATGAGATGCTCAACTTCTTTACAGTGTTACTCGTGCCATGCTTTAACGATTCGAGCTGTATGAATTGGTGCATTATCATCATGAAAGATGGCGTTCCCCTCCGGAAACAGTGCTTGATCCACAGGATGCACTTGGTTGCCCAAAATGCCTAAATAATCGCGGCTGTTACTTCTACAATTAAGGGATATCATTGGCCCGGCGTATGTCCACGAAATATCACCCCAGGTCATCACAGAACATCCGCCATGTTTTACAGTTGCGAGAAGGAAGTCTGGATTGAATGTTTCTTTAGGCTATCTATAAACGTACACTCGGCCGGAGGTCGTAAATAGGGTAAACGATGATTCGTCTGAGAATATAAAATGTTTTCACCTGCTCAATTGTTAGGAGTCGGATTCCTGCGTTTACTCAGCAGGGATCCAGATCCTCACATTCTGCACTCTCCTCCTATTTTTCCACTGCAGAGGAGATTGCAGAGGAGATTGTCTTGCAGCAAATCTCTCCTGAGGCTAAGTCCTTCTGTCCTCTTACTGGGCATGCTCATGGGACGATCTCTCATTGGAGATCGGGAGTCATGTGCTCAGGTCCCGCTCCAGTTCTCATTGGTCCATCTCAGAGATCTGGAAGAGTGCAGAAGGTGCCGGCTGCTATAAAAGCGTGCATGGCTGTTCCGCCATGTGCTAGTATAGTTATACTTGCTGCTGTGTGTATGAGGACGGATGCAGGATTCTGGTGACTGACTCATTTGAAACCCCTTCCCTTTGATATTACGCATGTGAATAGGGACTGAGTTAGTGTCAGCGCCAGCGCTCCTCTGCTTCAACTTGCACAGCTGCTAGCGTCCGACATTACGCTTGCGCCTTGCCTTTGTTGTTTGGCGGCAGTGTCCACGCTGCGCTGCAGTAGCAGCCTCTTTTGCGTTCGCAGTTGCGACGTTCCACACACGGTAGGTCTAGACGGACGTAGTGCCGCTGTCTTGGGCTACTCCTGTGACCGTATACCGTGTGTGCGTTTTTTACTGAGTACTGTGACTACAACAGGTTCAGTTATTTGTGTTTGTACTTTAAGCATCTACGTGAGTTTAACTGAGATTGCTCTGCGCACCTGGGTGGAGTTTAACCCTGTGTGCAATTCCGCCATATTGCTCCTGCCACCACTTAGCAGCGGTTATTTCACCTACTGCACGGTGGACCCCGAGCTGCGAATGCACTTTATTTATATATTTATTTAGTGCGTTCCTCCGTTCCTAACATCAATAGTTATTTTCTGTAGGTTTCTACACCACTCTAAATGCATGGAAGCATTTGTCATTGAGAGTAGCGTTTTTACAATTGCAGCGATTACGTGGAAACCAGATTTGTGCAGCTCGCGACAAACTTTTTTCGTGGAATCTGTGTTCTGTAGGTGTTCATTGAGCTCTGCATTGTTTTTCCGAGCAGTGGTCTTGTGATCCTCTATCCAAATTTGCTTTACAGTCCAACGGTAACTCTCTTAGTCAACTTCGACTTTCGGCCGGACCTGTGCTTTGCTACGGACATTTTTCCTTCTCTTTCAAACGCAGTCATTAATTTGGAGACAGTACCGCTTGACACGCTACGCATGCGGTCACTTTCTGTTACACTAGCACCTGCCATACCAGCATCAACAATTTGGGCTCTTTGAAAATCAGAGAGGTCTGCAATTGGTATAAGTTTTTCTTCAATGTTCTTAAAATAATGCAAAACAAACATTTAATTTACATACACATATCACATGACATAAATAATCAACTACAAAACATTAACATATGGCACGGTTTGCATGTTTATAACATGTTTGAAGATTATAATGACAACACGTTAGGTGTTTGGTTGCATTATTTGGTGCAACCCCTGTAATTACGGAGTGTGTATAAAAGCCCTCACCGCCGACCGCTATCTTTCTTCTGCCCATCTTTACAGTACGGAGAGGTTGCTGACGCTGTTTATGATTTGGGAGACACTTAGACCTGTAAACAGAAGTTATTACGTGCTTGCGCTGAACGCAATTGTTGGGTTCTGTTTGTGAGCAGTGACAGGGGAGGATTTCTGATGGGCAGCAGCGCTAGTTATTAGGCTGCCTACCAGTGACAGGGACCATTTTCTTGTGTGCAGCAGTGCTGATTATTAGCCTGCCTTATAGCAGTATTGCTGTGTGGACACAGCTGTGCAGACTGCTTTTTACACAGCACTCCTGCTTTTAGTCTGTTTTAATTATTTCACACACCATATAGAGCTGTACGCTCCTCACCCACTACCATGTACGGGATAGTATCACGTATAAATACATGCTGACTATCTTTATGAGACTACGGAAATATATAGGGAGATTAACATTTTCTATTACACAATATACACCTGGTATTTGATGATATAGTACCTTTGTTCTTAATTTTTGTTTACGGTATAATACATACTGAGTGAGCATGTGGGTTTACTCATTCAATATATACAGAGAAAAACATGTTACACTATACTCTATACACCTCCTATCTTGTGATACAGTACCTTTGGTTGACATTTTGTATTACGGTGAAATCCATACTGGGTGAGTGCCTGAGGGTGACTGCGGAAATATATACGGAGATTTAAATTGTACCCTACAATACATATGCTTGCTATCTTGTTATCCAGTACCTTTTTTAAACATTTTCTATTATGGTTAAATCCAGACTGAGTGAGCGTCTGAGGGTGACTCCGGAACTATATAAAGAGATTTACATTTAGCCAAACACTGTATCCAGCTGTACGCTTTTGATACAGTACCTTTTTTTGCAATTAACATTCTGTTGTAATCCATACTCAGCTGGTGATTGTCTGTCTATTACTCTGTAAATATATTTGTAGATTTACGATTAGCACAACACTTTATACAGCTGTAAGCTTGTGATACATTACCCATTTACTGCTGTTTATATTCCGGTCTAATGCATACAGAGCTAGTGAGAGTCTGTTTCTGACTATGGAAATATATATGGAGATTTACAATGACCCCTACACTGTATACAGCTTTACACTTCTGACCCATTACCCTTTTATTGCTTTTAACTTGTTGTGGTGTAAGCCATAATAAGCCTGAGAGCGTCTGTGTGTGACTCCTGAAATATATACGTAGATTTAGAATGTTAAAGCTATACCATATATATACCTGGTATCTGTTGTTACTGTACCCTTTCTCAATTTTCTATATTCTTGTCGAATCCATACTGGGCCTGAGAGCATCTGTGTCTGCCTCCTGAAATGTATATGGAGATTTATAATGTTTAAACTCTACTATATATATTTGGGATATGTTTATACTGTGCCCTTTTTTCAACTTTGTATATTATTGCCTAATCCATACTGAGCCTGAGAGCGTCTGTGTCTGCCTCGTAAATCTCTTTATGGAATAAAATTCTTGGACTTATGTGCACTGCTAGACAGAATATCAGATCCAGATCATGTAGATAAATTGACCTTTTATTTCCCAACGTGTTTCGAAGTCCATACACTTTTTCCTCAGGGGATGACATAAAGAGATTTACGAAGTGGTCACTGAGTGGACCGTTGGACGTGCAGCAGGCTGACAAATTGATTCTATGCGCTCAGCTCTCTCTTGGAAAGGGTGAGTATATCTCAATACAGTTTCTTGTAAATCACCCAGATAAGACCCTATTGCGCTCTTCTCTACCTATAGTTTGAAAAATTTGTGTCTGCCTCGAGAAAGACATACAGAAATTTTTTCTATTTTCACTGTACTATATATACCTGCTATCTGTTGATACGGTACCCATTGTGCCAGAAAGTCCTCCTCTACCCACCAGTCTAAGTGTCTCATTGATAATGTGAACATTGGCCCACATGTGTGATTATTTCTTGCGGATCTTCTTTTTATATTATGGGGTTATCCATACTGAGTGTGTGAGAGTCTGTGTGTTACTCTTGAAATATATATGTACAGTAGATTTAAAAATTATCCCAACACTGCATACAGCTGTAAGCTTGTGATACATTACCCATTTACTGCTGTTTATATTCCGGTCTAATGCATACAGAGCCAGTGAGAGTCTATTTATGTCTATGGAAATATGTACGGAGATTTACAATGACCCATACACTGTATACAGCTGTACACTTCAGATCCATTACCCTTTTACTGTTTTTTACATTGTGGTGTAATCCTTAATGAGCCAAAGAGCGTCTATGTCTGCCTCCTGAAATATATATGCACATTTATAATGTTTAAACTATACCATATATATACCTGGTATCTGGTGTCACTGTACCCTTTCTCAACTATTTATATTACTGTGTAATCCATAATGAGGCTGTGAACGTCTGTCTGTTACTCCGGCAATATATTAGGAGCTTTAAGATTACCCCAACACTGTATACAGCTGTACGCTTGTGTTACATTACCCATTTACAGCTTTTCATATTCTTGTGCAATCCATACTGGGCCTGAGAGCGTTTGTGTCTGCCTCCTGAAATGTATACGGAAATTCAGAATGTTTACACTATACTATATATATCTTGTATCTGGCGATACTGTACCCTTTTTCACCTTTTTATTTTATTGGGTAATCCATACTGAGCCTGTGAGCGTCTGTGTATGACTCATGAAATATATACAGAGATTTACTGTTATCCCTAGACTGTATGCTTCTGATATAGTACCACATATCTGATGGCATTTTGGGTCAATTTTCTAAAACATGAGGAAGTATGGTGGAAGAGGATGCGGACGTGGGCGTGGGGGGCCACCTGGTACTGATGTTGGTGGTGGTGCATCTGCTGGTAGTGCCAAAAACACAATAGCAGCTAAGGCAGGAGGTGTTGAGCCTGCGTCATGGTGTATCTCTGGAAGGCCTGTAAGGCTCCTTTTTCTGGGAGTAGGTAGACTGCTTTTAAAACCGGAGCATCAGGAACTGTTTTTGGCTTACATTGCTGAAACAGCCTACAGCTCTATCGCCTCCTCTTCTGAAGTTTAAAAAAATGCAAGCACTGAGTCATAAGTGCAGGCTCCTGGTCAGGAGCAACCACTTACCTTGTGTCCTTCACCCACAACAAAAGTGAAGGATGTGGCAGCACACACTTCAGATTACTCCATGGAGCTCTTTTCACATACCATGCCTGGATTAATTAAAAATGGGGCCCATCATATACTGGAGCATTCAAAATGAGGGACATCTGACACTGGAGCATCATCCAAGAGGCCCATCATATACTGGAACATTCCAAATGGGGCAGCTCAGACACTGGAGCAGCATCTATGGGGCACATGATACACTGGAGCATTAGAAATAGGGACCATTATATATGGAGCATTATTAGGGCCCATCATACACTGGAGCATCTTCCATGAGGCCCAACATATACTGGAGCATTCCAAATGGGGCAGATCAGACACTGGAGCAGCATCTATGGGGCACATGATACACTAGAGCATTAGAAATGGGGCCCATTATTTATGGAGCATTATTAGGGCCCATAAGACACTGGAGCATCAACCATGAGGCCCATCATATACTGGAGCATTCCAGATTGGGTAAATCAGACACTGGAGCAGCATTTACGGGCCCATTATACACTGGAGCATTAGAAATGGAGCCCATTATATGTGGAGCATTGTTTGGGCCCATAACACACTGGAGCATCATCCATGGGGACCATCATATACTGTAGCATTATGTGGAGCTCATCATATACTGTATGGAACATTATATGTGGCCAATTATTCTGTATGGAGAAATATATGGGGCTCATTATTCTGTAGGGTGCACAATGTGGTGGCCATAATACTGTATGGAGTAATATACTGTCCTTTTTTTAGCTATTGTACAATTTAAAATAGATAGAATAAATAGAAGTATTTATCATTGTACTATACCTATACCTATATTTCTGTGCCGTGCGGAGCATCATGAGTTGTGGTATGTGTTAAAGGGGCGCACTGACACTCTTTGGGCCAGGGCACATGAAAACCTGGAGCCAGCCCTACCCCCACAACTTTAGCCTAATAACCCCCTGTTTTCAATGCGTAACTATTATTATGAAGTAAATTAAGGTTGACAAGTTTCAGAATTTATGTTTTTGGCATTGAAATGGGCACTGTAGGTGTGTTTACTGTCCTCCACTACCTGCCGACTTTGCTTCCCCATTGACTTGCATTGGGTTTCGTGTTTTAGTCGGCCTCCGACTTTTCCCTATAGTAGGCCGATTTCGTTCGACCCGACTTTTGAGAAAGTCGGGTTTCATGAAACCCGACTCGACCCTAAAAATGGCAAAGTCGGTCATCTCTAGTTATGTCATGTAAGAAGTGAAGTATTTTACATTGTACTATACCAATATTTCTCTGCCATGTCAGAGCATCATGAATTGTGGTATTTGTTATAGGGGCCCACTGACACTCTTTAGCCCGGGCCACACGAAAATCTGGAGCCAGCCCTACATCCCCACAACTTTAGCCAATAACCCCCAGTTTTCAATGCATAACTATTAGTATAAACTAAATTAAGGTTGACAAGCTTAAGTAATAAGAATTGATGTTGATGACATTGAAATGGGCATTGTAGGTGTGTTTACTGTCCTCCACTCCCTGACGACTTTGTTTCCCCATTGATTTGCATTGGGTTTCGTGTTTCAGTCGGACCCCGACTTTTCCCTATAGTCGGACGATTTCGTTTGACTCGACTTTTGAGAAAGTCGGGTTTCATGAAACCCGACTGGAATCTAAAAAAGGCAAAGTCGCTCATCTCTACTGCTTACATTTAGATTAATTGGCAGGATGCAGTCTACAGGCTCTGCACCAAGTTGTCATGGGTGCCGCAATGGCCAGCTTGCTGCTGAGGGCCATGCTCAGCAATCTCCCGAAGTTTACGATGAGCAATTCACTGCTGTGGGACTGGACTGAGTGGGTTAAAGGTATGCTGAGGATGCACCCTATGACCCCCGCTCTGCAAGCAGAGATAACTGTGTTGGCCTTGGCCGGGGAAGCTAGATGTTCCATGATATTTTGGCCCACGTGCTACAGATTTTGGAGGCGATGCATGAAGACCCCACTGATGTTGGAGAATTGCGGATGCGATTGTTTTGCCGCATTCAAAGGGAGGGAGAATCTGTGGCCCAATATATGAACACACTACAAGAGATGCTGGCAGCGATTGCTAAACGGGATGATGTGGGCGTGGGACTCCCAGATATGGTTATGAGAGATCAACTTGTAGCAGGCCTCTGAGATTCACCACTTAAGCAAATTTTTGTGGGAGCTCCTGCGAGCTAATCCACGTGTGACTTTGCTAGAGTTGGGACAGAAGCGCATTCGTGCAAGAGCAGGGGCAGGGGATAGCAGCCTCCACAGGGACGGTGAGGAGCAGGGAGTTACCCGCTTTGCCCGCAACTGAACCAGAATGGGCCAGCGAGATTTGGAAGGAAATCCAGGAAATGCGGAAAGTGTAGACTGGCCTTAGAAGGGCCCTCCTGTTGCTCTAACACCGTCCAGAGACGAGACTGACCCTGGGTCTCACTTGCCCGTGGCACATCACCAGGAAATGGGGCCATCCTGAGTACAGAGACAACCAACCTGCTACAAGTGTGGAGATGTTGAACTCTATTCCCGAGGGTGTGCAAGACATGGATGGCCGCTTACCCAGCAGCCATTCAACTAGTGGGCTCCATGGCTGTGGGACGCAACCCAGAGCCTGAGCAGCTGAGGAGGAGAGAAGGCAGTCTCACAAGTTTAATCTCTCTGAGTCCCCTCGTGTGGGCTGAAATGGATGGACGAGCCATCCGCTTTTTAGTTGACACCGGCTCCCAGTTTACCACCATTCCAGAAACGTACTTCAGATGTCATTTTCCTGAGGCGACATGGCCCAAATGGGGCCCAGTGATCAAGTTAACGGCAGCCAATCCGTTCCCCATCCCTGATGCAGGGGTGGTCTGGATGCAAATCACCATATGCGGTAAAGATGTGGGCCGGAAGGGAATCGTGCTGACTTCCGGGGACTCTGGCAGTGGCTCTGCAGTGACTTTGGGGATGAATGTGTTGAAGGAACTTGGGACTCTTTAGATAAGCAAGCCGTCAGACTCTTTTCTGGTCCGATGGAGCCCACGAACCCCTCAGAGGAGGTCTTTCAACAACTGATCTGAGTTTCCCAGGCCCAAGAAACATCAAGTGGAGGGAAAGTTTTTGGGAAAGTAATAGTCCCTGCTGCTGCTAAACTCATCCTACCACCAGGACAGACTGTGCTTCCTCAATGTGGGAAATTGTCTGAGCTTCATTCCACCCCAACCGCATGTGCGTCATTCCAACCTTGAGATTTACCTGTCTACCACCATGGCTTGCAGAGCCAGAGGCAGCAACAAAGCTTAGAATTAGAATTGTATTTTCCATTTTATCTGGCCCATTTATGCCAGAGGACAAAAGCTGACTGTTCATCTCTTTCAATAAATGATCTGGAAGTTGTTGTGGTGTACTGTGTTCCGACATGGTGCTGTGCGTAAGGAGACTAACAGAGACAGCAAAAAACATATGATATTGACAGAATTAGAATTCCACTATGTACAATATTAGGTGATATGGTGTTGTAAGAGGTCACCTGAGTAGAAACGTGTCTAAAGCTACATGCTACTGCTGTGACTGAGATGAGTGATTTCACATATACCCAGACTGCTGCTCCTACAATTTTTCCCATGGAATATGTTTTCATTTCTCTCATGCTACTACATCTGTTGTCAGAACTAAATTTTTATTTAACATACATTTTGGACATAGGTATAATGTTTAAATTGTTTAGTTGTTTTATTTTTTACCACAATAAGATAACTCTGGAAAAATATGGAATGATATCCATGTTTCCCATGACATCCAACAAGCTACATGTCTCCAATTTGATAAATTAAACAGGTGTGCCAAAAAATACCTGCAAAGTTAAATGTCTCAATTTCATTTAGCTCAATGTTATGCATCAGATTCCTGCCTCTGCACAGGAGGTATCTCAAGCCTTGCCTTCTGCAGTCTCCCATTCAGTCCCGGCCCCAGAGGAGGCTGCTCAGTAAAGATGTCATTCCCAGCGTCTTGATCAGGCCAGTGCTGTTGGTTCAGTTGCTGTTGCCATCTCAGGGTCAGTGACAGCAGCCTGCACTGGTCAGCAGCAAGCATCTCCTGGGACTAAGTCCTTCTTTCTGGCTACTGAGCATGCCCGTGGGACGACCTCTCATTGCAGGTCGGAGGTCACATGCTCAGGTCGTCAAGCAGCTTGGATTGGACAATCAGGAAGGTCCCGGAAGGACGCTGCTATAAAAGGTTTGCATGGCCGCTTGACCATGTGCTAATATAGACTCAGATGGTTAGTTGTGGGTGTGATGACGGATGTATGAGACTGGTGACTGACTCATTATGAAACCCCTACCCTCGGTTGTGTATGAGTTAGGGTTTAGGGAGATAGAGTCAGCGCCAGTAGTGGCATAACCTATGTGCCACCGAGCATCCCGCTCTCCACACGAGCGTTAGCACCAGATAGCGCCAGTCAGCAAAAGGTACCACTGGACCACATATGCAGCAATATTCCTTGCAGCCATGCCGTGTGCAAGTCAAGCGCTTTCCTCCCTGCTATGGGTGGTTAGTGGCATCCACTGAACTGGTGCAGTGCGCACGTGGTGCGATTATATTATTTAGTTCAGGCATTGCAGTTACGGTGTCAAACGCTAGTGGGACTAGAGGGACTCTAACCCTGTGTCCTTGAGGCAGAGTCCTTTGTCTCTTAACTAGTGTTCACAGTCTGAGGAGGAGGCGCAATACAACCCTGAATAGTATTCAGAGATGCAGGTTTTAATGAGGAGACATGGAACACAGGATGTACCTTCATGGTCCTTGGTAATTCAGATGGCAGGCAATGGAGCTCATGTTACCAGAGATCTTGAATGGACCTATGAAGTTTTGTCCCAGTTTCTATGAGGGAACTTTCATTTTTAAATTTTTATTGGATAACCACACAGTCTCCTACCTTGAACATGGGTGCAGGTCTCCGAAACCTATCGGCTGATTTTTTGCATCTCTCCTGTGCAGTAGATAGCGATTCCTTCATAGTTTACAGATTTTGTTTCAGCACTGCCAACCTCTCATCTACTGCAGGCACTTGGGAATCGATCGGAGATCAGGGAAAAATACTAGGACGATAACCCAGGTTGGCAAAGAAGGGTGTTACCTTAGTAGATGCACTCTATGAGTACCAATTCCTGGTTTAAAAACAACAGTATCACTGTGTTTGATTGGTCAGCAAACTTGCCTGACCTTAACCCCATAGTGAATCTATGGGTATTGTCAAGAGGAAGATGAGAGACACCAAACACAATAATGCAGATGAGCTGAAGTCTGCTATCAAAGCAACCTGATGTAGTAAAGGAGATATGTGGATTATTTCCGCTCTGCCATATAGACACAAATCCAGTTGTAGTTGAAAAGAAATCAGGTGGTTTATTCTACACGTTTCGAAGTCTCCATGACTTCTTCAGGAAAATACCACAGAGTCTTCGACTCATGGATCTGAAGCAGCTGAGGCATACATGCTTTCAGTCTTTACCACCAGATGAGCAGTTACCTAAAATCATTTGGAAGCTATCTAGGAGATAAGACCCTATTTGTGTTTTTTCTAGTATCAAAGCAACGTGGGCTTCCATAACATCTCAGCAGTGCCACAGGCTGATCGCCTCCATGCCACTCCACATTGATGCAGTAATTGATGCAAAAGGAGCCCCGACCAAGTATTGAGTGCATTAACTGAAAATTCATTTCAGTAGGCCAAGATTTTGGATTTTAAAATGACAATGACTTTTGGGTTTTCATTGACTGTAAGCCATAATCATCAAGATTAAGAGAAATAAACACGTGAAATAGATCACTCTGTTTGCAATGACCCTATATAATATATGAGTTTCACTTTTTGTATTGAAGACCTGAAATAAATTAATTTTTGATGATATTCTAATTTTGTGAGATGCATCTGTATATGGAAAGTTACTTGTGACAACAGAAAGCAATGTAAGCTTGGTAAATTGTACTAGTATAACAGAGCTATGCAAAAAAGTAACCCTTTTTTGTTTTCTAGTTTATTAATTGCTTGGTTTAAATTGTTGCTATACGTACGCTTGTTAAATTGGTTATGCAAAACTTAACCTTTTTTGTATTTTTTCATGCATATTTTTTATTTAAATTCTCTGGTTCTTATCAAAAAGTTCTGTAATCCTAAAAAGTTCTGATCTCAAGTAGAATCTAAAATATTTTATGGAATCATCCACAGAAGATTTGTGATTAGTTCTCTTACAAGTTATAAACAAGCTCCCTGCTGAGTTTCTTCAAAAATTGTGTGCAAGTGTATCTAGAAGAATTGATGTTGTGTCATCAACATTGATTTGCTTTAGAATTCTCTGGATTCATTCACATTGCATTTTGTGTTTTGATAAAAATAAACTATTAACAGATGTATTTTTAAAGCATTCTTACTTTGCACCTGCCCACAAGTTTTGCACAGCTCTCTCTCTGTCTCTCTCTCTCTCTCTCTATATATATATATATATTATATATATATTGTATATATATATATATATTAAGGTAGCGCTCACTGAGGGCGTTGGGGAACACTCACTTGGCTGTGATATTAATGCATACAGGAACACTTGCCACTTAAACAGTCTAGTACAGTTTATTATGCCTTCATAAACTGCTGAGGAACATGTTACATGTCACATGCTTACACATAGTCCATCACAATCCTTGGTACACGGCTTTAACACTCTGTCACTAAACACGCTGGACCTCTTGGTCCAGTTACCAATGGTGACCGCACGCCGAACAGTTCATTAGCGTCCATAAAACATCACGGGCACTAACAGTTATATCCCCATGTCCGGGGTTACCTTACAGAAGCTCCTGCTCCAGATGCTGACTCTTTGGTAGTCCTCTCTCTCAGGGAAGCTGCCGAACTGGGATCACTGTCCCGGACAAAGCCTTGCTCACCAGGCCACCTGACAGTCCAGATCCACAGATGGACAGTAGCTTCCCCAATGCAGTGCCGTCACTGACTCTGTAAACACACGTGGCCTGTCTTTGTGCTATTCAGGATGTCCGTCCCCACTTTGGAACGTCCAACACACAGGCCTCACCGGGTGCTATTCAGGGATCCGACCCTCCTCCCAGGGTCTCCCAACACACCGGCCACCAGGTCCAGGGCCTCAGCGGGTGCTATTCAGGATGTCTGCCCCCTACTGAGACCGTCCAACACTCATGCCTCATCAGGTCCAAGGTCACAGCACGTGCTCCAGGGATCCGATCCTCCTCCCAGGATCTCCCAACACTGACCCTCCAGGACCTTGCACCCTGAACCATTCAGGTATACACTCTCTCCCTTGTGACCAGACCTCAGGCACATTATATGGTCCATAGCCACACCCACAGGTGAGGTATGGATCACATGGCTCATGACCTCATTGCAGATCCTTTCAACACACCCAGCCATACACACACAGGCATTGCATTGGGCGTTCAGACACATGCCCCTGGTTGGGTTTGTAGGTGACTGGTCCCACCCATTTCACCAAGTCACCTGGAAGTTTCCCTAATACACAGTAACAAACCCTCAGCAGTAGATCTGCTGATCAATACATATTCCAGCTTCCATCACAGGGCACCTACCCCTGTGATACATATCGGCCATTTATAATCATGCTGCTCACCATTTTCCCATCATAACAAAGGGAATGCCTGCATGCATGTCCTGGGCAGCCCATACAGCACCCCCTAGCTGTCACAGGGGTCACTGCATCACAATATATACATGTATATATATGTATATATATATATATATATAGATAGATAGATAGATAGATAGATATATGTCTTTTTGCATATTTTGAAATATGAAAATAAAAATTATGCACCTTTTTACTTCTACATACTATTACTACTTTGTGCTTAAATGGAAATGTTGGTGAATATTCTGTAGCACATTATTCTAAAAAATGTGCACAGACTAAACAATTAATTTTTAATAAATGGAAGAATTGTTATGCATCATGTACTGCATACCTACAACATTTTTCAAAAGTCAAGGTAAAGGTTGTTAATGTGTAGTATAATGCCAATAATGCAACCAAAATGATCATCCTAATGTACTCTGTCCAGAAAAAGCATGACCAATCTGTAGATTATTGAGACAGCAGTGGTAAAAATGTTGAGTCTGCTTGTTATTTCCCCATTGGGGCACTGAGCACAACAACAATTTCATGAATTATTTCCTCTCCATGATACTAAAGAGAAGCAAGTAAATAGCTACATTAGCATTTAGTGGTAAAGCAAATGACTAGCATGGCCATATCCACTTAGTATGATTTAAATATGACGGCCTTTTGGAATTGCAAATAGCAGATGTTAAACTATACATGAAACATTATTTCGACTTTAATGACTAGCATAAACCAGTCAGGCAGAACTTTAAGAGGGTTGAATATGTCATATTTTTAATCAAATGGATGTTTATATTAGGCTTACTCCACAATTTCAATGCTGAAATGGAGAGCCAGATATTCTTAGGCTTTTAAATTCCACTACATAATATAAAAATGATATGCAAAAATTTAAAGTGGTCAAAACTGGACAGACTTAACTTGCATTTAGTCCTGTTTCACAGTCAAATGAATAGATGAATAATATCAAAATTAAAGAGTTTTTCACTTTCACTTAAAATACCCAAAATAACAAACAGTAGGTACTCATCCTCCCTGTCACTGCTTTAGTCTATGTGGTTTGGCTGCATTTGTAACATCACATTGACAGCTCTCGTCACTGTTGTCGTCAATCACTGAGTTCATTTGCATATCATAAATATTTTTATCAATGCTAATATTTTTACAATTCTACAACTCTTCCTTCTTGAAATTGCAATTTTACTTCCACGATTCATTTTTTAATTTATGACAGCTCTGGTTATGCTATAGTTTAAATGTAGCTTCTTTCCTTTTTGGGCCAGCAAGGGTTGATGTCAGCATCTTCACTAGCAGCTGATTTGTTGATGGTCAGCTGATGTGGGTGGTAACCACTCCCACCATCTTTTAAATAGTCACATGACACATGAGCTGACAGTCGGTAATAGAGTTAATCTATGAGGATCTGCCTGGAGTTAGGGAGCTCTCTGGGTTCAGTGATGTATCTGCAGTTTCTGTGGATTTTGGGTTCCTGGTGCCATATCCTCTGCTGTTTGGTGCTTTGCAGCAGAGGCAATTGATGAGTATTATTTCCCATTTCTTTGTCTGTCTTGTGTTTGTCACTTCCCCTGTGTTGTTTACGATCTGCAGTGGTGAGGTTAGCTTTCTTGCCAACCAGTGCACTAGCAAGGGAATACTGAGGTGACAATGAGAGATTAGGCACTTGATAGTGGCAGGGGAAGGTCCCGCTTAGGGCTTTAGGAGAGCTTAGGGACAGGCACAGGTTGGAGTCAGGAGGTATCCCATCTCTCGCTCCCTACTGTTAGGGCATTCCTCTCCCTATTCCATTCCGTTGTTGGTTTATGTTGTGCCATCCACCAGCCTTCCCCGAGTTCGTGCGTGACATTTACTGTTGAAGAGTACTATACTGTATTTTTAAAGATGCCTATTATTTGACTCAAATATTAGTTATATGCATTCATTCAAATTCCTCATAGAAGGCAATATGCTTTCTCCTAGGATTTCCTGATACTTGATTGAATCCATCTGCTACAAACTCTGCAGTTACCATTGTTAGAGGGAGAAAAGCAGCCTGACATTATCTCAGAGACTTCACAAAGCAGTTTTCTGTTCACTACATGTTTCATTCTTCCATCTCCAGATAAATCCTTGAGCCATAAGCTTAAAAAGGCCAATTTTTCTTTGCTTGATAAACAGTACAGAACCCCAAAACTTTTTTGACTTATTTACATGGATTTGAGCATATTTCTAATGCTCTTGGCTCAGTATAGGTGTAGGTCTTGGTATGAAGGCATGGACATTTTCAGCAATTAATTTGTGCCACGAACTCTGAACCACCAAATTCCTCATTCATTGCAATGTATCTCCTTGATAATCCTGCATGCTTCTGTAGGAGTTGTGACTGCCACGACTCCATCAGATATGCATCCTATAATATTTCACACCAGTTGGTTATCACATAAGACCCTATTTGAACTTTTTTGTCTCTCCAGCTTTACAATTTGATTTACCTCATGTATTTAGTAGTTGGTGAACATTTATTTTTTTGTGCCATCCAGTTAGTCACTGTTACTTTAATTTTTAACTTGTGAACTTAGCATCCAATGGTATCTCTGGGAATATTCAATGCCTTATTTTTAATTTTTTTAAATCTTTTTCCTTGTTTTTGCATGGAAATGATATTTTTTTTTAACATTTTGGTGCACTGCAGTAGTCATTAAAAGTGGCATTTTTTTGTGTTGAATTTTGAGAAAACATTTGTCATATTGGTTGTGTTGAGCTATTTAAATTGTTCCTGTTAAACATTTACTTATTACAACAGGCATAATATTTGGAAATAAGGGTAATAAGCTTAATTTCCAATAGGGATGAAATAACTTTGATAACAGCTCTAATAAAAATCGGCATATTTAACAAGACACTACAATGAAGATGACTTGATGGTTTGCCTAAAATGAATTGTTTTGCTCTACATAAAATATAATTGAGGATTGGTTAATTGTTTTGGCTTTGAAGATTCTACCCCAAGAGGTCTTCATAGTAATGGTACAGGAGACTTTGCCAGGTGCTTTGGAATTCTGTTCATCATCCCTAGATGCAAACATCAAGTGCATGAAATCTGTGTTTCCATTTTACTTCAATCAAACTCTTCTAATTATCAACTGATTAACTTAACTTTCAACTTCTAGCTTTGAATTCTGCACTGCAGAAAATATACCTATATGTGTGGCTTTGTCACTCAACATCTGCAAATCTTTTAAAATACTCCTATAGCTTTGTTTAAAATTACTTTTATGGTTTCCTCCAGCTTGGTTTCTAATGTAAATTGTTAAACCATCTAAGTACCAAAGAGAAAACACAAAATATATACTAATTATTGTTATTAATTAATATGTAGACATATAAAAGTCCACCTTCTGATCAAATTAAGCTAACTTAATTTACTTGAATGTTTTCAACATTTTTTTTATTTATGCATCAAACTATATAATGGAGAGTTCAATACATTGTAGCCCTAGTAATTTTCTTTCAGAAAGTACACTTACACACACTTTACCCAAACTATATAAAGTGGCAGACCCTATACCTGATCACCTAATTGGTCATTAACAGTATACTGGCATAAAAAGTTTCACCAAACACAGATAGTGGCCTTTGAACTAGTCAGATAATTTTGGGAAGCTACTTTATAGTCAGTTCTTGAAGCTTTTTGATAGAAGCAAGAATAAGGCTACTTTCACACATCAGTTTTTTGCCGTCAGGCAGGATCCGGCTATTTTTAGAAAAAACAGATCCGGCATAAATTTTGGAGAACTGTAGAAACGGATCCGTTTTTCTGCTGGATCCGTCTAGCAGGTTATATCTGTTTCCTGGGGGCTGGCCAATTGGATCTGAGCATGCGCAGACTAAAAAAACGGATCCGGTGGCTGGATCCGTCTTTTTCTGGATCCGGCACATTCCGGCGCCCATAGACTTTCATTGTGGCAAAAAACCGGAAGCGTCGGATCCGGCGCTTCCGGCTTTTTCGCCGGAGACAAAAAACGTTACAGTAGCCGTTTTTTCCAGATGCCGGAATGAGACAAGTAGCCGGATCCGGCAAAAAAATGGATAAAACACAATGCCATCCGGCGCGATCCGGTGCTAATGCAAGTCAATGGGGAAAAACTGGATCCGGCATTGCATTTCGCCGGATCCGGTTTTACAAAAAAAAGCCGGATCGCGCCTGACGGCAAAAAACTGATGTGTGAAAGAGGCCTAAGGAATTACTTTCCTATGGTCAAAATGTGATGGCTTTTCATTTCTACATGAGGTAATAAGAAAACCCACAATTCCCAAGAAAGCACATCATGAGCTGCTGTAGTTGATCTGAGACATCAAGCTGATAATAATCCTGCATCCCCATTTTCTTAAATACCTGCTAGCTCATTATGTTACTAGTTAGGAAGTGTGTCGTCTCATGCTGTCAAACATTCTACAAGATTCCAGCTTATTCTGTCCCCCTTTCACTACACTGATCAGCATACAGACCTTATCCCTGTGCACTCTCTTTTACAGATCAAATGCTGATTTTTCCACACACCATCTTCCTTTCTTTCTCTTTGGTGCAAAGTCAAACACCACCACCAATAGCCAAGTAGTCCATTATAGGTTAACTAGCTGAAGAGCCCGGCGCTGCCCGGGCATAGTAACTAACTGTGGTTAGTTGTAGCAAATTAAATTATCCTCCTTCCCATAGTCCCGTGCCCATATACCCATCATACATATCCACGATCCCATAGGCCCGTGCCCATATACCCATCATACATATCCTCCATCCCATAGTCGAGTGCCCATATACCCATCACAGATCCTCCATCCCATAGTCCCATGCCCATATACCCATCATACATATTCTCCATCCCATAGTCCCATGCCCACATACCCATCATACATATCCTCCATCCCATAGTCCCGTGCCCATATACCCGTCATACATATCCTCCATCCTATAGTCTCGTGCCCATATACCCATCACACATCCTCCATCCCATAGTTCCGTGCCCATATACCCATCATACATATCCTCCATCCCATAGTCCAGTGCCCATATACCCATCACACATCCTCCATCTCATAGTCAACCATTATGACATCATAATGAGCGGCGGGGCTTGCAACCTATGATGACATCAGCGTCGCCATGGCAACCATTGTGACATCATAATGAGGGGCAGGGCTTGATACGCACACACCATTTCTCCGTTATGTAGATAGGGGCATTATGACATCATAATGAGGGGCGGGGCTTGACACACACACACTTTTTCCCCAGGATGTAGACAGGGGCAAAATTGTTTGGTGAATTGGAACACGTGGGGTTACAATTTTGCCTCACAACATAGCTTAGGACGCTCTCAGGGTCCAGACATGTGACTGTGCCAAATTTTGTGGCTGTAGCTGCGACGGTGCGGATGCCTATGCCGGACATACACACACACATACATATACACATACACACTTTGAGCTTTATATATTACGATTTCAAAACTGTGTGAAGGGTGCAGAGGTATTACATCTGTGTCAAGTGTAATTTGCACCACGTCTGTGCTGCGTTGGCCCAGGTTATGCAAAAGGATATACTACACCAGGGCTCGTCACTGCCGCAACAGTTGCTGCAGCATATGCAGAGAGGAATTCCACTGTGTTTGCACATTGCAAATCAAATGGTTAACAGGTAGATTGAAAGACCTCTGTAATGATGCAAGTCGATGAACTGTGAGGTGCAAATGGTGGAAAGTGAGCACACAGCGATCATGATTCCTGCAGCAGTGTATCAGGCAGGGATAGTGGAGGAGAAATTGCTGTACTACGTGGTTGAGGATGTGAGCCATGCAAGGCACATGTGTGAGGTTTCACTGGTGTGGAGCCGCCATCTGGTTTGTATTGTTATCGAACACGGCCTACCCTTGCTCCAGGTTCAGTGGAGACAGCCATTGCTCTATCTCAGCCTGGATAGCTGTCCACAACTCTTGAGCTGGTGTTACTGTGATCTCCAAGGCATAGTAATTTAAACACTGCGTGTGGTGAACTCTGGCTGCGCAGTACGGAGTTGGGGGGATTCTATCTGTGCTGTTGGAATGTGGGTCTCATTAAGGGACAGGTGGAGGCCATAGAGGAGGTGGAGGAGCCAGAAGCCATGGAGGAAGTGACAGATAAACATTATCTGAACCACAAATAAAGTGATCATTTTCAAAGGCACAGAGCTTGTACATTATTATATGGATATCACACAGGTTCGGTGTCTGTGCTACAGTTAGCAGTCTCCACTTGCAAATAAGTATTTCCAAGCATAGATCCAGGTGAACTAAATGAGACAGACCTCTTTACTGTGGGAATGAATAGAGTTTTAAAGACAAATATATTTTATCATAATTACTGTATTATCTAGCAGTAATTGGATTTTTTTATAGAGATACAAATTTAAGAGTTTTTGACAGCAAATGTTAAGCCTGCTTCAGTGATGTAAAGTAAATTTTGCAACTGTAAAGATGTGTAGAAAATTATTTATCCTTAGGTCAAACATAAACCACACAAATTCAATAAGTATAATGGAGCATAAATGAGTAATTGGTATATACTTTGTACACAACTGTTTACTGTAAACTTTAATAAAATGTATTGAGTCAGAGCTAAATCTACCTCAATGTAATGTAGCTGCTGAGATCTTGACTATATGAGCAGTGCATAAATGTAACCATGTCTGACAAATTCTAACCACTTCAATTTTTAAACTCGTTATGTCATAAAACAACTGCGACATAAAGAGGATTTTCATGGCAGTTTATGAAGGTGCCTCGTAATTATTGTCAACCTGACAGACTTCATTCTTGTCACAGTAACTTTATTCTACACAGACATATTGATACTTCGAATACAGTCTGCCGTCACCACTTTATTTTCAGGAGTATGAGAAGAGACTAATAGCTTATAAAAGGGAAAAATATTTACTTTGAAAGAATAACATATAAACAAGACACACATTAAACATACACCAATGTAAAAAAAAATGAAAATATAAGTAAAAAATGTGATGCAATGAATTAGCAAGTTTAACCCCTTCCCAACCTTTGACGCCACATGGGCATCATGAAAGTCGATGCCAATCCAACCCATGATGCCCCTGTGGGTCAGGTGACCGGGATCACTGAAAGGTCTCCTGACCCACACATACAGGACCCTTTGTGCTTCACCCCAGGGGGGTGGCTTAGCAGCCCCGTGGCTATGATCGCTCTGATTGTCTGTTAAAAGTGAAACAGCAAATCAATGAAATTTGGTGAAATATTGCAATCCAGCCATGGCAATAGCATCTGCCATGGCTGAAGACTGAGATCCGACCCCCCCACCGGCTGACGGGGGCGATCGGCCCTCGCCACTGACTAACGGCGGTGATCTGCCACCACCATCACCATCTGCTCCCCTCCCCCTTCCCTCCACTCCCTCCACCTTCCAATCCCCCTCACACCCCCGGTACCTCCTATGTCCCTGTGTCCATCCCCGTGTCCCTCCCGGATCCTTCATGGGCATCGCCATCTTGCAAAATGGCGGGTGCATGCACAGTGCACCCCTTGAATTTGCCGGCCGGCTGATTTATTAATTCATTTTGATCACTGTGATAAACTCTCACAGTGATCAAAATAAGAAAAAAGCTAATATACCCCCCTTTATCACCCCCATAGGTAGGGACAAATAATAAAATAAAGAAAATATTTTTATTTTTCCCTTAGGGTTATGTTTAGAATTAGGGTTAGGGTTGGAATTAGGGTTAAGGTTAGGGGTGGGTTGAGGTTGGGATTAGGGTTAGGGTTAGAGTTGGGATTAGGGTTAGGGGTGTCTTGGGGTTAGTGTTGTGGTTAGGGTTATGGTTAGGGTTAGGATTAAGGTTAGGGGTATGTTGTGGTTAGGGTTGGAGTTAGAATTGAGAGGTTTCCACTATTTAGGCATATCAGGGGGTCTCCAAATGCAACATGGCGCCACCATTTATTACAGCCAATTTTGCGTTCAAAAAGTCAAATTCCGAGCCCCGACGTGTATCTAAACAGTGGTTTACCCCCACATATGGGGTATCAGTGTACTCAGGAAAAATTGCACAACAACTTTCAAGGTCTAATTTCTCATCTTACCCTTGGGAAAATAAAATATTGGGGCTAAAAAAATATTTTTGTGGAAAAAAAATATTTTTTTATATTTACTGCTCTGCATTATAAACTTCTGTGAAGAACTTGGGGATTCAAAGTTCTCACCACATATCTAGATAAGTTCCTTGGGCGGTCTAGTTTCCAAAATAGGGCCACTTGTGGGGGATTTCCACTGTTTATTCACATCAGTGACTCTGCAAATGTAACATGACGCCCGCAGACCATTCCATCAAGTCGGCATTTCAAAACGTCACTACTTCCCTTCCGAGCCCCGACGTGTGCCCAAACAGTGGTCCCCCCACATATGGGGTACAATCGTACTCAGGACAAACTGGAAAACAACTTTTGGGGTCCAATTTATCCTGTTACTCTTGTGAAAGTAAAAAATTGTGGGCTAAAAATCATTTTTTGAGGAAAAAAATTATTTTTTATTTTCACGGCTCTGTGTTATAAACTTCTGTGAAGCACATGGGGGTTCAAAGTGCTCACCACGCATCTAGATAAGATCCTTGGGGGGTCTAGTTTCCAAAATGGTGTCACTTGTGGGGGATCTCCAAATTTTAGGCACATAGGGGCTCTCCAAACATGACATGGTGTCTGCTAACGTTTGGAGCTAATTTTCCATTCAAAAAGTCAAATGGCGCTCCTTCCCTTCTGAGCCCTGCCGTGCGCCCAAACAGTGGTTCCCCCCACATATGGGGTAACAGAAAACTCAGGACAAACTGTACAGCAACTTTTGAGGTCCAATTTATTTTGTTACCCTTGGGAAAATAAAAAATAGTGGGCTAAAAAATCATTTTTGAGGAAAAAAAATGATTTTTTTATTTTCATGGCTCTGCGTTTATAAACTTCTGTGAAGCACTTGGGGTTCAAAGTGTTCACCACACATCTAGATAAGTTTCTTAAGGGGACTAGTTTCCAAAATGGTGTCACTTGTAGGGGGTGTTCACTGTTTAGGCACACAGGGGCTTTACAAACGCAACATTGTGTCTGCTAACAATTGGAGCTGATTTTCCATTCAAAAGGTCAAATGGTGCTGCTTCGCTTCCGGGCCCAGCCGTGCGCCCAAACAGTGGTTTATGACCACATATGAGGTATCGCTTTACTTAGAAGAAATTGCCCAACAAATTTTAGGATCCATTTTATCCTGATGCCCATGTGAAAATGAAAAAATTGATGCTAAAAGAAAATTTTTGTTGGAAACATTAAAATGTCCATTTTTTCCTTCCATGTTGCTTTAGTTCCTGTGAAGCACCTGAAGGGTTAATAATCTTCTTGAATGTATTTTTCAGTAGCTTGAGGGGTGCAGTTTTTAGAATGGTGTCAGTTTGGGGTATTTTCTGCCATATAGACCCCTCAAAGTGACTTCAAATGTGATGTGGTCCCTAAAAAAATGGTTTTGTAAATTTTGTTGTAAAAATAAGAAATTGCTGGTCAACTTTTAACCCTTATAACTTCCTAACAAAAAAATTGTTTCCAAAATTGTGCTGATGTAAAGGGGGAAATGTTAGTTATTGACTATTTTGTGTCACATAACTCTCTAGTTTAACAGAATAAAAATTCAAAAATTTTGCCAAATTTCCATTTTTTTTACAAATAAATGCAAAAATTATCGACCTAAATTTACCACTAACATGAAGCCCAATATTTCATAATCGCTAGGATCCAGTAAAACAATTCCTGAGTTATTACCTCATAAAGGGACACTGTTCAGAATTGCAAAAAATGGTCAGGTCATTAAGGTCAAAATAGGATGGGTCATGAAGGGGTTAAAGAGGTTATCCAGAACTTCTGTATTTTTTCTTATGGGGCTAAGAATCTACTAACTACCTGCCTTGTCTACCCAACGCTAAGCTCTGCTGGTACAGAGCTATCACAGACATATTCTGCTAGCAATTCTGCTCTTTCATTGGAGCACACATCAAAAGAGTACCTCTTCTTCTGCTGGTTTGCTCTGTGGACAGGTCATCACTGCCAACATCATGCTGCCATCATGCTCCTTGCAGTTAGGCGGCAGAGAGGTGGCTGTCAATTGGCATGACATCAGCAGAGAAGCCCCGTCATCAGATCAGAATGCAAAAAAATGGCTGTTCTGTGTGTGTGATATCAGTGGATCTGCAGAATCACCAACAGCAGCTGTCCTTGACTGCTCTTAAAGGGAATCTGTCACCCCATTTTTGCTGTATGAGCTGCGGCCACTGCCATCAGGGGCTTATCTACAGCATTCTGTAATGCTGTAGATAAGCCCCCGATGTAACCTGAAAGAGAAGAAAAAGGAGTTAGATTATACTCACTGGGTGGCGGGGCAGGTGCGGTGGGTGTTGTGATCAGGCACCTCCCATCTTGATACGATGACGTCCTCCTTCTTACTTCTGCATCGGCTCCTGCGCAGACACACTTTATCTGCCTTATTGAGGGCAGAGTAAAGTACTGCAGTGCGCAGGTGCCGGGAAAGGTCAGAGATGTCTGGCGCCTGCGCACTGCAGTACTTTCCTCTGCCCTCAACAGGGCAGATAAAATATGCCTGCGCTGGAGCCGCAGCAGAAGTAAGAAGGAGGACGTCATCGTATGAAGATGGAAGGCACCGGACCAGACTGTGACACCCATCGGACCGGACCCCCGAGTGAGTATAATCTAACTTGTTTTTCTTATCTTTCAGGTTACATTGGGTGCTTATCTACAGCATTACAGAATGCTGTAGATAAGCCCCTGATGGTGGTGGCCGCAGCTCATAGAGTTAAAAATGGGGTGACAGATCCCCTTTAAATGGCAGTGCTCAGCGCCAGGACAAACAGGCAGCTAGTTGATAATTACCAGCTTGTAAGTACTTAGTCCCATGTTAAAAAAAAGTACAAAAGTCCCAGATAATCACTTTAACATACTAGTACACCATGAAGTTGTTTACATAGTCATTGGAGATGTGCAAAAAGATCTTCATAACAACTAAACCTCATGCCTGGTCAATGTGAGAAGTCTGGCATTCATAGGTAGAAGATATGGATATGGATTGGATATGGATATGGAAGATATGGATTGTGTCAGTCCCTCTAATGAGAATAGCTTATCTTTTTTGGGTGTAGCGTGCTCCTTAAAGTCACTGCCATACAGGTATAGAAGATACTGTATATGCTCTGAATTCTCTTTCATAGCTTGCTTCATACACACAACTCTGCTTATTGTCACTTTATTTTAGAGGAAATGTATAATTTTGGTCCATTTTATACTTTTGTTATTCAAAAGTTATGTTTTAATTGATTACATTTCAAAAATGTTTTATCTGAAATCAACAGCAAATTTACCTGTGCTATTGATTATGTGAATAAATCTTTGTACAATTTTGATAACATTTCTCTGTACAATATTAATATTTAGTATTTACAGTTTTTTACATAAAAAGTAGAAGCACAATGGCTTTAAACTGCATTAAAATATCCATTAACTTCTGACTTGAAACGCATAAAGAGCCCATTATCACATTTTATTATTTCCTACTGAGTGACAAAATTGAACTTTTGTTTTTCTTTATTAGGGCACTATTCAAACCAAAATTAGCTTAAGGCTATTTCATCTAATCACTTCAGTATGGAGCTATGAGCATACACTAAGCATTGGCAGAATATAGCAAGTAAAAAAAATCCATAATAACTGTTTTTCATACAGATATTGGTTGTAAACAGAATTTTAGTGGGTGATTATCATAGGAATAAATTGGAAAGTATGTGATATTTTCTGTGCAAGGCTCAGCATTCATTTTACATCCTGTGATTTACTCATATTTGAGAGTTTTGCAGCCGTTGGAAAATAAAATCAATTAAAATTTTGCAAACAGAATATATCAGAATTTGGATGTTTGGTTGTGCAATCTAAATATATTTCTTAAAAAATCAGTCATGGGCAGAATAATCTTATGGAGTCTGTCATGAATAACCTCTGTTTAACCCATTTTTAATGTGTGTCAAGCATGCAGGTCCATGTCATGTGTGGGAGTACTCTGTAGGGTTTTCTTCAATACATTGTTTTTTAACCTCCCTTCCCTTTGTCTTTTTTTTTTTTTTTAATCTTTTGTTTAATTGTATTTTTAATTTGTTCTTTCTATTGTTCTCATTTGTTTTGCCTATGCATATGACAGCTTGGTAGACATCAGATGTATGGGCCAACCATTCATCTGATTGAGGTCCAGGATTGGGTACTGTTCTGGTTCCCAAACCAAACTTATTTTAAATGCTCAGCTGACCCAGCCGGACCTGAACATCCAGGGGTTATAAGAACATGTATAATGTGTGTAGACTGTGGCAGATCAAATCAGATTATATATTACTAGTACAGTAGCTTGCAAAAGTACTCACCCCTTGGCATTTTTCATGTTTTGCTACCTCACAACCTGGAATTGCACTGTTTTTTTCGGGGTTTGCATCAGTTCATGTAAAAAAAAACATGCCTACAATCGTGAACATTTGATTTTTCTTTATTGTGATTCAAACAACAAATATGACAAAATAGCTAAAAATTTCAGTGTCTATTCACCCCCTGAAGTCAGTACTATGCAGAGCCTTGTTTTGTGGCAATTACAGCTGTGAGTCGCTTTGGATAAGTCTCTATGAGCTTTCCACATTTTGCCATTGGGCTTTTTGGACTTTCCTCAAAGCAAAATTGCTCCAGTTCCTTCAAATTAGATGGATTCCTCTGGTGAACAGCAATCTTCAAGTCTGAACACAGAGTCTCAATTGGTTTAAGGTATGAGCTTTGACTAGGCCATTCCAAAACATTTACACATTTCTCCTCAAACCACAAGAGTATTGGTTAAGCAGTATGCTTTGGGTCATTGTCTTGTGTGAAGGTGAACCTCCATCACAGTCTCAAATCACTGACAAATTGAAACAGGTTTTGCTCAAGAATATCTCTGTATTTTGCACCATCCAGCTTCATCTCAACTGATCATTTTCCCTGCATGTACTGGTGAAAAACATCCCAACATGATGCTGCCACCACATGTTTCACTGTGGGGATGGTAGTCTTGGGGTGATGAGCTGTATTGGTGTGGTGCCAGACAACCTTTAACTTGGTGTCCAAAAAGTTCAATTTAGGTCTCATCTGACCACAGAAGTCTCATAATTTTTTTTCTGTGGTTTCTAAAAGTGTTTTCCTCAGAGTTCCAAATTGCCCTTGGACTTTGTACATCAACTAAGGAATGTGCTCTTCAGATTATTTGTGGGCATCAGGATCATGGACCAGAACTCAATCACAGGACAATAAAACTTTCACACACCCTATCTAAGAACTGTTCCAGTATTTACTGCAACAACTGTATAGTTCTGTTTCACATCACTTCTCTTACATATTGCATTATTTCTGTGCCCTGTTGCATTTAAATATGTGACGCTTCAGATTTTGTCTTAACCCCTTTCTGGCCTTTGACACCACATACGTGTCAAGAAAAGTCTGGCCAATACAACCCATGACGCCTGTGTGGTGTCATGAATTGATTGCCCCCCTGGGGGTCGGGTGACCGGGGTCACTGAAAGGTCACCCGACCTGCACACAGAGGACACTTTAGAGTTAACCCCAGGGGGCGTGGCTTAGCCCCCATGTGCTTACGATCGCTCTGATTGGCTGTTAAAAGTGAAACAGCCAATCTGAGCGATTTGTAATTTTTTACCAATGAAATTTGGTGAAATATTACAATCCAGACCTGACCTATGCTGCAATAGCATTGGACATGGCTGGACACAGAGACCCAACCCCCCCACACCGACTGGTGGGGGCGATCGGCCCCCGCCACCGACGGACGGTGGCGATTGGTCTCCGCCATCATCATCTGCTCCCCCTCCCCTTCCCTCCCCCCACCTTCCGTTCCCCCCTCACCCCCAGTACCTCAGATGTCCTGCTGTGGCTCCCGGGGTCCCGCCGTCCCGGATCATGGGCGCCGCCATCTTGGAAAATGGCAGGCACATGCGCCCATGAATTTGCTGGCTGCCCATTCATTTTTCATTTTCATCACTGTGATAAACTATCACAGTGATCAAAATGAAAAAAAAGTAAATACACCCCCCGATTATCACCCCCATAGGTAGGCACAAATAATAAAAAAAAATATATTTTTCCATTAGAGTTAGAATTAGGGTTAGTGTTGGATTTAGGGTTAGGATTGGAATTAGGGTTAGGGTTAGAGATAGGGTTAGAAATAGGATTAGGGTTGGAATTAGTGTTAGGGTTGGAATTAGGGTTACAATTAGGGTTAGGGTTGGAATTAGGGTTAGGGGTGGAATTAGAGTTGGAGTTAGAATTGAGGGGTCTCGATTGTTTAGGCACCTCACGGGGTCTCCGAACGTGACATGGCACCATGATTTATTCCAGCCAATTTTGCGCTCAAAAAGTCAAACAGCGCTCTCTCCATTCCGAGCCCCGACGTGTGCCCAAACAGTGGTTTATCCCCACATATGGGGTATCAGCGTACTTAGGAAAAATTGCACAGCAAAGTTGGTGGTCTGATTTCTCCTGCTACCATTGGGAAAATAAAAAATTGGGGGCTAAAAAAATGATTTTTGTGGAAAAAAAATGATTTTTTATTTTCACGGCTCTGCGTTATAAACTTCTGTGAAGCACTTGGGGGTTCAAAGAGCTCCCTACACATCTAGATAAGTTCCTTGGGGGGTCTAGTTTCCAAAACGGGGTCACTTGTGGGGGATTTCTACTGTTTAGGCACATCAGGGGCTCAGCAAACGTACAAGACTCATGCAGACCATTCCTTCAACGCCGACATTTCAAAACATCACTACTTCGCTTCCGAGCCCCGACGTGTGCCCGAACAGTGGTTCCCCCCCACATATGGGGTACCAGCGCTCTCAGGACAAACTTTACAACAACTTTTGCGGTCTAATTTATCCTGTTACCCTTGTGAAAATAAAAAATTACAGACTAAAAAATCATTTTTTGAGGGGAAAAATGATTTTTTATTTTCATGGCTCTGCGTTTATAAACTTCTGTGAAGCACTTGGGGGTTCAAAGTGCTCACTACATATCTAGATAAGCTCCTTGTGGGGTCTAGTTTCCAAAATGGAGACTCTTGTGGAGGGTTTCTACTGTTTAGGCACATCAGGGGCTCTGCGAACGCAACATGATGCCCGCAGAACATTACATCAAAGTCTGCATTCCAAAATCGCGCTCCTTCCCTTCTGAGCTCTCCCATGTGCCCAAACAGTGGTTCCCCCCACATATTGGGTATCATCGTACTCAGGACAAATTATAAAACAACATTTGTGGTCTAATTTCTCCTGTTAGCCTTGTGAAAATAAAAAATAGCAGGCTAAAAATCATTTTTGAAGAAAAAAATGATTTTTTTATTTTCACTGCTCTGCGTTATAAACTTCTGTGAAGCACTTGGGGGTTCAAAGTGCCCACCACACATCTAGATAAGTTGCTTGGGGGGTCTAGTTTCCAAAATGGAGTCACTTGTGGGGTAGCTCCAATGTTTAGGTACACAGGGGCTCTCCAAACGCGACATGGTGTCTGCTAACGATTGGAGCTAATTTTCCATTCAAAAAGTCAAATGGTACTCATTTTCTTCCGGGCCCTGCCGTGCGCCCAAATAGTGGTTTATGACCCCATGTGAGGTATCAGTGTACTCAGGAGAAATTTCCCAACAAATTTTAGGATCCACTTTATCCTGTTGCCCATGTGAAAATGAAAAAACTGAGGCTAAAAGAAAACGTTTGTGATAAAAAGTCCTTTTTATGACGGATCAATTTGTGAAGCACCTGGGGGTTCAAAGTGCTCACTATGCAGCGACATAAGTTCCTTGGAGGATCTAGTTTCCAAAATGGGGTCACTTGTGGGGAAGCTCCAATGTTTAGGCACACAAGGACTCTCCAAACGCGACATGGCAACCGCTAAATATTCCAGCAAATTTTCCATTCAAAAAGTCAAATTGTGCTCCTTCCCTTCTGAGCCCTGCCATGCGCCCAAGCAGAGGTTTATAACCACATATGAGGTATCGGTGTACTCAGGAGAAATCACCCAACAAATTTAAGGATCCATTTTCTCCTGTCACCCATGTGAAAATGTAAAAATTGATGCTAAAAGAAAATTTTTGTTGGAAACTTAAAATGTCCATTTTTTCCTTCCACGTTGCTTTACTTCCTGTGAAGCACCTGAACTGTTAATAATCTTGAATGTAGTTTTGAGTAGCTTGAGGGGTGCAGTTTTAGAAAGGTGTCAGTTTTGGCTTTTTTCTGCCATATAGACCCATCAAAGTGACCTCAAATGTGAGGTG
Source organism: Dendrobates tinctorius (assembly GCF_039654945.1). Lineage (NCBI taxonomy): Eukaryota > Metazoa > Chordata > Amphibia > Anura > Dendrobatidae > Dendrobates > Dendrobates tinctorius. The sequence goes on from NW_027361776.1 coordinate 13,223,524, forward strand.
GTCCCTAAAAAAATGGTTTTGTAAATTTTGCTGTAAAAATGAGAAATTGCTGGTAAACTTTTAACTCTCATAACTTCATAAGAAAAACAAAAATTGTTTCCAAAATTGTGCTGATGTAAAATAGACATGTGGGAAATGTTATTTATTAACTATTGTGTATCACATAACTCTCTGGTTTAACAAAATAAAAATTCAAAATTTGAAAATTGCAAAATTTTTTCCAAATTTCCGTTTTTTTTCACAAATAAACGCAAAAATTATCGACCTAAATTTACCGCTAACATGAAGCCCAATATGTCATAAAAAATCATTCCCAGAATCACTAGGATGCGTTGAAGCGTTCCAGAGCTATTACTTCATAAAGGGACAGAATTGGTCAGAATTGCAAAAAATGGCCTGGTCATTAGGGTCAAAATAGGTTGGGTCATGAAGGGGTTAATCTATGCCTGATGAAGAGACCTGAGTAGTCTTGAAAGCTGGAATTTTGTTACCATATTTTCAGTCAGCAATTAAATGTTATCAATCACTGAGGACTCTCAAATCTTAATATTTTTCAATCTAATTTCTATCACAGTACAAAGATTTAAAGAAAAGACAAAAAGACATAGGCCATGTACTCAGTGATAACCTAAAATGTACAAATATTTTATTTGGTACTATAGAAAACTGAAAAAAATCATATAAAAACATTTAAAAGTCATACTCTGACATGAGTATTATACAACATTGCTCATAATAGAGCTGCAACCCTTGAACAAGTGACATGTTATAAATAATTGGTACAGATATAAAAAATACCAAAACACAAAGATATTAATATGGTCAGCACAGCGAGAAAAAACCTTCAAAAAAATATTAGGTTTTGTAAATGTCATATATAATGGAGGAAAATAGCCACTCTAATTGCTTTGAGTATGTACTGATGCTGTAAGGTAATCATAGGGACAAAAAAACACACATGAAGTTGACCAAACCATACAGTGGGTACGGAAAGTATTCAGACCCCTTTAAATTTTTCACTCTTTATGTCATTGCAGCCATTTGGTAAATTCAAACAAATTCATTTTTTTTCTCGTTAATATACACTCTGCACCTCACTCTTGAGATGGAAAAATTGTCCCTTTGGGGTGCCATTCTTCAAATGTAAAGGATGAAAGCTCGAATAGTGCAAGAGACGATTAGTTGAGGTCTGTTTTCGATGTAGGGCAGTGATGATGCGAGAGTTTTCTATGCATAACTTGAGATCCTGAAATTCAATGGAAGATGAAGAAAATTGTGCCGTGAGTCAGATGTTTAGAGAATTCTCATTCAACTTCCCAATTAATGTCTCACTGTCTTCCAAAGACCCTGTCCAAAAAAACTAAATATCATCAATGTAATTATACCATTTTAGTACATGTTTGTGGTAGGCATTAAGTTGGAAAATTTCTGTAGCCTCCCACCACCCAAGAAATAAATTTGCATGTGAGGGTGCACAACGTGCTCACATCCCTGTGATATCTGTTTATAGTAAGCTTGATCAAAGACAAAATACGGTAGTTCTTATGCAAGATGAAATGCAGGAGGTCAAAAATGAAGGAGTCATGTTTTCTATCCCCAGTCTATTGTAAGATGAGGAAATGGGAGACTGCTCGTATGCCCAAGTCTTGTTGAATGCTAGTGTAAAGGGGTTCCGTATCAAGTGTTATTAAGAACGTGTTGGGAAGGATAAGCAGATGATCTAGTTGTTGTATCTGGTGGGATGAATCCCTCACAAAAGATCCTAAAGTAAACACCAACGGTTGGAGAAAGAAATCAAGATAAATACAGGGCCATTCCAAAAGTTCCCTGATCCCAGACACTGTTGGCCTACCTGGAGTTTCATGTAATGACTTATGCACCTTGGGTAACATATAGAAGGTAGGTATTTTTGGATGGCGATTGGTCATTCTCTTTTTTATTTATGATGCCATATTCCAGTGCAAATCTCAAGAGATTTTCCAATTAGGACTTGAAGCACGAGAAAGGGTCAGGAGGTGAAATCTGGTAGCAAGATGAGTTGTTTAGTTGGCGTTTAGCCTCCTTGACATATAAATCAACAGGCCAGATGATGATATTGTCCCCCTTGTCAGCTTCCCTGATAATAAACTCCCCATTGGTACTCAATTTGCGTATAATATGAGGTTCAGATTTACTGATATTATCATTTCTGTTTGGATCTATTTTCGATTGTTGTATGTCTCTACAGTGCAAAGATTTATATCTTTTCTGTATCAAATGGAGTTTAACACAATTTCTCCATATGTATTCATTCATATTGACCACAAATTGACCACAGAGTTTCAATGGGATTGAGGTCTGGGAAGTTTCCTGGCCATGGCCACAAAATTTAAATCATTTTCTCACTGAGTGACTAAATTATTGCTTTTGCCTAGATACATGGTGTTCCATCATGCTACAAAAAAAGCATGCATTAATCTATTGCTCTTGGATCAATGGGAGAAGCTATTCACAGAGGAGGATTAGATATCATTATTTATTCATGGCAGTGTTCTTGGGCAAAGTTGTGTGACTAAATTCCCTTGGATGAAAAGCAACCCCCATGTATGAATAGTCTCAGGATTGTCAATGGAGATAAGGATTCGACATGTGTAATTTCAGACAGTGGATTCTTTTGTTTAATGAAAAAAATTAAGAAAGTGATGGCATTAACCATTTCAGTCCATAAGTCTAAAATTTATTCAAGTCACTAAAATCTATGGCATGGGAAAGAGTGGCACATGTAGCGGACGATGGCCATTTCGAGCCTGTCTATACTTCAATGGGTCCTGAGATAGAATGTGGGTTTGGAATCAACATCCAGGTTAAATAATCTCACCTCTGACACAGCTGTGTCTATTTTTCTCTGAAACTTGCAACCATGAAGGAAACACACCAATAAAATACAAGCATTAACAGAAAATCACAACTTCTTAACACTTACATGTAAAATTTATCATTGAAACTATTGAATCCTGTACTCATGTGCACATAATCTATACAGTATACTGAACTGACACATTGTAATGACAGAAATCCACAAGGTGAAGTCGCAGAGAAGGAGCCGACAAGAAAGTGATGGTGGCATCCTCATCAATTTCTGAGCTAAAGGTGGATGGTCTGTCGGTCAAGAGTGCCATAGGACAAGAGTTCCTAGTGAGTGTGGATGGAGGGGACATCCCAAAAAGATACAGAGAAAAGTCCAATGGTGCACCTGGCTCTGAGGAGTCGGTAAGTGACACCAGTGCCGAAGTTCCTGAAGGTAAAGAGGAACGCGGTGAGGGGTATGATGCCGTAAGTGAAAAATGTAAAATAACTGAAAATGAGAATGGTGAGGTTTCAGTGAACCCAGTAGGGGTTAAATGTAACACTGCACAGGGTGATGGTGATGCTACAGAGATGCAAGAGAAATCAGAAGCCCTAAAAGAAGTCTCACCAGAAGCTGACAGATTTACTGAACCTGCTGGTAAAGACAAAAAGGTGATGGATAACCCTGTCTTTAAATGTACAGAAGAGGTTCCCAAAGACTTGAGAGAAGTCTGTTCCAAGGAGGCGGTGCATCAATAATTTAAGAAGGCCATAGGAGCCTGTAAAGTGTTCTTGGCCCCTGAGGCTAATCAGTTGATTGTCATGTCTGCAAGTAAAGCCACGGTGATACAAGTTTCCATGCTGGGGGACTTAGACTTGTGATGTTTTTCGCATGAAGCAAAGAATCCTCTGGGAAAATGGAGACGCCCTCAAACGTTTAAAGCATGCAAAGTGGCTGGCTGTGGCATTTCACAAAGTGGTGGAAGTTATGAAGGACTTGAAATGGCTGGCAGTATGTGCCTTCAGAACTAACCTGCAGCAGGCCAGGAAAATTCTGGGTATTGTATCCATTAAGTTTGAAGTAGACAGGGAACTGTTTCAAATTTATGGCAAGAGTGCAGAAGAAGTTAAAGGAGCTAGAAGTTTGCTGGAGTTTGTCAAGGATTTCATCCTGGTACCCTGAGATCTTGTCCAGGTGATGTTTGGAAGATGTCGGAGAATGACTCAAGAGATTATGGATAAATCCAGAGTCGTAAGGATGAGAATAGCAGGGGAAGCAGTCAAACTGCCTTGTGAATATGGTATGATTTGAGTTGCTGTAGCAGGAACGAAGAAGAGTATAGGAAATATACAGATGCTCCTTCAATTTTACATAGCGTACCAGACAGAAATTGAGCAGCTAAGGCTCGAAAAACGTAAAACTGTCGCACAGCTGTGACAAATGGTTGTGGGTCCACGACTTTCAAACCAAACATCGGTGGGAAAGAATGCCTCAACTGTTCATGGAAATAGGTCCTGGAATGAAAGGGACCGAGGTCGGAGAGTTCCCCATTATAGGTCTTGTAGCAATCAAAGCTCCAGAGCTGAGGTCGGAAGAAAAGGTGTCTTAGGTGATGTGTCTCCAATTGATGAAGAAGTTAAAGGAAGTCGCCAACAGGGAGACTGTAAAAAATGTTTTGATGTGAGAAGATGCAGAGGTTCTAAATGTGTCAAATCCTCTGTCAGCACAGTGCTGAGGCACACAGACAGTAACCCCGATAACACACGTGACAACATAGAGTCATACCAGACTGTAGTTGGTGAAGTGACAAGGTCGGGTGGTGACTCAAGGGCTGAGGTTCTCCATAGGCAGAGAGGGGTCTCTGGTCAGGTAATTATTGGTGAAAATCCCCACGGTTTTTGATAGGGGAGGGGGATATGTGACAGGGTCCCTGATATTGAATCACAGGATGAGATATGCATGAAAGAAAGGTCTATTTTCTGTGATATGGGCTTGGAAGTTTTGTTCCAGAATTTCATGTTCAGAGGGTTTAGCCTCCATTTTCTGGGCCAAGTTTAGTGGGCTGTGCAGTGCGGGAGCGAACCGCCCACCATGTCGACTCACTGGGTGTAGCCTGTATGTAATCAGGTGTGTTTGGCACATGGGGGGAGTGTTTGGGAGCCTGTCAGTGGTGACAGGTTTCCATGTGTCCAGGCTGGAAACTAGAGAGTGGTCTGTGTGCAAAGAGGGAGAAGCCTTCCTGTGTGCAGGGGCTCCAGACCGAGCCTGCATGCTAAACATTGCTCAGCCTGTGTGCCCACAGGCCTGAGGGAGCAGAGAGACCAGATAAGGACAGTTTGTGTTGTTTTGCCTGCTCTGAAGGCCGTTTACCATTTGTTGCTAATGCTGGGTTTGTGGAGTAAATCAACCCGCACAAACTTTCATTTAAAAGAATCACGCCTCCTGTTTTCCTCTAGCGCACCTGAGTACAAATCCCTTGTGAGACAATGACCAGCGTTGTTGTGAATGGCCAGTTTGTGTCACAGAGGAGGAGGTCCTCTGTGCTGTAAGCCTGGAATGTTTCTCTGGGACCTGTAGTTCAACGAGCCTTGCTTAGTGTATAAGGGGCTGGGCTTGCAGGGTTAGTTGGAGAGCTGGGTGGGACAGGCTAACCACACACCTCCCATTAATGGGTGTGTCTCATACATTATAATGAGACTGTGGTTTGGTCACATGGTCTCTGTGTTAGAAGGTCCTGAAAGTGTACAGGTTTCCTGGAAGGCACATGGAGGAGGCATGTGCCTGCAGAGTCCATGATGGCTAACTGCTTTATGGGAAGCTACCGACCTTCTGTGGGTCTGGAACTGATGGATGTGAGCTTGTCAAGCAAGTCATAGTCAGTGAGCCCAGTAAGGCAGCTTCCCTGGAAGTCAGGACCCATGTGGTGCCAGCCTGTGAAGCCAGCAATGCTGCCAAGCAGGTAACCCAGAGCATGGAAGACTGTGTGCGCTGACAAAGGTCAGATAATGAACTTTTGGACATAACCACAGTTGACAGTGGACTGCATGCTAGGACAGTGATGTATAACATGGCCTACAGTGGTTTAAGATTACATAATAAATCACATGCACTGGTTTAAGTGTAAAATTGTGCCTGGGTGCCTTAAATCCTGCTGCCAAATGAGTGTCTCCCTACGCATTTATTGAGCGCTGCCTTTCATCTTCGTATTTCTTTAAAATGGGGTCTTAACAGCCAATCAATATATTTGGACAACAGTTCCGTCAGAGAACCTACCCCTAAAATAATCGGGTGGCCTTGAGGTTTTGTTAGGGATTTGTGCAACTTTGGTATACAGTACCAACTAGGCTAAATGGGAAACTTGGGGTACAATTTTTCAGCATTCCTTCCAGACAAGATCCCTGCTACTTAAAAAAAGTTCTATGAAACTCAGTCTTGCAAAAATTTTGTACACTGTTCTTGTACTCAGTGAGATAATGAATAAAATCTTACTTTTCAAAGGGATGTACTCATTTATGCTCAATACTGTATATATTTATGTATATACTGTATACACTATTTTATGATGCATTCTTAGCAAACCATGTACAAATATTTTCTTGCAGCTAGTTTCTAGTTTATTGTATTTATTGGCAAATTACTTTTTACAGTCATATGTAAAAGTTTGGGCACCCCTATTAATGTTAACCTTTTTTCTTTATAACAATTTTGGTTTTTGCAACAGGTATTTCAGTTTCATATATCTAATAACTGATGGACTCAGTTATATTTCTTGGTTCAAATGAGGTTTATTGTACTAACAGAAAATGTGCAATCTGCATTTAAACAAAATTTGACGGGTGCAAAAGTATGGGCACCCTTATCATTTTCTTGATTTGAACACTCCTAACTACTTTTTACTGACTTCCTGAAGCACTAAATTGGTTTTGTAACCTCATTGAGCTTTGAACTTTATAGCCAGGTGTATCAAATCATGAGAAAAGGTATTTAAAGTGGCCACTTGCAAGTAGTTCTCCTATTTGATTCTCCTATGAAGAGTGGCATCATGGGCTCCTCAAAACAACTCTCAAATGATCTGAAAACAAAGATTATTCAACATAGCTTTTCAGGGGAAGGATACAAAAAGTTCTCAGAGATTTAACCTGTCAGTTTCCACTGTGAGGAACATAGTAAGGAAATGGAAGAACACAGGTACAGTTCTTGTTAAGCCCAGAAGTGGCAGGCCAAGAAAAATATCAGAAAGGCAGAGAAGAAGAATGGTGAGAACAGTCAAGGACAATCCACAGACCACCTCCAAAGACCTGCAGCATCATCTTGCTGCAGATGGTGTCACTGTGCATCGGTCAACAATACAGTGCATGCATAACGCCTTTTTGTATGACCAAACAACTCAATCTTTGTTTCATCAGTTCACAGGACCTTCTTCCAAAATGTAACTGGCTTGTCCAAATGTGCTTTTGCATACCTCAGGCGACTCTGTTTGTGGCGTGCTTGCAGAAACGGCTTCTTTCGCATCACTCTCCCATACAGCTTCTCCTTGTGCAAAGTGCGCTGTATTGTTGACCGATGCACAGTGACACCATCTGCAGCAAGATGATGCTGCAGGTCTTTGGAGGTGGTCTGTGGATTGTCCTTGACTGTTCCCACCATTCTTCTTCTCTGCCTTTCTGATATTTTTCTTGGCCTGCCACTTCTGGGCTTAACAAGAACTGTACCTGTGTTCTTCCATTTCCTTACTATGTTCCTCACAGTGGAAACTGACTGGTTAAATCTCTGAGACAACTTTTTGTATCCTTCCCCTGAAAAGCTATGTTGAATAATCTTTGTTTTCAGATCATTTGAGAGTTGTTTTGAGGATCCCATGATGCCACTCTTCATAGGAGAATCAAATAGGAGAACTACTTGCAAGTGGCCACTTTAAATACCTTTTCTCATGATTTGATACACCTGGCTATGAAGTTCAAAGCTCAATGAGGTTACAAAACCAATTTAGTGCTTCAGGAAGTCAGTAAAAAGTAGTTAGGAGTGTTCAAATCAAGAAAATGATAAGGGTGCCCATACTTTTGCACCGGTCAAATTTTGTTTAAATGCAGATTGCACATTTTCTGTTAGTACAATAAACCTCATTTGAATCCAGAAATATAACTGAGTCCATCAGTTATTAGATATATGAAACTGAAATACCTGTTGCAAAAACCAAAATTGTTATAAAGAAAAAAGGTTAACATTAATAGGGGTGCCCAAACTTTTACATATGACTGTATATATTGCAACATACCAAAATGAAAGAAAATGTATGTTGTAGATTTTGCAGTTGACATACCACATATCCATTGGCTAATTAGCTGAATTCAATGTAGTTGATTTGCAGATGGCTTACTTGCGTTATGAAAAATCAGTAAGCAGTCACGAGGTGTAAACTGACAAGATACAGTGCTGGCAGTCTGTCTTGTTTGGAGTAAAGACGGATTTAAGTTGTTTTTCAAAGTTGAAGGTATGTTTATAAGTTGAGAATGAAGCAAATATCTCTGATAAAATATGTATTATATAATTTGCTATATTTATTTCCCATACTACTGGTTTTTGCAAAGTTTGCTGAACGTAGCTCTCCAATTTAAGACCTTTCTTTAATAACCAAAGCAGCATATGGCTAAGTACTAGAGATGAGTGAACCTTTCGGATTTGTTCGATTCGGATTTGTCGAACAGACCGCCGTTCGCCGAACAGTTTGCCGAATGGTTTGACCAAAGTACCCAAACCCAAATAGATTCAGTGGGAGACAAATGCATAGACAACACCTTATGGGGTGAGAAAAAGCTTCCCAAACAGCTAAAATTAGGGGCAGACACCATGAAGAGTAGCATCAATTGACCCACACTAGAAATTTGCTAATGGCAGAGCAGCAGTCAGCCATTGGCAATGCATGAGGTATCAGGGCCTGGCCCAGCATTTAAAGCTTGAATTTGAAGTTTCAATAAGGATCTGGTGGTTAATGGAACGGTGTAATCCTTCTTAGCTGGGAGACCTCACACCTCATGCAACACCTCCAATTTTTTTTTAATCCAGCCACACTCAGATGTCACAAACATCAGTGTCATAGACTACTATTGATAGAAAAATGGAAAAATAGTAACACAGGTAGTTAAGTGTTCATATGACCCACAGTAGAACCTGTTAAATGGCACACAAGCAGTCAGCTATGGGCCATGCATGAGATATCAGACTCTGGCCCAACATTTACAGCTTGGAATTGAAGTTTTAATGAGGACCTGGTGGTTAAGAGAGCAGTGTAAGCCTTCTTAGCTGGGAGACCTCATATTTCATGCAACACCTCCCTTTTTTAATTCCAACCACACTCAGATGGCACAAACATCAGTTTCATACAGTACTAATGGTAGAAAAATGTAAGGAAAGTAACACAGGTAAATGACTTAAAAGTAAGTGCAGGCCTGTCTGTCTGGGAGCCCTACTTACACAGGCAACCCACCAGATGGAGACCCAACTTGGCATCTCCAAATTTCAAAAAATAATTGTTCCACAGCACTAAAGTGATAACAACAAGACCAAGTTGCATACTAATGCGAGGGAAGGGAACACCCAGTGATATGCCTCCCTATAATGAGCTTCACCAACTCCAAAATACATGAGGAACCAGAGAAAAGAAGCAAGAGATGTTACAAAGTCATAAGAAATAGTATAAATTTAATTCAAAAATTTGCTAAAAACATCACACAATAACCAAGTAACAAAGAAAGTGCACCAAGATTAGTACCAATAAGACGGGAAACACCCCTACAAAAGTACTACCACTACATATAAGGGAGTCATGGTCAAGTGGCCAGAGAGTATAGTAAGCATCCTTTTAAGGCAAGAGAGTCATTTTAGCTAAATAGCTAGGGGTTTACCAGAGAAGTGGGGGCATCAGAGAGGTGAACCCGTGGCTAGATGTCCACCCCGACGTGCGTTTTGCTGGCACAATGCCGCTTTCTCAAGGGGATGGTGTGCTCAAGGCACAGGACCTTCAAGTAGCCCATGTGATGTGTCACATGGGACGCGATAGCCAATGGGAGGCAGTTAATCGGCGCATGCGCCATGTGAGCGCCAGGCCCTCAAAGCGGAAAAGTCATCATGTCTCCAGGCGCACGCGTGGGCTGAAAACAACCCGGTGAGCATCAGAGGCATAAAGATGCGCTGCAGCAAGAGGAGTTTGGGGCACAACACGGCGAATGCGCATACCGCCCATGGAAGGCAATAATAAATAACATCCATATGTGGCAAATTCACACAAGCATAACAAGATTAGTGAAAAAACATCCCAGGTCCATAAAAGAATCAAACTTAATACGGACCCCATAATCTATAATGTGGCTCAGCTATGAGGTAACACATGAGAACATAAAGGGTATACATGTATACATAATATAACACATCATATGTCCAAAATAACATCATGTGAACAGCAGTACAGAAATAAATCATGATAAATAATGGCTGTCCATCTTATATGGAAAAGGGGAACATATGAGATGAGTATTTTCCAAAAAATTGCACATGTCCATAGTAACATCATAAAGATTTGAGCACATAAGATGGATCCTGAAGTACAATGTAGATCCATCTTGCATGGCAAGTAGAAATAACCACATGGGATGTGATAGGTCCAGATGCAAGATGTCTTACAGTTACTAAAAAGACAAGATGTGAAACAAAATAAATAAATAAATAAAAGCAATAAAACAAGGACATCATATAGCATTGAAACCCCAATTGCAGGAGTACATGAAGTACATACAGTATTAAAGGAATGAGGAGAAACTCAAGTATTCATTAAGGCCTTTTGGGGCCATGGAAGCCTAACTATCCAACTCGCTTCCATCTGAGCAAGGATCTTTTTATTATTGCCTCCTCTAACTCCAAGGTGGAGAATGTCAATTCCGCGAATCCTAAGTGTCTCAGCCTCACAATTGTGGTAGGCCTTAAAATGTCGCTGAATTATTTTTAAATCCGTGGGGTCCAAAACAGTCTTCGCAGCGAAGTTCCCTGGTAGTCAAACCAACGTATATCCTGGGGCAGCCACAAGTAGCTAAAGTGACATCAATTTGCACAAAGTAGAAACAGAAAAATAGGAAAATAGGCCTCTGACACACCTTCTTCTACAGGCAACCCACCTGATGTAGACCCAACTTAAAGTCTCCACATTTAAAAAAAAATTGTCAGTCACCACTAAAGAGTCATCAATTTCCACAAAGTAGAAACAGTATAATAGGCCTCTGACACACCTTCTACTACAACCCAACTTGGAGTCTCCACATTTCAAAGCAATGTTTGCAACATCAGCACCAGTAGCAACAGCAGACACAGAAGACACCACAAAGATGGCACAGACTGCAATTATGCAAGATCAATACATGACATTAAAAAATACACCATCGTCTAGTCTGACCAATCTCCAACTGGAGTGCAAAAGTCATCAGAGATCCTTGACTTGTTGGACGTGTAGAACTGGGATGCACACTGTGTGCCTCAATACTGTCTTTGGGAAAATCACTCTAAAGATTATCTACAAGTGTATGTCTATACTCCAGCATGTGTGCATCCCTTTCCAGGGGAGAAGCATCTGGCTAAATTTACTCTTGTACCGTGTATCTAACAGAGTGGCAACCCAGTAGTCAGTACTATTTCTAATCCTAAGAACATGGGCATCATGTTGAAGATCATGCAGCAAGAAGGCACTCATGTGTAAGATGCCTAGATGAGGTCCAAGTTTATGCTGTGTTGGTGGCCAGATAACATCCAAGTTTGCTTCTGCCACCCCCTCCCACCAACCATGGACAACAGAGAGTGGATCATTATCCTCTTCATCTCCTGACTGTTGCGCGTCTATCACCTTATACTCCTCAATTTATTCCTTGGCTCCTGCATATTCGCTAACAGTTTTGCTCATAGGGGTACCATGAACCCTCTTGATCGCTTTAGCCACTCTCCTATGGCAACTGCCTGTGCAATGACAGTCTGGAAATTTGAGATATTGTTATTCCTTTCACATCCTCCTCTGCCTCAAACTCTTCCTCTGGGACATCACCTTCTCCTTCAGTCTATTCAAACTGTGCCCCAGTATGTAGATGACATTACTAGCCATTTCAAAACTATGCAGAAGGGTGCAGAAGTCCTTTACATGTGCCCACTCTGTAAGTGTGATTTGCACCACATCCCATCTGCCTTGCCCAAGGCTATGCAAAAGGACATACTGTACATGTGGAGGGTACTGTGGAGGAATTCACTGAAGGGGTGTCTAAGTGTTTGTGGAGAACTTTTGTTGACAGCATCCTTTACTAGTGCAATGAAGGGGAATCTAGGGCTTGAGTAGGAGTAAAATTAGAGGGCACACAGTACCCACATAGTAGGTGCAGTAATAGGGACACAGCAGTGGCTCAGCGGGGTATCAGCAGGATAAGAAGTTTGTGCAGGTTGGAGATAGATGGAGTCGGTGCCTGAAACGTGAGAAGTCAGATGTGTCTTTGTTGTAATCTCTGCAGTTCTGGCTGGATGAAGTTGCCTTGTTGGTCTGGGCCAGATGGAAAAGACGAGAAAAGTGAATGATTCCACCAGAAAGAAAATATACTGTAAGTTACCATCAATAACTGTACTGTAATATCTTAAATATCCTGCAGGGCTGATATCTACTACTATATGTCACCATATGACAGTAATATCAATGTTATTTTTTGTATAGAGATTTTTTTTGTAACAGTTTTAGTAAAAGCTCTATCATCTGTTGAGGTTCTCTTACGTGCACTATTAGGATACACCCCATATTTGTAATCAGGGTTACTACTGATTTTCGTCTTTGCCCTCAGTTGGGCAAAGCACACTGCGCAAGTGCGAGGTCACATTTCAATGCGCACGCAAAAAATTTGTATGTGATCTGCAATATTCACCATGAAGAATGTATGCAGCAAGCCGAGGAGGAGTGGAGTGAGAGAACAGAGGAAACAACCATAGGACCGGACTGAACAAATTAACATACAGCGCAGGACAAATAAAAAAGTTTTTTTATGGGTGATACATGGGGAGACAGGGGGTTTCAGAACTATTTGTGGAATGCATAGCTGACACTCAATTAAATGATATTTTTAGCTGGTAGGCCAAAAAAGTGGTGACAGTTTCCCTTTAAAACTTTGGCATCACATGCAGTTTTGGCCCTCATGACTGACCATATTTAATTTTAATATATTATTTTTTGTCAACATACATATATGAGAGTTTTTTTTCTGTGCAAGCTGTATTTTTCAGTGGAATCATTTTGATGTACTTATAAAATATAATAAATATTTTGTTAACTCTTTATGTGAAAGAATTTGAACAAACCAGCATTTATGCTGTTGTTTTTTTCCATTCTAAATTTTTAACTGTTCATTGTGCTGCACGCATAAAGTGTTACATTTTTTTTATGTAGGTCAATATGAATATGGAGACAGAGAAGAAAATTTTTTTTTTGAAAATTTGAAAAAATGAAATGCAAAAGTTCAAACCAACCCCTTTTTGGGAATTAAAAATTAAGATTTTTTTTTTAAAAAAATACATGTATGTGGTATCTCCATTTCAATATAATAGCAAAAAGTGGTATTAAAACTTAGCTTTTAATGTAACTCATATGAAAATGTTAAACAAAAAAAAATCTAAAGTGCAAATAGTGCAACACCACAGAAGAGAGCTATGAATAAACATATGATATGTTACCAATACTGACCAACAGATTGGATAATTATTCCGGCTGTATAGAGTTAGCGACAAAATATATGTACAGGGGACCAAACCAAAATCAGTCATTCATCAATGTCCCTGATCAAAAGTTTACATACCCCATTTCTTAATTCCAAGTATTGCCCCTTTCCAGGGGGACGGGACGCATGCCGCTGACCATGTGCAGTGTTGGCATCATTATATCGATGATATTTTAGTCATTTGACAGGGGTCATCATCTGAACTCCAGGAGTTTGTGTCACTTTAACTCTAATACTTTTAATCTTAAGCTTACCTATAAGTGGTATAGGTCGAACATTGAATTCCTGGATGAATTCCTGGATGAATTCCTTATTACACACGTCTTCTGCACACATTCCACCAATTATTCGCGCCATAACTACGGCCCAGTTTTTAAGAACCCGACGCATTTGCTCCACAGAAAAAATGTTCGAACAACAGGCTAGGGATTTGGGGCAGCGGTTTAGAAACAGAGGATATAGCAATAGATGTATTAAGCAAGGATATCAGAGGGCTAAACGGACCTAACGCAATAACCTATTGGTTAAGTCTACCAACGTCCAGCAGGATAAGAATAAAAATACCATCTGTTTTGTGTCTACATCGAACTGTCAGTGGGACTGCATTCGTGAGATTTTTGCTAAATGCTGGCCCATTTTACACACTGATACCACTTTGACAGCATGTTTACCACGACAACCTAGAATCATTCCTAGACGTAGTATGAACTTAAAAGACCCTCTAGTTAAAAGTCACTATGTATCTACAATATCATTTACCCGGAGTTTGACCCGCACACAAGGATGTCTCCCTTGTGGGAGATGTGTTGCATGTCATAACATCTGTAAAACTGCGTCCTTTACTACATCTAGTGGGAAGAAAACCTTTGCTATAAAGACCTATATCACATGTAATACATCTAATGTGGTATACTACGCCACTTGTCCCTGTAGCAAAATTTACATCGGACTTACATCTCGCGAGTTCAAAGTCCGGGTACGTGAACATGTCAGGGATATTATGGCATCTAGAGATATTCAGGATGTCTCTATCCTTAAAACCCTCCCCAAGCATTTTAAATTATTTCATAATGCTAATCCCAAGTGCCTTCTAGTCCAAGGGATTGATAAAATTGATTGTGGCATTCGCGGAGGCAATGTCAAGAAGATCCTAGCACAGCATGAGTGCAGATGGATCATGACATTAGACACCTCGGCACCAGCCAGTTTAAATTAAACCAACCTGACCGTGGTTTTATTTTTACAGAGTCCCTGACTTTCCATTTGTTAATCACAGTTTGAACACTGCTGACTGGCATCATCAATTACTTGGATATCTTTTTGTATCCCTTTCCTGTTTTATACAGTCCAACTACCTTTTCCTGTAGATCCACTGACAATTCTTTTGCGTTCCCCATGACTAACAATCCAGAAACATCAGTGGCTGGATGAAAGATGCAAGAGTCTGGATCCTAGAAACTCACTCAGCTTTTATGCACACACACTGATTACAAGCAAAGAGGTCACAGGTGAGGATGTTACCTTTAGTAGCCATTCAAACCCATTTGTGTCAACTTCTGTTCATGTCATCAGACCAAAATCAATAGGGTATATAAACTTTTAAACAGGGTCATTTGGATATTTTGGGATGTCATTACGATTTAAAAAGAGTAAACGCAGTAGTTTGACAATAAATGGCTTCACCCAACAACTAACCATGAGTGGAGAAAACATTTTGGTGTTATCATTAGTGTTGAGCGATACCATCCAATACCGTGAAGTATCGGATCGGATTGGATCGGACCAATACCCAAAAAGTATAGGGTATCGCCGATCCCGATACCGGAAGTCCCATTCAAGTCAATGGGACAGAAATATCGGAATTAAAAAAACCTTTCTTTACTTGCACATCCTGTTCGGGAGGGGGAAGAGTGTGGGCGGTGCATGGGCGGACACTGTGCTTGTCTGTGTGTGCGGGCGGGGTCTGTGTGGGCTTGCCGGGGGTCTGTATGGGCCTGCCGGGGGTCTGTGCCGGCTGCCAGAGGTCTGTGCGGGCCTGCCGGTGGTTGTGTGTGTGTGCAGGCATTGTCTGATGGCACTACAAGTCTCATCGGGCTATGCCTGCTACAATGACAGTGATTGACACATTAGCCAATGATGGGACAGTAGTAGTGTTGAGCGATACCATCCGATATCCAGAAATATCGGATCGGATTGGATCGGCCCGATACACAAAAAGTATCGAGTATCGCTGATTCCGATACCAGAAGTCCCATTCAAGTCAATGGGACAGAAATATTGGATTTAAAAAAAACCCTTTCTTTCCTTGTACATCAAGTTCGGGAGGGGGGAAGAGTGTGGGCGATGCGTGGGCGGACACTGTGCATGTCTGTGTGTGCGGGCGGGCTCTGTGCGGGCCTCTCGGGGGTCTGTACGGGCCTGCCGGGGGTCTGTACGGGCCTGCCAGGGGTCTGTGGCGGCTGCCGGCAGTCTGTACGGGCCTGTCGCATGTCTGTGCCTGCTGCCGGCGGTCTGTACGGGCCTGCCGGGGGTCAGTGTGTGTGTGCAGGCATCGTCCGATGGGACTACAAGTCCCATCAGGCGATGCCTGCTACAATTACAGTGATTGACAATGATGGGACAGTAGTAGTCCCATGATCCGGCTAATGTGTTTAATGTAAAAAAAAACATACATACATACTACATACATACTACATACATACAACAAACATACTACATACTTACTTCATATATACTACATTCATGCAGCATACATACATACTACATATATACTACATTCATACAGCATACATACATACTACATACAGTACATACTACATACTACATATATACTTCATATATACTACATTCATATAACACATGCATACTACATACATACTACATATATACTACATTCATACAAAATACATACATACTACATACATACAGCTTACATACATACTACATATATACTACATTCATACAGCATACATATATACTACATACATACTACATATATACTACATTCATATAACACATGCATACTACATACATACTACATATATACTACATTCATACAAAATACATACATACTACATACATACAGCTTACATACATACTACATATATACTACATTCATACAGCATACATACATACTACATATATACAACATTCATACAACATACATACAGTGGGGAAAAAAAGTATTTAGTCAGTCAGCAATAGTGCAAGTTCCACCACTTAAAAAGATGAGAGGCGTCTGTAATTTACATCATAGGTAGACCTCAACTATGGGAGACAAACTGAGAAAAAAAATTCCAGAAAATCACATTGTCTGTTTTTTTTTCATTTTATTTGCATATTATGGTGGAAAATAAGTATTTGGTCAGAAACAAAATTTCATCTCAATACTTTGTGATACATCCTTTGTTGGCAATGACAGAGGTCAAACGTTTTCTGTAAGTCTTCACAAGGTTGCCACACACTGTTGTTGGTATGTTGGCCCATTCCTCCATGCAGATCTCCTCTAGAGCAGTGATGTTTTTGGCTTTTCGCTTGGCAACACGGACTTTCAACTCCCTCCAAAGGTTTTCTATAGGGTTGAGATCTGGAGACTGGCTAGGCCACTCCAGGACCTTGAAATGCTTCTTACGAAGCCACTCCTTCGTTGCCCTGGCGGTGTGCTTTGGATCATTGTCATGTTGAAAGACCCAGCCACGTTTCATCTTCAATGCCCTTGCTGATGGAAGGAGGTTTGCACTCAAAATCTCACGATACATGGCCCCATTCATTCTTTCATGTACCCGGATCAGTCGTCCTGGCCCCTTTGCAGAGAAACAGCCCCAAAGCATGATGTTTCCACCACCATACTTTACAGTAGGTATGGTGTTTGATGGATGCAACTCAGTATTCTTTTTCCTCCAAACACGACAAGTTGTGTTTCTACCAAACAGTTCCAGTTTGGTTTCATCAGACCATAGGACATTCTCCCAAAACTCCTCTGGATCATCCAAATGCTCTCTAGCAAACTTCAGACGGGCCCGGACATGTACAGGCTTAAGCAGTGGGACACGTCTGGCACTGCAGGATCTGAGTCCATGGTGGCGTAGTGTGTTACTTATGGTAGGCCTTGTTACATTGGTCCCAGCTCTCTGCAGTTCATTCACTAGGTCCCCCCGCGTGGTTCTGGGATTTTTGCTCACCGTTCTTGTGATCATTCTGACCCCACGGGGTGGGATTTTGCGTGGAGCACCAGATCGAGGGAGATTATCAGTGGTCTTGTATGTCTTCCATTTTCTAATTATTGCTCCCACAGTTGATTTCTTCACTCCAAGCTGGTTGGCTATTGCAGATTCAGTCTTCCCAGCCTGGTGCAGGGCTACAATTTTGTTTCTGGTGTCCTTTGACAGCTCTTTGGTCTTCACCATAGTGGAGTTTGGAGTCAGACTGTTTGAGGGTGTGCACAGGTGTCTTTTTATACTGATAACAAGTTTAAACAGGTGCCATTACTACAGGTAATGAGTAGAGGAAAGAGGAGACTCTTAAAGAAGAAGTTACAGGTCTGTGAGAGCCAGAAATCTTGATTGCTTGTTTCTGACCAAATACTTATTTTCCACCATAATATGCAAATAAAATGAAAAAAAAACAGACAATGTGATTTTCTGGATTTTTTTTTCTCAGTTTGTCTCCCATAGTTGAGGTCTACCTATGATGTAAATTACAGACGCCTCTCATCTTTTTAAGTGGTGGAACTTGCACTATTGCTGACTGACTAAATACTTTTTTTCCCCACTGTATATACATAATACATACTACATATATACTACATTCATACAACTTACATACATACATAATACATACTACATATATACTACATTCATACAACATACATACTACAAACATACTACATATATACAGCATACATACATACTACATACATACTACATTCATACTACATACTACATACATACTACATATATACAGTACTACATTCATACAATATACATACATACTACATACATACTACATTCATACAGCATACATACATACTACATATATTGTATACTACATTCATAGAACATACATACTACATACATATTACATTCATACAACATACATACTACATATATACTACATTCATACAACATACATACTACATGCAAACTACATATATACTACATTCATACAGCATACATATAAACTACATAAATACAACAAACATAAAACATGCTACAGAGATACTACATACATACTACATACAATATATTCATACACACAGTACATATAACATAGAGTACATACTCACCATTACTTGTCACTTTGATCCCCGAAGCCAGTATCATCTGTGAAAAAAATATGAAAAAAACAAACCACCAAATACTCCCTGATCCGCAGAAATCTACGAGTGAGTGTCCCACACCGATCTCCCATGGAGAACAGCATCATCAGCTGATGCGACCGTTCTCTTGGGGCTCCAGGAGTCCAATGACGGGAGGTAGGTATCCTTCCGCACTGTATTCCTCCGCCACTGTAAAAAAAAAAAGTCCCTAGTCTCACTTTTGGCATTGCTGTGTGAGAAAGTTCCCACGCAGCTTTTGCCATAAAGTGAGACTAGGGACTATTTTTTTACAGTGGCGGAGGAATACAGTGCGGAAGGATACTATCGGCATGGGACAGACCCCCGGCAGCCGGCACAGACCCCCAGCAGGCCCGAATAGACCGCTGGCAGCCGGCACAGACCCCCCGGCAGGCCCATACAGACCGCCGGCAGCCAGCACAGACCCCCGGCAGCCGGCACAGACCCCCAGCAGGCCCGTACAGACCGCCGGCAGCCGCCACAGACCCCCGGTAGGCCCGTACAGACCACCGGCAGCCCGCACAGACCACACATCATGATGCGTACAGACCGTGCATCATGATGACATCATTTAAGCAGCCAATCACAGCCACAACAGTGGCTCATTGCATTATGGGAACGTCCGATTCCGGTATCCAATATTGTAAAAATATCGGTACTCGGTATCAGAATTCCGATACAGCGAATATCGGCCGATACCCGATATTTGCAGTATCGGAATGCTCAACACTAGTTATTCATATTCTCTGAATAAAATCCAAGAAAACAAAAATTCTGCCGGGGTATGTAAATTTTTGTGCACAACTGTATCTACCATAGAATGCTGTAGATAAGCCCCGAAGGGCTGTAGCCGCAGCTCATAGCTCAAAAACGAGGTGACAGGTTCCCTGTAATTACTCAAATACATGCTCGGACACATTATAGACGCATAATATTATGAAAAAAAGAAAAAGGGATATAAAGGTAGTATGTCTAAAAATCATAAGTTGGAGGTCACAAATTAAAAATTTAAGCTTGCCACCAAGGAAAGTGAGAATGGGTAATTTCAAGTATATATAGTTTACCCAAGAGGTATATGGAAATACTTCCATAGCCGGTGTCCAGCGACAATATTATGGATACAGGGTCACGAGAAATAATGAAAGGTACTGATAAATGGAGTAATTCCTGGGAAAGTATGAAAAAGATTATATGAGGGAAAAAGGAGGGATAGGGATGGAACCATGGTTCTGTAAGAACCCCAAAGAGTATATGATGCATATATTTAGTCCAATGATAAAAATATCCAAGAGAAAAGGCAAGGACAAAATTGGATATTCTATTGTTAAAATATGTGCAAGGATCCAATGGAACCCAAAAAAGGGCCATTTCCCAAACTCAGACACTTGGAGATCCAAGGGTACAGCAATCTTCTCAATCACTAAGACAAAAGCGTATGTGCATGTATGCAAGATGTCCAAAGTCTTGAGCATAGAGGAAGAAAGGAGGTTGGTCCAGTACAAAATTAATAAGATAATGATGATACAGAAATTGAGGCAAATAGCGGGCTAGTAGTTCTAGTCCCAAAACCATCATAAACGGTACGAGAAGATGAACAATAATAAATGTCCATTCATTTGTGAAGGGCACTTCATGAGATATCAGCAGTAGGTCAAAATTCAGGTGTTAGTGATGATCAAGAGGGGTCAGCCTAAGAATTCGGTAGAAAGTAGTTCTTCATTGAATCCAGATGGGGCAACAGATTCCTGGTTAAAGATCCATCTTGCCTCTACTTGTAGCAAATGTTTCTGGCCGCTGCCACCTGTCCCATTGCCGACCAAGAAAAACAAATTTTACTAGACTTACCACCATGTTCCATCAGGAAATGGGCAGCAATGGGATTAAGGTCTTACCCTTCTTATGGTTAAACACTGTCAGATAGATGGTAGACAAGTGTTTCTGTGCCCATTTCCTCAACTCCTTGGAGATTTCACTGACATATATATTGTGACAAGGACAGATGATAGCATATATTACATTTCTTGACTTACAATTGATGTATGACTTCAATGAATATTGCTTGGAATCCAGGGGGGTAATTAAGAAATCCCTGTTAGACTGCATAAATGGAATAAAGGGACAGACGCTACAATCCCCACAAGCGAATGAACCTTTAAGCCGAAAGCCGCAATTAAGCTTGATTGATGGATGAACAAAATGACTCCTGGTGAGGAAGTGATGCAGATTTGGTGCCCTTCTCACTGTCAGAAGTGACTGTATGCTCATGAGTGGTGATTAGTGTTGAGCATTCCAATACTGCAAATATCGGTTATCGGCCGATATTCGCTGTATCGGAATTCCGATACAGAGTACCGATATTTTTACAATATCGGATACCGGAATCGGAAGTTCCCATAATGCAATGAGCCAGTGTTGTGGCTGTGATTGGCTGCTGAAATGATGTCATCATGATGTGCGGTCTGTGCGCATCATGATGCGCGGTCTGTGCGAGCCTGCCGGGGGTCTGTACGGGTCTGCCGGGGGTCTGTGACGGCTGCCGGGAGTCTGTGCGGACTGCCGGGGGTCTGTACGGGCCTGCCGGGGGTCTATGCGGGCCTGCCAGGGGTCTGTATGGGCCTGCCGGGGGTCTGTGCCGGCTGCCGGGGGTCTGTGCAGACTGCCGGGGGTCTGTACGGGCCTGCCGGGGGTCTGTGCCGGCTGCTGGGGGTCTGTGCGGACTGCAGGGGGTCTGTGCGGGGGTAGATATATGCTACATTCATACAACATACATACATACTACATACATACTGCATATATACTACATTCATACAACATACATACATAGTACATACTACATATATACTACATTTATACAACATACATACATACTACATACATACTTCATATATACTACATATATACTACATTCATACAACATACATACATACTACATACATACTTCATATATACTACATATATACTACATTCATACAACATACATACATGCATACTACATACATACTACATATATACTACATTCAAACAACATACATACATGGTATATACTACATATATAGTACATTCACACAACATACATACATACTTCATACATACTACATTCATACAACATACATACGCGTACATACATACTACATATATACTACATTCATACAACATACATAAATAATCCCACAAAAATCTTAATGGGCACAATCAGACAAAAGTATTAGCACTACATAACAGTGGGGTTAAAGGACACTTGTAATTTGATCGCTATTCAGAAGAAGCATATCCCAAAATATGGTACAATCGAAAGGATGGAATGAGGAAGCCTAAGATTTACACTATCACATGCCAATATCTGAATGGCATTCTTGACTGATTATGATTAGGTCCTCTGTATATATATATTGTTGCTAACTCTATACTGCCTGTTGGAATTCTTATCCCATATGTTGGTCAGGATTGGTGACATACTGTACTATGAGTTTATTCATAGCTCTCTTGTGTGATTTTGCACTATTTGCACTTTCAATTATTTTTTGGTTAACATTTTCATATGTGTTACATTATTTCATTTTTTGGTTAACATTAACCCCATTACTCCCAAGGGTGGTTTGCATATAAATGACCAGGCCAATTTTTACAATTCTGACCACTGTCCATTTATGAGATAATAACTCTGGAGCACTTCCATGGATCCCGGTGATTCTGACAATGTTTTCTAGTGACATCTTGTGATGCTAATGGTAAAATTTATTTGATATGACTTGCGTTTATTTGTGAAAAAAACGGAAATTTGGCGAAAATTCTGAAAATTTCTCAATTTTCCGACTTTGAATTTTCATGCCCTTAAAAACTTAATAATTAACATTTCACACATTTTTTTTTGTTAGGAAGGTATAAGGGTTAAAAGTTGACGAGAGATTTCTCATTTTTACAACATCATTTTTTTGGGGACCACATCAGATTTTAAGTCACTTTGAGGGGTCTATATGATATAAAATACACAAAAGTGACACCATTCTAAAAACTGCACCCCTCAAGGTGCTCAAAACCACATTCAAGAAGTTATAGAGAAATATATTTATTGGGGAATATTTTTTTTTCTTTATTTAGGATTTTTTTTATATTTTCACACTTTTTCACTTTGTCCCAGGGTGGGACATCACTGTATTTTATCAGATCACTGATCTGACACTTTGCAGAGCACTGTGCCAGATCAGCAATCTGACAGGCAGTGCAGAAGGCTTCTCAGAGCCTGCTCTCGGCAGGCACTGAGAAGCCACCTACCTGCAGGACCCGGAAGGACCCCGTGGCCATCTAGGATCCGGGGTGCTGCAGGAAGGAGGCCCTCAGAACAACGCAATCACATTGCGTTCTTCTGAGGGTCTCAGGGAAGCATGCAGGGAGCCCCCTCCCTGCGCAATGCTTCCCTATGCCACTGGAACACTGTGATCATGTTTGATCGCAGTGTGCTGGGGGTTAAAGCGCCGGGATGGTGTCAGCTATGATAATCAACTGACATCTGGCCACAATCAGCTGCGCTCCCCTGTCAGCGCAGCTGATCACTATGACGTACTATCCCATCCACGGTCACATGGGCCCGGGTCACTTGGACGGGATAGTACATCATATGTCATAAAAGTGTTAAGTCCCAGGGCACATGGACGGAATAGTATGTCCAATGTCGAAAAGGAGTTAAAAACTAAGTTTTAATGCAACTTTTTGCTATTATACTACTTATTTATGTGGTTTGTTCATCTCCTTACCCATTGCTTATTTGTTGTGTCTCCTTTTCAGTAAAAATCTTATCTATCAAAATATAAAATGAATGAATACAAGCAGTAAATCGAGTATGGAGTAAAAAAATCAAAAAGGCAGAATTGCAGTTTATTCGTCTCTCTAATAGCACACAAAAATGTAGTGAGAAATGATGAAAACATTGTATTTGTCCCAAAATGTTATTAATTAAAACAACAACATGGGTGCAAAAAGCATTCTCTCACACAGCTCTATCACCCAAAAAATTGTATACAATAGGAATCTTGGAAACATAAATGATTGTTTTTTTTGAAGTTCAGAATTTTTTTATCACTTAAATAAAAAAATAAAGCCTACACACGTTCAATAATGATGTAATCATAACTGTAGAGTCATATTGCCATGTAGTTTTTAACATATAATCAACGTTGTAAATAAATTTGAAAAAAAAATGCTGGATTGAGCTTTTTTCACTATTTTGCCACACTATGAATTTGTATCCGACTTTCCAGTATATCACGTAATAAAATGCATGATTTAATTTACAATTCTTATTACTTAAGCTTGTCAACCTTAATTTACTTTATAATAATAGTTAGGCATTGAAAACTGAGGGTTATTTGGCTAAAGTTGTGGGAGGGTTGGGCTGGCTCCAGGTTTTCGTGTGCCCCGGGCGAAAGAGTGTCAGTGGGCCCCTGTAACACATACCACAACTCATGATGCTCCGATACGGCAGAGAAATATTGGTATAGTACAATGACAAATACTTCATTGCTTACATGACATGACTGATATCTATTTTAAATTCTACAATAGCTCAAAAACCGGACAGTTTATTCCTCCATACAGTATTATGGCCACCTCATAGTGCGTCATACAGAGTAATGAGCCCCATATATTGCTCCATACAGAATAATTGGTCCCATATAATGTTCCATACAGTATATGATGAGCTCCACATAATGCTACAGTATATGATGGTCCCCATATAATGTGCCAAACAGTATAGGACGGTCCTCATAGAGTAGAATGAGCTCCACATATTGCTCCAAACAGTATAATGAGTCATATATAAAGCTCCATACAGTATATGATGGGCCCCATATATTGCTCCATACAGAATGGGCTCCATATAATGCTCCATACAGAATAGACCTCATATGTGCTCCATATAATGCTCCATACCCTATATGATGCCCCATAAATAATGAACCCCATATGATGCTCCAGTATACGATGGGCCCCATGGATGATGCTCAATTGTATGATGGGCCTATATAATGCTCCATATATAATGGGCCCAATATCTGTGTGCACAATTATAAGGCAAGTGAGTATTTTTGTCATGCCCGCCATGTCTGTTATGCCGCATGAACCCTGGAGCAGTGTGCACGCGCACCAAACTATCATGCCCACCATGTCTGTTATGCCACATGACCCCTGGAGCAGTGTGCACACGCACCGAACTATCATGCCTGTCATGTCTGGTATGCTGCATGACTCCTGGAGCAGTGTGCATTCACACCAAACTATCATGCCTGCCATGTCTGGTATGCCGCATGACTCCTGGAGCAGTGTGCACGTGCACTGAACTATCATGCCCGTTATGTCTTATGCTGCAAGATCCCTGGAAGCAGTGTGCACATGCACCTCGTGACTGTTGTGCTGCAAGATGCCTGGAGCAGTATGCTCATGCGCCTCATCTCATGGTTGCCTGCCATTGCCAGTGCGCATGTGTGTTTTTACCTCATGGCTACACGCCGTTGCTGTGTGACCAGCCGTCTCTGCTCTGCCTGCAGCAATCCTCTCTGTGTTCCTGGAGACCCTGATCATGTGACTTTTCCTATGTTCCAGCACAGTCTGATCCAGCTATCCTCTCTGTGATCCTGGAGACCCTGACCATGTGACCTTTCCTATGGTCCTCTCTATGGTCTTGGAGGACTCGACCATTTGACCCTCTATATGATCCTGGAGGACTGAACCGGAAGTCCTCCCCTGGTCCTGACCCGGAAGTGGAGGTGCTAATACCCTATATCAGACCGCCCCTTTCTATGGTCGGGGCCTGTGTATCGTGTTGCTTCCCTGCATGGCTGCTTGGTCTGCTCGGTCACTCTCTGTATTCCGTGCCCCTGCACTCTGCCCTGTAGTGCTTCTCTGCACACGCTCTGTGCTTGTATTCTGCCTCTTGTCTCGTGCCATGTCTTGTGTTGTCTTTTGTGCCATGTCTTGTCTTGCTATGCTTTGACTTGTAGTACTTCCTGTGTTCTCTGCCTTTGCCTGTCTTTGCCATCTTGTGTCCTTGCTATGCTTTGCATTGTAGTACTTCCTAAGTTCTCTGCCTTGCCTGTTTCGCCATGTCTGGTCTTTGTTATTCTGAGCCTTGTAGTACTTCTCATGTTCCCTGTCTTTGCCTGGTTTTCCTTACTCTGTCTTCTTGTGCTCGCTAGCACATTCCATGGCTAGTCTCAAGGTTCTCCCTTGACCCGGCTCTGGGTTTCGGCCTACGCTCCGCTGCTAGCCCTATACTCTCTCTGAACTGGCTCAGTGCTTCTGCCTACATTCCGCTCCTTATTCCGTACTTTGCCTAGCCTTGCTTTGCCTTGTTTCTTGCTTTGCCTTGCCTTGTTTCTTCACGTGCCCTTTGCACGTGTCTGGCCTTCCCTCACCTGCCTGTTTGTGCCTCAGCTGTGCCACGTTATATGTGCCCGCCTGTCTGTGCCTCAGCCATGCTCGTCGGCCAGTGACTAAGCTGTGTCCGCCTGTTGTAGGTCTGGAAAATAGGAAAATCTCCTCGGTTTATTTTTCCAGAGTCACACACAGATAGCATGTATTTGTCTGTGATACCAGCCAGTACACAATAGTGTGTGAGGAACGTACACCACTATACGGTGTCTGTATGGAAAATTGTCAATCTCCGTCTATTTTTATACAGAGTGACGCGCTGTCTCTGTTTAGCTTTGACCGTAATCAAACAGCAGATATACGAAACTGAAAAGCGGACAGCTCTATAAGGTATAGGTATGGAAAAATGGAAAATCTCCTTGGCTTGTTTTTCCAGAGTTACATACAGATAGCTTGTATTTGTCCGTGATACCAGCCGGTACACGGTAGTGTGTGAGGAGCGTACACCGCTATACGGTGTCTGTATGGAAAATTGTCAATCTCCGTCTATTTTTATACGGAGTGACACATGCTGTCTCTGTATAGTTTTAACCCTAATCAAACAGCAGATATACAAAACTTTGAAAAGTGGACAGCTCTATAAGGTGTAGGTCTGGAAAAATGAAAAATCTCCTCAGTTTGTTTTTCCAGAGTCACACCCGGATAGCTTCTATTTGTCCATGATACCAGCCAGTACATGGTAGTGTGTGAGGAGCATACACCGCTATACGATGTGTGAAAAAATGAATGCTCGGTAACTCACCAGAACAAAATAATAAAAGTTGGAGTGCTTTGAAAAAAGCAGTTTGAACAGCAGTGTGCACACAGCAATGCAGCTATCAGGTAACCTTAAAAGGCAGCCTAATCACCACCAGCGCTGCTGCACACAACAAAAATTCTCCCCTTTCACTGCACACTATCATCAGAAGCAATTTTTTTGTTGTTCTTCCCTGCCTAACGCTCTCACTAATTCAGAATCAGCAGCAGCACCTCTCCCTATTCTAAGATCGCCAGAAGTAAGATGACGGTCGGCGGTCACGGCCTTTTATAGCCACTGTGACGCCACACAAAGCCAGCCAATCACTTCAATGCCTTTCTCTAAGATGGTGGTGGCCGCTGCCCATGTCATCGCGTTGCCGACAGTGTGCGTCCTCCATCATTAGCTGAGAAAAGGCTCTGGAAGCATTATTTGAAACGCGACTTTGGCACTCGGCTCGGTGATCTCATGGCCAACCTCATGCTATGGTCGGGTTTCGATCGGCGAAACCCGACTTTAGCTAAACTCGGCGATTTTTGAATTTGACCGACCTGTTTCGCGCAATTCTACGCATTACATTACATTTGCACAATAAAAACCACAACATTGCTCAGGTTTCAGGTGGTGGAACAAGTTTTACTCTTTGGATGGGACAAGATCGGGTAACACCACTTAAAAACAGGGAGGGTTTCTGGATTCAAACCCTTCAGACCCTTGAACCAAATGACCTTAATAGGGAATGCGACACTTCAAGTTTTCTGTAACATGTTTATGTCTGTAGATTTACCACTACATGGCCTCACATCCTGCTTCATCTAAGAACACGATATAACACCCCACCAGAGCACAATCCTAGAATGATGCACGACTCCCCTTTTATTGACTACTCAGGTAATTTCACAGACTAACACTCTGATTTGTCTGTCAGTCCACAAATATCTTACTGTCCTTTAACCCCTTTAAGACCTTGGGATTTTCAGTTTTTGCATTTTTGTTTTTTGCTCCTCTCTTTCACAGAGACATTACTTTTTAATTTTTTGGTCAATATGGCTTTGTGAGTGCATATTTTTTGCAGGATGAGTTGTATTTTTAACCCCGTAAGGACCAAGCCATTTTATATGTTAATGACCAGGCCTTAATTTTGAAATAGGACCACTGTCAATTTATGTGCTTATAACTCCGGAACGCTTCAACGGATCCCGCATATTCTGAGAACGTTTTTTCAAGACATATTGTACTTCATGTTAGTGGTAAAAATTTGTTCGATAAGACTTGCGTTTATTTATGAAAAAAACGAAATAAGGCGAAAATTTTTAAAATTTTGCAATTTTCAAACTTTTAATTTTTATTCCCTTAAATCAGAGAGAGATGTGTCACAAAATTAGTTAATAAATAAAATTTTCAACATGTCTACTTTACATCAGCACAATTTTGGAACCCAAATTTTTTTGGGTTTGGAAGTTGTAAGGGTTAAAATTTGACCAGCGATTCTCATTTTTCCAACAAAATCATTTTTTTAGGGACCACCTCAGATTTGAAGTGAGTTTGGGGGGTCATTTTAACAGAAAAACCCAAAAGTGACACTATTCTAAAGACTGCACCTGTCAAGGTGTTAAAAACCACATTCAAGAAGTTTATAAACCCTTTAGGTACTTCACAAGAATTGAAGCAATGTGGAAGGAAAAAATGAACATTTAACTTTTTTCCCCAAAATTCTTCTATGGACACAATTTTTTTTATTTTGTCAAGGGTATCAGAAGAAAATGAACCACAATATTTGTTGTGCAACTTCTCCTGAGTACACCCCTGAGTACACTGAGTATACCCCAATCTCTAGATGTGCAGCAGTGCTCAGAATGGAAGGAGCATCATTTGAGATTTTGAATGTCAAATTGGCTGGAATCGAGAGCAGACGCCATGCCGCGTTTGGAGAGGCCCTGATGTACCTAAACAGTGGAAAACCCCATACGTGACCCCATTTTGGAAACTAGACACCCCAAGGAACTTATCTAAATGTGTGGTGAGCACTTTGAACCTGCAAGGGCTTCACAGAAGTTTATAACGCAGAGCCGTGAAAATAAAAAATCATTTTTTTTCAACAAAAATTTTTTAGCCCCCAACTTTTTATATTCCCAAGGGTAACAGGTAGTGTCGAGCATTCCGATACTGCAAATATCGGGTATCAGCCGATATTCGCTGTATCGGAATTCCGATACCGAGTACCGATATTTTTTCAATATCGGATATCGGAATCGGAAGTTCCCATAATGCAAAGAGCCACTGCTGTGGCTCTGATTGGCTGCCGAAATGACGTCATCATGATGCGCAGTCTGTGCGCATCATGATGCGCTGTCAGTTCGGGCCTTCCGGGGGGGTCTATGCCGACTGCCCGGGGGTCTGAGCGGACTGCCGGGGGTCCGTGCCGGCCTCCCGGTGGTCCATGCCGGCCTCCCGGTGGTCTGTGCCGACTGCCCGGGGGTCTGTACCGGCCTTCCGGGGGGCTGTGCCGGCCTGCCGGTGGTCTGTGCCGACAGCCCGGGGCTCTGTGCGGACTGCCGTGGGTCTGTACCGGTCTGCCGGTGGTCTGTACCGGCCTGCCGGGGGGGCTGTGCCGACTGTCCGGGGGTCTGTGCAGGATCGTCCGATGGGACTACAAGTCCCATCGGGCGATGCCTGCTACCGTGATGGTGATTGACACATTAGCCAATGATGGGACAGTAGTAGTCCCATCATCCGGCTAATGTGTTGAATGTACAAAAAAAAAAAAAAAATCCCTACTACATACATGCTACATACATACTACATACATACTACATGCTACATACATGCTACATACATACTACATACATACTACATGCTACATACATACTACATACATACTACTTGCTACATACATACTACATACAAGCTACATACATGCAACATATATACTACATACATACTACATGCTACATACATGCAACATACATACATACTGCATATATACCACATACATGCAACATGCATACTACATATATACCACATATATACTACATGCATGCAACATGCATACTACATATATACTGGGGGTCTGTGCCGACTGTCCGAGGGTCTGTACCGGCCTGCCGGGGGGCTGTGCCGGCCTGCCGGTGATCTGTACTGACTGTCCGGGGGTCTGTGCAGGCTGCGGGGGTCTGTACCGGCCTGCCGGGGGGCTGTGCCGGCCTGCCGGTGGTCTGTACCGACTGTCCGGGGGTCTGAGCGGACTGCCGGGGGTTTGTACCGGCCTGCCGGGGGGCTGTGCCGGCCTGCCGGTGGTCTGTACCGACTGTCCGGGGGACTGAGCGGACTGCCGGGGGTCTGTACCGGCCTGCCGCGGGGCTGTGCCGACTGTCCGGGGGTCTGTGCCAATTGCCTGGGGGTCTGTGCGGACTGCCGGGGGTCTGTACCAGCCTACCGGGGAGCTGTGCTGGCCTGCCGGGGGGCTATGCCGGCCTGCCGGGGGGCTGTGCCGACTGTCCGGGGGTCTGTGCCGACTGCCCGGGGGTCTGTTCGGACTGCCGGGGGTCTGTACCGGCCTACCGGGGGGATGTGCTGGCCTGCCGGGGGGCTGTGCTGGCCTGCCGGTGGTCTGTGCCGACTGCCCGGGGGTTTGTGCCGACTGCCCGGGGGTCTGTGCGGACTGCCTCGGGTCTGTACCGGCCTGCCGGGGGCTGTGCCGGCCTGCCGGTGGTCTGTACCAACTGTCCGTGGGCCTGAGCGGCCTGCCGGGGGTCTGTACCGGCCCGCTGGTGGTCTGTACCGGCCTGCCGGGGGGCTGTGTCGACTGTCCGGTGGTCTGTGCAGGTTGCGGGGGTCTGTGCAGGCATCGTCCGATGGGACTACAAGTCCCATCGGGCGATGCCTGCTACCATGACGGTGATTGACACATTAGCCAATGATGGGACAGTAGTAGTCCCATCATCTGGCCTATGTGTTGAATGTAAAATAAAAAAAAAAATACATACTACATACATACTACATGCTACATATATACTACATACATACTACATGCTACATACATACTACATACATACTACATGCTACAAACATACATGCAACATATATACTACATGCATGCAACATACATACATACTACATATATACCACATATATACTACATGCATGCATACTACATATATACCACATATACCGGGGGGCTGTGCCGACTGTCCGGGGGTCTGTGCCGACTGCCCAGGGGTCTGTACCGGCCTGCCGGGAGGGTGTGCCGGCCTGCCGGTGGTCTGTACCGACTGTCCGGGGGTCTGGGCAGGCTGCGGGGGTCTGTACCGGCCTGCCGGGGGGCTGTGCCGGCCTGCCGGTGGTCTGTGCCGACTGCCCGGGGGTTTGTGCCGACTGCCCGGGGGTCTGTGCGGACTGCCGTGGGTCTGTACCGGCCTGCCGGGGGGCTGTAGCAGCCTGTCGGGGGCTGTGCTGGCCTGCCGGGGGGCTGTGCCAACTGCCCGGGGGTCTGTACCGGCCTTCCGGGGGCTGTGCCGGCCTGCCGGTGGTCTGTGCCGACTGCCCGGGGGTCTGTGCGGACTGCCGTGGGTCTGTACCGGCCTGCCGGGGGGCTGTGCTGGCCTGCCGGGGGGCTGTGCCGACTGCCCGGGGGTCTGTACCGGCCTTCCGGGGTGCTGTGCCGGCCTGCCGGTGGTCTGTGCCGACTGCCCGGGGGTCTGTGCCGACTGCTCGGGGGTCTGTGCTGACTGCCCGGGGGTCTGTGCGGACTGCCGTGGGTCTGTACCGGCCTACCGGGGGGCTGTGCTGGCCTGCCGGTGGTCTGTACCGACTGTCCGGGGGTCTGAGCGGCCTCCCGGGGGTCTGTACTGGCCTGCCGGGGGTCTGTACCGGCCTGCCGGGGGGCTGTGCTGGCCTGCCGGTGGTCTATACCGACTGTCCGGGGGTCTGAGCAGGCTGCGGGGGTCTGTGCAGGATCGTCCGATGGGACTACAAGTCCCATCGGGCGATGCCTGCTACCATGACGGTGATTGACACATTAGCCAATGATGGGACAGTAGTAGTCCCATCATCCGGCCTATGTGTTGAATGTAAAAAAAAATAAAAATACATACTACATACATACTACATGCTACATACATACTACATACATGCTACATACATACTACATGCATGCAACATACATACATACTACATTCAACATGCATACTACATGCATGCAACATACATATATACTACATATATACTACATGCATGCAACATGCATACTACATATATACCACATATATACTACATGCATGCAACATACATACATACAACATATATTCTACATGCATGCAACATGCATACTACATATATACCACATATACACTACATGCATGCAACATACATATATACTACATGCAACATGCATACTACATGCATGCAACATACATACTACATATATACCACATGCATGCAACATGCATACTATATATACCACATATATACTACATGCATGCAACACACATATATACTACATATATACCACATATATACTACATGCATGCAACATATATATAATACATATATACTACATACTACATACATACTATATATATACCACATGCATGCAACATGCATACTACATATATACTACATATATACTATATGCATGCAACATATATAATACATATATACTACATGCAACATACATACTACATACATACTACATATATACCACATGCATGCAACATGCATACTACATATATACTACATATATACTACATGCATGCAACATACATATATACTACATGCAACATGCATACTACATATATACTACATATATACTACATGCATGCAACATACATACATACTACATATATACCACATGCATGCAACATACATACATACTACATATATACCACATGCATGCAACATGCATGCTACATATATACCACATATATACTACATGCATGCAACATACATATATACTACATGCAACATGCATACTACATATATACTACATGCATGCAACATACATATATACTACATGCATGCAACATGCATACTACATATATACCACGTGCATGCAACATACATACATACATACTACATATATACCACATGCATGCAACATGCATACTACATATATACTACATGCATGCAACATACATATATACTACATACAATACATTCATACAATACATACATATAGTACATATAACATAGAGTACATACTCACCATCACTTGTCACTTTTATCCCCGAAGCCATTGTCATCTATGGAATAAAGATTAAAATAACAAAGCACGAATATACTCACCCCTGATCTGCAGAAGTCCACGGGTGTCCCACAACGATCTTGCGTGGAGAACAGCAGCATCAGCTGATGCTACCGTTCTCTACGGGCTCCAGGAAACCAGTGTCGGGAGGTAGGTATCCTTCCGCCCTGTATTCCTCCGCCACTGTAAAGAAAAAAAAAGTCCCTTGTCTCATTTCATGGCATTACTGTGTGAAAAATTTCCCATGCAGCTTTTGCCATAAAGTGAGACTAGGGACTTTTTTTTTTTTTTTTTTACACTGGCGGAGGAATACAGGGCCTCCCGACACTGGTTTCCTGGGCCCCATAGAGAACGGTAGCATCAGCTGATGCTGCAGTTCTCCACGCAAGATCGTCGTGGGACTCTCGTGGATTTCTGCGGATCAGGGAGTATATTGTTTGTTTGTTATTTTAATATTTATTCCAAAAATGACAATGGCTTCGGGAATCAAAGTGACAAGTGATGGTGAGTATGTACTCTATGTTATATGTACTGTATGTCTATATGTATGTATTGTATGAATGTATTGTATGTAGTATATATGTATGTTGCATGCATGTAGTATATATGTAGTATGCATGTTGCATGCATGTGGTATATATGTAGTATGTTTGTATGTTGCATGCATGCAGTATATATGTATGTTGCATGCATGTAGTATATATGTAGTATGCATGTTGCATGCATGTGGTATATATGTAGTATGTATGTAGTATGTATGTTGCATGTAGTATATATGTTTTATATATATGTTGCATGCATGTAGTATATATGTAGTATATATGTATGTTGCATGCATGTAGTATATATACATATATATATATATATATATATATTTATATAGTATGCATGTTGCATGCATGTGGTATATATGTAGTATGTATGTTGCATGCATGTAGTATATATGTAGTAAGCATGTTGCATGTAGTATATATGTATGTTGCATGCATGTAGTATATATGTTGCATGTATGCTGCATGCATGTAGTATATATGTGGTATATATAGTATGCATGTTGCATGCATGTGGTATATATGTAGTATGTATGTTGCATGCATGTAGTATATATGTAGTAAGCATGTTGCATGAAGTATATACAGTATGTATGTTGCATGCATGTAGTATATATATGTTGCATGCATGTAGTATATATGTGGTATATATGTAGTAGGCATGTTGCATGCATGTAGTATATACAGTGGGGAAAAAAAGTATTTAGTCAGTCAGCAATAGTGCAAGTTCCACCACTTAAAAAGATGAGAGGCGTCTGTAATTTACATCATAGGTAGACCTCAACTATGGGAGACAAACTGAGAAAAAAAAATCCAGAAAATCACATTGTCTGTTTTTTTTTCATTTTATTTGCATATTATGGTGGAAAATAAGTATTTGGTCAGAAACAAGCAATCAAGATTTCTGGCTCTCACAGACCTGTAACTTCTTCTTTAAGAGTCTCCTCTTTCCTCCACTCATTACCTGTAGTAATGGCACCTGTTTAAACTTGTTATCAGTATAAAAAGACACCTGTGCACACCCTCAAACAGTCTGACTCCAAACTCCACTATGGTGAAGACCAAAGAGCTGTCAAAGGACACCAGAAACAAAATTGTAGCCCTGCACCAGGCTGGGAAGACTGAATCTGCAATAGCCAACCAGCTTGGAGTGAAGAAATCAACTGTGGGAGCAATAATTAGAAAATGGAAGACATACAAGACCACTGATAATCTCCCTCGATCTGGTGCTCCACGCAAGATCCCACCCCGTGGGGTCAGAATGATCACAAGAACGGTGAGCAAAAATCCCAGAACCATGCGGGGGGGACCTAGTGAATGAACTGCAGAGAGCTGGGACCAATGTAACAAGGCCTACCATAAGTAACACACTACGCCACCATGGACTCAGATCCTGCAGTGCCAGACGTGTCCCACTGCTTAAGCCTGTACATGTCCGGGCCCGTCTGAAGTTTGCTAGAGAGCATTTGGATGATCCAGAGGAGTTTTGGGAGAATGTCCTATGGTCTGATGAAACCAAACTGGAACTGTTTGGTAGAAACACAACTTGTCGTGTTTGGAGAAAAAAGAATACTGAGTTGCATCCATCAAACACCATACCTACTGTAAAGCATGGTGGTGGAAACATCATGCTTTGGGGCTGTTTCTCTGCAAAGGGGCCAGGACGACTGATCTGGGTACATGAAAGAATGAATGGGGCCATGTATCGTGAGATTTTGAGTGCAAACCTCCTTCCATCAGCAAGGGCATTGAAGATGAAACGTGGCTGGGTCTTTCAACATGACAATGATCCAAAGCACACCGCCAGGGCAACGAAGGAGTGGCTTCGTAAGAAGCATTTCAAGGTCCTGGAGTGGCCTAGCCAGTCTCCAGATCTCAACCCTATAGAAAACCTTTGGAGGGAGTTGAAAGTCCGTGTTGTCAAGCGAAAAGCCAAAAACATCACTGCTCTAGAGGAGATCTGCATGGAGGAATTGGCCAACATACCAACAACAGTGTGTGGCAACCTTGTGAAGACTTACAGAAAACGTTTGACCTCTGTCATTGCCAACAAAGGATATATCACAAAGTATTGAGATGAAATTTTGTTTCTGACCAAATACTTATTTTCCACCATAATATGCAAATAAAATGAAAAAAAAAACAGACAATGTGATTTTCTGGATTTTTTTTCCTCAGTTTGTCTCCCATAGTTGAGGTCTACCTATGATGTAAATTACAGATGCCTCTCATCTTTTTAAGTGGTGGAACTTGCACTATTGCTGACTGACTAAATACTTTTTTTCCCCACTGTATGTATGTTGCATGCATGTAGTATGCATGTTGCATGTAGTACATATGTATGTTGCATGCATGTAGTATATATGTATGTTGCATGCATGTAGTATGCATGTTGCATGTAGTACATATGTATGTTGCATGCATGTAGTATATATGTGGTATATATGTAGTATGCATGTTGCATGCATGTGGTATATATGTAGTATGTATGTTGCATGCATGTAGTATGCATTTTGCATGTAGTATATATGTATGTTGCATGCATGTAGTATATATGTGGTATATATGTAGTATGCTTGTTGCATGCATGTAGTATATATGTTGTATGTATGTATGTTGCATGCATGTAGTATATATGTGGTATATATGTAGTATGCATGTTGCATGCATGTAGTATATATGTAGTATATATGTATGTTGCATGCATGTAGTATGCATGTTGCATGTAGTATATATGTATGTTGCATGCATGTAGTATGTATGTAGCATGTATGTAGTATGTATGTAGCATGTAGTATGTATGTAGTATGTTTTTTTTTTTTTTTTTACATTCAACACATAGGCCGGATGATGGGACTACTACTGTCCCATCATTGGCTAATGTGTCAATCACCGTCATGGTAGCAGGCATCGCCCGATGGGACTTGTAGTCCCATCGGACGATCCTGCACAGACCCCCGGCAGTCCGCTCAGACCCCCGGACAGTCGGTACAGACCACCGGCAGGCCGGCACAGCCCCCTGGCAGGCCGGTATAGACCCCCGCAGCCTGCACAGACCCCCGGACAGTCGGTACAGACCACCGGCAGGCCGGCACAGCCCCCCAGCAGGCCGGTACAGACCCCCGGCAGTCCGCTCAGACCCCCGGACAGTCGGTACAGACCACCGGCAGGCTGGCACAGTCCCCTGGCAGGCCGGTTACAGACCCCCGCAGCCTGCACAGACCCCCGGACAGTCGGTACAGACCACCGGCAGGCCGGTACAGACCCTCGGCAGTCCGCTCAGACCCCTGGACAGTCGGTACAGACCACCGGCAGGCCGGCACAGCTCCCCGGCAGGCCGGTACAGACCCCCGCAGCCTGCACAGACCCCCGGACAGCCGGTACAGACCACCGGCAGGCCGGTACAGACCCCCGGACAGTTGGCACAGCCCCCCGGTATATGTGATATATATGTAGTATGCATGTTGCATGCATGTAGTATATATGTAGTATGCATGTTGCATGCATGTAGTATATATGTGGTGTATATGTAGTATGCATGTTGCATGCATGTGGTATATATGCAGTATGTATGTATGTTGCATGCATGTAGTATATATGTTGCATGTATGTAGTATGTATGTAGCATGTAGTATGTATGTAGTATGTATTTTTTTTATTTTTTTACATTCAACACATAGGCCGGATGATGGGACTACTACTGTCCCATCATTGGCTAATGTGTCAATCACCGTCATGGTAGCAGGCATCGCCCGATGGGACTTGTAGTCCCATCGGACGATCCTGCACAGACCCCCGCAGCCTGCTCAGACCCCCGGACAGTTGGCACAGACCACCGGCAGGCCGGCACAGACCCCCGGCTGTCCGCACAGACCCCCGGGCAGACGGTACAGACCACCGGCATGCCGGCACAGCCCCCCGGCAGTCCGCACAGACCCCCGGGCAGTTGGTACAGACCACCGGCAGGCTGGCACAGCCCCCCGCAGCCTGCACAGACACCTGGGCAGTCGGTACAGACCACCGGCAGGCCGGCACAACCCCCCGGCAGTCCGCACAGACCCCCGGGCAGTCGGTACAGACCACCGGCAGGCCGGTACAGACCCCCGCAGCCTGCACGGACCCACGGACAGTTGGTACAGACCACTGGCAGGCCGGCACAGCCCCCCGGCAGGCCGGAATAGACCCCCGGACAGTCGGCACAGCCCCCCGGTATATGTGGTATATATGTAGAATGCATGCATGTAGTATATATGTGGTATATATGTAGTATGCATGTTTCATGCATGTGGTATATATGCAGTATGTATGTATGTTGCATGCATGTAGTATATATGTTGCATGTATGTAGTATGTATGTAGCATGTAGTATGTATTTTTTTTTTCTTACATTCAACACATAGGCCGGATGATGGGACTACTACTGTCCCATCATTGGCTAATGTGTCAATCACCGTCATGGTAGCAGGCATCGCCCGATGGGATTTGTAGTCCCATCGGACGATGCCTGCACAGACCCCCGCAGCCTGCACAGACCCCCAGACAGTCGGCACAGCCCCCCGGCAGGCCGGTACAGATCCCCGGCAGTCCGCACAGACCCCCGGGCAGTCGGCACAGACCCCCGGACAGTCGGCACAGGCCCCCGGCAGGCCGGTACAGACCCCCGGCAGTCCGCTCAGACCCCCGGACAGTCGGTACAGACCACCGGCAGGCCGGCACAGCCCCCCGGCAGGCCCGTACAGACCCCCAGACAGTCGGTACAGACCACCGGCAGGCCGGCACAGAACCCCGGCAGGCCGGCACAGACCCCCGGACAGTACGCACAGACCCCCGGCAGGCCGGCACAGACCCCCGGCAGTCCGCTCAGACCACCGGCAGGCCGGCACAGCCCCCCGGCAGGCCGGCGCAGACCCCCGGACAGTCGGCACAGCCCCCCGGTATATGTGGTATATATGTAGTATGCATGTTGCATGCATGTAGTATATATGTGGTATATATGTAGTATGCATGTTGCATGCATGTGGTATATATGTTGCATGTATGTATGTAGCATGTAGTATGTATGTAGTATGTATGTAGCATGTAGTATGTATGTAGCATGTATGTATGTAGCATGTAGTATGTATGTAGTATGTATGTAGCATGTAGTATGTATGTAGTATGTATGTAGCATGTAGTATGTATGTAGCATGTAGTATGGATGTAGTATGTATGTAGCATGTATGTAGTATGTATATTTTTTTTGTACATTCAACACATTAGCCGGATGATGGGACTACTACTGTCCCATCATTGGCTAATGTGTCAATCACCGTCATGGTAGCAGGCATCGCCCGATGGGACTTGTAGTCCCATTGGACGATCCTGCACAGACCCCCGCAGTCTGCTCAGACCCCCGGACAGTTGGTACAGACCACCGGCAGGCCGGCACATCCCCCCGGCAGTCCGCACAGACACCCGGGCAGTCGGTACAGACCACCCGCAGGCCGGCACAGCCCCCCGGCAGTCGGTACAGACCACCCGCAGGCCGGCACAGCCCCCCCGGCAGTCGGTACAGACCACCGGCAGGCCGGCACAGCCCCCGGGCAGTCCGCACAGACACCCGGGCAGTCGGTACAGACCACCCGCAGGCCGGCACAGCCCCCCGGCAGTCCGCAGACACCCGGGCAGTCGGTACAGACCACCGGCAGGCCGGCACAGCCCCACGCAGCCTGCACAGACACCCGGGCAGTCGGTACAGACCCCTGGCAGTCCGCACAGACCCCCGGGTAGTCGGCACTGACCTCCGGAAGGTCCGTACACCCCCCCCGAGAGGCTGTACAAGGAGAGAAAAGGGTTTTTCTTATTCCAATACCGGAAGTCCCATAGACCCCTAACCCTAAACTTAACCCTAATTCCAACCCTAACCCTAATTCCAACTCCAACCCGAATTCCAACCCTAATCCCAACCCCAATTCCAACCCTAACCCTAATTCCAACCATAACCCTCATCCTAATGGAAAATAAAAACGTATATATTTTCTTTATTTCATTATTTTTCCCTACCTATGGGGGTGATAAAGGGGGTGTTTATTTCCTTTATTTATTTTGATCACTGTGATATGGTTTATCACAGTGATCAAAATGTCCCTGTAATGAATAAATGAATCTGCCGGCCAGCAGATTCGGTGAGTGCACTGCGCATGCGCCCACTATCTTGGAAGATGGCGGCGCCCATGGAGGATACAGGATGGACACCGGAACTCAGGAAGTACCGGGGGGAGGGAGAGATCAGAAGGTGGGGGGAGCGGAGGGCAGGGGAGGGAGAGAAAATACTGATGGCGGTGGCAGATCACCACCGTCAGTTGGTGGCAAGGGCAGATCACCCCTGTCAGTTGGTGGGGGGGTCAGATCTTCGTCTCAAGCCATGGCCGATGATATTGCAGCATTGGCCATTGCTGGAATGTAATATTTCACTAAATTTAATTGGTGAAATATTGCAATTGCTTTGATTGGCTGTTTCACTTTCAACAGCCAATCAGAGTGATCGCAGCCATGAGAGGGCAAAGGCACCCCTCCTGGGGTGAAGTACAAGTCTTCCTGTATCTGCGGGTCGGGTGACCTTTCAGTGACCCCGGTCACCCGACCCGCAGGAGCGTGATCTCCCCATGATGCCACATAGGCATCACAGGTCGGATTGGCACTGACTTTCATGATGTCTACTTGGCGTCAAAGGTTGGGAAGAAGTTAGTCATTTGCAAATGTGGATAAAATCTATCTTACTCAAAATAAACTATGGATAAAACACAAGGAGCAACATAAGATGGAACAGTAAGAACAGTATTAACCCCTTTCTGACATCAGACGTACTATCCCACCCATGGGCCCCGGGCCCCTATGCCCATGGATGGGATAGTACGTCTATCGCGATCAGCGGCGCCCACATGGTGAGCGCCACTGATCGCGGCCGGGTGTCAGCTGATTATCACAGCTGACACCCGGCACAATGTGTCAGGGGTGGTCACGGACCTCCCCGACATGTTAACCCCTTGCACACCGTGATCAAACATGATCGCGGTGTACCGGGGGTTAAAGGGAAGCATCGGCAGGGAGGGGGCTCCCTCCGTGCTTCCCTGAGCCCCCCACAGCAGCGCAATGTGCAGCGCTGCTGCGGGGGGCTCTTTCCCTGCAGGCCCCCAAGTCCAAGATGGTGACGGGGGCCTTTGGGGGCCTGCAGGGAGCTGGCTTCCTCAGTGCCTGCAAAGTGCAGGCATGAGGAAGTCTGCAGTAGTGCCTGTGACAGATCGCTGATCTGTCACAGTGACCTGTGATGTGACAGATCAGCGTGTTAAAGTGTTAAAATAATTTAAAAAAAAAATCGCCAAATAAATTAGAAAAAAAAATATATATTCCCCCTATAAATCCATTTTTTGGAAATAAAAAAAACCCAATAAGAGTACACAGATTAGGCCTCTTTCACACATCAGGTTTTCGCCGTCAGGCGCGATACGGCGCTTTTGACAAAAAACGGATCCGGCGAAATGCAATGCCGGATCCGGTTCCCCCCCCATTGACTTGCATTTGCGCCGGATCGCGCCGGATGGCCATTCGTTTCATCCGGTATTCGCCGGATCCGGCAATGTGTCGCGATCCGGCGTCTGGAAAAAACGGCTACTGTAACGTTTTTTGTCTCCGGCGAAAAAGCCGGACACGCCGGATCCGGCGCGTCCGGCTTTTTCACACAATGAAAGCCTATGAGCGCCGCAATGCGCCTGATCCGGCGAAAGCCGTATCCGGTGGCCGGATCCGGTTTTTTTGGTCTGAGCATGCTCAGTAGCTCTGCCCACAAGACATATATAAAAGCAAGACAGTGGGACCCACAGCCACACCCAACATGCCACCCAAGAAAGCAACCAAGCGCAGGAGAAGGCAGGAGACCACTGCAGCACCATCAGCACCACCACCACCCCAAATGGAGCAGCAAATGGAACATGCTGAGGAGGGGAGGCCAGCAGCAGATGAGAGACGGTAATTATCAAATCCCCCATTCCTCCAAACTAGGGCCATGGAATATCAAGATATTGATTGGCCCTTTGTTTCTCTTTATTCAACAGCCGCCCAAGAGATGCAGCAGCAGCAGATATGGCAGCACTGGCAGCAGCAACAGCAGCAGCAATACCCACAGCCATGGAGTCTGGCCATGAACAGGACAGCACATCTTCTTCTGGGAGCCCTCCCTCGCATCGTCAGCGTTTGACGGTAAGTTTTTATTTCCAAAATCCATCATCTCTGTAATATATGTCTATTCATTGCCTTTTATTTCAAAACAGGAATCACAAGATGAAGAGGAGCTCCCAGAAGAAGAAGGAAGGGGTGGACAGACACCTGGAGTGGGCTCACAATTGGTAAGTTTTTGGCATCAAGCGCAGAAACACAACATCACACTACACACAACACATAGAAATCAATGTTCTGCAGACCACACACAGCAAACAAATGCCAACATCCAAAGACCTAACATTTTTTGTTTTCTTCTCTAGTCTTCCCAATCTGGTGCTCGGCCAAGAGGTCCTCGCAGTGCCTCCCAGGGTCGTCGGCTACAGCAACGCGGCGGTCACCAGCGTGTAAGTATAAATATTTTTGCTTTGTTTTTTTGGCTTTTTTATTTCATTTCTTTTGTGGAGGCTAATTATGTTATTTTTGTCTTTTTCTTTAACAGCCTTCACAGCGTGCTCCCGACTCTGACGGTGAGGATGGAGGACTCGATGTGGACCACCTCATCGATCTCGTCAGAGAAAGGGAGCCGCTCTGGAATATGGCTGACCGCCGCCACGCTGACCTGATTGTTACCCGACGACTCTGGGAGGAAATCTGTTCGCTCCTTGTGGACCGCTGGGAGGACCTCGATGCTCGGGCCCAGATTAAAGAGCGTAAGTATATACAGTACCGGTTGCTTGATGTAAACCAGTGTTTCCCGAACTCCAGTCCTCGTGGTCCCCACGGATCATGTGTTCAGGATTTCTATTTACTATGGAAATCCTGAAAACATGACCCCTGGGGACCATGAGGACTGGAGTTTGGGAAACACTGATGTTGTATACTAACCACTTTATCCTTTCTCGTTTCACGGGAGAGAATTGTGAAGCGGTGGCGGTCTGTGAGGGATCGTTTCAAGAAGGAGTTCAATAAAGAGATGCGAGCCCCGAGTGGATCTGGAGGACGCAGGAACAAGTACATGTACGCCCAAGCCCTGTCGTTCCTCCGGGATACAATGGTCACCAGAAGGTAAATATTACTCACCACATGTGACAAAAAAATGTTTAGATGTAAAATTTTTTTTTCAGCCAGGGCCATACCATGTCACTATTTTAATTGTTTTTTTTTCTCTTTATTCCACAGCACGGTGAGCAGCACTCGGGAGCCTGCACGATTGAACCCTTCTGAGGCGATCCCTGAGGAGACCGGCACCGAGGGACACTTCGACCGCCCCGGTACATCTGCACCTTCCCAGCCTTCCCACACATTCGACCCATCTGTCCCATCCACCAGCACAGAAGCATCGTGGCCGCCTACATTACATGAAGCTGCTGGTGAGGAGATCGCTTTCCCTTTACCCCACCCTTCTGCCCCTGCCACCTCTAGTACACCTGCGGGTACTGGGCGGCAGCGGCAGAGGGGTCAGGAAAAGACTTATGCGCCAGAGTTCTTGCATCTGAATGCATCTTTCCAGAACTGTCTAAAAGTCTTGTCAGAGCAAATCTCCGCAGGCTATCAGCAGATCAACTCCAGCATTCTGGAGGTGAAGACACTTCTGCAAACCATGCATTCAGAAGCAAGATCTTCGCCAAACCACACCTTTTTCATGTCTGTTGTGGAGCGCATGGAAACGCTCTCTCCTGCCCAGCAGATGCATGTAATGCATTCATGCCACGCTGCTCTCCAGCAAGTTACCTCCCAACCTCCTCCTCCCACCACAGTAGTTCCTCCACCTGCACCCCCTCCAGCCACTTTCCATCCTCCCCCTCCTATTACATCTACACCCCCTCCAGCCACTTTCCATCCTCCCCCTCCTATTACATCTACACCCCCTCCAGCCACTTTCCATCCTCCCCCTCCTATTACATACCATCCACCTCCCCAGCACCAGCAACCTCCCCAGCACCAGCAACCTCCCCAGCACCAGCAACCTCCCCA
This sequence comes from Dendrobates tinctorius, assembly GCF_039654945.1. Lineage (NCBI taxonomy): Eukaryota > Metazoa > Chordata > Amphibia > Anura > Dendrobatidae > Dendrobates > Dendrobates tinctorius. The sequence goes on from NW_027361776.1 coordinate 13,267,590, forward strand.
GTACCAGCAACCTCCCCAGTACCAGCAACCTCCCCAGTACCTGCAAACTCCCCAGTACCAGCAACCTCCCCAGTACCAGACATCTCCCCACTTCCAGCAACCTGCCCCGTACCAAACTCCCTCCCCATACAACTTGCCATCAACATCATCTGCTCCTACAGTCCCTGCCCAACCCTCCACTCCACCACCCACCACCTCTTCTGCCTCCCACATGTCCACCCATTCTGTAGTTTTTTCCACACCTTCACCTCTAGCTGTTCCTTCCCCACCACGATCCCAGTCCTCTCTCCACACTCCCAGTGTCGAAGTGTCCCGCAGCCCCTCCAGCAGTATTTCCACCCCACACTACACAGATTTATAATGTGTGCATTTAAATAAAAATGACCAGTTTTATGGTTTCAAAGCTTTATTAAAAAAGTTTATTAAAATTTAAAAAAAAGTTTACTAAAAAAAACATTTTTCAATAAAAGTTAAATTATTTTACACTGGTTGTCTGTCATTTCTTTCTGCGGCGAAAAAGGTTAAATACAGGGTATTTAAAAGGTAAAATGGTATTCAAAACTAGGTATATAACTGTGGGTAAATTTTAGCTTTTTGCCACAGTTGTGTTCCTGGTTGTGTTTGAAGCAAAGTATTTCACCTAAAAAGTTGTGTTTATTGTTGGTGATTTCCTAACAATGTACACAACTTTTGTTAAAAGGTGAAATACTTTGCATAAAACACAACCAGGTACACACCTGTGGCCTAAAGCTAAAAATAGTAAGACCATGACAAGATAGCCAACTTTGGTTGGCAAAGGTATATACTGTTGGTACAAAATTTTGGTTAAGGGCACAAATCTTTCACACTCATCCTGCCAGTGTACTCTGCCTTGAGGTGACATAAAGTATATTGCAAAATTGTCCCTCATTACTGAAACCGTCACAGAACTTCTAGTGGTAATGTCATGGTAATCTTGCAAGGTGGTTTCTTCAGAGGTGTCCTCAATGGAAATGGGTTCCTTGCAGATAACAAAATTGTGCAGGACCACGCAAGCTTTGATCACCTCGTCCACAGTTTCTGTCTAGAGGTTGATCGCAGTCAATAGGACCCGCCATTTGGCTGTCAGAATACCAAAGGTACATTCAACCATTCTTCTTGCTCTTGTGAGGCGGTAAATAAAAATGCGTTTTGTTCTTGACAATCCTCTGCTACCGTACGGTTTCAAAAGGTGTTCTGACAGCTGGAAGGCTTCATCCCCTACACAGACAAATGGCATAGGTGGACCAGATGTTTGCGGCAGCGGTCTAGGGGGTGGGAACTGGAAGGTGTTTCCATACAGTTTACGCCCCATGGCAGACAGTTTGAAAACTTGAGAGTCATTGGAGCGGCCATAGGCCCCAATATCCACAGCAATAAATTTGTATTCCGCGTCAGCGATGGCCATGAGGACAATTGAAAAATATTTCTTGTAATTGAAATATTCTGATCCCGATCCGGCTGGCTTTACAATGCGGATATGTTTCCCGTCCACAGCGCCCAAGCAGTTGGGAAACTGACATATTTGTTGAAACTTTTCAGAAATTTCAATCCACCTCTCTGTTGTGGGCTCTGGTAAAAACTCTTCAGCTAAGGAGTCCCACAGTGCACGGCATGTGTACTTCACTATTCCAGATATGGTGGAAATCCCGAGTCTGTACTGGAAATGCAGTGACAAAAGGGATTCTCCAGTTGCAAGAAATCTGTGGGGAATTAAAAAACAATCAATTAGTTTAAAATCACAGCATTACATACCAAAACTCAGCTATAACACTTGGAGATACAAACTACCACCAACAAGATTGCAGTGAAAGTGTGCTCTGATGTGAGCATATCCAATAAATGTGGCTTACCTTAAAGTCACCATCAGACGCTCTGTGGGTGAAACAGAGAAGCGGCAATAGGTGTCCGCTTTTCATATGAGGTGTGCAATGCGCTCCACCAAGTAATCAAAATTCTCCATTTTCATCCTAACATATCCAAAAAATTTCTCCGGGTTTCGTCGAAGGTCCATGCAGAGTGTAGAATAGACCCCACGCGTCATTCTCTTGGCTGTGATGGGGTGGATCCACAAACGTCGTCTACGATGCCTGATGCGCTGCTGTCTCGCTCTCTCCTTCTCCAGAACAATCACCCTCAAAAGATTCGCCTCCGCTGTAAAATCCGCCAAATTCTTCAAAATATTTCCAATCACAACATCCATCTTCGCCAGTAACTTGCTCTTCTCTCCAACCTGCACTTTCTCCTCTCCAACCTGTCAAAGAAGGGCTGTAGGAACACGCTATATATAGTTTTCCAGTAGCCAATCCCGTTCGGAAGGCCACAAGGGGTGTTTTTAAAAACCGGATCCGGCGTAATCCGTCGATAAACGGATCGAAAAACGGATGAACCGGATGAGACGGATCCGGTTTTGTCTGTCAAGAACAAGACGGATCCGGCAGAAAAACGGATCCGTCACATCCGATTTTATGAAATATTTGCCGGATCCGGCGCTCCGGCAAGACGCCGGATCGCGCCTGACGCCGAAAACCTGATATGTGAAAGTAGCCTTAGGTATCGCCGCGTCCGTAACGACCCGCCCTATAAAACTTTCCCATTAGTTAACCCCTTTAGCGAACCCCTTAAAAAATAAAAAACTAAGCAAAAAATAATGATTTATTATCATACCACCAAAAAGACGCATATAAAATTTTCCATGGTACCACTGAAAACATCATCTTGTCCCGCAAAAAACGAGCCGCAATACAGCATCATCAGCGAAAAAATAAAAAAGTTATAGCTCGCAGAATAAAGCGATGCAAAAATAATTATTTTTCATATAAAATAGTTTTCGTTGCATAAAACCTACAAAATATAAAAAAATGACCTAAATGAGGTATTGCTGTAACCGTACTGACCCGAAGAATAAAACCACTTTATCAATTTTACCGCACACGGAACGGTGTAAATGCACCCCCCAAAAGAAACTCATGAAACGCTGGTTTTTGTTCATTCTGCGTCCCAAAAATCGGAATAAAAAGCGATTAAAAAATGTCACGTGCCCGAAAATGGTACCAATAAAAACAGCAACTCGTCCCGCAAAAAATAAGACCTCACATGACTCGGTGGGTCAAAATATGGAAAATTATAGCTCTCAATATATGGTGATGCAAAAACTATTTTTACAATAAAAAGCGTCTTTTACCGTGTGACAGCTGCCAAACATTAAAACCGCCATAAATAGTAAATCAAACCCCCTGTTATCGCTCCCTTAGTTAGGGAAAAATAATAAAATTAAAAAAATATATTTATTTCCATTTTCCCATTAGGGTTATGGCTAGGGTTAGGTCCAGGGTTAGGGTTAGGGTTAGGGCTAGGGCTATGGTTAGGGCTAGGGCTAGGGTTAGGGCTAGGGTTAGGGTTAGGACTAGGGTTAGGGCTGAGATTAGGGTTAGGGGTGTGTTGGGGTTCGGGTTGGAGTTAGAATTGTGGGTTTCCACTGTTTGGGCACATCAGGGGCTCTCCAAATGCAACATAGCATCTGATCTCAATTCCAGCCAATTCTGAGTTGAAAAAGTCAAATGGTGCTCCTTCCCTTCCAAGCTCTGCCATGCGCCCAAACAGTGTTTTACCCTCACATGTAGGGTATCAGCCTACTCAGGACAAATTGCAAAACAACTTTTGGGGTCCAATTTCTCCTGTTACCCTTAGGAAAATAAAAAATTGGGGGCAAAAATATCATTTTTGTGGAAAAAAATTATTTTTTTATTTTCACGTCCGAGCGTTATAAACTTCTGTGAAGCACTTGGGGGTTCAAAGTGCTCACCACACATCTAGATAAGTTCCGTGGGGGGTCTAGTGTCCAAAATGGGGTCACTTGTGGGGAGTTTCAATAGTTTAGGTACATCAGGGGCTCTCCAAACGAACATGACACCCGCAGACCATTCCATCAAAGTCTGCATTCCAAAACGTCACTACTTCCCTTCCGAGCCCCGACGTGTGTCCATACAGTAGTTTTCTCCCACATATGGGGCGTCAGCGTACTCAGGACAAATTGGACAACAACTTTTGGGGTTCAATTTCTTCTGTTACCCTTGGGAAAATAAAAAAATTGGGGACTAATTGATCATGTTTGTGGAAAAAATACGATTTTTTTATTTTCATGCCCGGGCATTATAAGCTTCTGTGAAGCCCTTGGGGTTCAAAGTGCTCACCACACATCTAGATAAGTTCCTTAGGGGGTCTAGTTTCCAAAATGGGGTCATTTGTGGGGGTTTCCACTGTTTAGGTACATTGGAGGCTCTCCAAAGGCAACATGACAACAGCAGACCATAACATCTAAGTCTGCATTCCAAAACGTCACTACTTCCCTTCCGAGCCCCAACGTGTGCCCATACAGTAGTTTTCTCCCACATATGGGGTATCAGCATACTCAGGACAAATTGGACAACAACTTTTGGGGTCCAATTTCTCCTGGTACCCTTGGGAAAATAAAAAAATGGTGACTAAAAGATCATGTTTGTGGAAAAAATACGAATTTTTTATTTTCATGCCCGGGCGTTATAAACTTCTGTGAAGCACTGGGTGGTTGAAAGTACTCACCACTAGAGTTGAGCGACTTTTGGTTTGTTAGGGTCGCGTTTCGTTTCGTGAAACCTGACTTTTCCAAAAGTCGGGTCGAGCAAGATCGTCCGATTATAGGGAAATGTAAGTCAATGGGGAATAAAAGTCGGCAGTGAGAGAAGGACAGGAAACACACCTACAGTGCCCATTTGAATGCCAAAAGCATCAATTCTTCTTTCTTAAGCTTGTCAACCTTAATTAACTTCATAATACAAGTTACGCACTGAAAAATGGGGGTTATTTTGCTACAAACTGTGGGGGGGGAGGGCTGGCTCCAGGTTTTCATGTGCC